>NC_138890.1:174321186-174921186 GCF_965194825.1 Balaenoptera physalus
ATGGATTCATCTTCTTTTATGTGATTTAGCAGACTACATCTATCTTGTGTATATAGGTCCTCCATTTCTGTGGTTAAGTTGATTTCTAAGTAGTATGTATTTTTGTTGCTACTATGAATGGATTTTTTGCATGATATTTAATATAGTCATTTTGTAATCAGGGTTTTTTTTTTTAGGCTCTCTTTTATTTATTTATTTATTTAAACATCTTTATTGGAGTATAATTGCTTTACAATGGTATGTTAGTTTCTGCTTTATAACAAAGTGAATCAGTTATACATATACATATGTCCCCATATTTCTTCCCTTTTGCATCTCCCTCCCTCCCACCCTCCCTATCCCACCCCTCTAGGTGGTCACAAAGCACTGAGCTGATCTTCCTGTGCTATGCGGCTGCTTCCCACTAGCTATTTTACGTTTGGTAGTGTATATATGTCCATGCCACTCTCTCACTTTGTCCCAGTTTACATTTCCCCCTCCCTATATCCTCGAGTCCATTCTCTAGTATAGTAGGTCTGTGTCTTTATTCCCGTCTTGCCCCTAGGTGCTTCATGATCTTTTTTTTTTTTTTTTTTTTTAGATTCCATATATATGTGTTACCATATGGTATTTGTTTTTCTCTTTCTGACTTACTTCACTTTGTATGACAGACTCTAGGTCCATCCACCTCACTACAAATAACTCAGTTTAGTTTCTTTTTATGGCTGAGTAATATTCCATTGTATATATATGCCACATCTTCTTTATCCATTCATCTGTTGATAGACATTTAGGTTGCTTCCATGTCCTGGCTGTTGTAAATAGAGCTGCAATGAACATTTTGGTACATGACTCTTTTTGAATTATGGTTTTCTCAGGGTATATGCCCCGTAGTGGGATTGCTGGGTCTTATGATAGTTCTATTTTTAGTTTTTTAAGGAATCTCCATACTGTTCTCCATAGTGACTGTATCAATTTACATTCCCACCAACAGTGCAAGAGGGTTCCCTTTTCTCCACACCCTCTCCAGCATTTATTGTTCATAGATTTTTTGATGATGACCATTCTGACCGGTGTGAGATGATATCTCATTGTAGGTTTGATTTGCATTTCTCTAATGATTAGTGATGTGGGCATCC
Source organism: Balaenoptera physalus (assembly GCF_965194825.1). Classification (NCBI taxonomy): domain Eukaryota; kingdom Metazoa; phylum Chordata; class Mammalia; order Artiodactyla; family Balaenopteridae; genus Balaenoptera; species Balaenoptera physalus. The sequence continues at coordinate 174,322,305 of NC_138890.1, forward strand.
TTTCATGTGTTTCTTGGCCATCTGTATGTCTTCTTTGGAGAAATGTCTATTTAGGTCTTCTGCCCATTTTTGGATTGGGTTGTTTGTTTTTTTGTTATTGAGCTGCATGAGCTGCTTGTAAATTTTGGAGATTAATCCTTTGTCAGTTGCTTCATTTGCAAATATTTTCTCCCATTCTGAGGGTTGTCTTTTCGTCTTGTTTATGGTTTCCTTTGCTGTGCAAAAGCTTTTAAGTTTCATTAAGTCCCATTTGTTTAGTTTTGTTTTTATTTCCATTTCTCTGTGAGGTGGGTTGTAATCAGGGATCTTAACCCTACCAGTTGATCGTCTTGCATTTTTCAAATAGACCCATAATTTATTCACAAATAATACTTTATTTTTATGTATAGCATTTGTAACTTAATTTTTTTCTTTTCTCTAAATGTAGACTGAAATATTCAAAATTGGCTTAAATAATCCTAGTAATAGGAATGTATGAAAGGTTTATCCTTAAGTATATAATAGCTCTTGGTTAAGAAAGATATTCCTTAATATATTTTTCAACTTTCATTTTTATTGTAATTTATTAAGAGATTGATCTTGATTTTGAAGCAGGATAGAAGTTAAATTTGGGGGTTTGTAATCTCATAACTTTGCTTCTGATAATAGTTCTCATTTAACCTATGATATTTACATTTATGCATCACACCATGCTTGGTTTTGAGGGTTTTCAGAAAGAGTATATTGCTATATTTGACCTAATAGTATTGTACCTAGTATTTTGCATCTCCACACATAAGTGTGATTGGCTGATTTTCTTCATTGGGTTTGCTTTGTCTTGCTGACTTCGAAACATTAGGATCAGGAGGCATTTACTCCTTTGATTTTCTGAAGATATGTAAGCAGATTGGGAACTTGCTGTTGATTTGGTTTGAAAACCTGAAATAATTCACATTTTAGTGAACTGGGTATAACACCCTGTTTTGATGGTAATTCCTTGACAGCCTTTCATTTTTCCACAATTTAAAATTTTAATGCTTTGTTTTAAAATTCTAATCATATTACATTGTGGTTAGAAATAAAGGCTGTACAATTTTTTGAACAGCCTTAGCAAGGTGTAATTGACATACACATTTAAAGTATACAATCTAAGTTTTGATATATGTACACACCCATGAAACCATCACCAGAATCAACATAGTGAACGTATTCATCACTCCCAAATGTCCTCATGCCCACTTATTCCTCCCTTATGTCCCTCCCCACACTCTCCCCAGAATCCATGTTCTGTAAATATGAATCAATTTGCATTCTCCAGAGTTTTATAAATGAAATCGTACAGTATATACCCCTTTAATCTGGCTTCTTTTACTCAGCACGGTTATTTTGAAAGTCGCCCATTGTCTTGATGCATCAATAGTTCATTCATTTTTATTTCTGAATGGTATTCCATGGCATGGATACACCAAAATTTGTTTACTTTTTGATGAGCATTTAACTTGTTTCCAGTTTTTGGCTATCACAAACAAAGCTGCTAGGATCATTCATGTACAGGTAGATTTTTGTATGGACTATATTTCCTTTTCTCTTGGGTTAAAAGCTAGTAGTGGGATGGCTGGATCATATGATAGGTATTATTTATTTATTGAGAAACTATGAAACTAAATTAATAGTACCATTTTACATTCTTATCAGCCGTGAATGGGAGTCCAAGGCTCACCACACTGTCACCAAAACTTGGTATGGACAAGTGTTTTTAATCTCAGATGTTCTAATGCATGTGTAGTGTCATCTCATTATGGTTTTATTTTGCACCACCCTAATGTACTGGGTCCTTCTTTCAGGCATTCTGGCTTCAGTTCCCACATTCTAAACCTAGGCTATGCCATACTGTCTCCTTAACCTTGTTTTTTATGAAAGCATCATCAAATTGGCTGTACTATATTTTTTCCCAGAACTTCTCAGTGTGAAAGTACAAGTAGAACAAGGGTAGAAGTGTGGGTTTATCTAGAGCTGTGAATTGGCACAGAGAGAAGATGCAGGAGTGTATTTGAACTTAAAGGTATTATAACTTTGGACCATGGGTTTAATTCTGATAGAAAATAAGTAAAATGATCGTAGCTTAGAAGTCTATATGATATAGAACAATTGTTTTATCAGAGTTTCTTGAAATGGTTGGAAGAATGAGATATTTTTTCAAGAAGATTACAGACTAAGACTAAGAGTAGGTTTTAGAATATTCAAAGAACAATGTACCTCTAACTTCTCTGGCATCCTCAAAAATATTTCTTCTTTGTCTTGAAGTTTGATAGATTTTCAATGGCAGGAAGGCTAAAAAGCTGAGAAGTGAACATCTCGGATGCATCTATCCTCTTGCGTCTGTTAAATGCAGACCCTAATGTGTTAGTTAACAGAGCCTCAGGTAAAACAAAAAGTTGTGTCTTATGCAACTTTAGGTCCCAACGGGGAGTAGTCTTGCTTTTACTCAAAAGGAGTCTTGGAGTACCTACAGACAGTCTTAGGATGTTAGTTAACTACTGCTGACCAGTTTATTTCCTCTATAAGAATGTTTGGTCCTTTGTCACACTTCATAAATACTCAGGTGTCTTTTTCCCCCTCTTTTTCTTCTCCTACTCAATTAGAGCATTTTTTCCACATCCTTCTCTTTGTTGAATCATAGGTAATTCTTCCATAACTGGATTTCCCTGGATTGCATAATTAAAACTTCAAAAGATTGCCTTCTTCTTTCTTCAAAAGGCACTAAGGATGTCCAGCATAGCAAGGTTACTGTTATACCCATTTATAGCAGGCTTTCTCCATAATAAATAATGTATAGCAACTCTAATAGCCCTTAATAAATGGATCACTTCTTTTTTAAGTTTGTAAGCTTAATTCTAAATATCCCGTTTCTGTAGAACAAGAGCTGCTCATAACTTTAATGCATAATTTAGTTACTAATAAGGCACACAACACATTTCTTACAAAAATATGATTATTGTAGGCAGCTTCTAAAATGGTCCTCAATAATCCCTGCCTCCTGATAGCCACAGACTTTTGTGATTCCCTCTCCTTGAGGGAGGACTGGACCACCCCATCGAATCAACCTGGTAGAATATGGTAAAGTTGAGGGGATGTATTTGGTGACTGAGCTGCAGATATTATGACATCCATCTTTTTATCAGACTCTCTCTCATGCTGGCTTTGGTGTTGACCATGCCCACATGGCAAGGAAGTGAGATGGGCTCCTGGTCAAGGGCAAGCAAGGAACTTAACTTTTATCCTCGTGGCACAACTCAAAAGAAAACAGGTCCTGCCAACAACCATGTAAGTCAGCTTGGAAGCAGATCCTTCCCCAGTTGAGGCTCAGATGAGACACCAACCAGGGACAACACCTTTACTAAGGTCTTTGAGAGACCTAGGCAGAGGTCCCAGCAGAGGCATGCCTAGATACTTGACCCACAAAAACTCTAAGACCAGAGTGTGTCTTGTTCTAAGCCACTAAACTTTATAATAATTTGTTCTGCAGCAATATGTAAGTAATACAACATCACACTTTTATTTTTTATTAGCTGCTTTTAAAATCAATTATCATAGAGACAACTCACAAAACGTAAAGTTCTCAATGGACTGGTAGAGATTTAAGGCAAATTTTTATTAAATTGTGCCATATAATATGTTTATGCTGACTACTCTGAACTTAAAAAAACTTAATAGTTTAATGTCATTTGTCACCATTCGGCTTAAGCTATAGCCTCACAGGTATCATTCCTAGAGAAAATATATCAAGACTAATGGATTTGTTTGCAGAATTATTATACTAAAGTCAAATAAACTATAGGCTGTTTCACTTGGTTAATGTAGAGCATAATCCTGTTCTAGGCTCTCACCTTACCAGGATGAAATTTCCACGTTTCCTATGTTTCCCTCAGAAATGATGTTTCTATTCAAAATTCTCTTGGTATATGTTGACAACATGTGATGTAGAAAAATGAAGAAATCGTATCTTTATCTCTGAAAGATTTGTCACTGGCTGCTTTTCCCATTTAATAATTAGCGTGGCAAGGCAGACATCCACAGGACATTATCACAGCATAGTTTCAGAAGTGTGTGTTGCAGTGGCCTGTGATAAATCATCAAATCTTTTCTACATGAAAAGTTTTATTCCTTTGAAAATAGTATGTCACAAATCTTTCTTACAGAAAATTTCCAAATACTCTAAGTTGACACACCCGCTCTGGAAGGTGTAGCTGGATCTCCCACACCTAGTGTGGCCTAGATGCATTGACTTCCTTGCAAACAATGGAGTCTGGAAAGGGAAACATAGCCACTTACAAGTGGACACACCTGACACCACGACCTGCACCAACTGGTCAAGGCTGACTCAACCAGTAATGCCTGTGGCTCCCGTGAACCTACTGATGTGAAATGATGAAGACACCTCAGCTCTGTTGGTTTTCTTCCCCAAAATCCATAACTCCAATCCAATGGTGGGAAGACATCAGAGAGACCCATACTGAAGGACATGCTGCAAATACTACTTTAGCATTCTTCAAAACTCTCAAATTTATAAAAACAATGGGAGACCGAAAAATTCACTCATCAAAGGAGACATGATGAACAAGGCAATGCATAATCCTGGATTGGATCTTGGAACGAAAAAGAACATTGGTGAAAAAACCGGTAAAATTCAGATAATCCATAGTTCAGTTAATAGTACTGTATGAATATTGCTTGTTTAGTTTTGACAAATCTGACGTTGTTATGTAATATGTTAACAGAAGAATCTTGTGAAGGGTATACTGGAACTCTTTGTACTAGCTTAGCAACTTTTTTCTAAATCTAAATTTATTCCATAATAAAATTTAAAAAAATATATTATGTCACATTAGCTTATACTAATTGAAATGAGTAAGAACCCAACTTTGCTGTTTAAGAATAAAATTTAAAAGTCTTTCCAACTGTCTTGTCCAATTTAAACCAGTTTTGGTTATGTATTAAGTTAGTATGCTTAAGCAGTTTTAAAAAATAACATGCACAACCAGAGACAGACTGGAACAGTTTTTGTTTGGTTTAGAGATTAACACAAAGAAAAACAACAAAATTTTAATGCCTCCAGACACACCTTACTGAAAGTATTCCAGCCTTCTGGTTTTATTAAATTGAGTGAGAAGACAAAGGAACTTTATTACATATTTGATAAAACATCCAGGAGGCTTCAGATTTCTTTTTCTTGCGCTCTTTCTTGATGATCATCAGACTATTGCAGAATTAAGCACAAACCCAACAATGTGAAGAATGCTGAGTGAGGTTAACCACAAGTTACATAAATGAGACAATTAATCCACTGAACACAGAATTCACTCACATTTTTTTCTGTTCTTTTCTTTTATCGACTGTTTAAGTCATTTATGGTTCTCACTGATAAGGTCTAATGCCCGTGGCCAGCGATCCTCCGTTTAAGCAGCCTTCCAGATGGCATCCTTGACCAACAGGGAAACTTGAGAAGCAGCCCACATAAACCACTCATCCCAATGCAGAAATCCCAGCCATTGTTTTGCGAGGAACCCAAGGCCAGACTCTTCCAGAGCATAAGGGGACTTTACTAACCAAAGTCCATCTGGACTTTGCATTCCATTTCAATTTTATAATCCAGTTTAACTGCCCTTTCATCTCTCTTTAGATTGCTCATCCCCATACTATGGAGTGGGTTGGAGTTGAGAAGGTTGTCACTTGTTTTTTGGTTGTTTTTTTTTTTAATATAAAATCAATTAAAATGTGTCATTGATTCTAACCTTCATATTGTGAGGAACAGTCAACCTAGTCCTGTCTCTTGTAAACTGCCCCTGATCAAAGAATTACTGATAACCTAACCACAGCAGGTAGTAAATATGGGGAAGAAAATCCATAATTACATGGACTTAGGTACATTTCTTTATTTCTTTATCTTATTTTTTTCAGCTGTATTGAGGTATAATTGACATAGAAAATTATATTTGAGGTGTGCACTGTGGTGATTTGATATAGGTATACATTGTAAAAGGATCCCCCCTCCATCTAGTTACTAGTTAATTAATACATCTATCATCTCGCTTTTTTTATGTGAGAGCATGTAAGTTCTATCCTCTTAGGAAATTTCTGTTATACAATACGGTGTTTTCAACTATAGTCACCATCTTATACTTTAGATCCTCAGACCTTATTCGTCTTATAGCTGAAAGTTTGTACCTTTTACCAACTCTTCTTATTTCTCCCATCCTGCCCCCCAGCCCCTGAAAACCACTTTCCTAATCTGTTTCTATGATTTTAACTTTTTGTTAAGATTCCATATGTAAATGAGGTCATATAGTATTTGTCTTTCTCTGTCTGACTTATTTCTCTTAGCACAATGCCCTCAAGGTCCATCCATGTTGTCACAAACAGCAGGATTTTCTTCTTTCTCATGGCAGATTTTTATATGTATTAGCATGCATGTGTGTGTATGTATATATGTATACATATACATACATATACACACACATTATATTCTCTTGTCCTTTCACCTATTGATGGACACTTAGGTTGTTTCCATATCTTAGCTATTGTGAATAAGGCTGCAATGAACATGGGAGTGCAGATATGTCTTTGTGATCCTGTTTTCATTTCCTTTGGATATATACCCAGAAGCTGGATTGCTGTATCATTTGATAGTTCTATTTTTAAGGTTTTTGAGGAATCTCCATAGAGCTTTCCATAGTGGTTGCACTAATTTACATTCCCACCAATAGTGAGGCACATTTAAACTGATAAAGTTTAAAAGTAGAATGCAATATTCAGCAATTTTGAAATTTTAATTGAGGTATACCTAAAGAAATTATAGCATCCAGTAAGTCATGTAATTGTGCAGATTAAACTTTTCTTTTGTGCTTTTTAATTCATAATTACGTTATTGGACTTAGAGATGTATTTTAAGGGCCTCACAGAGATTATTGGATTTAGAATCATTGTGCAGAATAATAAAGCTAAACGACCTATTTAAGTGCTAGATAAAGACCTTACTCTCTAGAACAGATGGTTTCAAAGCCCTTAGGCACAAAATTAAATAGACCAAGGAAATAACAGATTCAAACATATACATTGACATAACTGTTGGATCTGACAGTCTTTCACATCAATTTTTCTGTATTTCTTTTAAAAGTCTTAGAGGTAAATTGAAAGCACTCCTGATGGTTGAGTAAGGCTTTAGAAACTAAGATTGGGCCCTATATTCTTAGTTAAGTTTTAATAGCCCATTTCATTAGAAAAGTACATACCTATCACTTCTAGCCCACACTGCCCTCCCCAAGGAGAAGTCAGACATGCATTGACTCAACCGTCAGCACAGCTAGGATTGTCCTCCCGCAGGATATATTCTGAAGAATATATTCCAAGGAATGGCATAGACCTGAGCAAACGCACATTTGAGTTTTTGGAATTATTCATGTTACAAAAATATGATAGCCCTGGCCTGTGGAAAAATGTCCCTTGTACAAAACTTTTAATAGAATGCATGATCCTTATGCACCCTGTGTTTGCTCACTAATATGAAATCCTAGACTGCCTTAAACCAGTACTGATTTGTTTAATTGCTTCCTCCTGGTGACAAACATTTCCAGTTAAGGCATACTGGACCCTCAGCCTTTCCTGTTGAGACAGAGCATAAAAGAAAGCAACACAAGGTCATTATATTAGTATCAGGGAAGTAGCTTTATGACATGTTATGATTAGCTTGGTTAGACTATTTAAGTTGCTTCGGTATGGGTTTTCTCTTTGTGCTGATACAAAATCAGAAGGACTGTTTGAAGCAGCATCTCTACTAATTTGCCTGCCAAAATAGCTTTATCAGGTTTCATGGGAAATACACAGATTATTGGAGCAAGTGCTCTGTGACCATTCAAATGGGTCCATCCTGCCCACCTTCCACATGGTTAAATAATCAGAGCAAGAATTGGGGCAAGGAGGGAGGCACCCACGATTTGTCTGGGAGATACTGGAGAGAAACCCTCTGAACGTCTGAAGAGTCAAGTGCAGGCTTCAACACCTTGATTCACAGCGTGGTCTCCTGGAGGGGATCCTAGAATAACAAAAGGACATTAGTGGGAAAACCAGTGACAATTGATTAAATTCTAGAGTTTAATTCAGAGCAGTATATGGATGTTGGTCCCTCAGTTGTGACAAGTGCATCATGATGAAGTAAAATATTACCATGGGGGGCAACTGGGTGCATAGCACCAACTTTGCAAGTTTTCTGTGAATCAAAATTATCCCAAAATGTAACAGTGTATTGAAAAAAAAAAACCTTTAGGAAGTCAAAATGGTATAGAAAACCCCATACTGGCCATGTCACACACGGTAAGGTGACAACTTACCCTGAGCAACTCTTTGCCTAAAAATCCTTGTCCGAACACCAAATAATAAAAACCCAACTATGGTTATAAATCATGCTGGAGGCTTCACTGAAACATCCAGCCTCTCCAAAATAAGAGCAGCAAAACTTTACTTTGTCAACACAGTAAAACACTGTCTAAACACCTCTTGGGGAATGAGAACTGGTAATATCCATAGACTCAAAAATATTAATAGGCATTCACTAACTAGTCAAGTTCAGTCTTACAAGTCTCCCTGCTGGTTTGGCTTTTAGGGCCTACCATATGTTTGATCACACTAGAGAAGTGACTAACGGATTAGGAGAATTTAGAAACCCCAGCAACAGATTCTTGCATAAGGATCAAAGGCTGCGCAGACCTTGTGTTTTGTCTTGAACAGGCCCCTGCTCCTCCCAGGCTTTATCCGCTGTGTGAAGAGGAATCATCTCAATAATAAGAAATGTCCTTATAATGCATATGAGAATAATGCATTCCTTCATTAGACAGGTGTTTATCACACACATACTATGTACTTGACAATGTGGCCATTGGGGATACAAAGATTAATAAGAGGTCTCTGGTCCTTGAGGGCCAATTAATCTGGCACAAAGAAGAGACACCTAAAATGACAAATCTCAGGAAAACAGAACACCAGACATGTGAGCATGAGGGCAAGATTCCTTTGGGACCAAGAAAACACATGGGTGTCCACAACAGGTTCAACATAAACCATTTTGACTGGAAATAAAACAATTCCGCCTGTAGACGTGGTCTATATCTCAGCCTTTCCTCCTATTAGAGAAGGTTATTTTTGTCTCTTCAGAATATTGTCAAACAAACAAGGCAAACAAATGTTTGTAAAGCATTCTGAGTCCTTTGAATAAATGAAATTGTAAGACTGAAGCCAATGTTACATCCTGGGTCAATAGACTTTACAAAATGCATTTAGTACCAAAAACTATATAAATATAAATAAAGGTTTTAAAAATAATAGGAACTAGAGGTGGCTAATTCTGCACCACATACGTGAAATACCATTATGTGTTTTGACTGCCCAAAGCCTGGATTGACCATGATAATATCCTTTAAATGTTTGATGTGGGGTTTTAAAAGCTTCTGGTATAAGGCATCGATCCAACCAAGAAATTTTCATAATAAAGTTCCTATCCAGCTTGGGATTTCTGATGCTGGCTACTCAGAAAGGGACCAGAAAGATGCCTTATGTCACCCACATCAGCCTCAACTTTTCTTCTTTTCTTTCCATTCTGGTGGTATTTTTGCTGAACCTAAACCGATAATAATGATCTACTTACATGGCCTGTTCTGTATATCTGTCATATTAAAGTCTAGGCTGTTTGTTTATCATACTGTGATCTATAGCTTTCTATTAATTTAATTATACTAAAAGATCTTAAAAGCCTTGGGCTAAGTAACATGTCAATTAGGAATGAGTTTAACCTGGAATAAATATACATTTAATACTTGTAATTTATGGCTTTAAATACAAACAAAGCCCTCAGTATGACACAATCTATTATTAATTGCTCCAATGCCTGAAGTCCAATTAAGGAAATCCATTTATGTTTTTTTCAGAGAAAGTCAATGTTCATTTCTCATAGGAAGTTCTAGATGCCGCCACTCTCTCATAAACCGGTAATGCCACAAAGCACTTTTGTGTGTAATGAACTAGGTCACGTGAGAAGGGAGAAGGAGGGTAAAGGGGGAGATAAAGCCTGTGAGGAGGGCTCAGTAACACCCAGACCAAAATGTAGGGCTCATATAAGTGTTTCCAACTAAAATATGATTAGACCCTATTACAGACTAATTAACTACCATTTTATGAAGGTTTTTGACTTGCAGTAAATGCATTTCAGGTACAAACACACCTTAAGCTACAATACTAGTATGTTTTCAGTAATTATATGTGGCCTAAAAACAACTCTACTACTAGCTTTTTTTCAGCAGGCATATGAAAAGTTACACATAAAAATGTCAGTCTCTGTGTTGACAAAAGATAGTTAATGCCTGGGGTCACATTTTACGGCAAAAGTTATGAATCCCTGAGAAATAACTTTTATAGTGGAAACCCTGACAGTGTTTTGTGCACTCGTGCTATCCACAAAAGAGAGAATTTAGGAGTTTAGAAATTTTAATGTGTGAATTGTAAACAAATATATTCTAAATAGCTTTAAATATTTTCTGTTATTTCAAATCCCTCCAAAACAGCAAAAAAATTCTTCATATCTTCTTTGTGATCTTCACTGGAGATTACCACCCAAACATCATTTATTTTAATTCAGATACCTCTCTTTAGCGTTATTATATTTTTCTGTTAAATACTATGGACATTAGTTGTGCTTTACAATGTGATGGATTCCAGGTTTCTCTAAAATCTCTGTGAGGGAGCAACAGAAACTTTATTCTGTGGGATCTATATTGTGGTCTTAGTTTATAAATCAGAGATGTTGGCTGTAATATAGTGGCAAAATATAGTCACATACCTGTGTTTCATCCATTCTTCTTAGGAGAGAAGACTCCTGGGTGCTGGCTTCTTTAACAAGGATCCTTCCTTCAATACGAAAATGATGATAGTAATACCTATCATAACATAGTATGTGGCACAAACAAGATAAGCCATCTATAGTACTAGGCAGCGATTAGGACCCAATAAATGGTAGATACTATTGGTCTAAACAAGTATTCACATCTTAATGGCATTTAGAGACCCAGAAGGTAGTATATTCGTAGCTCGTTTATCAGGTTACAGATACATTCTATATTTATTTTATATATATAACATATATATGGCTCTTTCAGGTGTTAATTTAAAGTTTGTGCTCAATTTGGTTTCTCCTATCTAATAACAAAAATAGAGAAAAGAGTTGGTCCATGTATCAAGATGGATGACATATCTCATTCTTTCCAATTTAGTATTCTACCAACTGGAAAATTAATTTAGTGCCTCCATCTAAAACTTTGAGGATAAATTGTTTTTTAAAAAGCATCTCCAAATTGGGAAAAAAATCTCAAAGTATGGGCAACACCTTAGTAATTTAAATTAAGATCTATAAAAAAGAAAGAAGCACTATTTTGTTTCTTAGACCATCAGAACCTGAAGCAGAAATTTCTTGAATGTTCAAATTTTACCAGTGAGATAAGACTCAGGTCTTCCTGTTGAGATGGAATGATGACTGAATGAACTAAGTTAATGATGTTTGATTTAATGATTTAATAATGTCTGCATAGACGCATTTAACATATCTAATTAATATATATTATACTTAAAACTAGGAGCTTCCACGATGTTTCATTTTCCATGCTCATTATAAGATGTAAGTGCATGTGGATTGTATTATTTCCTGCATCTGAAATATCTAAATTTTAAATATCAATGGAGAGAGATTGCTGGCATTCATCATCGTGTTGAATTTTGTCAGTTTTTGTGTTTGTTGAATGTGTATCAAGGAGACCATGTTTCTTTCCTGAGGAGGAGAAAGAGGTCATCCCTATGGATCCGGTTTATGGAATAAATAGGATGGGATCTGAAGAGGGCCAGACAAAGTCAGCCCCTTGGATTATCCTGTAGGAAATCATATCATGTGCCTAATATGAAAAGTTAGTTGTTTAACATAATATATCTGTAAAGAAACAGATATATCAGTTGCTTTGGAGTTTGCCTTAATGCATGCACATCATTATTCAGGAAATTTTCACAGAAAGGAAGTCCTAAAATGTGGTCCTAATATTGCTGTCACACAGAGCAGAGGTTGGGGAAAATCTAGTTATTTATCTACTAGTTAGATACATAATGAGAGGCTGAGGTGTCCAGGTCCAGGAACATGGCCTTGCTTATAAAAGTTAGATTCTATAAAATTTACATACATATAACGTATAGGCAACATTTATAAACTATAATAAAATTAACAAATTTCAAAATGTCACATTTAAATTAATAATTAATTTTAAAGTACTTCAATTTGGTTATTATTTTAATGAGGCTTGAGGTTTATAATCCAATAAACACTTCTATTATTAGAACAAAATCTTGAACAGAAACAAACATTACACGTGGGATAATGTAGTTAGAGAGCGCTGCTTATGTGTTCATCCATGTTTACACGTTTATCTACGCTGAGTGTTGTATGTCCCCGTGAAGTGTCTGCACACTAGCCAGCAGAGAATCATGTGGCAGCTTCATGTCTAACCTTCACAGAAACAGTTGGAATGTAGGTAGTTCTCCTCAGGTACCCAACAGTGGGGTGAGGTCATTTATTAAAATCTCTCCAGCCTCAGGATAGAGCTGATATTTGAATCTGATCTCTTTGAGGACAAAGTCTGTGTGTTAGCTTCTGGGCTCATTTGTCTGTAAGTCTCAAGGGGACATCATCCTTAACCCCACGTGGAGACATGGGTATTGGCCCAGACACCCAGGTGTGTACACACACACGTGCACGTGTGACACACCCACATACACATACATACACACACAGGCACACCCACATACACACACACACATATACATACACACACATACACACACAGTACACACACACACAGCCATTCACACTTGCAGTGTTTTGTTTTCTGCTTTAAATTCCAGTCTTATGTTAAGAGACTATAACTGTTTATTCAACTACTAGCATCCAACCTTATCTAAATTGTGATTTTCAAATTCTGCCTTATATTAAAAATCACAAGCTAATCGTCATTTGGATATAAAAACACACTCTAATAAAATGACATACAGTGATTTATGAAACTAGTGTGCATGCACATTGATAATCTATGTCCATTTGAATTTGTTTATAAAGATTTCCCCCCAAATATCCACTTAACTCAATCTGCATCTATGAATGCACATATATTTTTCTCTCCACGAATTAGATATGGTTCTGAGTGTGTGAGGGGAATGTAAACCTGGGCTGGTCTATATCAGAGAGATAAAATTGAGCAGGGAGAGAGGAAAGTCAGAGAGCCTGACTGCACAATAAAATATTCACAACGGAAAGCCCACAACTGCAAATAATTGAATTAGGCAAGAGCAATACAGACGGGGCATTGCCTGGGGATTGATGGTCATCTGTGGGAGCTGATCATTCAAGGCGGTCATCAATCCCCCAGAAAATGCCCTACACCAAGGTCATTGTGGCTATAAGAACCCTTTTTTTTTTTTCACCATAGAGGATTTAAAAATCCTTCATTTTCCTTGATTTTCTGCATTATCATCATTCCTTCAGGTGACTGTGCTAGGGATGGCTTTGAATGGTGCTGGGCTGAACTTAGTATTTCTGAATCATTGGTCTCCAAGGCAGCCACCAACAGCAAACATTCTTCCAGTGTGGAATGTTTTATCTAGGCTGAGTAATATTTCAGAGTTTTTTAAACCATGAAAATTTAGTGAAGTCTTAAAAATTGTAAAATGTGTGCTTTGTCTTAGACCAAAACACTCTTGGAAAAAGACATTATAAAACATATATTATTGGTTTTCATCAGCATTCATTATGGGAATAAAGATACAAATTACAGTGATCAAGAAGGTCATAGACAAAATTATCTAGAGTTTATGACTAGCTCTCATTTACAACAACATTACATTTTATAGCACAAATGACATGATGAGATGTGGTTAATTAGGGACATGATTAAATCTGTCCACACTACCTCTCAAAAATAATCATGAATAAAATGTCTAATGACTTTTTAAAATCAGAAGTTTAAATAACTAAATTTCTCTTAGTTGCTACTTACCGAGACAAATTTATTATCTGTTGGGAACACATGTGTTATTTATATGCTTACTAACAAATAATAAAATAAAAAGAACATTATTTAAAAAGTGAGAAGAAAAGACAAATTACTGTTGCCAAAATTAGCTCAGACTTTAGACTTTAACAGTGAAGTGTTTTTTTGTTTTTTTTTTTTAATTTGGAATTTTCATTTGAATTATTGTGTCCTAAAATTTTACACGATGGGCACACTTTATAAGCCTTCTTTGATTTTCTTGGCCTCAAAAGTCCTCTGTGCCTTCCAAGCTTGCTCAGTCACAGGTATCAGCATGGAGCTGGTTATCTGGGCAATGCACTGACCCTCTGTCTCACCTCCTGGGTGACTGCCTTAGAGGCCGGATGAGGCAACCCAGACCTGTTGGAGACAACTCCCAGTGGAGCAAACGTTGAACACAAGGAGACCCGAGAAAGAGGCAGTCAGCTAGGTCAGGTCTTCTCCTTTTCTCCCCACAAGGGACTGGCCAGCTAGCATGCTGTTTCGTTTCACAAGGCAGTGGCCCATGCTCAGTATCTTCTCGTGTTCCCATCCCTCACATCCCTCTGACCTCAATCACACATCTCCAGATATGCAATTCTTAATAAAGCAGTGGTGCACACGTCTTTTTCCTAGAGATCCCAGGATAAGAAGCTATATCCAATCATGCAAACTTAAGACAAAATGGTACCCATGACACCCACATATACCAAACTAATTTTGATATTTGGGTAATTGCTTTTCTCTTCAATTGATGTTTAATTTTGTTCACAGAATTACTATTTTTTCTTATTCATACTTCATTTATATCTAGAGTGTAGGCAAAACTGAAAATTTGTTAATTTGGCTGATCAATTTATAGTCTGCACATTACCTATTTAACTTACCAATCTGTAATTTTCACCTCTATTCATTTTCAATACCTTAGGCAATATGGGGCTGAATTCTTCCCATGCGTGTTTGTCTTTGTTCCCGTCTTCTCTGGGTTCTACAGTTTTTTGGACAAAACCATCTTGTAGTAGATACCGCTAGTTGATTTTCTAATTCCCATTTCCCTCCTTCTTCTGTTATTTAACAGAATCTGATGTAATTAATAGTGGTGATGTGTCCTGGCAACCTACACTTGATCCTGGACTCCCTTGCAGTTGGAGGGACCCAATGAGATGTCAGCAGAATTTGTTGGGCTGGTGATGCTCCATTTGTGCCCCCTGACATTGACCTCCATCCTCCAAGTCCTCCACTATGTTCTGTTCCCCAGGAGCTGCTCTGTGGGGAATACGCCATCTATCCATCTTTCGTTTTTGTCAATGGTGAACACAGGAAGATGAAAAAGACAGAGAGAAACCAAGATCAAAGAGAAGGAGACTAAGATAAAGAAAAGTGAGGTGGGACATTTATTCCCCTGGTTGCATTCCTGAGCTGAGGGTCAAAGGTCTTGTCCAACAGCTCTCGTCTCACGGTTCACTCTCTTTCCAAGGCTCCATAATCTCCAGTTTGCCAATTTTACTCTAAGAGAAAGACTGAAGGACATGCCCACCATTTAAAGATGTTAACATGTCCCTGTGGAGACCTGTCTAACTTCAAAATATAATTTTTTCATAAATTGGAAATCATCATTTCTTCTTACTGTGTTGTCCTTTTTCTTTTACTGTCATTGAAAATAAATAAAGGCTCTCCATCTGTTCATCACTTCAACTTTTTATCTTCTATAGTATGGGCACTCAGCATTCCATCTAAAATGCAGTATTTCTCAACTTTTCCCTGGAAACTAAATGACCACATATTTCCCTGTGGAGTCATTCCCAATGTACACCACCCACGTCTTGGTGGTCCAGGTTCTTCAGCTCAAGAAGAAACCTATCTGAGTGTATCTGATCTAGGCTATTCTTCTCAAGTTAATTTGAGGCAGAACAAAGATTTTTAAAAATGTAGCTTCCTTTTGCTGGTCTCTGCTTATTTCCATGAAGACTTCTGCAAGTGTCTGAGTCTATTCAGGTTATTTTAAAAGTATTTAAATGAAAATTTTAGAATATTCTACAGTCACCATCTTCACAATAAAAGTTATTTTCTCCTGCCATTTTGAGAGGAAAATTGGATCCAGATAATATAGCATCATATTCAGGTATTTACAATAGGTTCTCTCTCTGAGAGTAGTCAACTCATAAAAGTTGTAACACAAGGGGAAGTTGATAAGACATCAATAATACCACACAATGAATAAGCACTAATCACTACCCTTCCCCCAAATTCACAATATTTTGCAATATTACTCCAGATTTATCTACCAAAATATGATTTCAAGTTTCAAAACTAATTATTGAAATTGGATATGCTCAAATTTTCATATTTTCTACACTGACAATAAGTCCATTCTTTTCTTCAAGAGAGAGTAAAAATACAAATTAAAATTAGAGACAAGAACCTCAGGCTAAGGACCATGGATGCTTCCATCTACCAGATATTGAAGGACAAACCCACTCTCTCCTTGTCCTGTGTCCTCAGGGAGGTCTCCACACAATGCCCACTAAAGTTCTATTGCCTAGTTCATGTGAGCTCTGCAAAAGTAATAATCTAAAAAAAACAAACACTGTTCAGTTCCTTTGCTAACATGTTTTATTTGTATCAGTGTTCATAATATATTATTCTGCCAAAAACTGCTGAACTCTGAATAATTTTCCTATTAGTAGTACTACAAAAATGTACCCTTAAATAATAGAATACCAGCCAGGGTGTTCTAATGAAATATATTAGTTTCACATGTTAACAATTGTCAACTCTTACTAAAAAGTATTATAGGAGTAAAATTATGAGAGTATATTTTACAAGAGGGATTTCAACAGCCATGTCATTCTGTACATTCATTTCTTTTTTTAACTTGTAAAATAATGACTATTGTAATCTCTTTATTTAACGATCAGTCTTTGTGTAAACTTTAGCTGCCAAAAATCCTTTAAAGGATAAACAGCCAACATTAAAGAGTGTTGGAATCTTAGTTTCTTTGATGCTTTCTCAGGAGAAGTGGGTTAGTCACCTCCTTTCCCTCATGCTGAATCTTGTCAAAGAAAATGACAAGAAAAACAAAACCAAGCAAATAGCAAACAGACAAATGAAAACTGGATGTTGCGGTGGAGTATGTGTTGACACAGAGCTGTAGTATAAAACGTTGTCATTAATTTGATTATAAAATTTAAACATTACAGAAATATTTTTGCAGAGCTCTTTTGGGGAAGACTTACTGGGTATGTTAGTTATTCCTTTAAAAAAAAGACATCTTGGTAGAAGTCCACCCTCTGGATCAGCGCATGTCATATCATGTATAAAACAAGGTTAAGCAATTGTGTAGAGAGACTGGATTAGAACAGAAGCCATCCCTGCCTGGGAACAAGC
Organism: Balaenoptera physalus; assembly: GCF_965194825.1. Classification (NCBI taxonomy): domain Eukaryota; kingdom Metazoa; phylum Chordata; class Mammalia; order Artiodactyla; family Balaenopteridae; genus Balaenoptera; species Balaenoptera physalus. The sequence continues at coordinate 174,339,812 of NC_138890.1, forward strand.
TTTGGCCAATAAAGTCACAGGAAGGTCCTGTTCCATTCCAGATCATCCAGGTCAGGACCCACAGCCCCCTACTTGTACTCTGTCCTCTTGGGTCCCCTTGGTTCTGTCAAGCCTGTCTCTGAACCTGGACCAGAATTTCTCACTCTGTTTACCAGATCCAAATTGGGTCCCCACGTGTAGCCAACCTCCACCCACCAATTAGATGCGCTCTTGGTTCTTTTCTCTGCTACCACCCTTATATCTTATGCCACCCCCTTCTTTCACTGGATTATTTATCTACCCACCCTTACAGTCATCAAAGGCTTTTCAAGCCCCCACTGGGCTCCAGGCACTGTACCAAAGGCAGGGGTTACTACAGTGAATGAAACAGAAGAGGCCCAAGAGCTCATGAACCTTACATTGTAGGGGAGGAGAAAGACAAGAAAACAATAAAGAAACATCAACCTAAAGGGAAAGTAGCAAATATTGCCAAGTCGAGGTTTGGGAAAAGATGGCCTGTGGAGATTCCATAGACTGGGTGGTCATGGAAGGCCTGTCGGGGAAGGAACTTTGTGAGCTGAGATTTGGGGCTGGACAGGGGATGGGGGGTGAATGGGCAGGGGGAGGATTTCCGAGGAAGAGCCAGAGCTCCATCCCCAAGGCCGGATTCCTACATTCCAGGGACAGAAGGCAGGCACGGATGTGGCTGGAGAACTAGGACACAGGGCGCACTACACCGGCATGGTATGGGGTGAAGACCAGACCGTGTGGGCTTCACTGTGCCTGGGAAGATTCTGGATGAAAGGAAGCCATCCTGAGGGGTTTCAAGCAAGGGAATTACATGGTCTGAGCTGTGCTTCAAAGCAACTGTTCTGCTTCCCTGGAGAAGGACAAAGGGGGCCCTTAGAAAGCAGGCTTTCACTGTCACACAAGATGAAACTAGTTTGCCCTTCCTACAAAGTCTTTCCAACCCTTTTAAACAATCACTCATGCATTTGGAAGGTATGAAATGAAATCTGAAAATAGAGCCTGGAGATTTTTACTTGTTTTTTTTTTTTTTTTTGGTAAAAGTATGTGATAGAAAATATATTTTCAAAATTTTGTTGCTGTCATTGTCAATAGCAGGCAAAGAAAAAAAAAAAAAAAAAGAGTTTCCTGGATTCTTTCCTATTTATTTTAGAAGAGAGTGAGTATCAACTGGGGGCAAAAATTTTTGTCCATAAAGAGCATAACTCTTCAAGAGAGTTGGGAAAATACAAGAAAATAGCAAACCTCACCCTAGATAGAGGCAGCCTTACAACTTATTTGTCATCCTACACGTGGGCAGAAAGCTATTGTGATTCTGCAGACATTATTTGTTGTTCCATTCACATGATGATCTTTCTCCACCCTCTGTTTCCACATTCATGTTGAACATGATGTTGTACATGGGGGAAACCCAGGCCTTCCCAGTGGCTCACTGTTGTGATTCTGCCAGAGCATGGATAAAAGGGAGCTGGTGGTGCAGTGTAAAATTTTCTGCAACATATACACAATTTCAAAATTTGTAAAGGACTTGTGCTCTTATCTTGTGAAAGGTTTACCTATACCAACAAGAAAATATAGACTTTAATGTGGATTAATCACATACAATGACATTTTTTTCTTGAGTACAGTAAAATTCTTGTCTTGAGCTAATTTTCTTCTGAATGCATGAATTGGCCAACAGACTGAAGTGACCTTAATTCAGTAACAAACTTCCAACAGATATATCTATGTGGATCCTTCCATGAACTCATATTCCAGTGAGGAATTAGAGAAGACATAAATATCTCACTGATATTCGAAAAGACTGTGGCACAACCACGATGTTTAAATTTGGAAGTAATTATTCCTAACATCTTAAGCCTAAGTTTCTGTATCTACTTGAGCAATAAAACATTGGTTTCAAACTCCTCTATTTTCATGTTAAAGAAAAAATATCTGGCTTTGTCTGCAAAGTAGCTATCTGACAATTATGTGGCTAACATTTTTGAAAGCAATTTTAAACAAAGATAATTCAGGACAGAATCACTTCACTTTATACTACAAAGTCTTGTAGCCTAGGCTTTTTTTTTTTGGTTCATATTTAGTTCTTTTGTTTACTTAATCCTTAATTATTTGCACTAGTTTCTTAACCATCCAAACATCATGAAATTGTCCTTATGTTGATACTTCCTACCAACGATTTCACACATGGAGAATATTATTAGGAATGATACTTTAAATTTAATACCCAGCTACAGCTGATTTGCTTTCATCATGTGCAGTAATAACCATAAATAGATACTTCATTGTTGGCACTTACTGCTTTTCTCTCCCCACTTGCATTGCCTAATTATGGCTCTCACTTGAATAATTTGGCAAATGCTTGTACAGCATCTTCAATTAAAAATAAATAATGTAGAAGAATGTTCTTTCTGTACTCTCCAGTTTAAAAAAAATGAATGTTATCCTTTAGATCTGTTAAAGGAATCATTCCAAATCTTCTTCTCTTTCCAATGTAATTTTTCTTGGGGCAAATTAAAAATGTATGGTATGTAGTTCAAATAAATATGACACTTTCCAGCCCACACATTTCCTGTTGCATCAACCTCCCAAACAATCGCTTCATACAATTTCACTAAGAGTGGAAACTCAGAGCATGTGTCTACTCTCCTTTAGAGCGATTGCTGACACTGCTCATGAGCCGCTGTGTGACTCCCGCAAATCCTCTCTCTACTGTGACTCTGATCCCCTGATTCACGACCCCTTATGAGCCAAATTGTCTAGGAGTCAATAAAGGACAGAAACTAACTCAACCTTTTTCAAAGATGAAGTTTGAAAAAATGAACACTTCTGCCCACTACATTTCAGTCCATTTGGTTATTCGTGGGGGACCAGTGATTACCGCAGTCGTAGTCAGCTCTAATTGGAAATGTGCTTTGGGAAGTTAAATCATTGTTGACAGAGAGCGTTTTTTGGTGTTTGCCATAAATAGAAGGCAACAAAAAGAATATGGTTATAAAACCTTAAAAACTTTGTCATACTGAACCTTTTAGTGTTAATAAACCCTAGAATCTAACTGTCTTAACATCTGTAGTAGGAAAAATAGATGAGCAATAAAGTTGTTTATCTTACAATGAAAACAAAAAGAAAGTATAAAAAGGCAGAAGACCTTTAAGGAGACAAGAAGCATTCTGTCCTTTTTTTTCTGAAATGAAATATTCTGGGCACACGTAATATTTTGTTCGTTTTCATAATCCCGTCTCTCATGTTGCAGTGGGAGCCCTGGGTGTTAACGACCGAAAGATCAAAAGGTTCTCAAAATCTGACTCCTAGGAGCCGAAGACAACGTCCGCACGTAATGTTGCCATAATTCCCTCAGCGGAGCAGATTTATCACCTTGCTGCAGTCCAAAGTTCAAGGTGATTAATTCACTTGCTCAGCTAAGAATTGATCTGCATTTTGGCATGTCATACTGTGAAGGAATAGAGGTCCTCTGTATAACCCTTGGGAAGGTAGGGAAGGCAGGGGACGAATATTTATCCACCTTGTGGGCAAAATCACCTGCCCCAGGGCTCAGAGGGTCGGTCAGCCCAAAAAACCCAGGACCCTACCTCTCCTGGCACAGCAAGGGATGCAAAGAGCTTCCTGGATTCCGTGCTGGACAATGAATTCCGGAAATCACAGTTCTGCTAAACCATCAACTTAAAAATTAGTTTGCACTTTATCAAAATAAATAAAATAGGGACTATGAAACTATTGTCTAAGAAATGTAGCAGAGAAACAAGGATCAGAGGAAATGAAGCCAACGAGTTGTTTCATTATGTTATCTTTAAAATCTTCTTTGTTACTGTTCTATGCATTATAGATTGTCTCACCTTTAACTTAAGGGAAAAGATTCACTCAACCATGGATATGGAGATAATGCACACATGGCCACACGCTCTCAGCTGCCATCTTTTCTTTGTGGTATGAAGATGCACTTGTGTAATGTGATTGTGACTAATGTCTTGAATGTGTGCTTCTCCATACATTCACTCAATTTCAGATTCTAAATTCAAGGCAATTCAAATTTTAAGTTAGATGTTTCTAAACAAATTTTCAAAGTATTTCTTAGATCGAGGGGTTTCAGAAACATGCACATTGTAAAGGGCGAGATTGGTGTTTAGATACGAGTGGAGACATCATGGCAGAAGGAATATTTGGATTCTGGTGCCATCTGTCCTTTGATTTCCTCTTAGGTTTAAAGATTTAGAAATAAACATGTGGCTTTTTCAGGGCTGGCTGCATAGAGTAGACACTTAGGCACGTACTAGTCACTGCTAATAATGACACCTATGTGCCTAGATACTGTGCCCACTCTCTCTCTTGTTCCTGTGCATGAATCCAAGATCAATCTCACCCAGGAAATAAGAGCTCACGTGTGTCGAATATTTGCGTGCCAGGAAGTAGCCCAAATGCCTCAGAGAGATCAGCTCACCTAATTCTCACACCAACTATAGGAAGTAATTATCACCCTTATTACCAATTGGGAAATGAGGAAACTGAGGCATGGAGAGATGGATTATCTTCCTCTGAAAATGTTCTGAGAAACACTAGAGACAGACTTTGAATGCAAGCAGTTGAGCTCCAGAATTGGTATTCTCTGTAGCTGCATTACACTGTGAACTTCAGAAACTCATCTAAAGCTGAATTGGATTTTTAAAATTAAAATTTAAATCGGTAATATATTTGCTTATTTAAAAAAATTTAGTAGGGTATTTGTTATTATGATATTATTTTGGAAATATTCTTTGTTAGCATGACATTTGATGACAAAAATCACTTTAATGTTTTGCTTTACCAGCTTTTAAAAATGAAGACCATAATACCTTTCTATAAAGACGTACATGACATTTGCAAAAAAGTGAATAGTGAAATATGTTATTCTGATAATAGGAGCATAGATCTTAGCCTTCATACTTACAGACATATAAATTAAACTTTTCACTGGCTATGGGAAGTAACTATGAAACAACAGTTTTATTTCAACTTAGGGATTAGAAAACAAATGAGTGGCTGAGACATAAAGAAGGTATCTATCTAGTCCCTGCAAGGGCAAGGGACCAGCTATGACCATCCCTGTTGGTCGCCTGTGCCCTTCCCCACACTGGCTGCATCCACGTACCCACTGGTGCTTGAAAGGGAATCTGGGGTAGAGACCAATGACTCCTACCAGCTTATACCACCAGGCTGTAAGAAGGAGCTTGATACACTTTCCTAAGTCGAATGAAACACAGGTTTTAAAAGATAAAAAATATTAAGTATAATCCACACTTGTCACTATGTAGAAATGAGAACTAGAAAGAAAAAGAGGAGAAGGAAGTGGAGGAGGAAGAGAGAAAAAGTGGAGGAAGAGGAGGAGGAGCAGGAGGAGGGAAATGGGCTCTTTACCTCTGCTGGCTGGAGACCTTGCTCTTGATGCTGGCTGGTCAGGCGCTTGGATCTTGGTGACAAGAAACTACTGTTGCCTCGGTCCAGCTCACTGAATCCAGCATTGATGATTTAAAGAGCCTGAGGGGATATTCCTTCTTATCCCAAAAACAACATTCAGAGTTTTCTCTCTGTGAATGTTTTCTTGAATGAATTTGAAATGCCTTTGTCTTAAGGAGTAGAATGAACCACATTGTGTGGAAAATGAACAATGACTCATTATTTCCTTTGTGAACCCTGAATTCTTCCTTGGCTGACATTGACCACATACATTTTACTTTTACCTAGAAGTTCCATTTCTTAATCTCAGACTAACAACACAATTTTTTTTTCACTTTCTCCCCTTTATAGTGAGTGGTTCTTTTTATCTCCCTGTGACACTGGTTTGCGTAGGATTTAGATTTGCTTTCCATATTTGTGAAAGAGAAAATTATTCTCAAATTTTGTTTGTGGATACAATGATTCTGAAATAACAGTCATGTAATGTCCCCATCAGGTTTATGTTAAAACAATAGAAACCAAAATAATAAGCAACAAGGGGAAAAACAAAAAAAAGAGCAGAAGCCATTTTATTTACGAGGTGATGATCTATAGTCATGAGCAGGCATAAAGGGACTCTAAGACTCAAAGCATTCAGAAGCTCCAGAAACTAATGCTGTAATAATAATTTAAAAAAATCTATGCCAAGACTTTCACTGAAAAACCTTACTTCTTTTAGGATTTCCAGACTGCTTCTTTTTTTTCTGGCATAAGTAACAGTTTACTTAGAAAAATTTGGGAGATAAGGTATCTAAGTAGTTGTTTTATCTAGAATCTAGATATGGTACACATATTAAATTCAGTCATTGTAACTATAAAAAATTAATAAAACAGACACCATGACTGGGATTTTTGTAGAACCAAAGTACAATGTTTTCAAAGTACAATATAATTTCAAGAATTTCTTGAAGTTCTTGAGAATTTCCTCAGCCAGTACTTTGTGAAATGTAATTGTTTTAGCTCTGACTTCAGAACAGAGTTTAGTTAAGCATGAAGTTAATTGCCTACATCAACTTCAACCCCCAACCCAGACACATCTAGTAATGTCTGGAGATATTCTTGTTTGACCCAGTGAGTTAGCACCACTGGCATCTTTGGGGTAGAAGCTAAAGATGCTGTTTAAAATCCTACAAAAAACAGGACACATACACAAGAGAGAGCTATTTTGCCCCAAATGTTAACAGCACCAAAATTGAGGACCCCTGGCTTAGGGTCTTCAGTTCCTCCGGAGGCTGCAGTCTGATGCTCCAGCTGTTAATTCTCTGGTGCTTATCTAGCATTCATCAGAGATGCATGATTTAAAGGCCACTAATCTTGTATTTTCCATTAACATTATCTGGATTCTTCCTCCAAATTATAGAAAGGGAATGAGTGATAGAGGAGGAGCTCTAGAGAACTCTCTGTTGCTCTGACAGGTCAAGACCATGCAGGAGATCTGGGTCTGTACCCTTGACAGAGTCATCTGAAAGAACTGAAGGAAGAGATTTGTCTCCCACTTCCTGACCTACGCCTCCAACTTCTTGACCCAAATATCCCACTTCCTCACAAGTATCTCCCACTTCCTCACAAGTGTCTCCCATTTCCTGACCCGTATCTCCCACTTCCTGACCCATACCTCCCACTTCCTGACCCATATCTCCCACTTCCTCACAAGTGTCTCCCACTTCTTGACAGACTTCCCACTCCTGTGGGTGGACATCTGGTAAACCACAGTGGCTGAGAGGCAACACAGCTCAAGACAGTCAGCTGAGCCTGGGCTCCGCATGTTACACGCCACAGACCTGTGGACATTAGACATTGCCTTCCATAGTCTCTGGTCCCATTTTTACATTTTTAAGAAGTATGTGTGATTTCAGACTCTTACACATTTTTCCAAGAATAAAGCAGCCTCTACAGTCCAGCCAAAACCGAGTTTCTTGGGAGTGTTCTCTAAGCTTCAGCTCTTGGAGTATCATTTTGGCCAAGCAGAGGCAGTTTTAAAGGAATTATGTCTCAACTCTGACTATTCAAATTGGGTTATATTTAGAAAAATTATTCCCCTGATACTCACTTTGAAAAAGTGTCTTCTTTGAAATTTTATCCCTCCTCAGAGAGATTTATATGTTCTTGGCCTTCATGACTGAAATTCCCTAGTGAGCCTTTCTGAGCTTTATATTCAGAGAGAATTGTGTTTGCCACATTTACTTTAAATGATGAATCTTCATGTGTATATTTCCAAAAGCCTTAAAGCAATAGATAAACCTTATAGAAATCAAATAAAAAATAATAAAGAAGGAAATAAAGGTCTTGATGTACTCAATAATCAATAATCTTTATTTTAGGACCTGATCAAAATCACAAGGGATGGAAACTCTTTTGGTAAATACAAACTAAGATGGATTACCCAATGGAATGTTGGTTTCTGTGGTATATAAACAAAAAATACAGAAGCAATACTAAAAGAGCTGACTCGTTTGTCAAAGGGCAGACTCAAAGAAAATGAAAAGTACTGGAACCCACTGCAGTGTTTCAAGTGTGAACAGTCCTTTAGTTCATGGCTGGCCTCTTCATGTCTAGTTGTTGTGAAATACTTTTAAAGGAGCAAACACTATGTGGTCATTTCTTCTTGGACAGTTACCTAAATTATTAACTTGATAATTTCATGTTGTGAATGACATTTAGGATAAAACCTTTTTATTTGGGTTCATGATATGGTAGAAAAAAGCTATACATGCCATGAAATTGGCTAAATTTTAGAATTTAATGCATAGGGTCAATCAAAGGGTCTCCTACTTTGCTGATAATGGTGTAGAAGGGCTCTGTGTTTTTGGACGTGAATTTGGCAATATATTTTAAAGATAAAAATACACATATCTTAGGATGCAGCACATGTTTTGACATCATTCATAGGGCAGAGTTGCCTGTGTACAAGAAAAGTTATGTAGAGAATAGCCTCTGAAACAAGAAAGATTCAATAAACTATTTCACAGGTGATGAATCTGAGAGTTATCTTTGAGGTATCCATTTCAACTCTCATTCCTGATCCGTCAGCCAGTTCTTTAAAAAATTTAGTTTATATAAAAAAAAAAAAGAAGAAAAAAAGACTGAAACATACTATTTAGCATCTAAAAAAATATAGATACAACTGTATGTGCCAAGATGAAAAGATCTCCAAGATAATTTCTAAAATGAGAAAACAAAATTACAAAAGATTTGTTGTGAAATAGTAAATACTGTGTTAAAAAAGAAACCTATGCATGCATTAGCATACAAAGAAACCTTTGCATTTACACATACATTTGTATATAAATGTATAAGAAAAGTCTGGAAACCATCTCTAAGACACACTTACAGTGGTTTCTTCTGAGAATGACATTGAGGAGAGATCAGGGACTTGCCTAAGAAAGATATATTTAAGCAGGAACTTGAATGATGAGCAGGAAGATGTCACAGCTTTCCAGATGGAGAAATGGAGAATATCAGCAAGAGCAAAGCCCACCGGGTTGAACCATAATGGAAAAGAATATTAAAAAAAGAATATCTCTATGTGTATAGCTGAGTCACTTTGCTGTACAGCAGAGGTACAGAGGTTGCTGCACAACATTGTAAATCAACTATACTTCAATTAAAAAAAAAAAAAAAAGAGTAAAGGCCACTGAAGGCAAGATGAAATCATAAGTCAGTGAGGGTGAGGATGTTTCTAAGTGAACAGGGAGTAAAAGAAGATGGTCAGAGGTGGCCCAGGGCCCAGCATGTTGTAGACAGTGTTGGCTAAAGAGCTCAGATTCTAATGAATAGAATAGAAATCCATTAGAGAATTTGAAGTATATATAATGAAGATATACAATTTCTCTTTTGAAGATATCTTCCTAAAGGATAGTCAATGGTAGGACCAGGGAGCCTGGTTGGCTCTTGACCTGCTCTGGCAGGACATGACCGTGGCTCCTATGATCAGCAGAAGGTATCTTAGCATTAGCGATTAGAAATAAAGTTTAAATTTTGGAAATAAAGTAGGACCCAACATTGAAATTACGACTTGAATAACAAGTTCTACATGGATGTTTTATTTATTTGTTTGTACGTTTGTTTTCCAGGTATGGTTATTTGGACCTCAAAGCACACTAAGTGTCTTTTGGGCCTCTATGAAAAAATATTATATTCTCTTTGTGGTGGTCCTTAATAATTCATGTATATTTTAACACATTGAATGTTTGTGTCTTTAAAAGAAATGAAAGGGTGGAACACGGAAAAAAGAGCTCCCTATTAAGAGCTCAGTAGATCTCAAACAAATTTGGTATTGAATCACCAGGTAACAAAAGTATTAGTAGACAAATTGGATACAAAATATGAGGTAAATAATGTTTTAATTATTTGCAGGTGTTACTGTGCGTCTGTGCCAGAACCAATCTTATAATAATACATTTTGTAAAATAAGCCCAATATTTTATTTGGATTTAATCATAACTCTGTATGGATGGTGGTTAGCCAAAGAACAATAAAGTTAAATTAAGCACAATGATTATCAATATTATTAAAGGTAGAAAAAAAATATGGCTACAAATGTAAAAAAATCAAAGCAACAACAAAAATAACCCTCTTACGGTGGAGAGTTATATTTCTAATATCTTTTCTATAGACGTCTTTATCGTGGAAAGTTTCTCCCTTTATCTGAATCACTTCTCCATACCCTTTACTGAAACAACAGACCAACATATTGCTAGAAGGATTTAAAATTATGAAAGTAATACAGCTTCACGCATTTATGTTGATTCATAATCATTTTTTAAAAACTTGATATCCCATTTGTGGTTTGATTTACAGTAGGGACTGTGCATGAATACAGCAGAAGATAATTTATTCAGGAGTTTACACATTAAAAGCATCCAAACAGTGTAATTATTCTGAAATAATGATTATTTATTTAGCAAAATAATGCCACTGTGATCTTTGAAAAAAATGTCTCCTAGTGTGATTTATTCATGAGCTCCATGGGGCTGTGAATGATGCTGGCAGCCAGCCCCAGCCACTGGACTCAGAGTTTTGGGGATGGAAATGGGTGACTCAAAAACGACCCTCTCAGAGGTCACTTCTTGCTGTAAAACTCATATAAATTTCATGGAATGAGGGTCATTTTTTTCAGAGTAGAAGATCCTCAGAATGAAAGGGAAATGAGCAAGGGAAACTCCAGCAAGAATAACCTGGGAATCTGATGCATCTTCCCAAAGGTATACCTGCCTGCACCATCCTCTCCTTCCCTTTCTGAGACATCTAGTCAATAAATCCTGAGAATGCATGCATTGGTCATGCCCATCTTCATGTAGCAAGGATTTATTTTTAAGAAAATGAACATGAGTTGATGATGATATCTTAATTTTCTGAGTGAAAATTGCTATGTAAGTGTATAGAATGTATGTATTTCTTTTCTATTTCAAATTAACCTAGATTTCTTTGATTGATGCAAGATAAAGACAGATCCTTAATATATTTATAACAAATAAAAAGTTTTATAAAACATGGATTTTTGAATCTCATTTATTTTTTCCAATCTACTTTATGTCTACCATTAGTACCAAATTTTATGAGCCAGAACATGTTCTTAATAATTCTGCTCTCTTGGATTCAGAATATGTGAATTCCGAAAAACTTATTAATTCACATCAGGTCAGATCATAAACATCACTAATTAGCGATTTTCTAACATACTAGCCAAGTCAAGATATTAGTTTTGTGCAAGTAGAGATACATGAAATCCATCAGCATTTCCTTGAAAGTAACAAGGAAACAGGATTCTAGGTTATAACACACACACACACACACACACACACACCTATTTGACTATAAAAGTACAAAGAGAGTCATAAAAGATTATCTACTCATTGCTACTACACGTAGGTGTTATACACAGATCAATAGTTGGAGCTCATATTCATAGTGATTTTAACCCACCAAGAAAATAGCAAAGGAAAGGTAAAACATGGAAGATAAAACACAGAGATTTACACATCCCAGGATACACTTAGACATTTTGGTCTTTGAGGTGCCAATAAAATTATAGAGTATCCTATAATAGCTATACCTGCTGCTTTCTTTGACTGATGAGAATGAAGAAAAAGAAAGACAGAAAGATTAAGAAGACCTTAAAATCCATATGACTAAATAAAACTGTCCTTATTTACTAACATCACAGACTGTTACCAAAATAGCCTACAGCTAGAGTGAATCCCAGAATAGTGATACATCTTGCTGCTATGGGGCAGAAAAGCAAACATCTAGCAGTGAAAAGGAAGCAGGATTTTTAAATTAAATTAATTCATGGATAAAATGCAAAAGATAAATGAAAATATTCTTGTTCCTGAAGGTTGGTCTTCCAGTAAATAAATCAGAGAGGGAGTAAATAGTGATTTGCTTTTTCTTCTCTGTTTAAGAGCCTCTAATGAGTGCTTCAACCTCTCTCTCTGTCTCTCTATCTCTATTGCTCTCTTTCTCTTTTCATTTTAATTTTAAATCCAACACCACTTAACTGTTTGTCCTATATAAGGGGAAAGTCTTAGGACTCATAAATGTGATGGTTACATATTTCCCCAGAAATAGAAGAAAACCCTTTGTTCCGTGGAAACGCACTATATGCAAACAACATCCTTTGTCTTTTCCAAATACAGTCTTTACCTTTGCCACTTCCTTGGCAAAAGGCCTGGAAGCTCTTATCCAATATAATAAAACAAAATATTGTTTCTTCAATTGGGGAGGTTTTAGCTTACAAGACTGACTAATTAAGTAGAGTTAATATTGAACCTGTATTTTGCTGTCAACATGTATTTGCTGTAATATCACTGGCCTCTCCAACTGCAGCCTAGCATGAAGAACTAGCTCTGGTTCTTATCTTGGGTCCTTTTAGATGATTCCTGGGAAAGAAAGGAAAAAGGAGGGAAGGAGGAAGGAAAGGAGGAAGGGAGGAAGGAAGGAAGGAATGAAGGAAGGAAGGAAGGGAGGGAGGAAGGAAGGAAGGAAGGAAGGGAGAGAGGGAAGGATGAAAACTCCAGGACAATTTGGCTTCTGTTATTGCAAAATAGTACTCAGTCTTCATGACGTGTTTTGGTTTGAAGGGAGTAATGAACTGACTCTCCTGAGCGTCTCTGAGAATGAGAAGAGTTTGATATGAAACTGAGACATAGAGCGTCACACTTGAGGAAAACCTGATATCACAACTGAAAATCAGAGTTAACAAAAGATAAGATAGTGCAAGTTATTGATTTTTTATAAAAATACACTGTTAGTGAGTTCCCCCTTTGTGCTCAGAGATGGATTTAATTATTTTTTCATTCACTATATGCATAATGTTTATGAAAGTATTATTGACTTACATGATGTGAGAGTGCTCTCTTTAAGGCCAAATTGCCCCAGGCAACCTGAGAGGTCACCCAGGTCTCCATCAGCTAATTCCACAGATTGCTAGATCCTGCCAGAGACAATCAGCACAGAATTACAGATGAAATGCAGAATATTTTAACACTTTACTGATTCGAAAGTGCCTCATTGGAAGAGTCACACATATCTTTCCTTTTTTGCAAATGACTTTAGGACCTTATTCCCTGACCATTACCTGAAGTGAATCAGAGATCAGCTCAGGGTTACATTTCATATCTCAGAAGAGCAGAAGTTTTACCTGCATACAGGGAAGTTCCTGGGACAAAGAAGGTAACTGTCTTGCTGTTTGGATGGGATACACAGCACATCTATCAATCAATTGTCCAAAATGCATATAGAAATAAGAGTTGCATTAAAAAATTAACAGACAAGTTGGACTTTAGTACTTACAATGCCCTGGTGAAAAATTAATCATCTTTCTTTCCATTGGACACCTAAGAAATCTTCACAAAGATACGTATTAAGAATCAAAAAAAAAAAAAATAAGCAAAATGTAAAAGAACAAAATCTCTCCTGTGACGTGTATTCCAGTGCCTATGATATCTGATGATCACAAGTAGGGCATTGACGTTCCAAAACAGCTTATTAGGTAAATGTGTAAAGCTTTGGGGCTGTGCACCAACTCCTTATTTTTTCCTTTGTTGCATATAGTTCTGATTTGGAATAAGATCCACTGTTACTTCGACGTCTGTGAAACTGGCTTGGTGGAGAAGCCCACAGAGCTCTTTGCGGTTTGCTAAAGCTTAGAAATCAACAGAAAATTAAGACCAAGTGCTGAAAATCTTTTTATAGACGAGCTCTAGGAATGTGCATTCACTGAAGCATGCCCTTTGAAAACCCTATTCACTTATATGTTTTCCAGAACTATTGATGTATAACCCTCTTATACTAAGACTAACACTTGGATACATACTGTCAACATATGGTCAATGTAAATGACATAATGGCACAGACATGCTAACATACCTCAGAGCAGGCATTCCCTTTATGTGGGAGGGTTCGCCATTGGAACAGGAAAGCACCCCCAAAGATGAACGGGAGAATGCTCAGTTTCCAACAGAAGAAAACTTTGATCCGCTCCTGAGGCATAGTTTGAAGAAGGTTGTCATTGAGTTCCCATCTCTTCCAGCCAGGTTTTACACACACCCCCTCCTCTTCCACATACAGGGCAAAAGTTGGCCCTTTGACTTTCCTTGTTAAAATCATGCACACAAACAGAGCCAACTAATGACAACATACTTCTTGCGTATCTGGACCTTTAGCAATGTCTAAACAATTGTCAACACTTGGTCCCATCTCATTCTTAAAACGAACATCACATGTACTGTCATTGTTTTGCAGCTGAGAGCGCTGAGCCTCAGAGATGCTGGGACTTGCCCAAGGTAATACACGTGGGGGAGGCAGATGCACGGTTAGAGCTCAGTTGTTCTGACATCCTAGTCAACGCTCTCTTTATTATCCGTGCATCCCAGGCCAGAATCCATTTCACCACGCGGCCATGTTAAGGTAGCATAAAAAATGGCATATGCCATTTCTTCCTGAGGATAATGGGCCAGGTAAAGAACTTTTTAAAATATTGAAGAATGAATTTCACATTAGGAAAATATTTCTATGAGAACTTGTAAGACACTATCCTTCTGGATTTGATAGTTCCCATTTACACAAGGCAAATCCGGGCTGTTTGCTAATAAAAGGAACGATTGCAGCTATGTCACCAAATCTTCTACTTTCTCATTTAAACCTCTACAGAACTAATGCATAAATTACATAAAATATATAATATTAATGTAAATAATATATATAATATAAAAACCAAACTGGGACCACAGAAATAAAATTGTCTGAAGGATGGGGCACTTTATTAAATTCCATGCTTCAAAATACTTAATTTTATATATATTTCACTCTAAATTTAGGGCAGCATATTTAAATATCATAATTTTACTGTCAGACAAAAATTTGAATATTTTCTAACTAAAGTATATAGTTTCTCTATAAGAATGTTTGTCATTAGTAAGGATATGAACCATTTGTTCAGCAAGACTTCACTTGAAGACTTTTGAGCCCCATTGTGGAAAGACAAAAAAACAAAACCAAAATCAACAAAAACCTCCATCTGGCCAGTGTGAAATAAGGTTAGTAAATTAAAAAAAATATATACATAGATTATCGAGAAGCAAGACAGAGAGTCTACACATAGCTTATTGATTTACCTCATTCAACAGCTCCTGATCTGTTTTGGTATTTCTTCAATTTGGATGACTTCCAACACTGGAATTTTTCTCCACAAGAAAAAAGAGAGTTGCACATATGTAAGTTTTATGCTGAATTCTGGATTTGAATAGATCAACCACAGATCAAGTATCTTTTTTATGCAAAAGTAAAGTTAGCTGAGGCTCATTTAATGTGCATTCACTCTACTAAAAGTGCTTTTTAGGGCAACTAAGAATTCAAGACTCTTGAACAACTAGGATCTCAGGATTGTAATTTCTGACATTGGGTTCAGGTTAATGTAGATATATCTAGGTAACCTCACATAATATGATATGTATTTAATAGATATAGATTTAAGTGGTGTGAACCACTGAAGAAACTCTGCAATGAAAATAGGGATTATTGTACAGAAAAATAACCAAAGCTACAAAATTCCTTTTTTTTTTTTGGAAAGGAAAACTGTGACAATGAATCTCAAACCCTTCTTTTTATATTAAGTATGAGTAAAGTAATACTTAAAAGTCTCTTGCTTCAGGGGGGGACCTTCAAGATGGAGGAGGAGTAAGACGTGGAGATAACCGTCCTCCCCACAAATACATCAAAAATATATCTACATGTGGAACAACTCCTAAAGAACACCTATTGAACGTTGGCAGAAGAACTTAGACTTCCCAAAAGGCAAGAAACTCCCTATGTACATGGCCGTGTGGCTGACAGGGTCTCAATGCTCCAGCCATGTGTCAGGCTTGAGCTTCTGAGTTGGGAGAGCTGAGCTCAGGACATTGGACCATGAGAGACCTCTTGTTCCCCCATAATATCAATCAGTAAGAGCTCTCCCAGAGATCTCTGTCTCAACATTAAGACCCAGATCCACTCAACGACCAGCAAGCTACAGTGCTGGACACCATATGCTAAACAGCTAGCAAGATAGGAAAACAACCCCACCCATTAGCAGAGAGGCTGCCTAAAATCATAATAAGTTCACAGACACCCTCAAACACACCATCGGACATGGTCCTGCCCACTAGAAAGACAAGATCCAGTCTCATCCACCAGAACACAGGCACCAGTCCCTTCCACCAGGAAACCTACACAACACACTGAACCAACATTATCCACTGGCCGCAGACACCAAAAATAACAGAAACTATGAATCTGCAGCCTGTAAAAAGGAGACCCCAAACACAGTAAGTTAAGCAAAATGAGAAGACAGAGAAATACACAGCAGATGAAATAGCAAGGTAATACCCACCAGAACAAACAAGTGAAGAGGAAATAAACAGTCTACCTGAAAAAGAATTCAGAGTAATGATAGTAAAGATTATCCAAAAGCTTGGAAATAGAATGGAGAAAATACAAGAAACGTTCCACAAGGACCTAGAAGAACTAAAGAGCAAACAAACAATGATGAACAACACAATAAATGAAATTAAAAATTCTCTAGAAGGAATCAATAGCAGAATAACTGAGTCAGAAGAATGAATAAGTCACCTGGAAGATAAAATAGTGGAAATAACTCTTACAGAGCAGAATAAAGGAAAAAGAATGAAAAGAATTAAGGACCGTCTCAGAGACCCCTGGGACAACATTAAACGTGCCAACATTCAAATTATAGGGGTCACAGAGGAAGAAGAGAAAAAAAGGGACTGAGAAAATATTTGAAGAGATCATAGTTGAAAACTTCCCTAATATGGGAAAGGGAATAGTCAATCAAGTGCAGGAAGAGCAGAGAGTCCCATACAGGATAAATCCAAGGAGAAATATGCTGACACATATTAATCAAACTATCAAAAATTAAATACAAAGAAAAAATATTAAAAGCACAAGGGAAAAGTAACTAATAACATGCAAGAGAATCCCCATAAGGTTAATAGCTGATCTTTCAGCAGAAATACTACAAGCCAGAAGGGAGTGGCAGGACATATTTAAAGTGATGAAAGGGAAACAGCTACAACCAAGATTACTCTACCCAGCAAGGATCTCATTCAGATTTGACAGAGAAATTAAAAGCTTTACAGACAAGCAAAAGCTAAGAGAATTCAGCACCACCAAACCAGCTTTACAACAAATGCTAAAGGAACTTCTCTAGGCAAGAAACACAAGATAAGGAAAAGACCTACAATAACAAACCCAAAACAATTAAGAAAATGGTAATAGGAACATACATATCGATAACTACCTTAAATGTAAATATATTAAATGCTCCAATAAAAGACATAGACTGGCTGAATGAATACAAAAACAAGACTTGTATATATGCTGTCTACAAAGACCCACTTCAGACCTAGGGAAACATACAGACTAAAAGTGAGGGGATGGAAAAAGATATTCCATGCAGATAGAAATCAAAAGAAAGCTGGAGTAGCAATTCTCATATCATACAAAATAGAGTTTAAAATAAAGACTATTACAAGAGACAAAGAAGGACACTACATAATGATCAAGGGGTCAATCCAAGAAGAAGATATAACAATTGAAAATATTTATGCACCCAACTTAGGAGCACCTCAATACATAAGGCAAATGCTAACAGCCATAAAAGGGGAAATTGACAGTAACACAATCATAGTAGGGGACTTTAACACCCGACTGTCACCAATAGACAGATCATCCAAAATGAAAACAAATAAGGAAACACAAGCTTTAAATGATACATTAAACAAGATGGACTTAATTGATATTTATAGGACATTCCATCCAAACACAACAGAATATACTTCCTTCTAAAGTGCTCATGGAATATTCTCCAGGATAGATCATATCTTGAGACACAAATCAAGACTTGGTAAATTTAAGAATATTGAAATCGTATCAAGTATCTTTTATTACCACAACACTATGAGACTAGATATCAATTACAGGAAAAAAACTGTAAAAAATACAACCATATGGAGGCTAAACAATACGCTACTAAATAACCAAGAGATCACTGAAGAAATCAAAGAGGGAATCAAAACATACCTAGAAACAATTGACAATGAAAACACGATGGCCCAAAACATATGAGATGCAGCAAAAGCAGTTCTAAGAGGGAAGTTTATAGCAATACAAACCTACCTCAAGAAACAAGAAACATCTCAAATAAACAACCTAATCTTACACTTAAAGCAATTAGAGAAAGAAGAATGAAAAAAACCCAAATTTAGAAGAAGAAAATAAATCATAATAGATCAGAAATAAATAAAAAAGAAATGAAGAAAATGATAGCAAAGGTCAATAAAATTGAAGGCTGTTTCTTTGAGAAGATAAACAAAGTTGATAAACAATTAGCCAGACTCATCAAGAAAAAAAGGGAGAAGACTCAAATCAATAGAATTAGAAATGAACAAGGAGAAGTAACAACTGACACTGCAGAAATACAAGGATCATGAGAGATTACTACAAGCAACTATATGCCAATAAAATGGACAACCTGGAGGAAATGGACAAATTTTTAGAAAAGCACAACCTTCTGAGACTGAACCAGGAAGAAATAGAAAATATAAACAGACTAATCACAAGCACTGAAATTGAAACTGTGATTAAAAATCTCCCAAAATACAAAAGCCCAGGACCAGGTGGCTTCACAGGCAAATTCTATCAAACATTTAGAGAAGAGTTAACAGCTACTCTTCTCAAACTCTTCCAAAATATAGCAGAGGGAGGAACACTACCAAACTCATTCTATGAGACCACCATCACCCTGATACCAAAACCAGACATAGATGTCACAAAAAAACAAAACTACAGGCCTATATCACTGATGAACATAGATGCAAAAATCCTGAACAAAATAGTAGCAAACAGAATCCAGCAGCATGTTAAAAGGATGATACAACATGATCAAGTGGGGTTTATCCCAGGAATGCAAGGATTCTTCAATATATGCAAATCAAGCAATGTGATACACCATATTAACAAATTGAAGGAGAAAAACCATAAGATCATCTCAATAGATGCAGAAAAGCTTTTGACAAAATTCAACACCCATTTGTGATAAAAAAATCCTCCAGAAAGTAGGGATAGAAGGAACTTACCTCAACATAATAAAGGCCATATATGACAAACCCACAGCCAACATCGTTCTCAATGGTGAAAAACTGAAACCATTTCCACTAAGATCAGGAATAAGACAAGGTTGCCCACTCTCATCTCTATTATTCAACATAGTTTTGGAAGATTTAGCTACATCAATCAGAGAAGAAAAAGAAATAAAAGGAATCCAAATAGGAAAAGAAGAAGTAAAACTGTCACTGTTTTCAGATGACATGATACTATACATAGAGAATCCTAAAGATGCTACCAGAAAACTACTAGAGCTAATCAATTAATCTGGTATAGTAGCAGGATACAAAATCAATGCATAGAAATCTCTTGCATTCCTATTCACTGATGATGAAAAATCTGAAAGAGAAATTAAGTAAACACTCCCAATTACCATTGCAACCAAAAGAATAAAATACCCAGGAATAAAGCTACCTAAGGAGACAAAAGATCTGTAGGCAGAAAACTATAAGACACTGATGAAAGAAATTAAAGATGATACAAACAGATGGAGAGATATACCATGTTCTTGGATTGGAAGAATCAACATTGTGAAAACGACTATACTACCCAAAGAAATCTACAGATTCAATGCAATCCCTATCAAACTACTACTGGCATTTTTCACAGAACTAGAACAAAAAATTTCACAATTCGTATGGAAACACAAAAGACCCTAAATAGCCAAAGCAATCTTGAGAAAGAAAAACAGAGCTGGAGGAATCAGGCTCCCTGTCTTCAGGCTATACTACAAAGCTACAGTAATCAAGACAGTATGGTACTGGCACAAAAACAACAATAGAGATCAATGGAACAGGATTGAAAGCCCAGAGATAAACCCACTCACATATGGTCACCTTATCTTTGATAAAGGAGGCAAGAGTATACAGTGGAGAAAAGACAGCCTCTTCAATAAGTGGTACTGGGAAAACTGGACAGCTACACGTGAAAAAGTGAAATTAGACCTCTCCCTAACACCATACACAAAAATAAACTCTAAATGGATTAAAGACCTAAATGTAAGGCCAGACACTATAAACCTCTTAGAGGAAAACATAAGCAGAACACTCTATGACATAAATCACGGCAAGATTCTTTTTGACCCTCCTCCTAGAGAAATGGAAATAAAACAAAAATAAACAAATGGGACCTAATGAAACTTAAAAGCTTTTGCACAGCAATCGAAACCATAAACAAGACGAAAATACACCCCTCAGAATGAGAGAAAATATTTGCAAATGAAGCAACTGACAAAGGATTAATCTCCAAAATATACAAGCAGCTCATGCAGCACAATATCAAAAAAAAAAAAAATCCAAAAATGGGCAGAAGACCTAAATAGACATTTCTGTAAAGAAGATATTCAGATTGCCAACAAACACATGAAGGAATGCACAACATCATTAATCATTAGAGAAATGCAAATCAAAACTACAATAGGCTATCACCTCACACCAGTCAGAATGGCCATCATCAAAAAATCTACAAACAATAAATCCTGGAGAGGATGTGGAGAAAAAGGAACCCTGTTGCATTGTTGGTGGGAATGTAAATTGATACAGCCACTATGGAGAACAGTATGGAGGTTTCTTAAAAAAACTAAAAATAGAAGTACCATACGACCCAGCACTCCCACTACTGGGCATATACCCTGAGAAAACCATAATTCAAAAGAGTCACGTACCACAATGTTCATTGCAGCTCTATTTACAATAGCCAGGACATGGAAGCAACCTAAATGTCCATCGACAGATGAATGGATAAAGAAGATGTGGCACATATGTACAATGGAATATTACTCATCCATAAAAAGAAAGGAAGTTGAGTTATTTGTAGTGAGGTGGGCGGACCTAGAGTCTGTCATACAGAGTGAAGTAAGTCAGAAAGAGAAAAACAAATACCGTATGCTAACACATACATATGGAATAAAAAAAAAAAAAAGTCCTTCTGATGAACCTAAGGGCAAGACAGGAATAAAGATGCAGACGTAGAGAATGGACTTGAGGACATGGGGACAGGGAAGATTAAGCTGGGACAAAGTGAGAGAGTGGCATTGACATATATACAGTACCAAATGTAAAATAGATAGCTAGTGGGAAGCAGCCACAAAGCACAGGGAGATCAGGTCAGTGCTTTGTGTCCGCCCAGAGGGGTGGGATAGGGAGGGTGGGAAGGAGATGCAAGAGGGAGGGGATATGGAGATATACGTATACATATAGCTAATGCACGTTGTTATACAGCAGAAACTAACACATCAGTGTAAGCCAATTATACTCCAATAAAGATGTTAAAAAAAAAATTCTATCACTTCACACAAACCCCCCTGAGAATGTGGACTTGATTCTGGGCCCACAGTCTCCTGGCCTGGACTTCTACCTACTTTGCAATGTTATATGTGTATATGCACTGAACTGTGGATTCCACTTTTATTCATCCCAACCTCAGTGTTCTATATATTATACATTTATGTTTTAGTTTTGCTGCAAGAATCCCAGAAGGGATGGCAAAAAAAGTTTCCCTTTCTTTTCTCTTTTATGTCAACTCTCTTCTTTCTTTTTTCTCTTGAAAACCAGAGCAAAAAAATCATGAACTGAAAATAACATAAACACTCAAACAAAAACTAAGTCATAAGGAAACATCAGTGATGTTTTGAAGAAAGCTCTGTGGTTCAGAATCCCAGCCCACTGACCGCTCCAACACGTTCCTCTTGCCTTTGTTCTCAGAGTCACAAGATCCTCTGCAGCACCCCCTGCAGTTGTGCAGAGAAACTGACGTGGTGAGGCTGGAGGATGTGGAGCTCCTCGTTCACCTGCACGATGTTCTCCTGTCCCAAATGTCCACGCACTGCTCTATTCACAGGCCTGACGACGTTGCCAAAGTCTGGTTCCAGCAGCATCTCTTGTCAATGTTTTCCCTAATGCTGGTGTTAGAAGCACTTTCTTCCTCTTCTGAGCCCTCACTGCCCAGGCATATCCCTCAGCTGGCATTCAAGACTTCCATGTTTCCTGCCCTATGCCTCATCTTCCCCTGCTATGCTCTGTATCCCCTGAGGACAGGGTCGTGGGTCTCGTAAATGCTCACTTGGCACACAGTGTTTCGTACCACACTCAAAGTATATACTTGTTAAATGCATGCAGAAGGAAGGGGCAAGAATCCTTCTAAGACAAAGATCCCTGTGAAATTCTTAATTCTCTGTTAATAGCACCGACATTACATGTAAGGGACCTTATTTCTGGAAGGTCCCTTGACAAAAACAATATGAAAAAAATGTATGTAAGAAGAAATTATCTTCTACTTTGGATGATTAGCTAAATCTTGTCAGAAGAAAGACAGTAGTGGAACAATGGATGATTTTATATTACAAAAGTGCTCTATTTTTTCCCTTGGTAGGGATTAAAAAAAAAAAATTGGCAATGCTCAGATCATTGCTTGATTTGGCACTGAAAGTTTTCTCATTGTGTCAAAATAAAACATTATTGCTCAGGATGTTTTCTTATCTTGATGTTCAGGAGAATGACTTTGAATTTTTACAGTGGAATTATGTTACCATTTTATTTCTTAACTTACTAGAGTTACCTGATTTATCCACCCCAGGAACAATATAGAGATTTTTCATTGCTGAATGAATGATTTACATTGGCAAGGGAATGCAAAACATCTATCAAATATAAGAGAATGAGAGAAATGGGGGGGGCATAGACACTTTAATTATTATGTTTCAAAGACTCTGTTTTGTAGGCATGGCAACTGCCCAGTATAAAGTGACCACAGGCTATGAAAATATTATACAAGTAAGCCACCACAGGAAGTTGTTCCTGAACATTTACAGCCAGAAGGGAACTTGGAAGCTCAGATCCTTGGGTCTTCTCCCTGGCTCTCAGCAGGGAAGTCTCTCCACTTCTAACATACCTGCCCTCTTTTTGAAAAGGAAGCTTTACTCTCGTCCATCTGGGCTGGTTTTCACAATTGCTGTCAGGCTCTAGGTAGCCATCAAGGTGACTTCTGAGTTGCCTGATATGTAAAATGTTTCTTCTGTGGCCTCCTTTCCAGAAGTTTGCATTTTGAAATGAAACAGTACACTTCTTAATAATCTGTGGGTCAACAGGAAATCTCAAGAGAATGATTATGAAAATACAACCTATCAAAATTGGTGAGATGCAGCTAAAGCAATCCTGAGAGGACAAAAAATAACACTAACTGCTTATTGACAAAAGTGAAGAGGTCTTTTCTTAGGTCTCTCAGCATCATTAGTGTACCTTGGTGAAGGTTGAATTTGTTTCTTCCAGAGAAATATGTTGAAGTCTTAATCCTAGAACCTGTGTGTGTGACCTTATTTGGGAATTGGGTTTTTGCAGACTTTATCAAGATGAGG
This sequence comes from Balaenoptera physalus, assembly GCF_965194825.1. Taxonomy (NCBI): domain Eukaryota; kingdom Metazoa; phylum Chordata; class Mammalia; order Artiodactyla; family Balaenopteridae; genus Balaenoptera; species Balaenoptera physalus. The sequence continues at coordinate 174,363,318 of NC_138890.1, forward strand.
TCATACTGGATTGGAGTGGGCCCTTAGTCCAGTGACTAAGGTCCTATCAGAAGAGGGAAATGTGGGAACAGACACACAGGGACAAGGCCATGTGACAACACAGGTGAGACTGCAGTTACACTGCCACAAGCTAAGGATCACCAATAATCCCCTCAATCATCAGAGGCTGGAAAAGACAACGAAGGGTCCCTCCAAGGAGCATAGCCCTGCTGGTGGTGCATTGACCTCAGACTTCTATCCTCCAGAACAGTGAGGGGATATATCTCTGTTGTTCTAAGCCTCCCAGCTGTGGTGCTTTGTTATGGAAACTGACACATGTGGACACCACTTTTGAAGGAGTATCAGGTCATCTTTATCTGCCACTTACCTGACATGTCCAGAGAAATGAAGTCACAGAAAACACATTTCTCCATTTCCGGAATGTTATGATTCCAAAGTGTACAGACCTGTAGCTCCCCCTTGCCGACTGACCCCATGCTGTGCAGCCTCAGCCCCATGAAGACGGCATCAACCAGATCCAGTGCCCTTATGGAGGGAGCGATGGCCCTAAGGACAGTCACATCCAAACGTGAGCATGGGATCCTTTTGTGACCGTGACTGTAGCACATGTAGGGAGTTATCCTGCCATTTTCAACTCCATTTCAGGCTTTCTTCTTGACTCCCAGTTATGTTTGGCTTGGAAAACAGGCTTCCTCACTTCCTGCACAGTCCACTGCCTCCTGAACTCACCCAGGTAACCAGCCACACATAGCAAGTTAGACAGGCATACAGCCTGACTCTGGGCTCTCCTACCATCACTGTCACAGCTGGACATGCCCACATCTGCCCTCCTGTGCAGCTCTGAGTCCCCACTGCCCTGCAACCTTCCCAAACTCTGGATTCAGCTGCAACTCCATACCCTCCGGGAAATGATCTGATAAGTTTTCACCCTGAAGAGTGGTGCCCAGTCACACTCGTTTTAGGATTATTTGCAATTTAACAAGAAGAAAGATTTTAGCCATAGATGCTCACAGCACAATAAAATATTTTAGGGGCTAGGGTTTGGGAGAGTGAGGTGAATGGGTGAGCTTTTTTCACCCATAAGTCAACTCTCATGCAGACCTCTGACCCTCACACACAAATGAACTCTTTTGTGGCTTTTGTCCTAAAGCTACCCTGAACTATAATTATTTTAGACATAATATAGGAAGAGCTTTCTTAAAATTAACTGTATAACACAACAATCCTCTAGGAATTAGACAAGTTATAGGTTCTTTCATTTTATGCATTCTTATCCGGGGGACCACTGGAGGTTGCGCCAAGAAAAGGTACTAGTGTTAGTTGGTAGGCTGGTTTCATTAAATCAAACCTGTCTACACCAAAGTCTTTCCTTAAGGTAGTCTCCACTATTCTTCCTTAAGAGATAACTTTCTCAAGTCAGAGAGATGGCACGGGACAGAGTGAACAGCAAACACTCCCGGTGCCTGACATAAACCAGTTAAAACGTGGAGATTCACCTTTCCAGGACCCGCTTAGGACATACACATTTATGAGAATTTTCATTATGTTCAAATCAAATTCACGGGACACAGTTTTACTCTTTGGGACTAAAACTACTCCTTTGAAATACACTGAGATGACTGAACTACACATTTAATGAACCAGCAAGCCCTTGTTTTACAGACTGCCTGGAATCATTTCCTCTTTGTTTTCTTCTCTAGAGGTGAGTTGAACTGATTGCAGCCACTTACTCCATTGATTTAGTCTACCGAGGGACGGAACATTCATAGGTAAAGTACTTTCTCACTTGTTATGAAAATGATGAGTTATCAACATTTTGCTTGAAGGCACAAGATATAGCTCCATCTTCATTCAAATCCATTAAATATGCCAGAGACCCAGCTGTCAATACCATTGTGGAGTAAATTTAATTTCCAGAGTCAGTATAGGCCAGCTGCATTAAGCATAAGATAATTCTGGCACATTATTAATTTGAATGGCCATGTAAGGCATTGTCTAGACAAGATATAAGCCCAAGTCTTCATAAGCGATCTGTGCATAAAATGCAGTGTGCATTGTAGAGAATACGACAATACTACTGCAAGGTTGTAGAGAATACTAATAACACCGATCTGGCTTTTTAACCGATACTGATTGCTTTTACTCCAACACGGTCCAGAAGCCTCAGAGGTGAAATGCTGAGACCTACGGCACTAATGCTCTTGTTTCGACAAAACAGTAAATATTCCAAAGGAGTTGCAAAGTGCAAGGTATAAGGAATTTTTTTACAGATAACAACTCAATTTGCAATTCTCAGAAAAATTCATAGCATGATTATGGACTTCCGTATGATGGGAAATATTAGTATCATTAATGTTATAATATTAGTGGCAGCTGGCAACACCTACTCTTCATAATGATTTTAATTAGGTATTGCACACTCCAAGTGCTTCCCAGAGACTTTTCTTTCATATCATTTTCATTTCATATCTTTCTAGGTCCTGTCCTGCTCAGCCTGATGCAACATTAGTCATTGATATTAACTACAGCCCTCTTAACTGGGTGTGGTTTACCTCTTGAAGTTCAATGACAGTCCACTGACCCATCCAACACTGGTTTAGAAGAACTCTCACTGCCAATCACCAAGAAACAAGGATGAAAACATTTAGTCTCCTGTCTACAGCTACTGGTGTCAGAGGGTGGCCATTTTTTGGCAGTTACATTGCAAGGGATATTCAAAACTAACACTAGCAAAACCCAGTCTAGACCCACTCATCAGGAGCATGTTACGGCTCTCTGCTAATCAGCGCTGGTAGAAACAACATGCATCCTAGAGACAGACAGCCCTGAGTTAGAGTCCCAACTCTACCACTTACCAGACAAAGAATTGTGGATAAGGCATTTGTGTGTGTGTGTGTGTGTGAGACTCAGTTTCCTCTCGTTCAAATAAAGAAGAGTAACTGATTTATATTAGTCTAGGTCCAACTAGAAAGTGAAACCATTCTAGGTATTTCAAACAGAGGTAAATTAAAGCAGGGGGTTTGTTACCAGGTGATGAAAGAACTGAGAAACCAAATAAGGGGTGGTGAGTCAACCCAGAGATTAGCCATGGCAGGATACTCTATCACCCCTTGACTGGGGGACGGGTGGGTGGGGCACACCCAAAGTTGACGATGGAACTCTGGCCATGACGGGGCTGTCCAGAGGCACTGTGACCAGCGAGGATGTCATTACGGTCAGAAAACAATTCCTGGGGAATTGGGGAGAAATACTCTGGCTTCTCCCCTATTCCTTCTCTCCAGCTTTCAGCCAGCACCCAGAATCCAAAGGCGAAGGAGGCTGAGAGAGCTAGACCCACTGACACAGCGTGGGGTGAACAGGGCTGGGAATGTACGGGGAGCAGAGACAATGCCAGGTGTAGGGCAGAAGGAGACAAAGCAGGGAGAGTGTCTGGGTCCAGTGGAGCAGCCCACTTTCTCTCATCTAACTATCAATACAAACCTCTCTTTCTCCATCTTCCGTTAAAATAATTGACAAGAGTACATTTTAGGGGAACAGAGCTCAGCTTAGGAAAGACCATGATCATCTCTGGCGGTGGTCAAATCATACAAAGAGGAAAGATGCACAGGGGTAAGGGAAGCCTTGGAGAATGAACACAAAGAGAGAAATGGTGGAATATAAAAACCCCTTTTGTAACTTCTGATGACTGGATTAGTACACCACTGCATCGAGACAAGACAGACTTGGGAAGATGAGTCAATGTAAGTTGTTTTAATGAGGGAATTCTGTGCCTAAGCAATTAAGATCTAAGAAGAAGCAATTCTGCCTTTGCTACATAACATTTTTTTTTGCAATTAGAACTCTATCAGTTTATATTTTCAAATTAATAAACAGTTTGGTATCCTGCAAGTAAGCTTGCCCTAGCCATCAGAAAGTCTGGATTCTGGTCAATGATCTTGCCATTTACTAGATGCCTAAATTTGGGTAAGTCCAGCTATTTCTAAGACTTAGTCTCCTAATTTGTAATACATGGTTTTCCTATGAGAAGCAAGTTAGCAAAATTCCATTAAAAACATAAAATCTTCCGAAGTAACAATCCTTTCAGGAAAATCCAAAGTTTTTGAGGATAATTAATTGAACAGATTTCTATTGAGTATCTAACACTATATCAAGGATAATTCTAGGTTTGGGTGAAGACCTGACATCCTGAAGCTTTTAGTCTAGTGTAAACAACATTTAGACAAATAATTAATATACAATGTAACAGGTACTATCCTTTATGAATAATAGTGAGAGAATTGTCCCTGTCACAGAGATAATGTTCATATGCAAAAGATAAATCACCCAGAACACAACTATAAACACTTCCTATGTTGAATTTGTGGGTTTTGTATAGAGCAATGTGTCCGTCTGTGGGTCTCTCTCCAATTATAATAGGTGGAATTCATTTTATGAATAGACCGCTCCATAAAAAATAAATATAAGTCATTATTCTTCATGACTAGTTCATTGTGGTATCAATGGAATAACAGTCTGGGATTCATTTTTAAAATTGGTAAATTTTTAAGCAATTTGATTAACATCTTCTTAACTTGCAAATACAGTACTTTAAAAGTCTACTTATGTACTTTTCACCCCTTCCAATAAGAATCCAGCACAAAGCAAAGCAAACAGATATACAAACAGAAAACACCACCACCACCACAAACAATGAGAATCGTAAAACAAATGGCAAAGGACCCTTAGATGATGCATAACCAGGGCCTCCTGCTTTGTGGGCCAAAAAACTGATCTTGAAGAGATGTAAATATAACATTTTCCCATATTTTGTGTCCATGAGCTAAAGTAACACAATTGCTCAAAAATACCCCTCCTCCTGGGATGAGACAGGGGAGGAATTTCAGTAGAAGCGGTGCAGCAATATTCCCACCATCTTGTCTATTAACGTCACCGTCTTGACTTTAATTCAATTAATTGAGTAATGAGTTCCATGAGAGAGGGCTCTGATCACAGATCGGGTGCATCAGGGCCAACCGGCATGTGATGCCAACATGCCTCCAGTGAAGGACAGGGGCTGCAAAGTGCAGGCAGGGGGATGTTTCTGAACCTCCCTAGAGCTAAGCATGGTTTTTACATTTTTAAAGGGTTGTAAAAAAATAAAAATGAAAAATCTGGGGCTGCAAAGCCTAAGATTTATATTATCTGGCTTTCACAGAAAAGATCTTCCAACCCCTGCTCCAAGCATCCAAAACAATGAAATTTAAGCTCAGAGCTATTTGACAGCCAAATCTAATTGACTAAGTGATTGATGCTGTTTTTCAAAAATATTTTCTGAGTCCCTACTAAGGACCAGGCACTTCTCTAGGTTCTAGGGGAAAAAAAAGTAAATAAAACAGACAAGGAATTCTACCTTCTCCTCCTCTAGAGGAGAGAGAGAGAGGAAATAAATATGTAAGTACACCAAACTCCTCCAAAGTTCCATAATATTAAAAAAAAAAAAAAAAAAAAAGAGCTATGAGGTATTTCTTACAAGCCTATGAGAACAAGAGATCAAGGATCCAGGCTGGTCTCAGTGGGCAGTTTTTCTGGTCATATGTGGGCTCAGGCACAAGTGATAAGCCTGGGGGCTGGCTGGTCTTGGCTGATCTTAGCTGGTCTTGGCTGGGTTCACTTAAGGATGCATATCCAGAGAGGAGTCGCTAATCCCAGCTGGGCCTGGCAGGGTGGCTCTGTTTGTTTCACTTGTCTCTTATCCTCCTCACTGAATTAGCAGGCACACGCGGGTACATCATTTCCACGATGGGGGCAGAGGTTCAAGGGAGCAAAGGAAACACACAGAGCCTCTCCAGGTCTGGGCTCAAAACATGCACACCATCACATCTACCTCTTTCGACTGTCTAAACCAGGTCAGGAGGGAAAGAGGATCTGTGGTCAGAGGACACTGTAAAGTCCCCTGGACAGAGGGAGGGGAGGCGAGTGGGGGCCACAATGCAGCCCACTGCAGGAGTAAATGACAAAGCATCAGCAGTTGATACAAATCATCAGACATGAAGGGGCATAAAGAAAAGGGAGCATGGGATCTGGAGGGCGAGTTTAATTAGGATTCAAGGCTGGAAAGACCAGCACTTCCTGAACCTAACAGGACAGTGGGGTCAACCAGGAAGGCCCTGCCCAGGCTACCTGGGGGGCACCTTTTTATACGTGCTGTTTGACTGACTCTGCTTCTCCTAAATTGAGACACAGCATGGAATTCAGTGAAGTTTTATTTCAGAAAAGAGCAGTCAACAAGACGCCTTTTAAAGCACACTCTAATTTGTTTCAAAGGAGAGAGTTTATTTACAGTAAGTTCAGGATTGAAATGCTTTGATGATGTTAACTCCTTTGTCATTCCGCCTTGGAGGGTTCATATCACTGAATAAAAACTGAGATGGTGTCGTAAAGGAAGAATCAGAATAGCCAGGTTTGCATATGTAAAATCCTAGAAGCCTTCTCAATAAACACAGAAATCAATCATGTGAGAAAATTAACTTTTCACTATTTCTAATCAGTTATAGCTGAACTTGCTTGGAGAGACTAAGGAATGTAGTGTGCCAAGCAAAGATGGTGCAAAGACATTCTGGGGGCAGTTTGGCTTGCTGAGCGAACATGAACGTGAAATGAAGTTGCCCATGGGTTTTGCGTGAGGCTTAGGCCAGCTGTATTGGCGGGAAACACTTGAAACTTCTTCTTGGACACTTGGCTCCCACTTAAACTGCTCAACACCTGCAGAAACTAAGCCAGTTTCCTTAGAAGGAAACTTTGGTCTGAAATATCTTTTTGCTGGAATTTCGTGATATATGCAGTCTTCTGCAATCATTTCCTGAATGAAGATGACTCATTCTGCATACACCACATTGTAGGAAGTGAAAATAGAAAACTCTTCTGCTTCTCCCTAATTCCTCTTCATGGCCATCTTAAAACATGCATAGCCCACTGACCCCCCACTACATTGTTTTTTTTCCCCCTTTTAATGTTTTATTTTCTTGATTTTTACAAAAGATTATGGAAGGGATCTTTGCTATGATGGCTTTACATCATTCATGCATTTTTTTATCCCCTCTTCACACAGCCTGACGTGGCGTTCATTCTTTCTGACTGGTGCTCTGTGCAGAGCAGATGTTTCCACTGCGCTATGACGGTTTTTAGACCTTATTCTCAGGAGGCTACAACTAATTCAGAACCCTCCAGCATAGAGGAAATGTTTAATTTATTCTGGTAAGTTTCCCCTTATCTGCAGTGGATTTCATCTGCCGTCAGGTTGCCCAGTTACTGAGTTTTGTTCCGACCAACTAGGGTGCTCCACCATCCTCCCTGGTCTCCATCAACCTAATCATTTCATGTCATCAGCACATTTCACCCTCCTGCTATTCAGGCACATTTAACATCATTAATAATCAGCCTTGAACTCTCTGTCCCCTTCAACTCTGCCTTCAATACTGCTGGGCAGCAGAGAAACTATGTGAAAGGCAATCTCAAGATCAAACCTGCTTTAGGTTCTACCAACCAACCTCACCCATCCACTCTTTCAGAAAGACTGCTTGACCACTTCATTTTTCTGCTGCCACCTCTGGATCAAGTGTGCGTGTATAGTTTTACATCTTCTTGGTTCCTTGTACCTCTTGCTCCCCGGGAGAAAACCAGTTTGGATATTCCAACATAATTCCTCAATCTGTTCAGTCATCTTCTCAGACACACCACTGTGACGTGTTTAGCTCTAAAGAAAGGTAAAAATATTTTCCACAACTATTTCCATCCTTGTGTTATCTTTTGAGCAAACCAAAAGCACCCAGAGATTCTGTGATTCAAGAGGAGGAAGGAAAAGACAAGGGTGTTCGAGTATGTGCAGGAAGGGCAGTGGGTGGCCTTCCCCGCATGCTCTCCCTGACTTCATGGGTGGTGATGAACATGCAGAAGCTGAGTCCTTTGCCCAGTCCTTTTGCTATTTGCATAAGCTCTCAAGGTCTTCCTTCCATCCACAGAATCCAAGTATTTAACTAGGACAGGGAAAAATTAATTCAAAGACAAAAAACTCAGGGCAACTGTTGTAAGATCACAAATAAAGATCCTGTTTATCCTAATTTACATGTTTTCTCCCTCTGCTGAATCTGAACCCTCCTGCTCATCTTTAATAATAAATATGCTGGCATTTTTCACTGGAACTACCTGGTTGCTGCTGCCTGCACAGGTGACAGGTGTGCGGTCTGCCTACTCCCCCCTCTATTCACCAAACCTCCCATCTTCCAGCTACCTGTTTCAGTGCCTTATACTTTTCCAACAGAAACGGTCACACAACGATCTCTCACAACAGTATGCTGCTAACAGTTCAGAACGATGTGCTGATTCCTCATCGAAATGGTGCTACTGATGACAGGGTGAGATTACCTTGAAAAAGAAGGAAGTAACTGAACGAATGTGGGTGTTCATTACAAACACAAACCATTGGAAATGCTGGTAAATAATTTAAAAAATACTTCAGGCAACGTACCATGTGGGTGTAAAACACTTACCCTTTTGTCCAACACCCCTCATAATTTACCCTAACTATAGGGGGAAAAAAACGAGCTTCTAGTCTTCCATAATTCCAATTTTATCTCTCACCCCACGATTAATTCCTTGTTGAATCCTGTTGGCTCTGCCTTCTAGATATTTTCAGTGTACCCCATCATACCAATTTAGAGACCACAACTCCAGTCCAAGCTGTCACATTTACCACCTGGACTTTTTTAGTATTAGTTTCCTAGTCTCAGCAGATCTTATAGCGTCCTTCCTCTCTTGCTTTCACCTTTCCGGTTCCTACAGGAGCCAGGGGACACTTCAATACACACACACACACACACACACACACCACAATTTAGATGATGCTACTTACGGCTCAAAATTCTCCAATAGTTTCCCGCCTCCTGGGAAAAAAAAGATGGCAGTCCTCACCATAGCCCCGAAGGTCCTGCATCATCCCAACTGCCTACTGCAAATCCTCTGACCTCAGCTCCTCCTTCTCTATGCCTCTTGCCTCCAGCCCATCTCAGCCCGTCTCTACTGCTCCCCTTCCTGTGCCCAGCTTCTGCTCTCATGGTTCCCAGGCTCTTCCCTCCAGAGAGAACACTGCTTATATGGCACCTTGCGGAGCAGTCTTTCCTGGACACCTCTACCATCATCCTTGGAATCACATCACTGCCTGGCATGGTTTTTATTACCCTAGTTCATTCATTCATTCATTCTTTCATTCCTTCATTCGTTCGTTCCTTCCTTCCTTTCGCTCTTTCTTTCCTCTCACTTTCTCTTTCTTGCTTGCTTGTTTTCTTTCTGGCTTCCTCCCTCCCTCCCTCTCTCCCTGACCCTCCCTCCCTCCCTCCTCCCTCCTCCCTCTCTCCCTCTTTCTCTCCCTCCTTCCCCCTCCCTCCTCCATCTCTCCCTCCCTCCTCCCTCCCTCCCTCCCTCTCTCCCTGACCCTCCCTCCCTCCCTCCTCCCTCTCTCCCTCCCTCCCTCTCTCCCTGACCCTCCCTCCCTCCTCCCTCTCTCCCTCCCTCCCTCCTCCCTCTCTCCCTCCCTCCCTCCTCCCTCTCTCCCTCCCTCCATCTCTCCCTCCCTCCCTCCTCCCTCTCTCCCTCCCTCCATCTCTCCCTCCCTCCCTCCTCCCTCCCTCCCTCCTCCCTCTCTCCCTCCCTCCCTCCTCCCTCTCTCCCTCTCTCCCTCCCTTGTTTTCTCCCTCTCTCTCTCCCTTCTGTGTGCTTGGTTGGTTATTATCCTGTTTCCTCCCATGATGAAGCTCCCTGAGAGCAGGGCTTTTGAATTAGCTCTGCGTCTTTTGTTCCTCAAATAGTACCCAGCATACAGTAGCTGCTAAATATTTGCTACATGAATAATTGTCAGTGCATTCTCTTTGACTAAAGAAAAATAAAGTGTTTTACTCTAGTAGAACAATGAATTATCAGTAACTGACTCACTCGTTGGGAAGGCAGCTGGTCTGGTGCTATGCCAGCAGCGTGAGCTGCTTCAGACTGTGCGCTGACTTCCATAAAGCGTGTCCTGGAATTCAAGAAATTGTAGTGCTAGTTCTGTTCCATCACCAACAGGGACTTGGGACAATTCTGTCCCATCACTAACCAGCTACGGGAATTTGGGGCTCTCACTAATTTCCCTGAGGTGCTTGTTCTTACCCATCAAATGTAGGAGGCATCTGGTGTGGCCACAATGTCATGGAAACTGAATGTTATTATTGAACTATGTTTTACTTGTGTAATAGTTACTTAGCAAATATTGAACTCTGTTTTACTTGTGTAATTGTTATTTAGCAAAGAAAGGCCACTCACTGTGTATCCCATTGGCCTTGAATATTGGTGGGCACTAGCTGTAGACGCTGAAACAGCAGGTGACAAGGCAGGAGAAGGGCTGACCCCTTAACTGCAGAAACGGTAACCTGAGGAATGTGTGCTCAGGAAGTAATCTACCACATATAAACAAACACGTGTGTCATCCCCACAGGCGTGAAGTGTCCCCTGCACTACTTCTACTAAAAAGGATAACAGAAACTGTAAAACGTTGTATTATAAGTCAGTTTTAAAGTTATGTACTTAGTTTTTAATAGTCTAGACCCAAAAGGACTATATAAACAAGCTTATTAAGAAAAACTTTGAAGTTTTTCTTTGAAGAAAAACGATTTAAATGTCTATGAGTAGAGAAAAGGGTGAATTCCAATACATTCTTTGAAAGAAATATTACAGTCATTTGAAAATATGTGTAGAAAATTGCATAGCCCTAGAAAACAATGCTTCTGTTAAGTGAAAAATGCAGAATGCAGGAACTATGTAATCTGATTACACTTTTGCAAAGTATCTGTGTATGTGTGAGCACAGACTGGAAGAGACTGTTCAAAATCAATATATTGTTGAGGCGAGAAGATAATAGTGTTTTTAAAAATTATTTTCATGTTGTTTCATTGTTTGCATACAAGGATTCCAGAGAAGGAAATGAAGGTCTCTTCTGAAGCATAGCTACTCATCCACAGTGCGGATTTGGTTGCCATTGGTTTGGGAGAACTCCTTACTGGGCATTCGAAGAAGACTGGGCTGGATGGTCTCTAACAGGGCTTCCATGTTGTCCCTGTAACTGACCTTGTCCAGGGCATGGACCATGACATCTCCGTCCTCGGCCAGAGCTAGGGAAGGAGGGTGGATAGAGCATACTCAGATGAGTGAAAGTCAGGTGGCCTGGATGGAGAGACCCAGGAGAGAATGAACCACAATGAGAAGAGCCAGAGAGACACAGGGAGGAGAGATGTGTGTCAACCAAGACCCAGATCTCACCTACCTCTGTCACCTCCACCAACTGCATCCTTGCCTTGAGCTGGGGGGCCTCCCAAGTGCACTCACCATGGGCTTCAGGATGGAAGTGTTGAGGAGTGGGCTGGACCATGCCAGCTGTCCCGAGTTGATGACTCACAGAGCTTCTGACCAAGTTTTCATTCTGACGATTGAACTTGGTATACAGAACGTCTTAGTTCATTTGAACTGCTATAACAGAATCCCTTAGACATGTTGGCTTATAAACAACAGAAATTTATTTCTCACAGTTTTGGAGGCAGGAAGTCCAAGATTGAGGAGCTGGCAGATTAGGTGTCAGGTGAGGACCCGCTTCTGGTTCACAGACAGCTGTCTTCTCACTATGTCCTCACATGCCCAAGGGGCAATGGAGCTCTCTGGGGTCTCTTGGGGGAATTAAGCCCATCATGGGTGTTCCATCCTCATGATACTAATCACCTCCCAATGACCCCACTTCCAAACACCAACACATGGAGGTTAGGTTTCAACATATGAATTTTGGGAAACAAAAACCTTCAGCCTAGAGCACAGAATGATGATACTGCCCCCTCCAAATTCAAGACAAATTTGTAATTGCACTTTAAACAGACATTGCTCACGTCTTTGCTATTACCAACCACATTTTTTATTTTAAAAATACTTTGAATTCAAATTCACATGAAACATATTTCAAAGGTGCTAAAAATAGCTGAAATTAAATGCTTACTGAATTCCTTGCAGAAATCCTCAAAGATGCTTTTCCATCTGATCTTGATCTAACATAAAAATGATTTTCAGAAACTTCTTATTATCATAGGAGCAAATATAAATGTATCTATTAATAAGGTTTTGTGTATTTATTAGTTGAATACTGTACACCAATTTTTTCAATTAACCTTTTTTATTTATGCAGACGTTGAGGATCAGAGAGGTTGATCCCACTGTGAGCAGATGGCAGAGAGAGGGTTACACATAGGAACCATAACTGCCAACAAAACCTGCTTCCACACGTTGAAACTGTCTCTTAAAACCCCGGGGTCTGGGGTAGGGAACCGAGGCTGGGGACAGGTCAGCCATAAAGTTTGGAGAGACAGGTTAATTCAGATGTGCCCACCAAGGGGGTGGCCAGAACATGCTGACTCCCTCAGCCGAGACTAGGAGACCAGAGGACAGGATATGACAGGGAGCCTGTTTTCTAGTTAAAAATGCACTTAGTCACATGATACCAACTTGTTTAAACTTAGACTTCAAAAGAACAAAGACACATTACATTTTAAAAACGATTGATTGAATGAATAAATTCTACGTCAATACTGTAAATACTTTAACAAAACTGGACTGGGCTGAATCCTGTTGAACTAACATTCATTGGGTAGCTTGCCACATGCTAAGCACTAGGTTAGGTTTTTTTACGTGTATTACTGCATTTCCTCTTTACAAGTGGACCCTAATATCCCAGTCTTATATATTGATAATCAGGAAACTGACACTCAGAGGGGCCACGTGGCCTGCATGAGGTCACAGATGCCATCTATGCATGTGTGTGTGTGTGTCATTGCATGTCAGTGTGGATTCTGGTGGAAGACAAGACCTCATATGAAGGAGCCCATCACATGCAAACAAGGGGCTGTCATTGAAATCCTCAGCTCCCCCGCCTGGAACTGCCTACGGCCAGGTTTCTGGACATCACTCCCTTGTTGGAGCATCACACAGAGGTTTTGTGAAATAGTGATAACTAAAATAAGGCTTAAGGTGAATATATGCATATGTACGGCTGAATCACTTTGCTGTACACCTGAAACTAACACAACATTGTAAATCAGCTATCCTTCAATAAAAGAAAGAATTAAATAAAATGCTTAAGGTAATGTTTTTTACCCTACTATTTGGATTTTTTTTAAGTCACAGCTCTTAAAGAAAGCACCTGTAACTTTCTACTCAGAAGCAGAGGCCGTCAACCAAAATCCCAGAGGGATTTGTTTCAAACACCATCTCTCCATTATCTTTCTCATTTCTAATTCTTACCCACTTGCTAATTGAGCCTGAACTTCCATGGGAAGGGGCTGAATCCCGAATAGAAGACCTCTTATCTTGACATGTGGCCTGGGCAAAGGAGGGAAGCGATATAGCTTCATCAGGCAGCACCAATCCCGGTTTAAAGTCAGCCGCATCTGCCTTCCTCACTGAAGTGCCCTTGATCAAGAACGGCAGCACAAAGGATTTGTCTGGGCATTAGTCCTCTCTACTGTGTTTGAAAATACAACAAAACTTTGTGCGCAATACAAGTTATGCCATCTGAACGATGAAACTTGGGGGAGACAGCTTCTGACATATCATATTTATACTAAATCCCATCCTGTTATTTTCAATTTCCTCAGGAAAGCTATCATTAGCAACACTTAATGACCAGCTTGAGGCAAAACCCAAGGTCTTCTCACCTCAAAAAGTCATAATCTGTAGCAGTGATGGGCAGAGAAGAGATTAGCACAATTATGAAATTCAGCCACTGCTCCAAATGGCACTGGGGACGGCTATCACCCTTCCCGAGTTGACAAGTGATCTGAATGAAGATTAGTCCGGACGCGCCTGACTGTGACTCCCTTTGCTATCCCGTCTCTGTCCCTCTAGAAGCTACCTGAAGGTACGCTGGCATTGAGATTGTATTCTCTTCATTTACAGTGAGAAAGACATTCCTAAAATTGCTCTGATTCTCAAAGCATCATGCCACCGAATGGTTATATGATATCAAATTGCTCTATGCAGAGTAATTTCCCTTGGAAGGTTGATATATTTTTAAGCGCGTAGAAGTAGCAAATATACATTTTCACATAGAAACACATCTTTCCTTGAAGGGTTAGTAAGTGATCTATGTTGCTTACCTTTCAAAATAGAAGCCAGCAAGAGAGCTTCATATTTTAAAAGAAAATGTATTCTTTAAAGGAAAGAAAAATAAACCAAGAACAAACGTTGTGAGGGCAACTAGTTATAATCTCTTAAGTTGTCCATAAGTGAGCCTGGCATAAGGCATGGTAGAAAGTATTTCTGAAGAACTGTCCTAATATGTTCGGCCTCAATATTCCTCATATTGAATTTTGCAGCTTTTTCACCTCAGTGGAAACTCAAGGACTGCTCAGTTATTGTAACTGTGGGCATAAACGATTTCAGCTATCAGTGGACATGAAATGGCCATCTGAACAAGTGGCAAAGGACAGGACGGCAAGGAAAAGGTGCTGACACAGGGGAGGACCGCCTGCACCCCGGGGTCAGTGACCCTGGCTCTGACATCAGAGTGCTTGCCCTCTGAGCACGGCCCCCTTCAGCCCTGGGTTGGGGCCCTTGCAGGGCTGTGAGTGGCATTTTACTCAGGAAAGATCTAATTCCAGTAGGCAGCAGGGGCTGTACTAGGGCCAGTGTCCGCCTCAACTTCAGGAGGTCTTTTTGGACCCGGGAACTAAGCTGTCACCTGCAGACTCAGAGCTCCAGCTTCTGGGACAGACTAGGAATGGTGTCAGGTCCTGGGATGTGCCAGCTGCCGCCGCCCGGCCCCTGAGGGTCTCCCTCCTCGGCCGGGAGGCCAGGGCCTTGTGTGAGGGTCTGAGCCAGAGCAGGCCCTTCCCTTGAAGGCTCCTGCAGAGAATTTGGCCTCAGCTTAGGTCTGAGGGTTCACATTTCAGGACTGTGAAGGATTCTGCACCTCTGAGCTGATTCCTGGAGACTCTCAGATCCCCAGCTTCCAAAGAGAGATATCCGTTCCAATTTCCCAAGGCTGCCCTCCTCTTGTCACTGGGGTTCATGTAGACCAGGGGCAAGGGGGCTGGCCTGGCCCAGGCACCCAGGCCTCAGGACTTGCCAAGCGTGTGGCTTTGGGCTTCTTACCTGCCCTTTCCTTGACTTACTTTCCCAACTGCAGAGTGGAGATAATAATCACACTTTCTTGAGAATTTTGCAGGGCTGGTAAGTGGACCCGTGTAAGGAAGAGCCAAGAAGGGCGCTGGTCCAGCATAACTCCTCGGAAGGGCGCTCCCTGGAGCCTGTGGTCAGGTGATGGCCTCCACCTGGCACCACTGCCCCACCCCCACCGGGACAATGCATCTGTGCTGCTGCCCTGTCCCTCCAGACATTTACCATCTCTAGGTAGAAGCCTCATCCTCTTCACGGCCCTGTGTGTGTTCCCAGGGCCTTGCGCACAAGGCCAAGTCAGATTCCTGCAAAGCAGGTTCACTGCTCACCCGCTCCCACTTCCTGATCTCTCCCCTTTCGGGACATACCTGGGTCTTACGAAGCAGTCCTTCATGTAGTATGGCCTCCCCACAAAGGGAGCTTGTCTTCAGACATCAGTTCTACTCTGGCCTCCACCAGGAGACCTGCTCGGACAACATCTCCCCTTCTTTCACCCACTGTTGTCAGCAAACATCCCTCCTGGGCAGCTGGTCTGTCCTTACACACTGGTGGGTCCTTATCCAAACCCACTTCATGGTGCACAGTAATAATCCATTTACCCTCTGTGGACCTCCACCAGAGAGCAACCACGCTGGTGCGTCACCTTCTTCAGACTGACCCCTAGTTAGTACTGGGACCACCCAGACCAGCGCTGTTCTATCAAGGGCCTGGCCTTCCTTGGGCCACAGGTTAAGACCAAGGAGTGTCCCTGTGGTCACCACCAACTTCCCTCAGGCATAAAAGAACTGGGCAATCTGATGGGGACACTCACATGGTTCCTTTGTGGACACAGTTTATATGTTTCCCGTTCAGAAACCCTACATCGGCATTTGTAGCACTTGAAAACTGGACCCCAAATCTGATCACTATTTGTACAGAATTTTTGAAAGTATAGTTTCCATCCTGGGTGCTGCCATATTCTGAGAAAGGGAGCCCATGACATTTATAAGAACATCAGTTTGTCTTTGCACTTTCCAGATACAAGGTCCCTGGAACTCAGGATTTCCTGAAAGCTTAACATTGTTGAAGGTCCAGTCACTCTGACTGAGATTCAAGTGTGGGGGATTTACTGGGGAGGGGACTCAGGAACAAACACAAGGAAGGGTAGGGCAGAGGAAGGGGTTTCACTGAAAGGCAGTCACAAGAGAAGTGGCAGGTGCTCCCAGGGGCTCTGGAGCCCGGATGCTCTCCAGAGTTGCCTCCAGCTTAGGTAAGGAGTTGACTTTGTACCCCAGAGCAGTCATGGAATGTGGGATGCCCCCTGGGAGGGGGTGTAAACTTCTAGAAAAGTTTCTGGAAAGAAACTCAGCTCTGTAAGGTGAGCAGACTATAGCCCAGGGCTGGAGAATGTGTCCCTCAGTCCTGAGGGGGGTCTGGGTGCATGGGCACAGCACTGCCACACCCAGGAAACTGCAGGAACAAGGGGGCGTTGACAGGAGGGCATTTATGCTCCTGGGAGGTTTTGCAGCTGTAATCAGATTCTCAAAGACCCACAAATAACAACAACAGAAGCAAAACCATTCCCCTACATCCTGAGTGGCAATATAAGAAAGAAAGTTTCTGTACTACACAGCGAGTTCATACATTTTCCCCTTCTTCACCTCGTGTGAAAAATTGGCAAGTACTGCCAAGCTTCTGCAACTAAGATTTGGCAACTATTCTGTTTGTTTATTTTTTTCCACCTTTGTTCAATTGTTGTATAATTCCTCATATTGATCCACCCATTCTGTTCATAATAAAATTTACTAAAAAGGAAACAAGAGACTAAATACATTCTTTCCTCCCTGTGATTCTCTGATACCTTTATAATGGAAATTCAGTTAACATTCAAGTCTAACTTGGAGGTATTCTTAATTTTTTAATTAATTTGAAAAATGTAAAATAACATGAAAAGAGCTGGATGTAATAGCACATTCCTAAAAATGCCCTATCCTTTTAAGCACTACTGCTATGGTATAGTCTCCAAATTCTCACCATTTATATTTTAATTGCACGTGAACCTGTTTCTACAGAGAAAATGAGAACATTCTGAGGGTGAGGCTTTAAGTTGAAAAGGCTGTTCAGTCGTTCCCAAAACAAAAGACCTTTAGACCATATACAGCAGTCACAGGCCATGGAAAGACCACACCCCCTTTATCAGAGGGCTCTTCCTCTAAGGCGCCTGCGAGTGGGCAGGGAAGACCCTGTGGGAGCCAAGTGGGGCTCAGCCATGTGGGGGGGACAGCTTCTCCAGGAGGAAACAGGAAGTCCTTGCTGGGGTCTGGCATCTGCATATGCTGAACCCCCAGAAGCCATTGATTATTTTAACCAGGCTCAATTTGTCTTTGAAAGAGATGTTTTAAAAAGCAAAAGAGCTTAAACAAACATGTAAGTAATCTAATTCAGACATAAACATGAAAGTTAATGAGATTACCATGAATTGATCTAAATATGGCTTAAAATAATTAGAAATGATTTTTGATGGCATGCCACTTCAGTCGGGACACTTTTATGTTACATCATGAAGCCAACGGATTATTGCTTTCTAGAATATTTTCTGGTTGTTTATGACCTTCAAAGACATCCCAGTGTTGGCAGACCTGTCAATCAAGATGTCTCCAAACAATGAATGAGTTTCTGCATCTACCATAGCTCTTTCTTCATACTATATTCATGTAGAAACAGTGCCTTTGTCTTGTTTCAATTAGTTGCTTTCTCCTGAAATAAAGTCACAGGTATATGATTTCAGAGAGGAAAAATATTTAATTGTTTCAAGTCTATGGCAAACACATATGAAAAGAAACATGCTATGATTGTTGAAGGCTGCAGGCTGTACTTCAACATAAATGTGAAGATTCAGAGACTGTGGGATAGGCTCTTCCTGGGTCTACTCTATCCCTAGGCCAACACCAAGACTAAGGGGCCCTGTGAAATAAACATTTTTGTTTTGTGTTTGAGTGAACTCAAACTCTGGCAGCCTTTGAGGTTAGAAGCCATTACCATTGCTAAGGGCTTGCCACTGTGTCAAAAACATTTTCCTGTGACATCTTGTAAAAATCTAGTGTTGACTATTGAGAGCTCTCTATTCAGCTTTTCTGCTGGAAAAACACCATCAGGACTGCCAGGGTACCAATGAAGCTCAACTGTTTAAATCAAAACAAACATTTGACAGAAAGTGTATTCGAAGTTGAATGAATCATCCTACTGATTTACTAAGGTTGTAGCAAAAGCTTTCTGATTATTAATTATTATTATTTTCTTCTGCATCAAACTGAAATGGTAGTTTTTTAGGACCTAATGTTACTCATCTCCATGGTACTAACCATTCAGTCTAGAAAAATGGTATCATAATTAGCATATCCATTTTTAAATTCAGAGAATGTGAACATATTCAATAGATCAAGTAAAGGGAACATTAAATTTAAAAGTTAATATGACAAACCAAAAATATTTCAGTTAGTACTAGCAATAATAAGGTGTTTAAAAGTATTGTGTAGAAATGGGTGTTTTATTTTTACCACACTAAGTTTACAAATTACAGTATAATACCTAATCATTCTTGTTATGTTTTTTACTTTTGTGTTGGTCTGAGTACCTCAAATGTGCTAAGCTCTTCTCATGTTTATGAAGACATGTGCCTATTGGCATCATAAAGAAGAAGATGAATGTCTATTTGGAAGTGTTAAGTCATCATTAAAAGCTGGCAAAAGAATCATATTTCTACTTCAACTTGGGATGCATAAGACCCTTCAACCAGACCGAACTTCACTGGCATCATGAGTGAGGCTTCATGTCTCCTTCCAGAACAGATCTGCAGAGGGACTTATCTTCTCTTTGAGAAGCAACACAGCTTCCCAGGTAAGCTTGGGACTGTGAGAACACCCACAGTCATGCCATGAACCTGTTTCCAAACACTGACATAAAGTACAATTTTGTATTTCCTTGTCCTCTTGCATTTTCCTGATTTTTTAAAAAATATATTTTTCCCTTAAAGAAATATATGCATGTGTTACTCATTTCACAATATATATGCGTATCAAATCCTTATGCTGTAGACCTAAAATAAATAGTGTTATATGTCAATTACATCTCAAAAAAACTGGATAAAATTTTTTTTTAAAAAAGAAAGAAATACATGCAAGATAAATCGGTAAGAGGTACCAAAATGTAATATGTGTTTTCCTTTCCATTTCTGAGTAGGAAAAAAAAAAAAAAAAAAGTCTATTGTTGACTAGTCAATTTTTGATCTTTTTTTTTTTTTCTTAATCAGGTATTGAGGTATAATATAGATATACTGAAAGCTACCAATTTCAGGGAAAAAATACAATGAGTTTTGACAAGTATATATGATTTTTAGCCACCACAACCCATCAGGATAGAGAATATTTCCATTGCTCCAAAATGTCCCCTTGTGTTACTTTGTAGTTGACTCTTTTTCCCCATGTCAGCCCCAGATAACCACTGATCTGCTGTCTGTCACTGTGTTTTTAATGTTTTTAGAAGTTCATGTAAACAAATAATGCAGTGTGTTTTGTCCTCTTGCACTGCACACAGGGGCCAGTCTGACATGCTATGCATTTGTGAATAGCCCTTGAAAGACTCATTATATAAAGATTTCCTTGACGTTAACCAGTGGTGAATGCACAAATTTTCTCAAGCATTTACCAGCCTTGGTTTTATTCTACTTCCCATGTGATATAAACTCAGATTTCCTTATCCCTTTGCTAAACATCATTAGACTTTAGGACCTGAAATATTCAATCTACTGTGTCAACTCTTATTGGCCATTTTCTGATGGTAGGTGACACATATCATTGTTCTTTGATAATTATTGTTTTCATTAAACCCAACATGGCAGAAGCCCATGGTGACCAAAGCAGTGAGAATGGATTCGTGAGGTCTTTTCTTGTCTGTTTGTTTTGTTTTGTTTTTCTAATCTTCCAAAGTCCTAGACAATTTGATGCCATTGGAGCAAGAGAGGTCAGGAGCTACCCTATGAAGCAGGAGGAGTGATTAGCTCTCATTTTGCAAGTAACTTAGGCACCAACAGGATGGCCCTGGATTGCTGGGTGCTTACTCTGAGCTCAGAGGTAATGAGACCAACAGCCTACGAGGACTTTCTATGATGAAAAGAATAGTCAATTTACAAAGAGTCCTTCCTCAGATGCCTCATATGTCAAACTTCAACGGACAGAATGTGGTTTTATGACAACACTTTATCAAGACTTTTAGGTAATATTTGGCAAATTAATCAATGTGTTTTTTGGGGGCACTATTTTCTATCAATAAACAGCAGGAAGTACAGAACTTTGACATCTACTTTTGAGACACGAGGTTCCAGAGACACAAGGCGATTATAACAACCTGGAGGCCTTAAAAATATTCCTGCTGCAATAAATAAAAGGAAAATGAAGTGTATGGGCTATAATTGGAAATGGGCTCCCCGTCAAAGAAATGAAGAAAAGAAGAAAAACAAAAATAAACAGAACCTTGACATGCAATAATTGGAGTTGTCATTTTTCATCCCAAATAATTAAAGGCTAAACCCATTTTCTAAAATCGCATTATTTAATTATAAAAGTAAATAAATATAATTAAAAAGTTAGACAGATATTGTTAGATGCACTGTCAGCAAAGCACTGAAATATATCAAATGATATTTTGAAGATAGTTTCTGTCATTTCAAATGGCTATGAAACAGCCCCGCCACCACGAATGATGAAAATAACCAACATATTGCAATAATTGGTTACGTCCACTATTTATTCTTATGCTGCTTGAGCATAAACAAAAAGAAAATGCCTTTTCCTATTTAGTCTAAAATTACATATCACCTACCTGTCAGAAAATGTATAGCAGAGAATCTGAAGAAAGATATATTATTTTGGAGGCCAGAAATCTACCTACAGGCAAGAATGATACAGCCCAGCAAATAGATCACAGAAATCTTGCACAAGTAATTCATAAACATTTCCATGCTTACTGCAATTTTTTTGCCGCTAGAGTAGATAAATTTCCTGCAATAAAGGGACCTGTTGTTTCCATTATAAATAAATGATGCTCAGCAATATAACCAATAGACATTACAGATTATTTTTACTTCTAGAAGAATGAAAATACAACATAGTCCCTGTACCAAAGGTCTGATTTTATGGTTGGCCCCCCCACCTCCAGATCTAATATTAGGGATCAGAAATGTCAGAGTCACTATCTCTCCTCCAAGAAGCGTTACCAGCAGTGTAGACAGGTCTAGAATCCCGGGAAGTCTCTTTCAGATATTCTACATGCACACTCAAAGCCCATGTTTGATCTCCAGGCCTTGCAAGCTCAAGGTTTTACAGCTCACAGACTAGAGTCTATAGGTCGATTCCCAGAGCAGTCTCTTCTGTATTGGTCTTAGACTGCCATAACAAAACAGCATAGACTGCAGGACTTAACCTACTGACTGTAAAATAAAATTCATATTTTATGACAAGACAAGAACAATTTAAACATAAAAATTTGGCCTCTTCTCTCCTCACACTGTGCACTGTGTATCTGCATTAGGCCTTAAACAAACCTCCCCCATCAGCAGAAATACCTGCTCAACCATAAAGAGCAACATTCTCCTAGCACTGACAAGACAACTCCTTAAAAGACAACATTCCTTCTTGATCTTGTAAGGGGCCATGATAACGCTTAGCTCTGGATTGTGTAAACTGTCAGTAATATGTCACTTAATGTATAGAACCTCTGCCTCAAAAAACTTATAGAACTGTGCCTGGACTTCTAATGGGCAGAACAGTTCTCAGAGTTTTCTGAGGTGTTATTCCTGGGTTATAACCCTGAATTTGGCTTGAATAAAATTTTCCACTTTTTTCATAAATTGACTGATGATTAATTTTCATCGACAGATATTTCTGTGTCACAGTTCTGGAGGCCAGAGGTTTGAGATCAAACTTCCATCCAATCTGATTTCTGGTGAGGATTCTCTTCCAGGCCTTCAGATGGCTTCCTTCCTGCTACAACAATCCCAAATGGCCTTTCCATGCAGTGTGCACATGGAGAGAGAGAGAGATAGAGAGACAGAGGGAGATGATAGAGACAGAAACAGACACAGAGTCAGAGAGATTTATTATAAGATATTGCCTCATGTGCTCTTTGAAGCTGACAAATCCTAAGATCTGCAGTTGGCAAGCAGGAGACCCAAGAGAGGCAAAGGTGTAGTTCTGGTCTGAAAGCTGGCAGACTCAGGCCCCAGAAGAGCTGATGCTTCAGTTTGAGGTCAAAGGGAGGAAAAGACGATGTCGCAGATCAAAGGCAGTCCAACAGGAAGAATTCCCTCTAATTTGGTGGATGGTGAACATTTGGTTCTATTATGATTTGTCTTTGACAAATGGGATGAGGTTCATGCACGGTAGGGAGGGCAATCTGCTCAGTCAATCAATGTATTGGGTGGGCCAAAAAGTTTCATTTGTTTTTTTTTCCATAAGATAGCTCCAGTAGCACTTAGTTGTCTTCAACTTCATTTGAAACAATTTTGTTAGATTGTACTGTGACAGCTGTCATATCAGCATGCACTTAAAAAAAAAAAGAAAATCAAAATTGGTGAATTTTTGTGTAGCCATTTTAATATTGAAGATAGAAGAAAAAAAGCAACATTTTTGGCATATTATGCTTTATTATTTGGTAAAAACGCAACTGAAACGCAAAAAAAAAAAAGATTTGTGCAGTGTATGGAGAAGGTGCTATGACTGGTCGAACATGTCCAAAGTGGTTTGTGGGGTTTCGTGCTGGAGATTTCTCGCTGGACCAGGCTCCATGGTCGGGTAGACCAGTTGAAGTTGATAGCGATCAAATCGAGGCGTTAATTGAGAACAATCAACATTATACCACGTGGGAGATAGCCGACATACTCAAAATACCCAAATCAAGTGTTGAAAACCATTTGCACCAGATTGGCTATGTGAATTGCTTTGATGTTTGGGTTCCACATAAGTTAAGTGAAAAAATACCTTCTTGACCGTATTTCCACATGGGACTCTCTACTTAAACATAACAAAACTGTTCCGTTTTTAAATAAATTGTGATGGACGATGAAAAGTGGATACTGTACAGTAATGTGGAACGGAAGAGATCGTGGGTCAAGCGAAATGAACCACCAACAACCACACCAAAGGCCGGTCTTCATCCAAAGAAGGTGATGTCGTGTATATGGTGGGATTGGAAGAGAGTCCTCTATTATGAGCTTTTTCCAGAAAACCAAACGATCAGTTCCAAAAAGTACTGCTCCCAATTAGACCAACTGAAAGCAGCATTTGATGAAAAGCAACCGGAATTAGTCAACAGAAAACGCATAATCTTCCATCAGTATGACACAAGACTGCATGCTTCTTTGATGACCAGGCAAAAACTGTTACAGCTTGACTGGGAAGTTCTGATTCATCTGCTGTATTCACCAGACATTGCACCGTTGGATTTCTATTTATTTCAGTCTTTACAAAATTCTCTTAATGGAAAAAAATTCCATTCCCTGGAAGACTGTAAAATTTACCTAGAACAGTTCTTTGCTCAAAAAGATAAAAAGTTTTGGGAAGACAGAATTATGAAGTTGCCTGAAAAATGGCAGAAAGTAGTGGAACAAAAGGGTGAATATGTTGTTCAATAAAGTTCTTGGTGAAAATGAAAAATGTGTCTTTTATTTTCATTTTAAAAACCGAAGGAACTTTTTGGCCAGCCCAATAAATGTTAAATTCATCCAAAAGCACCCTCCCCAAAACGCACAGAACAATGTTTAGTCAAATATATGGACACCGTATGGCCCAGGCAAATTGACACATAAAATGAACCAGCATGTCATCTGCAGCAGACCACCTGGCCAGGTAGCTGAGGCTGGTCTAGGAAATAGGCCACCTCCAGGGCTGAGAGGGTGGCCTTGCAGCTCTCAGTGTTAATCGCCTTCCATTCAGCTCAGTGTGTGCGCGGAGAAACTAACTCAGTACCTTCTCATTTAACCTGTTCGAGATGTTTCATATGCTTACTTCTCTAAAGAAGGGAACTGAAGTTTGAAATTCACATTCAAATGTGAAGTTTAGATAAGGAATACATTTATTTTTAGTGTAAGTATGCCCTGTGCTGTATTTGGAACATGCTTGTACTAAAAAGTAGTGGTTGTTTATCTGAAATTCAAACTTACCTGGTTGTCCTATATTTTTAGTTGCTAAATTTGGAAAACATTTTATTTTTAGATTGCTATTTTAAACTATTGTTCCAAATAGCATTTATATGATAGGTGAGTAAGAGAGAAAGGAGTGAATTGTGAAGAGACTATTTAGAAAATTAGGACTCATGTACCAAAAAAATTCAGTTTAAAAGAAATTTATCCAAGCACATTAACTGCATGAAGTGAATTCAAAAGATAAATATTTCTAAAAAGAAAACTACAAAAAACGAAACAGAAAATTTTAATATTCAAAGATGCTCTGAGATATATTTAAATAGACTTTTAATATAAAAATTACAAAACAACACAAATATTACAAAATATCGATTACTTTTAGCTTGGATAAACTTTATCCACGATTATCCAAGGATGAAAGATTACATAGAACCGCACCCCATTATGTGAAGGGCAAACTGAGGCTCAAAAAGATTAAGACAGCTAAATAAAACGGCACCCCAAAACTCATCTTGATAGAAAATAAACAACCCTTTGATAACCTCCACCTTCTTATTGAAATTAGGTTGATAATCCTTTATTTCTGGTATCAATTATACACTTGTTTTGTCCAAACTTACATTTATTTTAAAACTATCTGCTCATTTTCTTTTCTCAAAGCCCTGCTAATGCTCATAGGTAAGAGCCTGCCCTATCAGTATTCTGCTTCGGGTATAGCTCAGGGGTACAGCATTTGATGGCTTGGGTAATTTAAATGTCCAAGTTTTTGGTCAACGGCCATTGATTCATTTCAGAAGCTTTTATCTGCAGTCTTCTTAGTGACAGTTATTGTTTTCTACCCTGGGTGACCTTTGACACAAATTTGGAAGAAAAATCTCTAGAATAAGCCCCGAAGGAATCATTCATCCTTAATGCATCTAATTACTACCTAGAAAATGTGCGTGACATTATGCAGAAATTATAATGAAAACCAACCTATGTAATGTTTCAGCTCAGTGATTCCCTAATTATATTAAGTTAAAATGTAAATATTTTCTAGGAAGAAATTTAGAAACTATGACATTTTGTGGAAAAACAAATCAGCTAAACCCAGGTGGTAGCATCATAATTTCATGTAATAAAGTGTCTCTTGGCTGCTTTATCCACACCCTGTACCTATCTGGATTTTCGTGTATTTCTCCCAGATTAAAAACATACCTCTAAATGAGATTCTTTTTCCTTCATGATCTCTAAAAAAATGAATGGATACATTAAAAGTCATTCAAATTGGTATTTAGCATAATTAAAATAAAAGGCTGATGTGCTTAAACTTGCAACTTTCATCTTATTGTTGGAATTCTGCCGGGGAGCGTGGTCAGTACTTTACACATAAAGATCGTCATGAATTGGAAGTGGTGATTTTTCTGCACAAATAAAATATGTAATAAAATAGAAGGCTTCCTTCCTGACCAATCTCTTTATCATGATATGTTTCCCAACTGGAAGACTTGAAACAAAGTGGTAAACAGAATGATATAATATTGACCTAACATTAACCTGAACGTTTTTTGATGAAAATCTTAATGACCAATTTGTTGAGACTCTTTATATCTTTCTACGGTATCTTTGCTTTCCCTCAAAAGATAAATATTTTAATGGGCAGACACACAGACAAGCACACATATACCTTAACAATGACCCGGATGCGCCATTTGGTCTCAAATTATTCTAAGATTAAAATAAGAAGTTGGAGGACAAAGCCCAGCCTCCAGACACACAGCGCCCCATCCTGCACGGTGCACCTGTGAATAAATGAAGAGATGCCGGCTTCATTTCTCCATCGGATTTCTGTGTTTGTTCCACAATCCCCTACTCAGCTAAGAGTCTGCTATGTTTGACTTTTATTACCTTCAGGACACAGGGTCAGCTGATATCCCATTAGGTCTAAGAGTAAAGTGAAGCCAGCATTCTCTGGGACAGCAGGCTGCCTCACTCTTGTTTTTTAAAGAATCTTTGCCAATTATGCATTGCTTTTTTTTTCATCTTGCAAATATTTTTGAGACCCTACCATATGGCAGACATCACTGAAAACCTTTGGGATGCATCAGTGAACAGAGCAGAAAAAGATCTCTGCCCTCAGTGACTTTGCATCTCCTGGAGAGCTCAGACCATCTAACAGTAATGTGATAAATAGGCAAATGCTCTATGGCACCAGAAGGTGTAAATGTTGTGAAGAATTGGAGCCCAGGAGTGCCAGGGGAGCTGGGCAGAAATGTGCTCGCAATTTTAAGAGAAAGTGGGACTTGAAGGAGGTGAAGGAGTTCACCACCACGCTCCCTAGGACAGAAGAATCCTCACAGAGGGAATGTCCACCGTATAGTGCAGGGAAAGGAACTGTATGTGTTACATTTGAAGAGCTGCAAGGAGGACAGCGTTGCTAGGACACTGTGAGCTGGGGAAGGTAGCAGAGAGTTAAGGCATGGAGTCCATTGCAGGAAAACCAGGGGAAAGCCCTTGCAGAGTCTGAACAAAGGCAAACCACAGTCTGACTTACATTTTAATCAGCTCACGCTGGGTACCACCTTGAGAATAGCCTCTCAAAGAACAAGGGCAGAAGCCAGGAGAACACATAGACAAATAGTAGAATGATGCAGGTGAAGGGCAATGGAGGCTCAGTCCGGGGTCATAGCAGTGGAGGTAGACAGCAACAGGTGGCTTCCACTTACATCTTAAAAGTAGGGCCAAAAAGATTTCTTGAAGTCCTGCATGTGGAATGTGAAAGAAAACACGTAATCAAGGATGGTTTCCGGTGTTTAGGTCTGGAAAGCTGATGGAATGTTGAAGGTCATCCTCCCTTTCTTGACCCTGATTCCTCCTTTCCTGTGAATCCCCCTGCTGACCTTGGGTCTTTGCATTGGGTCACTTCTCTTGTATTTCCAGTGGCTGACTATTTGTAGGACTCTGCCCTGTTCCTCACTGGCTCCTGAATCTATGACCCTCAGGACCGCCTTTTCTACCTCCCTCCACTTCTTAGTTAGTCACTCAATTGATTGCACAAGGTGTGTCCCTGATCTGGCTTGATGGACACCTCCTGCACGTTACAGGAAAAGAGGGCTTTTATGCTACTGTTTTTACAAACTCTAGAAATCTCACAGAGATTACTAGGCATCTTTTGCATGGCATGTGCCATATGGAAAGAAAAATTAATTCCAAGGAACTTTTAGAATTCTGGTGGTAAAACAGACCCTGTGTTTGACACAATTCTTCTTTTGATACTTTTTCTGACAGTTACTGGCCCAGCTCTAATGGCTTTCCCTGGGATGTTTCAGAGTATTATCATTTAATTTATCTAATTCCAAAATTGCTGTCAGAAAAATGAAAATATAGTTCTTCCCGATCCATCAGCCAATTGTATGGTCTACATTATACCAATTGTATGATCTACATTTTACAGTCACAGAATTCATTCAGCTGGCATTTTCCACTGAAGCTACATCTTCACAGTGCCAAAATCACCATTATGATCAGTCAACTGAGTTAAAACCAATCAGTCAAATCAGATGTTTGGTTAGGATGCTGGATATATAGTCAGAACCCACAGTTTTAGAGGTGCATCAAAAGAACTTCTGTACTCTCTTTGTTTTTTCAAGCAGCAGCAATGTTAACAAACCCCAACCGAGACAGTGAGTGTTGATGGCAATCGCATTGCTCTTGGTCTCAAGATACATCTCATGCCTAAGAAGTTGAGAGGAATAAACTAAAAACATCGCATCTCTCTTCACAGCTCATCTTCATGGGCGTGTCCAATACCTAAAGGACCCAGCTCTAATGAACCTCGGAAATTGAAGGCAATGATTGTTGCCACGCTTTATTTAATTTTAATCTTGCTCTATGCCAGCACCTAACTTGGAATCGAGTCCGATCTTTGCTCCTTGACTCAGGTGACTTAAAGAGAGATCACTGTAATTATGAATTTTGCACCATAATTTCTTGATTTCTTAGTGAGTTTCTTAAAATTGTTGTCATTAAGTCTTTCTGTTTTAAAGAAATCCGGTTCATGTTGACATGGTTCTTGGGCTATTCTGGAACTTAAGCTCACCCATATGTGTCTCTCTTACCAAAATTAAGCTGCTCAACACATTATTTGCAGAACTCAGTTTTCAATTGGAGCTTATCAGAGTGTGGCATCTTGTAACATGTGTCTTTTTCCGTGACCCTGTAGCTCAGAAATAGGCCAAACATACAACACAACAGAGGTTAAATATGGTCACAAACTGATACCACGGCTCTCATTGTGAACGCCAAAGCTGATGGGATGGAACAGAGTGTGTCTCTTCTCAACATATTGATGGGCAGCTGTAAACAGAAATGGTCTTCTCTCTTTATTGCACTTTATTCCAACACATAATGCTTCCCGATGGCACTATGTTTGTTGTGTAGTTGTAATTGTTTTGTTCTGTTTCATTGATGATCATGATGATGATGAAGATGAAGATGATGATTATTCTCCTTGTTTTAAAAAAGCCTTAAGAATTTCTAGCCAAATGCTATTTTGTCTTAGAAATAGGCCTCAGTCCAGGACAATCTCAGACAAATTGCCACCGTGTGCCAAAAATGTTTTTAAAAATATATTCACTTTTTAATTTAAGGCCATAGGTAGGTTTTAATTACACTCCTAAGGAAGCAGTAGAAGTGACAGAAGTGTGAGCCTATACTTGAAAATAATTATAATGATATCTTATGTGAAACTCATGTTTTAAAATCTTTCCATGTTCTCCTTCACAAACTATTTCACTAGATGGTCAAAAAGACCCCTTGAGATAATCGAGGACAGTAGTTATCCCTCGGCACTTCTTCTTGAGAAAGTGGAGCCTGAGCCAGTCTCAGCAGCTGTACCAGTAACTTGGTCATCTGGATACAATGCAGTTACTCATCTGTGGAGGCAAAGAGGGTCTCTCTTCTGTAGGATATCAAAAGAAGCATCATCATGTCCACTAGTGTGCATTTTAGTAAGTTACAACATGTGTTAATTTACAAGATATTCATTCAAATATGTGGACCCTATTTTGATATTGACCCAGGCCCAGAAAGTATGTACTCTAAGTTATCGGAAAAAATAAACTGTGCATCACCCTGTATATATGCAATTTGATTTGACAGACTGTATAATGCTCTAGGAAGGATGGCGAGGTGTGTGATAGTTTGTTTTATTCTTTTAAAATAAATAAAGTCCAGAGTCTTCTCTCTCAAACCCAACTCATTATGTTTGCACAGTTTTCCAGACCCTTCAGGCTTTGTTCTAAAAATTATTTCTATTGATGGGTCTTCAAATGCAAGTGTACGTTATAAATTATTCTTTGGAGATACTTAGGGTGCCTTTCACTTGAAGATAAGATGACTTACTCTTTCTCAACATATAAGGAGGGATGGTAAATAGCACATGATTTCCAAGTTGAGAGACTATGGGATGGGGTGGGGTTGCACTGTGCCTTATTTATAAAGTGTTTCAAGGAGACATTCATTGGTTCCTTCACAGAGATGGGGTCATGCTGAAAACTGGGAAGAACATTCTATAACAAAATATCCAACATTGCATCTTTACATTACTCACATATCTGATACAATTAGCACCATCTACTTGACGAGGTCAATTTAGAAAAGTCCTGTGGAATAGTTTCTAATGCAACTGTATTCTTTTCTCGTGCTTAGTAACTCTTTACCTCATTCAATGTGCTTTTCTGTATATTTGTCAGGAGAATATTAATGTTTTACTTTCCGATTTCCACCACCTTCCTAATCACTACTTCTTGTTATTTCTTTTCAACGTAACATCACCTCCGAGCCGAAGCAGTGAAATGGGGTTTAGGAAAAAGAAAAAAAAAAGGAAAAGAAAAAAAAGCAAATCCTGTATTATATCATCGTCTGGAGAGCATGATGGTTTCTGCTGTGTTAATTTACACTAAAATCCATGACCCGGGAGCCTGATTGATTGCCAAGGGCAGAAATCCAGCCCCTGGCCTAGTTTATTTTGTGAACTGTAGCCTCAGCGCTGCCAGCCACAGTGATATTGATTTGATATACACTAGATGGCTCTTTATGCTCTTCGGGAGATTTATTGTGCCGAGTCAGAGCCCCGGCAGCCGAGGAGAAGCCGCTCTTTAGATTGAAGAGTGCTCTCATGGTTTGACCCCTGGGCCGCTCAGGTTACCGAGTGGCCTGGGTGAGGCTAGGTCGGAGCAGGCCCCGGGGACCAGTGCTCATCAGTTTTGAATGTCAAATCCCTTCGGAGGACCTGAGTTATTGCTAATAGGAACTTGCTGGGGTCTATGACATTTGGATGCCCTATAAGTTAAACATCATAACACTTTCTTCATGTCAGAATCTTTTAAATGATGGCTCAGAACAGCACCTTTGCTCTGTCTGCTTAGCTCTAGTCTGCCGCACAATATGAGACGACCTGCCTCGAAGCAGGAAGATCAGCACAGCTATTATGAGCCGGAGAGCTACAATGGCACCAATCTCCCCATGCGTATAAATTAGGAGGCTTGTCATGGGAGCCCCAATTGCTAGAACATTGTTGCCATCTTGTTTCTGCACAATCAAAACCTGGTGGCCTTTGGCAACCCACACCATAAAAGTTAGGAGGCAATTCTGATCTTGATAGCTTTTACTATTTTTCTTGGGGGAAGGTAGGCTTGTGCTAGATAAAAGACGGACAGAGAGAAACATCACTCTTCATGGGCATCTTACACATGAAATAGAAAAGAAATCATTTTTTTTAGAACAATTTGCAATCATCCTGCTCTTAGGGAGGCCTGCTATGCTTATGATTTCTAATTTCTGCAGAAAGATATTCCAGAATGGACCATTGTCACTTTGGTAACAGATGACTCCATCCATTTCCATTGGCTTATGATGACAAATTCTAACTTTGGAACTGCTGGAATATACATGAGGGTCATTTTACTTAAGGTCTGGAAACAGACTCCTGACTCTGGCAAATCACATTTCTAGGACACAGCTTTATAAAGACAATCCTGACTGTCTGTTGGAAATTTCCTACTGCTGGGGACTGTAGACAGTAAAATCTATAGCTGCACTGAATTTTCCCTAATAAATAGCTAACTATATTTTATTGGAAACCAGTGTGATTTCTATATTATCAGAGTAGCTTAATAATAGGGTCACAAGTAAATGACAACCTATGGAAAAAACAAAACAAAACAACTCCAAGTAAGACTCCATTTGGCTTGTCCTTAATCTGCTTACATACTATTATTTTAATGTCCTCAAAAAGTCCTCCTAAGCACTTTTAATATTATACTACCAAGGTGCCTGAAATAAAATCCCATAATTAAGTTTTCTTCTGGATGTCTTGAGGAGTTACAAATATCTTAATTAGGTGGAATAAAAGAGAGCTTAACATAAAAACATTGAAAGTCAAGAAATAATGTATTAAAGCCAACAATATCATTAGCGGGTATGGGATATGAGAAATTAATTTGTTGGGTAAGAAACCTCCACACAAGTGTGGCATACAGGCAGGAGCTATCTGCAAGAGTTGGGAGATGCAGGTAAGAAAGTCCAAGGCTTTGGCCCTCGTGAGTGAAGGGAGTAGTCATGTTGAGCTTGCCTCTGAATACCTCAGTGTCCTTAACTGTAAAATGAAATTAATAATAAACTTCAAAAGATTGATGTGATTACAAAATGGGATAAAATGTGTAAAGGTCTATGTCTAGTATAGAACTGTTACTGATGTTCAGGAGGGCAGACCTGTATGAGTTTGCTCTAGCTGCTGTAACAATGCACCAACCAGTGAGTGTCTTAAAGAGCCGAAATTTGTTTTCACAATTCTGGAGCCTGGAAGTTCCACATCAAGGTGTTAACAGGGTTAGTTTCCTTTAAGGCCCTTCTCTTTGACTTGTAGATGGCTGTCTTCTCCCTGTGTCTTCCCATGGTCTTCGTTCTGTGTGGGTCTGTGTCCTAATCTCTTCTTATATGGACATCAGTCATATTGGATGTGCGTCCACCCAAATGACCTTATTTTATCTTAACTACCTCTTTAAAGACCTTATCTCCAAATACATTCACATTTTGAAGTACTGGGGAATAAGACTTCAGTGTCTGAATTTGAGCAGTAAGGGGCACAATTTAGCTCATAAACAGTCTTTTATGATAAGGTACCATGTGTCCACGGGGTCTCATACATGTTGTTTATTTCTTATTTTTGTTTTATCTCCCTGATGTTTCTGTTAATATTTTTCATATTATTCCATCAGCCCATATATTTATAGAAGACATCTAAAACACACATGGGCAAAAAGAGAAAATGGAACAAATAACATCTATAATTCTACCACTCAGAGAAAAACACTGAATTAAAGCTTTGATGCATATCCTTCCCTTGGCATATGTACACATGTAAATAGACTTTTAATAAAAATGGAATTGTATCATATATAACCTGTTTCTTTTTTTACTTAACAAGTCATTAACATTGTTCAGTGCCACTGCAAATAGAGCTACCTCAGAATTTATAATAATGACAGGGCATTTCACTGTAGAGAGAAACCATAATTTATTTATCCAATCTCATAAATTCGAACGTTTAAAATGTTTCTATATTTTGCTCTGATCAACAATGCTGCTAGGCACATATTTTTTCTGATGTCCTTATGAATGTGTTCAGTTATTCCCTGAGAATGTTTCTCTGGGTATTCACTCCATAAATACAAGGAGAGTATCTCTCATGTAGTGTGATGGACTGCATCAGATGTCATGGGCACCTATTATGGGCACTCTCTCTGCCAAGTGCTGGTAAATGTGCAACTGTACCGCACCTGCCCTGTAGGAGCTTATGCCCAAGAAGGAAAAATAAGACAAGGGAAAAGCCACTGCCAGTCCCTCCGAAGGCTGGAGAGGGGTCATCTGAGGTGCTATGGAAGAACCTAGCAGGGGCCACTCAGGCTAGCAGAACTTAGCTCCAGATCACAGCCCAGATTTGTCTGTCCCCAAACCCGACTCTATGTGGAGAAATGCCAGAGACTGCCCTTCCCCATGATCATGTGCTTGCACTCACAAGTTCAGTGGATGGCATGGGGTTACACACCAAGGAGTGGCACTAAGATGTTACAGTGCTTCCTTTGAAACAACTACATCCTTGAAGGTAGTAATTGAGATATTTGATAATAATTGAAATGTTTTGAAAGGTTCAAATATCATCCATTTTCGCAGCACTGAAACATTTATAAAGGCAATGCGGTTTATTAGCCTCTGGAAACACATTAAATAGTCCATCTGAGCTTCCTGACTTACAATATATTTTTTTCATTAAATTTCAATTGAATGATTTTTCTAAATTTAGTGGACACATTTTTTTTTTCCAGTGAAATTAATAATGTTGTTTATTTACAGCTTCATGAAGAAACAATGACTTGAAAGGGACAAGTCAGTGTCCAAAACCTGAGGCAAATTCAGAAATCCCCCTTCTTATCCAGACTAATGTGTGTGATGAAAAGCCATTGCCATGCTTGAGCAACCACAGTTGATGGTTAAGTTCAATACATGCCAAACTCTGGTTCAATTCAAAGGATCTCAAAAGGAAGTGGTTAGACAGTCACCAAGATCCCCTAAGAAATATTTATCCCCTCCTTAAGAGACTTTTTTTTTTTTTTATTGTGGTATAGTTGATTTACAATGCTGTTAGTTTAGGTGTACAGCAAAGTGATTCAGATATATATATATATATATATATATATATATATATATATATCTTTTCAGATTATTTTCCATTGTATGTTATCACAAGATACTGAATATAGTTCCCTGTGCTATCAGTGGGTCCTTGTCGATTTTCTATTTTATATATAGTAGTGTTTATCTGTTAACCCCAAACTCCTAATTTTTCCCTCCCACACTTCCCCTTTAATAACCATAAATTTCTTTTCTATGTCTGTGAGTCTGTTTCTGTTTTGTAAATAAGGTCATTTGTATCATTTTTTAGTTTCCACATATAAGTGATATATGACATTTGCCTTCATTTTTAAAGTGCTCTATAATTCATGTTATTTTTATTCATTTTTTCCCAACTGAATTCATAATTTTGAAATATTTCTAATAGTTTTCATTTAAGAGTGTTTTTTAAATTATGCTATATAATTAAAAATAGAATTTTGATGAAAGATATACATAAATGTCTCGAACGTAACTTGGACCTCACAGAGCAATCACCTGGGCTGTACAGAGGTAGGATGCTCAGTGGGGAGATTAACCCACAAGTTGTGTCCTACCTTAACAGAACAGACCTGAGCTTCTATCCCATCTCTGCTGTGTGGGTGTTAGGGCATTTCCATACATTTCCCAGAATCTCTGTTTCTTCATCTGTAACCTTCTTACTTACCATCTACCATCTAGAATTAAATGAGTCATCCTAGGTTGGGTCTTCTGCACACAACCCAGTCTGTTTCTCTTTTTCCTCTCCCCCAAGCCCTCAAGAAATGTGAGCTAAAAAATAGAATTTACATAACTTGAAAAAATTCCAGTTCTAGCAATTGTTGCATATAAAGATGCATATGTGTATGATTATACATATATGATCACTGAAAAGCATGAAGCTGGAGACAACATATGTTTATCAACTAGATATAATTACTCTTCCTTTGTTGCAGCTATCTCATTGATTTTAGAATCCAGCACAATGTTCTCCAGTTAATATTGGCAGAGAAGAAATAAATGATGGTAAAGTAGTAGCCTTAGAAATACACATCCCGAAGAGATACAGACTGTGCCCGAGAGTGATGCCTGATGCTGAGCCTTTCCAGTAAAGAATGAAACCAGAGAATCTCAGTGGACTCATGATGGATGCCCACAGCCATGCTGTGTCTGAGATAATTCTCAGAATTAAGGTGGGAGAAGGTATTTTTCAGATGGGAAAGTGAGTACTTTGGGATCAAGAGAATGGATTTGAGAAGGAAAGTTAGTTGACTAAGGTGACACAACTCATTACCAGCAAAGTCAAGACTACAATCAAGGTTTCTTACTCCAGTTCAGCAGATGCTGTACAAGCGGTCAGTGGATGGACGTGAATGACCATATACATTTCACAGGGAGAAAGGATGTGCTGACGACCTCTGTTGTGAATCACTTCCATTGTTATTATAAAACACTCCTCCTTACCACTTTGGACACCTTAGTTCTCCATCCTTTCTGGGAGTGCAGTGGTAAGTTTCCAGGGCCCGTCAACAAGGAGCCCGTGTAAGGCCAGCACTGCCCATGATGGCGTAACCCACGTGCTGGGTGGTGGCCATGTTGACGGACCGCACTAGCTCAGCTGTGTACCTCAGAAAGTTTGTAAGCAGAAAAGTCCCTGAAAGAACTAGAAATTTATATCCAGCTGAGGAAAGGAAAACAGAGAAAAGAGAGGTAGAATACAGACCATGAAAGCACAGTTTCCATCTGAAGGCAATGGTGTGGGTTAAGAGCTCTCCCTAAAGTCCTCAAATCAACAAACATGCACAGAAATATGATTGAAACCACATGCAGTTGTGGATGAGGAGGAGGACCACGGTACTGAGTCATGACCTCTACTAGCATCGTGGATGAATAGACAGGCGTTTCCCTGTGGGTGGGAACATCCGCTTCATCTGGCACGGCACATGCCTTCTTTGAGTTCAGTGATAGACCCCTTTCCCCTGGAATTCATTTTGAGTGTGGGGTGGATCCTGGGAATGTGTATTTTTAGAATATTCCCCAGGTCAATTAAAGCACAGCTCAATAGAGAAATCATCTTCTAAATTATGGTTTGCTCTAAAATGCTGAGTTTTCACATGATACTTCTCTTAGTCTAGTCAGGCGGCTATAACAAAATACCACTGTCTGGGTAGCTTATAAACAGTAGAAATTTACTTCTCACAGTTCTAAAGGCTGGGAATTCCAAGAGCACAGCACTGCATGGTCCAGTGAGGGCCCTCTTTTTGGTTTATTATAGAATGCATCTTCTGTGTCCTCACATGGTGGAAGGGACAGGGGAGATCTCTGGGGTCTCTTACTTATATAAGGGCACTAATCCCATCATGGGGGCTCTGCCCTCATGACCTAAATCACCACCCAAAAGCCCCACCTTCTCATACCAGCATCTTTAGGGGTTAAAATCTCAACAGATAAATTTTGGAGGGACATAAACTTGCAGACCATAACATTACTTTTACATGTAAAATATAAAATCTAATTTAAACATTGTTGTGAGGACCAGTGATAAAGCTCTTAGGGCCCCAGGACAAATGCTAACACTTGGTAGGATGACGGTTGCTCCCCCCATCCAGGGCCCTGATCACACAGTGGACACAACTGGCCTTTGGCATCGGCTGGAGGTGTGGAAGGTCAGGGTCTGAGCAGAGTCTCCCAGGCAGTACCACGTGCAAACCCTGGCTCTCCTACAGGGTGCCCTTGTGCACATCACTCTGTCCTGTAAATACGGAGGGCAAGGAAAGAGGCAAAGTTTGAGCTCATCTGGTAGATGAAGCAATGGAGAGTCACCTAAAGGAAAACCAACTGGAAACAGTGATATTCTAGAAGAAAATATAAAAAAAGGCCAATTGGACACAGAATTGAGGAAGAAGGAGGCCAGAGAGAAGATTCAGGGAAATCTGTCCTTTGCGGTGGGGTCAAAAGTTGGCAACTTGACCTAGAGGACTCAGGAGAGACCAAGACTTGATGGTGGACAATAGGCTTGCTTTTCACAGTGTAGAATTTAACGTGGGGACTGACAACAGGGCTTTGAGCTGAACAGGACACGATGTCAGGATTCCAGATCTGACCTTCACAAAAGAGCTCAGGGCAGGAGATACATATGGAAGGATGATCTGCATATAAATGGGTCTTCAAGTTGAAGCTGCCCTTGTAGTAACATTTTCTATACAAAGAATCGGTTTTCTCCACAACTGCACTCAGCCTGTTTATATATACAGTTAGAAGAAGGAGCAGTCACTTTCTTATGAAAAGTATTGTTGAACTTGGAATTGTTTTATGATTCAAGGATTTGAGAAAACTATTTCATTTTTAATAGATGCAGATAATTCTAGAGGGAGAATTTCATTTCTTTATATTTAATTAATAGAAACTCTTGAAGGAGGAAGAATCATAAAATAAGAGACGTGAAAGAGGAACATGAAGGATGTGGAGATGAGGATTAATAATGAACTAGTCACAGACTCTCCAAATTGCCCATGGAATTTGCTCTTCATTGTGGATGGTGGGAGCGGGCCTCAGGATCCCCTGATTAGAACAATCACCTAGGCACCAATTAAAATGACAAGTTTTAGAGCCGCTTCCCCAGAGATGCCCATTGAGGAGACCTGGGGAGAGAGGTGGTTCGTAGTTGGCAGGATTAGGAAACATGGCTGTCACAGAGATCTCCCCCATGCTGCTCTCAGAACCACCTGGAGGGCTTGTTCAAACAGAGGGCTGGACCCCCTTCTAGGGTCTCCAGCTCAATCTGCCTGATTGTCACCCAAGAATCTGCATAGCTGATAATGTCCCCAGGTGAGGCTAACACTGCTGATATCCAACAGGTGACACTTTGGAAACCACTGCCATATCATATGCCTTTTTCCAGGAAAAAATAATGTCCCTGACAGTCACCGTACCCATGAGCCTCCTCCTTGGGTGCCTTTGCTCATCAGGTGCCACCTGGAGCTTCAGCCCCTCCCCCCTCCTCCTGCCCACACCTGGCACTCTCAATCAAGGTATGGATGCCACTCTCGGACAGGGGAAAAGGGAGCCTGGGAGAGGGATTCCCAGCAGACCTCGAGTGCTTTCATAATCGACATATATCTCCCAGGGATATCTGCACTGAATAGGAAGAGTGGGCCTGGCAATATCAAAGAAATGCATTTCTAGTGACACAGTTCTGGTTGAGGAGGGGAGAGGCTTGTGGACCAGGAAGAGTCCTTTCACATTGTGATGAAACACAATTTCCACCTCTAAATCTAACCCCCATCTGTGCTTATTTGCCTGATATTTAACTCTCATTTCCCTACCTATTTTTTTTTAAAGTATGTATGTATGTATGTATGTATGTATGTATTTATCTGTTAGAGTGTCCATTTTCCCCCTTAATTTAATATGCAACAATTTGGAGGATACTAAAAAGTAATTTCCTACATAAAATGTTGCAAATTTCAACTGACAGTGCCAGTATCGTGCCACTTGAAAATCTGATGGCCCCTGAGCCCTTATTTCTTCTTCCCTTCATAGGGCCATCTCTGTCTTATCATCAGCTCGTGGTAGGCAGAG
The DNA here is from genome assembly GCF_965194825.1 of Balaenoptera physalus. Taxonomy (NCBI): domain Eukaryota; kingdom Metazoa; phylum Chordata; class Mammalia; order Artiodactyla; family Balaenopteridae; genus Balaenoptera; species Balaenoptera physalus. Next base: position 174,401,980 of record NC_138890.1, read on the forward strand.
CGCGATGGGGATATTTTATGAGTACCCCCCAGGTGCCAGGCACATGCAGCCCTGCCTTCTCCTCCATTGTACTGTGAGAAAAACAGGCTGGTAGCAATGGACTCAGGGCCCTAGCTGGTTACCTGTCCTGACATCACGCTGATTCTCACAGATGGACCCATACTTGGGCAGGTGAGGCCCAGAGAAGCTCTCTCCTTTTACTCAGCATTGAAATCTCTGAAATAAGATAATGTTGCATTCCATCCTAAACACATTCAAGACTTCCTTATTTGCCTATCATATCTTTTTATTCTGAATATGATTTCACATTTATAGCTTTACTATTAATTCCATTGTTCAATTTTTGGGATGAGGTATAGGTAAAACAAAAATTTCATGTGGAATATTTCATACTTTTTTCTTCAAATTATACTAATGAGCTTCATAATTTTAATTGGTAAGTTTTCTCTTAAACTTTTTTTCTTCCCCAGAAATACCAGTGGAGCACATTTTTTTTCAGGAACATAAATTTTCGAAAATCCTAAAATTACTACACATTAAAACATAAGAAAGCATATTAAGTGAATATTTGGAGTCTGTCTGGCTTACAACCAGGAAGCATGGAAATTAAACCTTTAGGCCTAAAATTTGACATAACTTAAAAGTTCTACATTAGAGTTAGACTAATGGTGTTTTTCCCAAGTTGGTTTTCAAAAACTCCTTTAAGCTTTGAATTATGAAGGGATAAAATACCCACAAAAGAAATACAGAACTGCAGGGTGATGATTAATTTTTTAAGATTCATTGCCAGCTTGTACAAAATTCTATACGTCTCGTTCAAAACTGCCTCTGTTTAAAGAGAAAGATTGTTTCTCAGAAAATTTAACTCCTTAGAAATAGTCCCTACAGTTGAATTAGCAAATAAAACATGACTGTGTTAGCATTTGGGGGAGGGGGAGAATTAAGAAACTGATCTTATTTTCTGGCTTTTGCTTTTTTAACTTTAGAACTTTAGGATCAGTAATTCTCTCTAAAATACAATGACATTGGAAGGAAAGTACTTCAAATATACGTATTTTCATCTCAGCCAGATTAAGAAGAGCAATGAGAGCAGATGGGCACATGAGGTATAAAATACACTAGCAGAGGTTGACCAACAGCTGCCTGATTTATCCATCACTGAGACCTTGACTCTTCAAAATATGAAGCATTTCCTGCTTCTGAAGCAAGTTTCATTTCTTTGATATGGGAAACCGTAACCTCTTTTCATAACAATAAAACAAGGATTTGGATCAGTGTACTTTCTTCCTAGACGTATGTGTTAAAGAAAACAATAATTCATTTAGCAGTTGAAAGATTTCTAGTGAAATATGGGCCCACTGGAACATTCGATTCACTACTGAGTTGAGTATGTGCATAAAACTTTAATTTGATTATTATACTCTACTTACAGCAGCTTCCCCAATGTAGAAAAATGTAACTGTTGGGGGAAAAATGATTAGATATCATTTGCTTAACCTTATCCACACATCTAGAAGAAAATATAAAAGTGAATGAATTCAACATTTTGCCACTCAAGGTGAGATATTGGTTAGAAATGGATATTTTAAAAATTTCGATGTGAATGTTAATCATTGAATAGAGACCTGGCTTCCAGCTGATGCTTTTCTGGCAACAAATCACTGACCTTATCTGTTCCCGGCAAAATAACTGCTCCAGCTTGACCATGGCCTTGAGTGACCCCTTGGCTTTTGGAGCTTAGTTCCTAGACACGTCCATTTCCTTACACCTAATTTCAACCAGGGATTCTGTCTCCGGAGTTTGTCCCAGATGGCCAGCTGGCTGCTTCAGACCTGTAGATATCTGCTGCATCATTGTTCACTTCCATCTGGGGCTTTCTCCCCGATATAAAGTTTGGTGTCATTAGGAAAAAGTACGGAAATTCCTTGATCCCTGTTTATGGGAAACAGGCTCCCAGCTCCCCTGCGCTCCCTCTCATGTGCCACACAATCCCAGACATCCTCTGACCCATCTTTTCCTTTAACTTGCAATCACTGAGAATTCCAGCCAGTGATGATGCACATGGAAGCCAGCAAACACAACTGGAAATTGAAAAATGGTGCTTATTTTGATCTGATCTTTACAACTCCTAGATTGATCTGTTTAATAATGCTCATTCCTGGTTTGATCAACTTCTTCGGCAACAGACTGAAGTTTGTTAGACATGAACCAGCTCTACCCAGAGCTGCACTTGCTAAGAGAATTGGGGGCTACATAGACACCGAATTCCCACCCCTGTTTCATTTGCACGTGATTCTGCAACAAGAATATTTTTCCTTGCCTTGCATCACGCGAGCCAACCAATTCTGGCAAGCAGGAGCCACTGATGACTACCTTATGAGACTTCACATGAATCTATTTCCAAATGCTTTTTCTCTTTGTGATAATATATTTCATTAATGAAACATATTTTTGACCACAAACTTTGAGCCAATGGCTTAACAGCAAAGTCAGAAAATATTAGCTTAGAGCCATGGTGATTTAGTCACTCTTGATGAAACTAACCACATTTTACATTCAGTTGAAAGAACGAAGGGCTACAAATGATGTATTTAAACATATCTCACACCTTGCCTGGTGGGTTGGAAAATGAGAGTACAGCTGAAAATGCGATGTTTAAATAAAAGCTGTGATGAAAACAAAAGATACTATTGCCTTCGATAAAATGGGCTGCTTTCAATGCATTTGAAAGTTTTGTTCTTTGCTACCTCACTTTTCACATTTAGTGACAAGATTTTTTTTTTTTTCAGTGTCACACATTGTAAATCGAAAGACTTTTTAAGGGCTGGAAAAAGCCCATGATGGGGCCCAGACTTCGTTCCACCTCCTTGCAACTATGGCACTAGATAATTATTCATACCTTCCCGACACCCCCTAGTGTTTTGGGTGTTATAATTAGGGGTCTCTATTAGAAATAAGGTAGTAAAGTCTCACTGAAGAATGACTGAGTTCGTGTGCCAGAATATTGGACTAGAAGGGCTACTTTTTGTTGGGTTTTTATTATAACATGTGCTACATTAACTCACTCACCTTTAAAAGCTCTTTTTCCCCTCCATTTGGAGGTTGCCCAAACATTTTTAAGTTGTTTCCTCATTTTTACTGATTATAGGAAAACCTCAATCATGTCCCCAAACTCACATTTGAATAATAATAAAAAATCATATTTTATGGCAACAGTGTTGGCAGGAGGTTAAAATATCTCTTTGAAAAGCACTTACTTATTTTTATTTTTCAAGAATCACAAGGCAGCCTGACTTAACTGAGACAGGTGGTTAGCTTTAACTTCAATTTGTTTTATTTGAAAAGAAACAAAAAAACACCTTAGTTGGGGTCTTCAAGAATGTAACTTGAGTAAGTCCATAAAAATAAAAATGAGGCACGCTTCATGGGATTTTTGGGTCTAAGGCAAAGTCTTACAGGTAGAGAAGAACTCAGAATCCTGGGATACCCAAAGGCTGTTGGGTGCAGGAAACTGAGAGCTTGCTCCGATTTGCCCATTCACACCATGTTAGCAGGTTTGGCCAGTTATAACCAGGGAAGCTTGTACAGTTTTTGAAGAGCTAGAATCTATAGTGCCCATAGTCTTTAATAGGCACTAGATGAATGAGTTCTATACGAGAGGGCCAAACTGAGTGATGTCTGGGTTCACCCCCACCTGTTGGGTTTCCTCAGCCCTGGGTTCTGTTTAGACACAAGCATGGAAATGCTTGCCTCCAACCCCATGTGACTGAGGATGGACAGAGATATTTTTGAAGCATTTTGGAATCAATAAGTAGTCACAGGAACATGAGAATGACTTGTATTTATGTGTTTTCTATAACTACTCACCCACCCCAGACATCTGTCGTTTCAGACCCTTCTAGAAACATTAAATACGAATAGAAACAAAGTCAACTCCATAAGGTGTCCTCCCATTCTATTTTCAGGATACAGCTCACATTTTCTCTCTGTAGCTTTTCTTTCTGTCTGCCTTCACCTCCTTCTCCACCCCAAGCAGACATAACCTTCCACCCCTGATTGCCAGCTCCCATGTCTTTTGCATACTTAAATGATGAAATTTGTCACAGGGTATTTTAAATATTTATATATTTGGTCTGTCTCTTTGCTGGACTGTGGGCTCCTGGGAAACATGGTCCTGAATAGGACATAGTAGATATTCTCCTAGCACATAGTAGATTTTCAATACAGGTGGTATGGGGAAAAAATCAGGAATGGAGGGCAAAATAGAACAAAGATGGTCCCCCTCATAAAATTTATAAATTTCCATGGACTAGTTAAGTAAACAATTATATAAACCGATCATAGCCTTGTATCCTATTTTAATAGTAGTCTAAAGAATGTTTCCATTCCCTGCTATCATGAATCCTTTCTTCCAAGTGTCTGATTGTTGCCTCTTTGAAGTGTTGTTCCACTTTCAAAAATATTCTCAGGTTATTAATTCAGTGGTTGAGAATTCTAGGGATTAATCATAATAACATTAGTGATTATGAGTGACCAAGGAGCTGTTGTAGGTCTAATGCCTTGGGTACACAAAACCCCTGCAAGAGTATCATGTCCACAACCGGAATTCTCAGAATGTGACATCCCTGGGAGAAAGCCTTGATCCTCCACTGGTCCCCCAGCACTTGACACATAGGACAAGCCCCATCAATGTCTGCTGAATGAATGCCATATTGATGTGAAACCGAGGCTCAGAAAAGGTATTTTCTTCTCAGTTACCAAATGAGGTAGGACCACTTCTGACTCTCCGGTCAAATGCCCCAGAGCAGAAGGTCAAGTGCCATGAATTCCTGTATTCATCAGCCACTCGGAAACTTTGATCATGCCGAGTTATGCATGTAACTCTAAATCTTGCTTGTTGTGGGACCCAAAGTTAATTTTACTCTTGAAAGTGGTTGTCTATGTCAATTAGACTTAACCCTAAAACAGCCTTACAAAAGTGAAGCATTTTAATAACTCTATCAAAGAAATTAGAAAGGCTTATTATTGCCCACCCCACAATCTGATAAAAAAAACTCAGCACCTGTCTCAATGAAGAGACCCATTCTCATAGATAAAGACAATATACAACAATCCTTATATATTGCTTATTTATCAAAATGTTCTTGTTTGGCAAACACGAAATGAAGGAATTCCACTCCTTGTGAGATGCTGTTCTAAACTTACGGTGTCATCTCTACAAAATACACCTCAATCAGAAGAGAGCTATAACATATTTATTTCTTACTAGATATATGGTTACTAAACTACTCAATAGCAATTTTACCAAACTTCTGTCACATATTTACTTCATAGTCCTACATATAAATATGGCCAGTCCTTGTAAGTCTTATATCTAATTATAGCAAACTGGAGATAAATATATTGAATGCACGCCAATGATTCATATGACTCTATATCTATAAATATGGATTCTAAGGTGATTAATTTCCTTTGTATTTCATCTTCTCTGAAATTGACGTGCAACTTTCCATCAGTGGTGTCATGTAATCACTGCAGGCCTGGATGGAGATTGGAGTCTTCTGAAGAGGATTTGCATTTCGACTATTTGTAATCCGGGAGCCCATCAGCTTTAAACCATTTTCAGATAAATTCTCTGCCTGAGGATCTTTGTACTTTGCTGGCATTGTGAATTCCAGCTAAAATCCATGTGTACGCCAGCATGAGGTGCTGATTTTTAAAAAGATTTTGTTCTTCTTCCACTCTAGGCCGACTTTGAGATAGGCAAGTATCCTCCCTCTTCATTGGGTTCTGGCTCTGTTTTTGTTCACCCTCACACTGAGGCCATGACTCTTTGATCACCCCGCTATGCAGGTCTCCTACAAGATTGTTATGTTAGGACTTTTTTCTTAATGGTACATAAAATAAATGTACACTTGCAGCTCAGCATGACCCATTCATCATAAATTAAGTCAAATATAAATGGAAAGTTATTAAATACTGACCTACACCTCATTAATTCCTTAAGAAGGTTACGTGAACTTGACTTCCCCAGAGTTTTTTTGGGGATCTTGCTCCCACAGAATCTTATCCAGTCATAGTACAACTTTTCCCTTCCTACCATTGTCTGTGTTGCCTATGTATGCATATCCTATGGTGAGTTCCTAGAGGGCAGAGATAATATCAATACACCTATGTCATTGCAACACTTGGTGCATCAATACTTGGAGGTGTAAAGGCTACCTGGCTGGCTGGTTGGCTGGGCAAATGGATGATAATTTGGATGGATGATTAGTTGGATGGATGGGTGAATGGTGGGTGGGTGGCTGGAAGTTTGGGTAGATAATGAATGGATGGATGATAGATGGATTGATTAATGGATAAGGATTACATAGGGATAAGCTAGTGTTATCTTCCCAAGAGATGTGTGACTAATAAGCAAGTTAATGTTCTGTATTTTGCCACTATCCCCTGAAAAACAGGGAGATTCACTTTGTCCAAACATGCTTTCCTTTTGGAGAGCATGACAAATAAATTATATCCTGGGTCAAGATCTGTCTTTTACTTGTTTACAGAATGTAATTCTGGCTTTCAAAGCAGCATGCGATATAAACTATGATGTTACTCTTTTCTCTATCCTTCTTCTGCGAGGTGTTATCTTGACCAGGAAGGCAGAGGACAGGGAAGCTGAACAAAAGAATGAAGGAAAAAGTACAATTTGAAGAAGATGCTGGACCTTAACCTACTTCATGGAACTTAAACATTTAAACTTAGAATAACATCTGAAGCAGGATAGTTAACCATAACTGTATTCAGACTAAATGTCTGATTTTTAAAAATCATTCTCACAGTGAGGCCTACAAAATGAAAATTAAGGTGAGCTGTGTAGAGCAGGAAGTGAGCGGAGTGAGCCCTTCAGCCTGTGGAAAGTCCACATAGAACTTAAAATGCTAACATGACTTCTTTCACCTCAGGTGAATGTATAAATGAAACTTTTTTTTTTCTTTTCTAAGGCTACAGATTCATTAGTATATATCCTTAGGAATGACTGATTCGATTCAAAGTATTTTTAATAATTCTGGTAACTCAAATCTGCACCATTATGTCTAATTTCTTAACATGAAACTAGAAATATTGGTGACCTAATAAGTTTTACAGCATTGCTCACAACCTTCCTTATGGAGCTTACACCATTATGTAATATGTTGTAAAGCAAGTTGAATGTTGTAAAACTCATTATCATTATTTTTTTCTCTTAGTTAAAGTGCGCGATAGCCCAAAATTTAAGTGGAAAGCTATTAAAGTTCCGGAAATCCCAACCTTGCATGTTGCTTCAAATGTTCTATTTTGCTCTTTGGTGCTTTATGTCACACTTTCTGATGCTGGGTCTATTGAAAAGTAGGCCCCTAATGCTGCAAGCCGAGTACGGCCTCCATGGACTCTCTGGGCATTATAAATGTCTATCTGTAGTATTTTTCCCCCTTTGCTAAGAAAACTATAAACTAAGTGGAGCAATCAGAATGAAAAGTTTAAGAGAATTGGTTAAAAAAAGACTGAAAAAGATTTAACACTCAACATTAGAAATAACCATTTATTGGTGATGAGAATGTTAGGATTACCCTAAGCTTCAACCCCAAACAATTTTCTTCCTCTTAGCAGGCCTTGTCCTGGAGCAGTGAAGGAAGTGCTTTCTTACTGGCTGAGGTTTGCTTTTTCTCTGTCAGGGTTCTTACTGGCATGGATCTGAAATGTAATCACAGACAAAAGTCAACTTTAGAATCAATACGAATATAGTCTTTAATTCTTTGACTTCAGTGTTCATGTTATACAGAAAAATTATTGCACAACTTGTGGCAGAGATGTCTACCTGCCAATACCCATTTTATCCCTTTTTTCTTAGCAATTTTCAGCTCAGCTTATGGATCTCCATAACAAAGACTACATTTCCCAGCTGGCATTCCTCACAAGTAGATGTGGCCACACGACTAAATTCTGACCAACAGACTATAAGAAAGTGATATATGCAACTTTAACAGTGTCCTTAAGAGAAGGGTATTTCCTTATTACCTGGCTTCCCCCCACTTTCCACCTGCTGTCTTCTTTCTGTTAGATGCAGAGAGGGCAAAATAGCTGGAATTCAGCAGCCATGGTGGACCATGAGGTGTCCTCAAGATTAAGCCATAGTCACTTCCACCATGGAAGACCTCACCCGCCTTGAACTAACAACCTCCAAACTTCTCAGACAGGAAGGAGAAAAATCCCATCATGTTTTAGTTACTTTATTTTTTTCTATTACTTACACAGTGACAAGAGATTCATAGTATCATCTATTTTCCATCAATCCATTCAGAAAACTTAATAAGAGAAAAGATATTAAAACCTCAAACAAAATGCTTGGCACAGACAAGGATCTCCAGACATAGTTAAATAGTTTATCAAATCCAAAAATAAGTGAGTTCAATAAAAAGAATCAAAATCATTACTTGAAACACAAGATAAGCAGTCTGAAAGGCCCTATTGTACACAATCTAAGTAAGTATCTGTTAGTGTTAGCCTAGAGGCCAAAATATGCTAACTTTGGGTTAACAAGGGTTGGGCTCATTTCGGAAAAGACAGAAAGAATGAATTTGGTCTGTGTGATGCTCTTCTTCAGTAAATGAGCTATTAGGTTGGACTTTCTTGCCCCTGGCCAAGTTCATGTCCCTTCTGCATTTATTCCAGCATAGGTTAGTGTGCTTCCCACTGGAGTGAGGGTGAGTTCAAATCTGGGCCCATGGTCCTCAAGGGTCTACCTTGTCTAAGAAAAGTCCATAATTCCAGATGAGCCAAGGGAAAAAGACAACTCTGGAAGCAGTCAAATTATACTAAAAGAATTTTAGGAAAAAGGAATATATCTGTAAGCACAGGCAAACAAGTTCTTTCTTAATTATGGTTATGACATATATATCTTTTGCTAAATACATGAAAATTGGGGATCATTTCATTCAGAGGAGAGAAAATTGTATGCCATGGTGATTCATTCTTCCATTCACTCAATAGGTATTTATTAAGTGTATACTATGTGTCCAACACTGCAAGTGGTATCAATGCAGAGATAAACAAGACAGGTAACACCTCTCTTCTTACAGAGGGAACACTTGACACTCAAGTGGGAGAAAGACAATGAAAACAAAATGAAACAAAATAAAACAATACACCTGCAACACTGATGTCATCATTGGAAAAGAATAGAGATATTTTGTTTATTGGCTATCAGTATTTCTACTTTATTTTCTCTTTCTACATATCCAGTAAAAAAGTTGTCAGTTAATTAAATACCACACGTTTCAAAAGCCTGAATGTCCTTCCTTTGCCCTTGCCCCATCTCCAGTCAGCATCCCGCATCCACTAAATTGATCAACCATGGACCAATGTACCTAAGTCCCTCACTTTAGATGCATGAAGAGGTGAATGTCTTGTAGAAGTTATGGAAACAATAAGACATTGGTGGTCCCACCACGTAATCCAGTGATACTCTCACTATACGCTGTTGCCTCAAGACACAGAGAGAATGAAATTTAGAATATTTTCATGGAGAATTTGGTTTTGATAACACCTTTGAGTTGTAGAGTCTGCTTTGGCCATGTCATTCTCACTATTCGGGAAAGATTTCAGTGCTGTGTCCCCATTATCCCTGAGTTTGGGTTTCAGAAGAATAATCACATTCTCACATCTTAAGATTACTGGAGGAGTCTTCCAGTGTTCTCCTGATGTATTTCCTGAAGTCAGTCCCTCCTACAGGGAGGAGGGTGGGGACTGAATAGAACATCAGTGATTTGCCTAGAAACCAACCAGCCATGGGTTGAGGGGTCTTACCATGTGGGGTGGCTGGAACTACTTAAGGGTTCCAAATGTGTTTTCTGTATATAGAATACAACACAGACATCATGAGTGCCAGCTCAATGTGCTTTTACAAAGTTCACCATCTATGTAAGTGCCAAGCCATTCAAGATATTGAAGGTGATGACCTGTACTCCATAACCCTCCTTGTCAGCCAAACCCTCAGTCATTCTTCTGAATTTTAATCACATAGATTAGTTGTCTTTGTCAGAATTAAATATTTTTCTGTGTCTGGATTCTTTCCCTTGATCTGCAAGCTCCATCCCACGCTATTTTATGTAATGGGTTCCAATTTGTTTTCAGTGCTGTGTAGTATTTCATGGGCTGAAAAGACCACAATAAATTGATGGACTCTACTGTTTATGGACGTTTGGGTTGTTTCCAGTTTCAAGTACATAGAAATAATGATGCTGTGAACAATCTTCCACATACCTTTTAGATATTTCCTAAAAATATTCATTTTTGTAGGCTACTGAGCTAGGAAGAACCTTGCTGGATCATGCTTAGCATTGGTAGACCCCACTGCACAATTTTGTGAAGTGGTCATGCTAATTCACACTCCCACAGGCAGTGGGAGCACCACGTGTTCACAAACACGTTTATTTATTTCTGTAGTTATTTAGTTTTACCATTATATTGGTTATGTAGTGACGTGTCTTTATAATGTTAATTTGCATTTCTCTGATAACTATTAAGATGATAACTTTTCATTTGTTTAGCCATTTGGAAGGCTTCTTATGAGTTATGATTATTTATGTTTCTTATCCATTTCAAGTTAGGAATTCTGTCCTTTTTTTATTGAAATTAAGAATTTATGTGAGCTATTTATCAGATATATATATATGTATACTTTAAATATCTTCTCCTACTCTGTGGCTTGCCTTTTTCTCTCTTAATAACATCATTTGATGAACATGAGGGTTTTTCTTTTTCGTTTCAGTATTCTCATCTATAAAATGAAGAGATCAATACGTTCTTGCCTTTTAACTGTCTAAATATGACAGCAATTAATCTTATAATCTATATAAAGTATTTTGAAATACTATTTAAGAAAAATCCCAATAATAAATTAAGATTCCCTTAACCTGAATTAGATGCCTTGTTTTACCTTTCTTTCGCCATTGGCTCTCAATGGTCTCCATTTTAAATTCTGTCATCATATTTCTTTTGGTGCCTTCATAGACTTACTCAGATGCCCTCTTTCTGTTGTTGATGTTTAAATAAAGAAAGCTCAGATGGGCAGTTTTTCTTTCCTAAAGTAATGTGGAACATTTTTAATGTGTAAGGTATGGCAAGTGTTATTTTCTGCTATAGCTACAGGAGTCAGAACTACCCCAATTCTCTTTCTAATACATCTTGTTGTTTGTATTTTAAGTTATTTATTTACCTACATAAATCATAGCATAGGCATTATTTGTCTCTTGTGTAAGTTTTATCATAAACTCTTAAAAATGGATGTACCGTGAGGGCAATTTAATGTTTGTTTGGATTTTTGCAGACTCTCAGCAGGTTCAAGAATCTGGAAAGATTTTTTAGAACTTTTCTGAGGGTAAAAAAGAAAGCAACTTTTATAGCTCTGCAAAATAGGATTCCTTGCCTACTAAAAAACATTCTTAAAACCCTCCTGCAGCTTCCATAAAACACTTTATTTAGCTGTTCTTTGTATTTTGAATAAGCTTAATCTTTGGGGACATAATTTATTTGTGGAAAATATATTTTTTACTTTATATTGTGTTTTTTTTTTATATTGTGCTTTATACCATTTTACAAGATGTTTTTATACGGATCTTTAATTTCATTTGCTCTAATACAAATTTATCGGTGCTTTGCATGCAGATATTTTCCAGTTTTTCTACGTCAAAAAGAAAATCTGTGAAGAAAAATCAATCTTTGGGTGAAAGATTTGTGTGTGTCATCAAGTGAAATATAGACATATATTTCTACTTTTCCAAACAGTAGATCTAAAAGATGTAGAGATGATGATGATTTTGTGTTAGAAATAGTAGAAATGCATTGCTCAAGAAAATGGCCACTGCTTTCCCTCGAGGCTTTTTGCAGCTTGGATGGAGAAACATTCTGGACCATTGGCATTGTCCTAAGTGGAGTTTTGATGGGGCTTGTGGAATCTTCATCAAGACTTCCGATGCAGAGGATGTAAACAAAGCGCTACCGTCAGTATCCTCTGAGAAACAGGACGGGGGAGGTTCAGAGGACAATGTTGATATTTTGCTTCACAAAATTATCCAGATTTGCTTTCTCTATAACAAGTCTATGCTATGTAAATTTTTTAATAAAGAAAAAATCATAGTAATTCCTTGAATACTATTATGCAAGAACACCTTTAGCTATTTGGGCCATTGGTAGAGTTTCCCTTGCCACCTGCAGAAGTTCTGCTAAGGAGGTATTTGAACTGTATTGAAAACAGAGTCAAACTACATCCACGATGGAAAGCATACTGTGAAACTCCACTAAATACTCGCTTTCTACAGGTTGGAAATTGCTGTAAAGAAGTTCTAAGAATATACTAGAGTTAGGTGGCTGTCTCGAGGATGGCATCAGGCAAGTCTGCAGAGAGAGGTGACTATATGGGGCTCAGGGATGATTTTGAATCTCTCCGGTTGGAAGACAAGGCCATCCTCTCGTTACACCCATGGATGCCATCCTGTGGGAATGGCAGCCTTGTCGGGTACTGGCCCAAGTGTAGGCACCATTTAAAGTGAAGGAAGCACCTCGTAGGATGGAGCATTTGGTCCTGGGCAGTCAAGCAGAGACCTAGCCTGGCGGAGGCCATGATGCCGGCTCCACGTGCACTGCTGATGGGATCCGATTAGAGCCTGCATCTTCACTGGGCCAAGGCGGGGCACCCATGTCAGTTTATTCTGAAGGGTAACAATGGAGAGTAGGACAGAGCATACAGCCACTTCCTTTTTCTGTCCAAAAAGAGACACAGCAAACTGAATAGGACAAGTCAGTTTTTCTTCACATTTCCAAATGATGTTTCTGTGTGTGTTTGTGTTGGGGTCTGGATTGAAGAGCCCCCTGCCTGCTCAGGTGAGGCCCATCAGGACAAAGGATGCTCCTCTTCTGACTCCACACCCTGCCACCTTGATTAGCACTGAGAAGAAGTCACGCTGACAACGCAAGCTCTGGGTCCGGCCTTAGGAGTTGGGATGTATGTGTCTGTGTGTATATATATATATACTTAATATATATAACACTATGTGTGTGTATATATACATAATATATATATCTATATATGTGTGTATGTATATACATAATATATATACTACATATGTGTGCATGTATATATATACACATAATATATACGTACTATGTGTGTGTATATATACATAATATATATATCTATATATGTGTGTATGTATATACATAATATATATACTACATATGTGTGCATGTATATATATACACGTAATATATATGTACTATGTGTGTGTATATATACACATTATATATATACACTATGTGTGTGTATACTTTATATATATATATGCTATATATGTGTATGTATATAGAGATATAAAGACATCCTCTCATATTCACCTCCCCTTTCGTCCAGGGGAGGCTGGTTCTGAGCCTCCCTGCCACAAAGCCAAGGTCAGCCTTTGGACAACAGAGGCACCCAATCCAGCTCTGTTCCGCTGCCAGTGGCTTATGCAACCCGCTGTTCTTTCCTCCGAACTGTTGCAAAAGGGACCACTGCGACCTCGGGCTGAAAGTTGTGACGTTTCCTAGGAACACCATGTGAAATCCCCTCCTCGGCCTGTGCAGCTGGCAGGGAGCGCATCTCCCAGGAAGGTCCACCTCCACCACCCAGAACTTCCTCCAAGCCCAGGATGACGGGCCCGCTGCTGCTTGAGCACCAGGAGAGAGAAATGGTTTCCGTTTATAAATCAGAGACTTTCAGGCCTCCACACATAAACTCTGAAGCTCACTAATGCATCATGATAAATAAATCACCCAATGATCTGGTTGTGAAACAGTCATTCAAAAAAAAAAAAAAATCAGCCTGTGTGATGAACCTACGGCCTCTGGTCTGTAGGGGGCGCAAGAGCTCCATTCCCACTCCAGCAGCACCGCGTGTCTCTGCGGGTCAGACCCCACATTGAATAGGCCTTTATCACCACGACAGAGCCAGCTTGTCTATGAATCCAGACCTATAAGAAAGAGGATCAAATCAGCATGCGTTTTGACAGTGTAAGCTGCAATCTTAAACTCAAAGCTGAGAGTGAGAGCTCAGAAAAGGAGCGAGCTTGTATTCATCCCATGAATCGCCTGCAAGAATTCCCCTCTGCCAGATCTGCAGGATCAGTTCAGTTGATTACAAGAAGACTTCCTTACCCCAGACATGAATGCATGCACTGGCTGCTTTTGTGAAGACCAACGTGGCAGAAAAACACAGCAGAGAGGCTGTCTTGGCCCAGGAGAGAGCGGATGAAAGGGCCCTGGAAATGGATAAGTGGGTGATCTTAATTAGTTCTAGGAGAGGGACTGAATTTTCTGGGCCCCTATTTGAAGTGGTTAAGCCAGGTTCAGGTGTGTGACCCAGGGACCACGTGACATCGTGATGTGCCCCAAAGGAAAATTCATGGGAGGCCTTAAGCTGACGGTGGAGGCCTGCAAGGTCCGTCCACAATCCACACCGGCCCTGCACACCCCTCCACTCAGCCCAGCTGCGTCCACACTCTGCTTCTCAACAAGACGGGCCGAACTTGAGGTCACTGCACAGAAGAGGGTCACAGGTGTGACTGGTGAGGAGTGACACAGGGAAGCCAGAGTCTGCTCCCGACCACGTCTCCAGGCCAGCAGAATGTCTTTGTAAACATCTATATTTTATAGGGCTATACTTTTGTCACCTTGAGTATAAAACTAAAATTAAAATCTACTTGGTGGCATGACTAAAAGTCGTATTTGGAGTGTGTGTAACGCTCCGCCCCTTCTTACTGATGGTTATAGAAAAACCATTTGTGACCAGATCTTAACCATCTTCTGTGAACCCTGCACAGAGAAGCACGTGCTAGTCATCCTTAGACGGGGCAAAGGACACGTTTCCTGGGACTTCCCTGGCAGTCCAGTGGTTACGACTGCACTTCCAATGCAGGGGACCTGGGTTGGATCCCCAGTTGGGGCACTGAAATCTCTGCATGCCGCATGGCACAGCCAAAAAAAGGAAAAAGAAAAAGGCACATTTCACGTGGGAATGGTTTCTAAAGACAGTTGTAAAAATACTTCTCCTTTTTCAATTTTTAAACAAAAGATAATAATCATATGGGCTGGGGATAGTGTGTATAGGAGGAGGGGTCTGGAGAGTTAAGAGACCTTGGATAAGTAATCCAGAACCCACAGGAACGACCCCAGCTCTGGCCTCTTGCACCACCGGAAAGAGCTGAGGACAGGGGTCTGCAGACGGGTTGGGATAAAGATAGAAAACAAGCTTGGACCTGGAGCACCATTCCCAGGCCTGGTCCCCGCCTCCGCAGGAGAAGTCTCCATAAAGAAGGGACCCAAACGGAATGATGGATGGGGAGAGCCTGGGCCATACCATCCACCTGCGCCCTAAATAAGGAGGCGGGGGTCCCTTGGGCAGCTCCCATCCGAAAGGCTTCTGCGGGTAGAGTTTCCTTACAGGAAAGGTGAGGAGGGACAGCATTGGGTTCGTGATCTCCAGATAAAACCGGTTCGATCCTACCAGAGCCCTCTCTTCAGAGACGACCACTCAGCACATTTGAAGAGCACAGGCCCGGATGGGAGCTTAAGTCCTCAGAGCACTTAAGAAAATGAAGAAAAGCTTTATCCACTCTTCAGTCTGAAATAACGAGTCAGAGGGGATTACGGTCAAAAAAGCGAACAAAAGCGGTAAATTTGTTGTGCTGACAGAAATAAGACTTACGCAAAGACACTTAACTTAGGCTTCTATCGGATTCTCAAACTAACCATATTGTTAAGAAAAAATAACTGTTCAAGAGCTGTCTTTCCATGTAGAGTAACAGGAGGACGGTGCCAACAACTGAGAAAATGAGTGTAAATCACCATGATTAACATTCAGTGCGGAGGGAGGGGACGGTGCTATTTCTTCTCATTGGAAGTGGTGTGCAGGGCTGTCTGCGGTTGGGGGCTTTGCTGTGTAAAGACCAGGAATTTCTACACTCATGGATTTTTATGGGTAGTATTGATGGCAGACCCATAAAATCTATAATTAATCTTATAACTTGGTTTATAAGGAAAGAAAACAATAAGAACATCTTTACCTACTTCATCTTGCTAACTCTTCCCCATGGGCCTTTCCATGTATATTAAAAAGGAGTAATGACAAAAGTATTGGGAAATCTTCATTGTAGGTCATTTAGTTACATTTTTTCCTCCACTTTAATATGATGGCATCAGGAACTTCTCACATGGCCAGCCAGATCAGATTGAGGAAACTATGACCATGGCCGTGCCACACGTGTACTAGACTTGGTGGATGAAGGCGGACATTTTCGGCTACGAGTGTTACTGTCTCTGATCAGCAGAAATAGGCATCTCTGCCCAGTGATCGAGCTCCGTCCTAGGAAGTGACCCCTTTACTGTGTCCAGTCGACAAATTGACATCAAGAAGGAAGTGCCCACACCTGGGAAACTTTCTTTATACATAATCTACAGAATCATTGATTCCAAGGGGAATCTCTATATCATACTGACATTCTTTTCTCAACCTAATAGTTTGCTTTATTATCTGGAAGTGTCTCCATTGAACGCAGCTGTATTAACCCTCTGCAACCCTGAGCCCACCACTGACTCCTCGCCCGGCTGTGCCCAAGGGTGACCGAGGCGCTGGGTCCTCAGATGAGGCAGACATGCATCAGGGCTCCAGCTGTCCTGGGGTGGAAGCGACCTCATCCTGGTAGGGAGGACACTGGTTGTCTTTCTGCTGCTCTGGCATCTAGTGATTCCAGGCACTTTTCAACCCAGGATTGAAATGTGTTTCTGTTTTGAACCCCAAGGCCCAGGTGCTATACATGACATTGTTTAGAAAATCCTGCTACGGACTCTTCTGAAATCAACTTCATAGACTTTGTACACAGACGGATCTTTGAATTCATTTTATTCCTAGCAAACTTTTTATACCTTAGGAAACCAAAAGTTTATACCTTAGGAAACCAAATGTTTATAACTTTTTATACTTTAAGAAGAGCCAAATGTTTCATTAATATTTCAAAATGCATGTGTGAGCCCTGTAAGATGATATGATTGTGCTTTTTGTTTTCTAAATTCTCTTTCAAGCATGGATTATTTTATATCTCCCTTCAATATTATAACCAGTCTGTAAAGAAGAATGCTAATTAAATCAACAAAAAGAGTGTGTTTTGGTAAAGCAGTAATAGAAATATATCCTAATTTTTTATGGGAATTCACATGCTGCTCTATGTCAACCATGACAGGGGCAATGAGATACCCATGCTTATAGTATATTACCAGCCGTTACATAATCCACTGGAGGAATCCTTCCAGGATTTAAATTTAAATTCAAATTTCATATGGATTCTTCAAATGCAGGTGTTACACAGTCCTTCAAAAGCAGTTGGTAAAATTTGTGAATATGTTGCCACTGCTTTGCAAACATTTTTCAGTAGTTTGCAAAATAGTTTGCAAATATTTTGAAACACAAAAGAGGAAGAGGAAGAATAGGGATAAAGCAGAGGACAAAACAGGAGAGAGGTGGTGGTTACGACCAGGAGAAGAAGGGAGACAATAAGAACAAGAACTAAATGCAGCTTTGGGAAGAGTGAGTGGAGGATGGAGAGAGAGAAAACAATAATATTCACACTGCGATGTTCTCCTTCAGACTGTTGTTAACCCAAGTATAGAATGTTGACTATCTTGCTCTTATGTTTTTAATGATGAAAGAGGTAGGCATTTCACCACTTGAAAAGGAAAAAAGCAAACAAACAGAAATCCAGAACCTGTTGGCAGGCAAGTGTGCTTGATGGAAATGAGGAGAGATGAGTCAGCGTGTCAGCAGGGGCTGGTCTGGCAGGAAATTAACCTGCAACTCTGCCTGGGATTGTGCCTGCATTTCCAACACACTGGCTGAGAGGTTCACAGAGGGGACACACCAGGATGAATGACATCACTGGGCTGAGGCAGGGAGGACACACACCTGCACGCAGCAGCTACATCAGCCCTTAACAAGCCTCTATGTATCAAATCCACCAGCGCTGCACAAGGAGGACATGGAGGTCTGAAGATGCATTTTCAGGCTTTGTTTCTTTTGATGCTGTCTGGTCTGTACCTCCATCCTTGATGACCAGACTCCTTGGGCCTTGAACTAGCTCCTGGGCTGCCATTATAAAGGACCACAAACTGGATGGCTTTAAACAACAGAAACGTATTCTTTCACCGTCTGGATGACAGAAGTCCAACACCAAATTGTGGGTAGTGCCGTGCTCCCTCTGAGAGCTCCAGGGGAGAACCTGTTCCGAGCCACCCTCTTAGCTTCTGGACACAGCCCTTGGTTTTGGTGCTCCGTACGTGGCTTGCAGACACACCGCTCCAGTCTCCACCTCATCTTCACAAGACCTTTCCCATCTGTGTCTCCTCTTCTTACAAAGACACCAGTCAGATGGGATTAGTCCCACCCTAACATCATCTCAACTCAATCACATATACAAAGATCCTATTTCCGAATACAGTCACATTCACAGGTACCAGAAATTAGAAAATCGACATGTCTTTTGTGGGACACAATCCAACCTGTACAGGCACTGAATGATGTTAGAAATGAGCTCTGCTGCTGCATCACAGCCTCACTGGTCATCTGCTCCAGGGAGTCAGGAAAGCGTCCTCAGGGACCATCTGTCTTCCCGTGCCCATCCTCCATCTCCCCATCTGTATCTCCATCCACTCACGTGCTGAACTGCAGCTCACGGCCACGCTGGGTCAGCCCCAGAAGTAACCCCCAAAGTCAGAAGTTCTAAATGGAGAAGAAGAGAGAGGGAACTGTGTTTCTGAGATGATCAACTTAAATCATGGTTTTTGTGATTTGCTGTACTGTCTAGGTTAAATAAAAATCAGCTTAACCTTAAGGCATTTAAAATTTGTTATTTAGTTAAATTCTTCATCTTAAAGAAGGTGTTATACTACCCTCTTTTCGACTATCCTGATAGGAAAAAATAATTCTTTCTACCAAAAGAAAAATAATCATTCTGATAATTTGTGACTATTCCTAAAAGGTGTGGATTTCTAGAAATGTATGTCAGTTAAATAGAGATGTAAACAAGTGTGTATTTGCAAACAGAATCAAACATCCTTACTTGTGATAAAACATTTTAAACAATAACTACATCCCCTGTTAAAGGGATGGTAAGTTACCTCAGTGCATCATTAGAGGGTATTCTCTTCAGCCACAAAATAACACTCTCAAAGTGTCTTTCCGTGTAAGGGAAAAGCCTCACAATAAAATGGTAACTGGTTAAAGAGATTCTCAAAAATATGTTTAAGAACCTCCAAAAATAATTGTGAGGATATCTCTTGATGATATAATTACAGCTGATTTTTATTTTCTTCTGTGCACTTTTTTTTTGTGCTCTCCAGATATTTCATAAAGTAAATGCATTGCATTTATATTGAGAACAGAAATAGTCAGAGTGACTTGGTGAGTGCGGTGTGGGGGGGACCTACCCAGTGCCCCGCTATGGGGGAAATCAACGTGATGTTGATAATGGACGCAGTGGGGACCATACAGTGATGCCACATCCCAAGCAGAGATGCCCCATGCAAGTTTCGCAGGCTTTGCTTTGCTCTAAATTTTAAATGAGAAGTGGAGGTGATGATCCTGCTAGAAGAAAAACTTTGGCAGAAATAAACATTTTGACCATAACACTGAACTACAGAGAACACTAGAGCAAAAAAAAATCGTAAGTGCCAGGGCTGTGATAAAAAAGAATAATTAACAGTCACAGACGAAGCTTCCATCTTAGTTTCTGACAATGCAAAAAGGAACTGAAAGAATTGCTTAACCAACTGTGAAATCAACCCAAATTGTTTTTAATTATAGACCTCATCTTATGACAACTTTCTAACTTTTTATTTCCAGTGAACCATAAGGAAGAGATGAAGATATTTTCTTCCCATCTGTTTTCATGCTATCAAACAACATACTTAATGGAAATTACCTTAGAGATTCCAATTTAATATTCTTCTTCTTGACTTGAGCTCTAAAATCATCTGTGAATTTCCAAGGAACATTTGAGTTAAATTTGAATAGAAAGAGAAGAGCCTCACGCTGGGAATGGGGGAGAGATGTGATATACAACATCGATGTGGAATAATCCTGTTCATGGGGCATTTTCAATTCTTCATCCTCAGACTGACAAACATGCCACACTCTCTCTGTTATAATAAGATGGTGCAGGGGCTTCCCTGGTGGCGCAGTGGTTGAGAGTCTGCCTGTCAATGCAGGAGACACGGGTTTGAGCCCTGGTCTGGGAAGATCCCACATGCCGCGGAGCAGCTGCGCCCGTGAGCCGCAATTACTGAGCCTGCGCGTCTGGAGCCTGTGCTCTGCAACAAGAGAGGCCGCGATAATGAGAGGCCCGTGCACCGTGATGAAGAGTGGCCCCCACTTGCCGCAACTAGAGAAAGCCCTCGCACAGAAACGAAGACCCAACACAGCCATAAATAAATAAAATAAATAAATAAAGATACATGAAATTGCTAAAAAATTAAAAAAAAAAAAAAAGATGGTGCAGAGCCTCAGGACCTCATCCATCCATTCAGAGAACAGGTACTGAGTCCCTGCTTTGTGCACTGCTGGGGGTGCTGTAGACCACGAACCAACAGACAAAGATCACTGTCCTTATGGAGGTTAACTTCTGGTCACGTCTGAATGGATGTTAATATATTAATTCAACAAGATTTTTCATGCCCAATCATTTGCACCACATGTTCAGAAGTGCCGGGCCCCCACTGTATACACCATTGTGCAGTGTAAACAGAGGGTAGCAGGGACCCCAGAGCTAAGGGGTACCATGACTCCAATAGGCCCAAAGGGGATCCCATCAATGAGGCTGGAATAATTGACCATAATGAACTAAGCAGATCCCTGAGGGAATAAATGTGATGATGGCTCCCAGGGGCCCATGGAAGACAGTGGAAAGCAACAGGAAGTAACATCCAAATAGTTGTCAGATTTAGCTGGGAGTTTGAAAGTAGCGTAACTGAATATTAATGTATCTATATATATTGGAAGGTTGGGAGAGAGGGAAGAGAGAGAAAGAGAGAGAGAGAGAGAGACAAAGAAGAAGCTTAAACACACAACAATGAGAAAGGAATAAAGTCAAAGGCTTACTGGGCTCTGTAAACAGAAATAAGAAAAGTGGGGAACACTTTAATTGTGGGGGAGAGATTTCCCATTAAAAGAGGCTTTAAAAATCTTCAAATGGTCAGAGTCATTTCCAGAAATTGTCTGCCACAGCAGGAAACCATAGAAACACCAGAACCCAAGAACCAGGAGAGGACTTAAGTTGGCTCAAGCCAGAATCTTTGCGGTCTTTGTGGATCAAGATCCAAAGCTAACAACCCAAGATCTGGTTCTGAATTGAGTAAAAAGGAGACCTTGCTTTACATGGATTGTCACAACACATTTTAATACACATGAGAAAAATGAAGAGCTGAGAAGATACAGGAAAAAAGAAAAATCTTTCCAAATGGGAGAAATATCTCACCAGAAAATTGAAATGACAGAATAGTCTAGAAATAATATTGATAGAATGTTTAAATTATTCAAGAAACAAATACATGAAGGAATAAGCATCATCTGTAAAAATAAATTAAAATGAAAGGATTAAAAATATATTTAATATTTAAAAGAATCAATTAAAAATTCTAAAAATAAAATATAGAAAACAAATACATTTTTAAAAACTTGATAGAATAGATAAATTCTAGATTAGAAACTGCTAAAGAGAGAATTAGCAAATGTGAAGACAATGATTAAAAACACACGTCACAGAGAAAAATAAAAGGTCAAAAATTTAAACAAAAGAAAGAAATGATGGATAATATTTAAAGTGATAACAGTCATGCATTTTTTCCATGGTTTTTAGATATTCAACATATATCCAGTGCTGAGAAGAATAAATAAAATGTAAAATAGATACATTTTAATGAAATTACACAAAATAAATTATAAATAGAAAATGTATGAGATTTAAAAGGAAAAACTTATAATCATCAATGTGGATAATTGCATTGTCATTAGGCATCTCCTCCACAACTACAAAACCTGGAAAATCATAAAAAATACATCTTTGAAATGCTGAGGGAAAATAATGGTAGACCCAGTTTGTCATATGTGGTTTATCTATCATGAAAGTGTGAGGGCACAATAAGGAGCTTTCCAAGCATGGAAAGATCATGAATTTAGACTCATGTGTCCTACTCTGAAGAACTAAAGTAGTTACTACATAATGTCATTCCTTAAGAAAAGGTTTCAAAAGGAAGAAGTTGGATTAAAGTAAATAGAAATAAATTGATAAATTACATTTGTAATGTAATTAACTATTGATTATAAAAATACTGTTTATGTTTTATTAAAAATGGAACTAAAAAATAAAAATAACAGCATGCAAAATAGAAGAGGTGGTTTTGGAGGGAAGTTAAACCAAGCTAAGTCCTTGCTTAATTCTGAAGGAGGGCAGAAACAATTAATAAATTTAGATGAGTAATTAATCAAAATTATTTTGATATTTTAAAATATGCAAAAAATTTGGATTTTTGATATAGTTAAGATAAATAGATAGAAAGTAGATACATACATTTCTTTACGGTAAAGATAAAATCATGGATTATAAAAAAGTGCTCCACATAATTCTTGACTGGAAGTAGGGAGAGAAACTGGACTGGAAAGAAAAGCAAAGAAACACACCTAACTAATATTATCATATTTCAGTTTAGTACTACTTTAAGTTTTGAAAAAACTCTGAAGAAAGGCAGAATATCACTATTTGAGTGTTTGCTTTGTTATAAGCACTCTCTGTGTGTCTTCACCATGCTGAAATGAAAGCTGCACATAACATGTATAACACAGGTACTTTCTGACACTCTTTAAGATTCCATTTTATCACTATTAATTTAATTAAAAATCCCATCATTATTGAAATTTAGGTTGTTTCCAATGTTTGTTATCATACATTCCACTGAATTAATGCTGTATTTATTCTTATATACTTTGTATATCTTAATTATTTCCTTAGGGAAAAAAATCTCAGAAAAATGATTTCCGTGTTAAAAGATGTTTCGGTTTTTAAATATTTTTCAATGTATTATCAATGTACATTTGAAAAATCACACTCCTAAAATTTTGTGTCTGATTAAAATACCACCCAAAATGAATCAAATGCCAATTTTACTGAACCTATGACAATGTGGCCTAGACTGTGGTCAGTATTTAAATTATCTAAAGCAGTAGTTAACAGAGCAAAAACTTATTTTAGGAATTGAAATGATGGTTGCATCATAATTTTAGATTTTACACATCTACAGTAAGAAACATTATATGGGTTACTATCACCCACAGCTCTTCTTCCAAGCAGGACTCATTGCTAGGACTGCAGCCAGTGTTCAACAGAAAGAAGGGAATAAATCTTTCGATAAAGAGAAGTAAATAAATACAGAAAACCACAGGGAAGTTTAATAACATATATGAAATAAACTAACTGAAAACAATAATGATGGAAAGAATACCAGTGCTAGCTGTACAAGTAAGGACATGCCATGTAGATTTGGGCAGTTTGGGGAACACGTTACCTAACTATTTGCATGGCTTATTGATTTACTTATTAAAGTGCAGCATATGCACACATCTGAGTGTGTGTGTGTGTGTGTGTGTATGTATGTATGAAGTAAGGAAGTTTTGTATGTCTTGATGAGTTGGATCTTACTTTTTCTTAATTGAACCACACAAAGTCATCTTAGAGAAAGTCTACCTTAGATCTTCCAAGAACCTTATGAAAATTCTTTATAAGTGGGCACTCACTGCCCTGGTTGAGTCTAGCCAAGGTTGGCTCTCCCTACGGCCCTGGCATGTGGAGTTGTCATGGGAAGCTGGCAGATAGATAGTACATGATCCAAGGGTCTTTGGGAAGGAGGGATAGAGATGTCTGCAGTCCTGCCCAGGTGAGGATCATCATAAGTGGAAGAAATTGAACAGGTTGGGTTAATTCAGACTCTTGTCTGTTGTAGAACAGGAGGCCAGGCACCAGCAGTGGGCTCACCACAGGGAAGGGGATTGTGCTGTGGGGTCCAGCTCACAGGGCATGACTGGTTCCTGCACAGTGTCTGGTTAGGCTAGAATATGCTCTGACGCAACCACCTGGACGTGGCACTTGGACCTTGGGAAGCCCAGGCAGCACGAGCTGGAGAAAGATATCCCTGTGTCTGGAGCACAGAGGTCCTCGGGGGTCCCTGCAGGTGACATATTTAATTAAGCAAATCAGCACTATGATGGACAAAGGCCTATCAGGCAACATAGATGCAAACATGAATACAAACCAGAAGCTCTCTGGTCAACTCTTGGTGCTCTGCATTCTTTCTCTGCCTAGTCTTTGACATCATGAGAATTCAATCAGACGTGAGGGTTCTGGGGAAAGTCAGGCATGGGGTGGAAGTTTCAGGAAGGAGGTACTGCATTTCTTGATAATTTGGCAAGAGGAATCTTAAACTTGATGGAAGAACACCTGTTATAGAGATGTATATATTCATCTTCCTGTGTGTGTGTGTGTGTGTGTGTGAGTGTGTGTGTACATATGGGGATTGGATAGATAAATGATTGCCATATATTTAAGAAGAATGGAGAGAAGAAAAGTCAGGTGATCCTCTCAGGTAAATTCCAACTGTGATATCACTGTGAAATATGGACGCGGTTACTACCGAGATAACATATCAACCTTTGGCTGAAACAATACTGCAGGGCATCTCTACTGTCATGGAAGGGGGGAAGTTACAGGCTCATTAGACTGTGGAGCACTGACTTGAATAAGAGCCTGGTGCAGAGCTTATTTTCTGCTTCTCTGCATTCACATTCCATCAGCCATGATAGCCAAGCACTGGAACAGATTTTGTGGTTCGCTGGGCCACAGTGATCTATCATGCCTACAGTGGGGAAGTGGCTTCAGAGCTCACAGAAATCCCGAGGTGGAGAAAGAGGTCACTGGACTGGATGTGACCCCACATTCCCACCTTTAAGAGCAGCATATGAAGATTCCACTTGTGGATCCTTGTTCCACTTACCTGGGGAGACACACAAGCCCCCTCAGAGAGGCAGCCCCAAAACAGTAAAAGCAACTGCTGTGTTCCCCAGACCCTCTCATTTATTGTGCTAAACAGACCAAGTTCTTCTGCCATATATGTAAAATGCATGTAGATATATTTACATAGATACAGAAAATTCACTGAGATAAATTTTAAGACAGAGAGAACGTATCTTTAGTGTGGGTCTGTGTTATTACCCACCCCCTTCTCCCAGCAGAAACGAAAGGCAGGCACTCTTATCCTGTTGTAAGAGTCCAAGCTTGGGAATGTTCATGCAATGAGCTTCAGGGTGACCTCAGAATCACATGTTTCTGCCACACCACGCAGGTGCCAAATAACCACGGCTTTTCTTTCCACATTCCAGAGCCCCCTGTACCTACTTCTAGGGTCACTCTTTCCTATATGGCTTCCAATTGGTCTTTTCAAATGTACAGTTAGAATGACTAGGAGTTGTTGAGGTAAAGAAGAGAGAGGTTGTTCCCCCCAGGCCTTGTTTTGATGTCTTCACTTCTGCTTTAAGCCCAGCATGGCCGGCCCATCACAGTGTAGACACCTTTGTCTCCTGCTGAACTGACCGGTGGCTTTGAATTGGTCTGAAATTCATGCTGACCCCTGGTTGTCCCTCACCCTCTCACCCGCCTTACAAGTCTCTCCCTGTGTTTCTGGCCTTGATGCCGAATGGGTGGTGTCCTCCTGATTTGGTCTAAACATCCAAGGGTGTTATGGAGATAGCTCCATCTGTTAGCCCCATGGGCATTGTAAAAGAACCCACTGCAAGGGGGATTGATTGATAGAGCAGGATGAACTCTTACTATGCCTGCTCCAAGTTAAAGGAACCCCTTGAAAAGGGGAAAAAACTCAATTGAATGAATTTTTTGTCCATTTAACTCGAGACATAAAGTTATAATCATGTACCTCCTAAATTGATATTGGAATTGTGTGTATATTTGAGGTGTTAGATCCCATTACATAGATCAGTTGTCCTCAGTCAAGGTTGATTTTGCCTCAGGGAGCATTTGGCAATGACTGGAGACATTTCTGATTATCGTGACTGAGATGAGGGAATCTATTAGCATCTAGTGGGCAGAGGCCAGGGATGCTGATAAACTTCTCACAACACAACGACAGCAACAAGCACAGAATAATCCAGCCCAAAACATCAGTCCTGCCAAGATTGAGACACCTGGGTATTGACAGAGAGTTAAAGGGTTGATTTATGTCCTCATGCACAGCTAGCTTGATAATTTTCACAGAGTCAGAAAAATATCTAGTTTTATTTCATCTTACATTATGACAAGTTTTTCAAAACACTCAGACTGGTATAATTGTGGAAAAAAATGTTAACATTTCACATTCTTATATAGATTGTTTCATGTCTTTCGATTAAACTTTCAAAAAAACAAACAAAAAAGCTGCTTTCCTCTGTGAACAGTGAAATATCTGAAGGTTCTGTGTCATATGGAAAATACCTAAATATTTCATTTCTCTGTTGATTTTAATTTGGGACCTGG
This sequence comes from Balaenoptera physalus, assembly GCF_965194825.1. Taxonomy (NCBI): domain Eukaryota; kingdom Metazoa; phylum Chordata; class Mammalia; order Artiodactyla; family Balaenopteridae; genus Balaenoptera; species Balaenoptera physalus. The sequence continues at coordinate 174,428,658 of NC_138890.1, forward strand.
AATCACTACAGAAAGTCTGTGAGACTAGACAACATTTGTGTTGGAGCTGAGATGAGGCAGCAACTGTGAAGGTGATTCCCAGCAAGGACATGACGCAGAAGGTAGGATGGCTTCCTCCCTCAGAAGATCATGGCCTTTGTAGACAAAGACAGTTATACTGTGCGTTGTTAAACACCAGGCCCAACATATTTCATATTAGAGCACATATCCAAGTGTCCAATGCAAAGCATTTAAGAATATTGATTGATTGATTGATCGACTTGCCTTCTTGCATTACTTGATACCTACTACAAAATATTTTATGAATGAGCGTTTTTGTGCAAGTCTTCCCATTCTTTAACTATCACAGAAACAAACTGACTCAATGACAATGAGAGAGTGATCTTTCTTACTTAAATCCAAGCTAATTTTTTCTCTCTACTAAATCAAACAAAAAATTCCAAAATAAAATATAAACTGTGTAAACTTCAAAGAAGTTCACATGTACCAGAAAGCTCGAAAAGTTACAAAATCAGCTGAGTTGTTAATGAGCATGGGAACCTAGACTGTACAGAGCATTCATTCTTGGAACCAAGAACCCATGAATGGCAAGAGAAAGACAAATTAGAAGTATTTAGGAAATTGGGCTTTATGGTAAAAGTGAAATAGTTTGGCAGCACAAGGCACTGTTCAGCCCTTCCAAGAAGACTCAACAGAAAAATTTATGTAAATAGAGGAATCGGCAGGCTACATCTTCCCTCACTTCCCCTACTTGTAGGGAAGGAAGGAGGGTGAGAGGGAAGGAGGAAAGGAGGGAGGGAGGGAGGAGATTTGGGGCACTATGAAATGTTTATCTAATATGTCATTTCATAACTTTTGTAGGATTCCATCGTGAGGACGACTAGGTAATTCTATCAATAACCTGGCTCATTAGAACACGAATTAGAATATGCCATAAGGGGAAAGAGTCAATCAAACAAACCAGTGTTCAAAAGCTTCATATTCAGTGCTGTGGCCAAGTGTTTACTGAGCTCCTACTACGTACGGGCCTGGCGCTAGGAACATCACAGGACACGGAGATTCCTCCAGAATCTGTCCCTTCCTCCAAGTTGTTTGAAACATAATAGAGGACTCATTATTAATTTATAATGATTTCATCAATGAAATTCTGAAACACAAGATTAGAAAAGGATTTCATTGTTTATTTCAAAAATTGAACCTCAAACCATTTATGACATTATTTTCTAGAAACAAACTACATGTTTACATCTTCTATTTGGGGAAATAGACAATTTTGTCCCTAATTATAATATTAGCTTAAAGTGTTTCAAATACAAAGTGGCAGAATGGATGATATTAAGAAAGCCATTGGACATGGGGTCAAAAGTGTTATCCTAAAATGGATTTTTCTCTCCAGTATGTGGCACTGGGAGAATTCTGGTCTTTAGCATTTTCCTATCTGTTAACATGACTCTCCAGCTAAAGATGCTCTTAAAGCCCCATGACAACTCTGTGGATATACGTTTTCCTGGTTTCTAAAGTGACTGCAAGCCCTCCCAGAAGCCAGAGTCAGGTGTAAGCCCTCCAAACAGCAGTGGGGTGGGAGGGACAGTGCACGCCATCCTGACACGCAGACCTAACACAAGGAGCTCTTATGAGAGCCTTTGGACACATACTGCTTAGTGATTCTCTTTTATTTATTTTACAAAAAAGCAACTTTAATATTCTCTGGCTAAGGAGTGTATGTCACTGAGGGTCAGACTAGAACCCATGAGTTGGTTATTGGCAAGATAACAGACTGCGATGCATTTATGTTTTGGGGAGATGATTTGCATTGTGCACTTGAATGTAAACTTGGAAGCTGATTGTCCAGATCAATGTGAGAATAACACAGTTGTGTTGCTTTGCGTGGGAGAGACCAGTGGGAACCCAAAGAGATGTTCTGAGATCCTGGCAATGCCTGGCCGGCCCTCTGGAGAGGCTTCCCCTGGTCTCACCCTCGGAGAGAATAGACACAGGGCTGGTATATGCTTTATCATGCCTGGCTAGTGCCTTTCTGCTTTAGAGAGAAATAAATAAATGAGGCTTTTAAGGCTTCACTCATATGATCCTAGTGATTAAAATTGTTTGATCTCTCCCATCTTCTGGCTTGGCTTGGTGCAAACAGTTTAGGAAATCTAAGCCCATCCCCTTTGACAGTGAGATGGTTAAGATACACCTGAAGTTTTGTTGAGACCAGTTGGGCTGTAATTGTATAGAATAAGTCTAAGTTATGACTGTCAGATCCATGAGATAGTATCATATTTCACATGAGTTTCCCAAATATTTGTATAAAATAATCTTCAAAGTGTCTCCTAACTTTCCCTTATGATTTACTATTTTTCTGTTATACAATATCCATTAAAGCAATTTAGTCTCCATACTCTTAAGAAATACCTTGAGAGTTTCATCATTTAGGGAATATTTAAACAAAGAACAAATGTGTTAATGCAGCAACCCAGCTAAAAGTTCTAATTAAAATAAACTTAGAACTGGTGATTGGATCTATTAAGTTAGACATTGATAGATGGGGCGGCTGAACCTTGCAGTTTGGAAAAGGTTAATATAATAAAGATCAATGTCTTATCAAGGTTTTATATACTTTTAATTTTTTTGTAATATATACTTCAAAATATTTTTAAACTTAGTAAAATTGTAAAAATAAAAATATTTAGAGTAAAGATAAGAAAAGCAGAATCTACTATGAGAATGACTTCATATACTAGTGGGGACGTTTCAAGTTACTAAATAGAGCAGAATTTGCATCAATCTTAACTAAACAGAATGGTAATATATATATATATTAGTATAATATATTTATATACATATGTCACAAATTATATATATACACCATAAATTGCATACTTATATTTCCTAAATTTTTGACAAATAATCAAATTTATATAATTCTTTATCAAATCTAAACTATCTTCAATACATCTTAGAGCCCAACAACCAAATTTCAGTAAATGTTTCGGTAACTTCTCTTTGCTGCCTCATATGAAGCAGATGAAGGCTGGACTGTCCGTGGAGCCCTAGGTGGTTTGGTCAGATCACAAAGGACTTCCAGATATCACATACTTTTTAAAAATTTATACTTGCACTGTCTCAGCCTTTCTGTAAGGTAGGAAAAAATTAAAGATGTCTTATTTTGTTGCTGGAAATAATAACAAGTCAACTAAGAAGGGGCAGTTTCTGCAACATGAGGCCTTACAAAAGGCTGGGGTCTCTGTAATCTTAGTCTCATGTGAGAAGGACTGTCTCCTTTCATTCCCCAAGATACTTTTCCTCTTTAACAACCAAAAGAAAATATTTGCCTTGGTTAACAGAAGTACAGGTTTAAGCAATAAGTACTATATGGTGAGTAAAATTCTGCTTTTTGACCTTTAACAAATCACCTCTAGAAGACAGATCTAGTAGTTCAGAAAGAACAAAATGGGTAGAGTTTGCAGTGCAGAGTCGTGTAGGAAGTGCTCTGGAGATGGGTAGTCTCCTTTGAGTACTCAGCAGAGCACTTAACAGTGGATTTGTATGAGGAAACCAAGAACAGGGAAAGAACCCCCCAAAAAGAGCAGAGGAAAATAGAACTTAGCCCTCACAAAGAGCTGAGACCTGGGCTTGACTCTGCCAGCCAGAGTGGAAACTTCATAATTCAGGAGGTATTTGGGAGGGCACTCAGCAATGGGGAATTATAAGCTCTTGACAAAAGATAGCTTGGATCCACCAAGTAAATTTTTAAAGCAAGACCCAAAGTTATAAACTGTTTCCAGTCAATTTAACTGCATAGTAGAACAAACTCAACAGTACTTACCAGGGTACAAAATTATCCAAAATCCTACAAGGTGAAGTTCACAAAGACCGGTATTAAAAAAAAAAATACTCAACAAGCATTCAAACAGCAGAAAAATATGATCTATGATGGGGAGAAAAATTTGTGTAAATTAACCCAGAACTGACATAGATATTGGAATTAACAGACAAACATTAAAACAATTATTATAATGGTATTCCATATGTACTAAATGTTAACTTGAGGCACAGAAAATATTTTTTAAAAAACCCACTGAAGTTGAATATATAAAGACAAAAACTGCAACATCTCAGATGAAAAGTATTCTGAGTGCAATTAAAGGGACACTAGACATTGCAAAAGAAAATGCTAGTGATATATTACAGTAGAAACTATTTAAAATGAGACACCTGGAAGAATAATGAAAAGAAAAGATTTGAAAAATGAACAGAACATTATCAGATATGGAACAATTTCAAACAGACCAATAAGTTTATAATTGAAGTCAGCAAAAAAGAGAAAGGCAGGAAAAATGTTTGAAGAATATTAGCCATACAGTTTCAAAATTTGATAAAAACTATAAACCACAGAAGTGTAATAAATCCCAAGTAGAAGGGACATGAAAAAAATCACACCAAGTCTCATCCTAATCAAATTGCTCAAAACCTATATATTAGTTATCTATGCTGTGTAACAAATCACCCCAACACTTAGTGACTTTAAATATGTATTATAATCTCAAAATTTATCTGGCTGCTTCTGGCTCTTTCTCTAACAAGACTGTAACTGTGGTGTTGATCAGGACTTGGAAGATCGACTGGGAGAGAAATTGATTCTAAACTTATCCATGCAGTGGCTGTTGTCAGGCTTCAGGTCCTCAGTAACAACTGGCTGAAAACATCACTTACTTGCCACTTGGACCTTTCCGTAAGGTAGCTCGTAACACATAGTTGACTTCCATCAAAGTGAAAGAGAGACACAGACAGAAGCCACAGCCTTTTGTAATTTAATCTCAGAAATGATATCTGCTATGGTCTGAATGTCTCTCTCCAAAATCCATATGTTGAAATCCTAATACCCAATGTGAGTGCTATTAGGACATGGGGCCTTTGGGAGTTGCCAAGGTCATGAAGGTGGAGCCCTCATGAATGGGATTAGTGCCCTGGTACAGAGGGGCCTGAGAGAGCTCCCTAACCCTTGCCCTTTCCATAGTGTAAGGATAGAACGAGGAGTCCATGACATGGAAGAGAGCCCTCACATGACAATCCAGGGGCCCTGATCCTGGACTCCCAAACTCCAGGACTGAGAAATGAATTTCTGTTGTTTATACACCACTCAGTTTGTGATATTTCATTATAGCATCTTGAGCAGGCTGAGAAACTATACCATCACTTCTGACATATTTTATTCATTAGAAGTGAGGAATGGGTCCAACCCACACTCAAGGGAAAGGATGACATAGGACACGGATGCCACGATATGGGACTCACTCAGGACCATTTAGAGGGTGTCTAGCAAAAAGTAACAACAAAGTACATCTTAAAAACAACTAAAGGAAAAATGATAATGCTAGCTACACAGAAACAAGGATAAGAATGACAGATTTCCTGTTGAAAACAATGCAAGTTACAGACAGTATCTTTTCAGGCAGTGGGACATCTTTAAGGTGCTGGCTGGGAGGGGGGCTGTCCACCGAGAATTCTATACCCAGCAAAAATATCTTTCAAAAGCAAAGTGAAATAATGATATTTTCAGATATACAAAAGCTGAACAAAAGTCTCACCAAAGGTACACACAACAAAAAATATTAAAGGAAGAACCTCAGGCAGAAGAGAATGATAAAGATCAATGCAAAGAATGAAAGAATTGGAAATGGTCACTACACAGATAAATATATGATTTTTTATTATTTAATCTCTTGACAATAATGAAAATTTATAGTGTAGTTTATGATATGCAAAAGTAATAGGTGTGACAAGTTCACTGGAGATGGGAGGGGAGAAATGTAAGCATACTTGTAAGGTTCTTATGCTTTTATAGAAAATGACATGCTGTCCTGGGAAAGCAGGATAGATTTTTGAGGAACCTCCATACTATTTTCCACAGTGGCTGCACCTATTTACATTCCCACGAACAGTGTACAGGGTTTCCTTTTCTCCACATCCTCTCCAACATTTGTTTTTTGTCGACTTTTTGATGATGGCCATTCTGAGTGGTGTGAGGTGATACCTCATTGCAGTTTTGATTTACTTTTCTCTAATAATTAGCAACGTTGAGCATCTTTTCATGTGCTTATTAGCCCTCTGTACGTCTTCTTTTGAAAAAACGTCCTTTCAGGTCTTCTGCCCATTTTTTAATCAGGTTGTTTGTTTGTTTGATATGAGTTTTATGAACTGTTTATGTATGTTGGATACTAATCCCTCATCAGTCATAGCACTTGCAAATATTTTCTCCCATTCGATATGTTGTCTTTTGTCAGTGGTTTCCTATGCTGTGCAAATGCTTTTAAATTTAACTAGGTCTCATTTGTTTATTTTTGCTTTTTTTTCTTTTGCCTTAGGAGACAAATCCAAAAATATATTGCTAGGATTTATGTAAATGAATGTTATGCCTATGTTCAGAGACACTTCCTTTAAAGCCCATCCTTCCCATTGCAAGAACAGTAATTTGGGGGAGATAAGTTTTTTTTTTTTTTAGTTCTAAAAAAAAACTTAAAAATAAGATCTAAAAATTCAAGAATCCAGAAGTATTAAGAAGTAGAGTTTGGATGCTTTTAAAACTTTATGAAGACTTTATTATCAGTTCATCCTACAACAAGAGGGGGAGATTCAAGCCTTCTCTGTTCTAAGCAAATATATCGACACTTTTCAAGTGTCAACAGCAGAGAGTAATAAAGTGAATTCCTGGTGAAGGTCTTTGAGAAGGAATTTTCACTGTGAAGAGTGTGGAAAGAAGGGTGACTGGAGTCCAGGTGGGTATGGAGGGGTGGGACCTAGGAGTAGGGGCGACTCATACTTGTTTCCTGTAGCTCAGGGTGGGACCCTCCCCCTCCCTTACACATACATCCCGATGCCCCCGTGGAAGGGGAGTCGTGAGAGAAGCAGACCAGCTGGTTGATTCAGGTCAGAAAGATCCAAGGCAAAACCTGACTCTCCTCTTCATCAGCCCAGAGGGAGACCCTGAGAATTCCTCCACCCTCAAGAGGGTGAGAACGTGACTGAGATCTGCTGGCCGTGCAGACCTGGTCTGAGAGGGGACTGCCAGAGACTAGGCTAGGAAACCAGGTAATTTCACGGTTGGGGGTGGGTTTTGAACCTCAGCTCCATCCTCTCCTTGCTCTGTGTGACTTTAGGCAAGTCAGTCAAACTCTCTTCTCATCAGCACAAAGAATGTGTTAGCAGAGCCTGTCTTCCAGGTTTGGGATGTTGACCACGGGTGACGTCCTCCATCCAGGACTCAGAACATTGCAGGAAGGTGACAATTATTCAACGTCCATGAAGCTGGCACTCCGAGATGGAAAGCCCGTGGCAGGGAGGGATGCCCGGTGAGACAGTGGCCAGCAGAGGAAGAGGGACAACTGGGGCCGGTCCTGCTACTCCCTCCTCACTGGAGGACACACAGCAAGTTCCCTTGGAACGGGGACACTGGGGGACATGGGACTCTTGTTTCCTAACCTGATTTGTTTGAAACCTGAACGGACTCGATAATGCATAATTACATGAAAGGGAATAGATTAAATGTCTATGTGAATGGAGTTGACACTGAATTGTAGAAAATACAGTTCATGTCTTGCCACTCAGATACACACAGATTTTGAACCTGCACTTCCTCCAGGTGCCTGTGACAGTGCAAAGAGCATCTGAAGATACGCTCCTACAGTAACCGCCTCCGCAGCCACATGAAAAATAATGGATCCCTCCGAGCCTCAAATTTTGTCAGCAGAAATGTGGATACTAGGTTAAAACCATCTACTTGTGTCCTTCCAGCTCCTACATCCTAGATTTCTCAAGCTGCCTATTTGATTAAGAAAAAAAAAAAAGTCACTGCAGTTGAACGTTCCTCAGATCAGGGCTCCTGGTGGTGGAGAAATCCTCCCGGTGATATTCTGCAGAGGATTCCCAGCCTGCTCGGGGTGTAGGCAAACTTTGTTGTGCACAGACCCTCGTATGTCCATGTTTCTAGGAGTTATTCCTGATCCGCGGTACAGATGGGGGGTTATGCTTCCCCGTCCTTTAGGGTCACAGGAGAGAGAGGGTGGACTCTGGTGTGACCCACAAGCATCCGTTCACTGTCTCATGGTTCTGCCAACAGCATGGGGTGTTTTCTCTGTGTCACACACACCAAGTGTCACTAAGTATTAACTCTGTGCACATTAATAGGGATGGGATGAACGGCATTTGTCTTACTTAGAGAAAATACACCCAGTAAAATATTTGTTTTTAAATGAGGTCCCCTGAACGCTATTTTCAGTTCTGCTGTCTCAGGCATATACTTTCAAGGGTAATCTTCCTGTTTTGACCAGCCCTGTGATCACCATGACACCCACTGCAGGATGCTCTGATATGAGATGCAGGGTCAATGCCATCCCCACTGTCTAACCATCTAGGTGTAAAACTGAGCTTAAACTAGGGATGATTGATTGTTTATTCTTGGTTTTATCCAATTACACCTAATATGATTTTCCATGAAGATAAAGAAAAATTCATTTCTCATTATGATCCTCAGCACATGTGTTAATCACTCTGTGGTTCCCGGGAAAGAATGTCAGCACCGAGGCAACTGACATGCACGATAATTTGCTGGGGGCCACATAGCAGTGTGAGATTACTTATTTGTGGCAATCTCTGTGACAGCCTTAATTAAAAACAGAACAGAACATTAATATGATTTTTCAGAAGCAAAGCTACTTTCCAAGTTCGATAAATAGAATACATAAGCTAATGATTTAAACTAAAATGCTCTGTCATGTTTTCCTGAAGGGGCAAATGTGAAGCACTGCAAACTTGGAAGAAAGGCACTGCTGGGTGTCATCCTACAAGTGACAAAAATGACAGGGGATGTAAGTGGGCAGCTTTGCTCTTCTAGAAAAATCTAGGAAAGTCTGGAAAACTCTAGAGCAGAGACTTTGATGCTCAGGGCAAGGACATTGTGTTAGTCTACTCAGGTTGCCACCACAAAATGTACTGAGTGGCTTAGACAACAGAAATATATTTCTCAGGGTTCCAGCGTGGTGGGGTTCTGGTGAGCCTCTGTTCCTGGGTTGCAGACGACTGCCTTCTTGCTTGCATTACATACAGAGAGAGAGACATCTCTTCGTCTTCCCATAAGGCTGCAGTTCTACAGGATTAGGTTCCCACCCTTATGACTTACGTAAAGTTGATTATCTCTATGTGATCAGACCCACGCTGGCTCCAACTGTCCTGAGGCCCTGTTCTGAGTTGCTGCCTTTCCTGCTCAGCCTTGACTCTGGATCGCCGTCTGGTGCCCCTTGACCTGGGAGATCCTTGGGACCAGGCTGCTGTGGTACTGACCTCCAGGATGGGTCCTTCTCATCCCCACAGGCTAGGATGCCTGGCAAGCGCTGACTTGGGCAGGAAGGGACAAAGGTCCTGGAGAGCTGCATAGAGATAGCCAGCCTGGAATGAGATGGGGTAAGAAACGTAGATTTAAGTGCATAGTAGCTGAGCACTGGGCCCCATGCAGGTGCTCTGCCAGGTGACCTAACCAAGTAACCCTGAGACTCAGCATCTCCATCTATAAAATGGGTCTAAGGTGTGTTGCACAGGGCGGCTGATTTGATCCAATGTCTTATTACGTGTGAACTTACTTAGCTTAGTGCTATTATATTCAATAGCTCCTCAGGATGTAAACTCCCTGAAGATACATGTTCCTCTTGACTGTGGCCAAGAAAATTAAAGATAGGTGGGTTAATTACCTGTAACATCATTAGCATAGTCAAGGTAAGGGCATGATAGGAAAAAGGGAAGAAAAGATACTGAGGACCTCTAAATATTTTGTCATTGTAGTCTAATTCCTTTTACACATCTAGTAGCCTTAATCAGATAAGGAATGAAATAGTTTCAGGCTTAAACTGATTTTGGGTGGACTCACCAGTGAATTGTAGAGATTTGTGAAGAGCCTCACCACCTAATATTAGTTGGTGGCTTTGTGACTCGTTGGCAATCATGCAGGTTTTCTTCAATGACCATTTAGAGACTGTCAAAGGTGTTATCTCCTGGGAACCCTTCCTCTCCTCCACTGGCTGAGCTGGGAATCTCCAGGACCTGCAGAACCCCACTCGTCACTTGCAGAAAGTGGTCCAGGTGTGGACACCTGACCTGAGCTGCACCAGTTATAATCCTCAAAGCCATACTGGGAAGCTGGGTGTTTCTCTTAGGGTTTCCAAACAAGAATCAAGCAGAGGTTAGTCTCCTCCAACACAGGCACACGTCGGGTGTGGGCAGCGGTATTTTCAGAGGTGAAGGAGGCAGAGACCGAATCCAGCCACGTGCTGAGAACCCAGAGACCAGAGGGTTGTCCCTGAGATACCCACATCCTGGGCCACTTGTCCTGACCCCACAGCAGGCCTGGCTGAATCCCTGGGACCCAGGGACCAATCTCTCCTCTTCTGACCACATCAGCTTGTGCTAGGTTTCTCCATCCATCACCCACAGTTACACCCGCAAACTCCTCCCAAGAGTGTTCCATGGGATTCCCTTCTGTTATTGGTGGGAAACATTGTCTAACGCTTTTGAATAATTTGACTTCTTTCTCTGTGAATGGAAAACTTTTGTCTACATTGTCTTTATGTCCAAAATTATCTTCAATTTCACATCAAGATAGGGTAAACTGTTGCAAAGGGTTTCACTATACCATTCAGCAGTAGACACCTCCATGCTTTCAGGTCCGTGGCAGGAATATCGCACACACAGCCGGATGGAGGTGGAGAGAGAAGCCTGAGGTACTACTCACTGTCCCAGCTGCCCTGGAGACCGAGTCCTCTGCGGCAAGTTCCAAGTGCTTGTTCAGCACCTGGGACAGAGGGGCATCGATTGCCCTGGTGCCTTGGGAAGCTGCAGAGAGAACTCTTTCCAAATATACTTTGCATTGATCAGAAGAGAGGAAGTTTGCACCTGCATCATGTGTAAATGCCAAGGACAGGATTCAGGATAACCTTGCATCTCTGAGTGTCCCACTGGAGCAGTGGCTGCTTTCCTAATCCCCCGGGAGTGAGGAAGGCCTGATTAGTTCTGACTCTTCAGTTTCTTCCTACCCTTTGCTAGATATATGATAAGAGACTGCACATAAAATTCAAGAGAAAATAAAAATGGCATGAGATTTGTGCCTGGAAATAGCAAAATACCTAATAGACATACTCTGGCAGGGAGAATATTTGCCAATGACTGTATTCTAGGGAGTAGCTGAGAGCTGGTTAGACTAGGCTTTGTGGGTTCAGTGTCTGAGTGGTGGTTCTATAGAGACACAGAGAGTCAGGGAAGTGCTCAGAGTGGAAGGGGTGGCCCAGGGCTGAGAGATCCCCCAGGGAGGCATAGGCCCAAGCCTGCAGCAGGTATGTTGGTAGGACAGCATCCTGGGGATTTGCAAACTTCCTAGAAGCATACACTGTGAGCAACCAAGATTTGGGATAAAGTAATGCATGTGTATCCTTCGGTAATGGGTGGCAGGCTGTACAGAAGCTATGACATCATTACTTAGCTATTTTCACAGGCCATCTTTTAACCTCTAAAAGCCAATGTTATCAAGCATTGGGGTAAATAGAAATGATCTAAGAGAGCTAATTAAAAATAGAGATGCCCAGCCCCACTGTCCCAATGGTTCTGACTCAGTAAGGTAGGGTAGGATCAGACAGGTTTATTTTCAGAAGTACCCTTTTGTTGCCAAGGTTTGGAATGTCAACTTTAAAGGAAATAAAAATAAGACTAAGAAAATTGCTGAAACAATCATATCCTATATCATATCATTTCATATCATCACATCTTCCATAGGACTTGCATGGTTACAATAGCATATAAAATTTGATTTTAACAATTTATTTACTTAGATCCATATTCAAATATTACTATTTTGCAATAGTTATTTGTGTATCTACTTTTTTATAGAAAAAAACAATTACTTCAAAAATGTTTATTACAATAATTAAAAGGCACCCATCCATTTAACCATTACCTACATAGAAATATTTATGTCTCTCTCATATGAATTTCCAAACCCCTGTCAGAATCTGTAAATGAATCTCCCCTGAGCCTGTACAATGGTTTATATATTTGCTGGAATACATAAAGCCGTAACCATGAGACAGATTCCAAATACTCTGGAAACGAGAAAAAGTAGATTTGGAGACTTGATTACTGGTAAGACCCTCCTAATCCATCTGTACTGATATGAAACTATCACATGAAGAGCGTGAACAGAATGGAATCGTCTTCTGCACTTTAATGCAGATTTCACATTTGTTACTTGACTTTTGTATAAATAGGTGGACACACGAGGCTGATGTCCCTGGGAAACTTCTAGAGCAGAAAGTCATTAAAGTGCTTGTTGACGTGTTGAGTGACTGTTCCTTCAGTCCCCCGGCCTCACTTGTCTCTCTCTGCCTTCAGTCCACCTCCCCAGGGGTGGTCCCCCTTAGCCAGCCCCCCCAAACCCCCAGCCTTGTCCCTGGTCAGCTCTCTTCCATGTGATGTCCTTACACCACCCAAACGCTGGCAGCTCCGTAATCTACATCTTCATCTAGAATGCAAGTCCTGCAGGCCTCCTCCTCCCCTCTTGTTTCTTTTCTCTCTTTCTATCCCAGTGGCTCTACCACCTGCTGAGCTCCAACTCCAGACACCTGGGCACCTCCTGTTGAACTTCCCCCTCCATGAATGTCATCTGCTTTTCCTTCCCATTTGCCAGGATTAGTGCTCTAATCTTGGAGGCCACCTGCCTTGAGAGATACACCTTCCAAGGCCAACTGTATGTTGCTGCAGGAGAGTTTTTAATGCAACTTGGAGCATGCATACCCCTGATGACTATCATTCAACGGCCCTTTGACCCTTGTAGGATAATGTGAAGCCTGCTGCATGTTACATTGAAAGGCAAGACCCTCTACAATTTCTCCCTCCCTAATCTTTATTCTTATCTCCTAGCAGGCACCCTCTTAACTGGCTGTATGAATTTGCTAGGGCTGCTGTAACAAAGTTCCACAAACTGGGCAGCTTAAACAACAGAAATAGATTCTCTCCCAGGTCTGGAGATCAAGGTGTCTGCAGAGCTGGTTTTCTCTGAGGGTCGTGAGGGGAGGTTCTGTCCCAGGCCTCTCTCCTAGGCTTGGAGAGGCCACAGGCCCTTACATCTCTCCACATGGCCTTACTGTGTGTACGTCTGTGTCCAAATGTCCACTTCTTGTCAGGACACCAGGCATCAGTCATGTTGGAAGGGCCCATCCTGATGACCTCATTCTAACTTAATCATCTCTGGAAAGGCTCCATCTCCAAAGAAGGTCACATTCTGAGTTCCTGGGGGTCAGGACTTCAACATAAGAATTGGGGGACGCAACTCAGCCCAGAACTCTGATGCTGCCCCACAGTTTATGCAGGAGGTCTCACAGGGTTTTCCCTCCATGAAAAGCTACCTACCCTTGTCCTTCCCTCACCCCTCTCTGTAGGGGTGGAGGACATACACTTGCACACACTCACATACACATTCTCACACAGACACTCTGGGGCACACTCATACAGACCCACACTCACAGACACACTTACATACACATTTGCACACACACCTGCACTCACATACCCGCACACACTCATACACACCCACACCTGCACACACCCACACACCCACACAGACACACACACCTGCACACACTCACATACCCATGCACACTCATACACACCCACACACCCACGCCCACACACACTCATACACACCTACACACCCACACAGACACATGCACACCATAGGACCTGTTTTTGTCACACTTCGTGCCCCTTGGATAACACACCTGTGACTCGGGACACCCGGTTCTAAGTCCCCTGTGTCTACCTCTTCCCAGCAGGGAGGTCCCAGCCTGCCACTTCCCTTCTCCTGACACTGGGTGCCCATCTGCCAAGAGACAAAGTGGATAAATTGATTCTCCAGGACTCACAGGGTCCAGAATTACAGAAAGTCTGAAATAGTTTTATTTAACAATCTGTCAACCTCCATCCTAAAATCTTGATTCTGCAAACTGCATGTAACAATAACATCAGCAAACATATGAGAGTGTTACTAGTGGTTTTGAAGAAAACTGATAGAATTAATGATAGGAGTAGATGTCTGGAAAATCTAGTGAAACAAAGATGTCAATAAAAATGGAATATTCTTTTTGTGACATCGAAAATACATGCACAGGAGACTGTTCTTACAGTAAATGGCTTTGGAAATGGCCTGTGGGATGTCATTTTTCTCAAGTAATTTCCTTTTCTGGCTTGTTCTGGCAAATTGCGGTTTTGAAATTTCTTTACACGATTTCTGACAGTGGATAGGGTCTTAGTGTTGGCTTTAAAAATCATTCGTAGAGGTCGAGCAATTAAAAGAAGTTATGTCTAATGTATCTACTCTCAGTAATAGGCTTTCTTAATGCATGTGCATGCAGACCTTGGGCCAGCCAGACCCCGCAAGAGGGAGCTTTGGGCAGCCATGCTGTGAAAGTCACAGGGAAGCACAGTTTCTGGCATCATTCAATGTTTCCATCTAATAATTGAAAACAAGGGCAATATAATAATTATAAAGCAGGTTGCTTTCAGAACATTATTGAACCCATTAATTACTTCTAGATTAATGAGCACGGACAATGTTTTACATCTGAAGTGGCTAAATTTACTGTCAATTTGTGGTAACAAATCTACCTTCACAAAAAGCAACATTAAAAACAACAAACAAGCAACAACAGAAATAAGGTGATTCGGGCATTTGGGTACCTGCTCATGGGGGACTCCTAGATCCTGGGGTGAAGGTCTCTGCCTGCCGCCCCACCAGGCCTGCTATCCTGCCCCCTGCTCTGAGGGGGCAGGTCCAGGAGCAGAAGAGGTTTGGGAGACCTACTATTTTGGGATAAGAAGCTTCTGTTCCCAGGCCAAACTCTACTTTCAAAGAACAGCTGCCTTGCAGCAACTCAGCTAAGGCAGAAGGCACTTTCCCCAGAGTTTTACAGTCATTACTGGGTGGAAAAAAGTCCTGAAGGTCAGGGAGGACAGAGGATGTGAGACTGAAATAGCAGATGAATGGTTTTGAAGGCGAAATCCCCACCCCTGACTCTGTACTGCGGATTTCTGAGTCTGCCTCAGGACTGCCTTAGAAGAAAACCTGAGCCCTGACTTCCGTTCACTGAAATTCAGAGGGTCCATTGGATAACAGCAGGATTCAAACCTGAACCCAGTCACCCCGGCTCAGGTCCAGCAAATAAGGGCCGCTCTGTTCCCCATTGGCGTCAACTATAAACTCACCGGTTTAGCGATCTGAGTTTGAAAGAAGAATTAATGATAATATCAAGACTGAAAACGGATCAAAATCATCCAGCTCATTCCACCAAAGGAAAACTCTGACATCGGAACGGCCTTGCCGATCAGAAAAAATAAAAAAATAAAAAGTGTGATGTTTTGAAGCCTAATTGCAACTTCTCTGAAAACTGATAAATGAAATGTATTATAGGATGTGTGTCCTCATTTTAAATCGGCCGCTTCTGGCAAACACATGCTTTACACCCATCTCAGACCCGGTCTCCATAAGGCTGAGTTAAATTGAAATCGGAAACTTTACACTGTGTTTCCACCTCCCTCCCTCTTCCAACATCACAGACCAATGGGCCACTCTAGTTCTTGGAAAGCCTTCAGTAGGGACTTCTTCTGCCTCAGGCTTTCATTAATTTTCACTAAAATCCAGTGAATGAGGCCGGGTACCTTGCCTATTTCCTTTCAGAAATGTCAAGTGTAGCTGGCCACTTGAAAGACAAAAGTCAGATTGGATTCTGTAACTGTAAGGGTTTAATTGAGCAGGAAGAGGTAGCCAGAGGCAGGGAATGAGGAGATGCAAGTTTAAGATGTGAGTTACCCTTGGAAACACCCGGAGGGAGGAAAGGAGCAGAATCTTTGCTGAAAATTGCCTTCCTTCATCTAGGTTTCATGGCTGAATAGACTCCGCAGCTTTCCCTCTCCTCTGTCTTATTTTATTTCTTCTCTATCCTTAGAAAGGCCTCTGTCACCGACCTCCATTTGGCCCACATGGGAACATTCTAATAACAGCAGCACATCTATTTTTGGAACAATATTTCTATATGTTTTTCTTTTCTCCTTTCAACCTATTTTATTATGAACTAAGTAAACAATCAAAATGGAGTTAGACCATATCTACTTTGAGCCATTTTCCCAGTTAATTAGAATTTACCTGCCACCTGCTAATTTAATGCTCATTGGGCAGGTTAAATACCTAAATGTGAACGGAAGCAAACCAAAAGGTATAACGTGCCATCCTGTACACTACACTCAAAATAATTAACATCCCACAGCTTCTATGTCAAGAGGTCATACGTCCTTTTTGGTGAAGGTTCTCTTACATTGATAAGTGAAATTCAACTTGACCTTATCTGGAGCCAGAGCGCCTGAGTCCAAATTCCCCTCTGCTGCTCACTAGCTGTGCTCCGCGGTTTTCTCACCTGTAAAGTGGGGAGGAGAATAGTCCCTGACACATAGAATTGTGGTGAGGATGAAATAAGCTAATAGACTGAAAGCACCAGCAGTGACTGCTACGAGTCCTTTTTACCACTGCTATTGGTTTGACCCTGATCAGTACCTAACAAACCCCTTTACTCAGGTCTTCATCTTGCCAGGAAGCCCAGACCACGCTCATCCATGCATTCAACAGCTTCCTGCCAGCACGTCCTGTCTCCGGGGATGGAGCGATGAGTACGAGGTGGCCCTGCCCTGATGGAGCTCAGGAACGCAAGGCACCTAGGGAATGAGGATTCTCACCCCCCAGGATGGGACTGGCGGGGATCCTCGACCAGTGACCAGTGCAGAGAAGGTCCAGGGGGCTCCCATGTGGGTGGGCCCTCTCCATAGGGGTTGTGCAGGGACACAAGGCCTTTGAAGGCACAGGTTCACGGCATGACCTCTCTCCTGTGCAGAGCTGGTGGCAGGTGAAGGACAGGTCACCATGACTAGAAGTCTAATGGAACTTTGGCTGAGTCCACACACAGAACGTCTCCAACAGCCAAGAGCTTTAGTTCAGAAACAACTCAACAAATGTCAGTGCCAGTGGCCCCAGAGGCCTGCAAAGGCCAAGTGACCAAAAGGCCCATGAACGGCTGTGGTGGGGAAGGTGGCAGTCCTGGCAGGGACCACCGGGTACCCCAGGGAATCACTGGGGTGGCTACAGCCTCCACCCAGCTGAGGGGAGGGATGGAAGCCATGGGAGGAGGAGCTGGCCACACGCACCATACCGTGGGAATCTCTGCGTGGTTGTCTCATTGGACACGCGTGGCTGGTCAGAGGACAAGGCAGGCTGGCGGGGTGAAGAGGGGGCTCAGTGGGGTATGCAGAGACTCACTTGGACTTTACTCTTGGACAAAGGGAATGTGTTGGGAGCTCTCCCACAGAGGCCTGTGGGGCCAGATTGATGCTTTAGAAAGAGACATGATGGGACTGAGAGCAGGGCGTGCAGTGCCCATCAAGGTTCTTCACTGAAGACCGCCCGGCTCCCACCTTTAGCTGGAAAATATGCACAGGCCTTTCAAGTCAAACAGAGGGCCCTGCTGGCAAGGGGTCCCGTGAACTCCACCTCTTCCTTCTATCAAGTTTCTCCAAGTAAGCTGACCAGATTTTCTGGCTTGATGTTGCAAAATGGTTTCTACTTCAATTGCTCTGCTGGAAACTCTCTCTCTGGTTATTCACTCAGTAAGAAGATGAAAAAAACCTACAGTCGAGCCTGTTTGCTGCCTGAAGATGTGGACACTCTTTTTCTTTGAGTTTTGCTATCATAGAATTCTCTGAAAACTCAAGGTGTTACTACATTCTCTCCCCTCTGCCTCATGTCCCCTACCTTGGGTACCCAGCCTGTTGAAATGAAAACACGGAGGACAGCTGTCAGCCAGGCCTTCCATTTGGCTGAAAGTCCACCTTGCAAGATCAGGAGGAAGCCCTTTCTCATCTCAGTGGTGAGTGGACACCAGAGAATCCAGGCATATGCGACTGCTCTGGCAAAGATTGGTTACCCTTTATGGGTAGGTGGTTTGTTGCAGCTACTGCTGAAAACATAACTTAGCAGTGTACAAAAAATGAATATTTAAAGAATTAGACTTGTGGTGAACAGTGGGCTGGTGAGCTCTCACAGGATAGTTTGAACACACAAGCACACACACATGCACACAAACACAACTTTCTACTGGCAGGGTGCAGCCAAATCCCTTTGACTCCCACCTGCCATTGTTCTTGGCTGTCAGGACCCACCCAGGGGTGGGCAGGGCTGACCCTGTCTTCTGCTTCTGCTTCTGATTTCTCTCACTCCCTCCCTGCCTTCCCGCCCGTCGCTGATGCTCAGACCTCAGGTCCCAGTCGTTCTGTCACATTTCTGTTTGTACACAGCTCCGTCTCTCTTGGAGGACACCAAGGTTTCAGAGACTCCAGGCTTCATCCACACCAGATCTACTCTGAATTTTGACCAAGAAAACACATGGTTGAGCTCATCGGGTGAGCATCAAAGGGAAAGGTCAGCCGGATGTTACCATTCATCATCAGTAGGTGGAAGTGGGCCTGCCCTAAATTCTCATTTCTTATTTTCTCTCACCAAATCGATTCCCACTCTAGATACTTCCATTTCTCCATCCTCATTTTTCCATTTCCCAGACTTAAAAGTATATGTTCTTTATCTGTTGTCATTTATTTTAAGTTCAATCTCTGTTTATTCCTCTGTTACAGTGTTTGTTGGGCCATTTCTTTTTATTCATTCATTTATTAATTAATTAATTTATTTATTTTTGGCTGAGTTGGGTCTTCCTTGCTGCGCAGGCTTTCTCTAGTTGCAGCGAGCGGGGGCTACTCTTCGTTGTGGTGTGCGGACTTCTCATTGCAGTGGCTTCTCTTGTTGCGGAGCACGGGCTCTAAGCGTGCGGGCTTCAGTAATTGTGGCACTCAGGCTTAGTAGCTCCGCAGCACGTGGGATCTTCGCAGACCAGGGATCGAAAACCCATGTCCTCTGCATTGCCAGGTGGATTCTTAACCACTGTGCCACCAGCAAAGCCCTGTTGGGCCATTTCTATTCCTCCTGTAACAGCTCCACCCAGAACTCAGGTCTTAGTTACCCATGGGGAAATCCAGTGCCACATCAGCGTGCAAGGTCCTGTCACCCCACAAGTACTGTCTGTGCCTGTCTTGGCAGCTATAACAGAACAGCCAAAAGTGAAGAGCTTATAAAATATGGAAGTTTGTTTCTCACAGTCCTGGAGGCTGGAAGCCCGAGGTCAGGGTGCCATTAGGGTGGGGTTCTGGCGAGAACCTGCCTGCTGGTTCATAGAAAGCAGTCTTCTTGCTGTGTCCTCACATGGCAGAGGGGTGAGGAAGCTCTCTGGGGCCCATTTTATAAGGGCACTAATCCCATTCATGGGGATTCCACCCTCACGAACTTATCACCTCCCAAAGGCTCCACCTCCAAACACCATCATATTGGGAGTTAGGATTTCAGCATATGAATGGTGGGGAGAGACATACACAATCTGTCCATAATGACTACTGTCACGTTTTAGTCCTTCTCTTGGTAGCCTCGCATACATGTTGTCTGAAAAACCTAACTTACTCCTGTCCTCCCTCCTTCCTTCCTCTACATGAGATCTCTCTGCTTTAATCATCTCCTTCCTCCCCACCTATCCTATAGAATGTAGCCAGACCGGAGCTCTTAACACACTCCTGAGCTGCTTTGCACAAACAGAGCTGCACCTTCCACAAAATATACATGTCCAGCATAGACATCAATGCAGGCACAAGTACATTAATACAATGCAAAATATAACACAAAGTATCCAATAATCATGGCTTTCCACAATCTGGGACCCAACTTACACTTCCAACCTTACTACCTGTGAGTTCTTGAATACACTGCTGACTTTATGTCAGTCTGCCCTTGTTTCTTTCCCTCTATCTAGATGCTTTTACTAACCATTTCTGATTAACTCAATCCTATTCATCTTTCAAGGTCCATCCTAAGAGGTGTTGTCTCTATGAAGCTTCCCTACTCATTCTGGGCCACGATGGAGCAGTGAGATGCCCTAAGCCAATTTGTTCTGCTAACTCTTAGATTCTCATTGACAGGTCTCATTTGGGTATCTTCCCAAAAGTTTGATGAGGGTTGGCTGCTCCCATACAACCTCGCTATCAGGCTATGAAGAACTCGAAGCCAAAATGGTTGATGCAAAATATTCCATAAACATGATGAACCCAACTCTTTACTTTTTGAAGTTCTCTGACCATGAAAAATTCACTTGCAGAAAAGGTTTACTCACAGTAAATTTCACAGTTGATGAAACTATATTCTGGAAGCAACTTTCTATTATCTTCAGAATTGGCAAAAAGGAGTAAAAAATTATTTGGCCCAAGAGCTGGGCGTAAGTCTTTTTAGGGATGAAGCTTCAGGAACCATATCTATGGGTACAAGCTAGAGAATTCTCATTCTCTCTTCATACAAGAGTGGAACATGTCACCAAAATATTTCCAATTCCCATGCCTTGAATAACATTAATTTCCTTAGCTTATATTTGACATACACACTCTTCTAGATGCTGTGTATTCCACAACAGTATTTGTACAAAGTAAGTCAATGAAGTAGTTCCAAGTATTGACCTGGCTACACTGTACTGGATAGAAAAAGAGGAAACAGAAGATGACCAAAGGGAGGGAGATCATGTTACAGAAAGAAGGGAGTAAGTGAGACAGTCATTGTTGACAACATATGAGAGGCTGCCAGAGGGAGGTCTGAAAAGTGAGAGTAGTGTGGAGATGGTGAGACCATGTGATGTGTTTAGTGGTACTTTTTCAACAGAGGCAATGCTAATGAGAGCCCATTACCATTAATTGTGCTGATTAACATGACCCTAATTTCCAAAGAAAAAGCTATTTCGGACATTTAGTACTTAACATAGCAAAATACCTGGTACTAATGAGTGAAACAACATCTTCCCTGGCAGTAGTCACCTGTGAAGTGTGGTCTTTCTGTGTTAGCCAATGAGCCCTTGTGTGCAGATTCAAGACTTTGAGAACTAATCTTCCCTAGAGTGCAGTTCAAAGTAGTAACTAATATGTGTCTAGCTTACATGCAGTGCCTGGCCTTGTAGAGCAAATTACTGAGATGATACGTGAATTCTCCCTTGTACATGAGCATATTTGAGGCACTTATTAGAACTTTGGATTGAGCAGCTGAGTTCAGATTTTAAGAGAGGCATTGAGTTATTTGCTACCTTCCTCTGTGTGCAGTTTTTATAAGAAAGTTGAAACTCATCCAGCAGTGTTGGCACAATGCCTAGATTCCAAGTCTTGACTATTTTGTTCAGAACCTTGAACTGGATGGAAGGCTAATATTATTCCTTTATGTGAGTTCCCCCTGACCTCCAGAGAAATGTCATAGCAAAGATGAGAACAGCAGGTTACTACTTACTGTGTACTTTAACATCCCTGGTTAAGATCTGTCTACTTCATGTTTATTTTCATTTTTCTCTGCATTTATTTCCAAAATGAAGCCTGTGTTCACATTAGTGCATAAAAATCATTCTAGTCTTGAATATATATTTACCAGTAGATCAAATCAAGTCAGCAAATATTTATAGAGCACCTAGTATGTACAGGGCAGCGGGCTGCACAGGTACCCAGAAAAATGTGGCTTGAATAACACTTTTATCTACTGACCTCACTAAAACAAATGTGTCCATTAATCGGAAAGTGGAATTAACTACCTTGAGTAGGAATTTATTTTGAATTAGTAAGATGAAATGTTCTACTAAACATGTAGGGTTTGAAAACCATTGACCAGACATCCCCTGGGGATTATAGAGAAAGATGAGACCTTTTTACTTCCCACCAAGAACCCAGAACCCAGTTGAGAAACCGGAAAGGAAGAAGATACCCAAGCACAAACCAGTGCACAAAATGAAAGCCATAGAAAAAAATAACACAAACACGGGGCACCACTGACACAGACTAGATACAGGCACACAAGGTCATCTCTCCATAGCTGGTGATGCACCATTTTCTTTCTCTGGGAATGGATATGGGACCATAGGCACCAGAAAACAGAGGAGTATTTGAGACATTATTTTTCTCCTTTATGAAGAAATTTTGTCATCTCTTCATTTGAAGGTAATGACCCGGTCTTCTTCACATGGCTCTGCTGTGATATCCTCCCAGTTGATGAGACATGGTTAGCCCAGGGGCTCTTGATGAGTAGCCCAGACCACCAATACAGCGAAGAAAGAGTTTCCTAATTAGCAGTGGTTTGTTTCTACAGTGAATGTAAGTCGTATTGAAATATCTGTGGATGTTTAAGGATATATTCTCTTGCATATTTAAATATTTAAATTCTCGTTCCAAAATAGAGAAAATAAGAGTCTCCAGGGTAAACAAAAGTAGGGAGTTACAAACAAATAAACAAATTTTATTTTTTAAAACGTATGACAGCTGTATAAGGTCCCGTTGAATTTATTTTCCATTCTGAGATTTTAATTACTCTACAATCTATTAATATATTATATAACTTCTTGGTCCAAAGATAGAAAAGATCACTTCCCACTGTTTTCATAATTTTCCTAACCAAAATATACTCTGGGTCCAATTTGGCACAGGAAAGCCATTTAGATCATGAAGGTGATCTCATTTCCTATGTCTTTGTACCTGTTCCTCCTGTCAAAAGCTGGGCAGTATGAATCAGATTCAGCATCTGGTTCCAAAGTTGTTCTCACCTCTCTGGACAATACCTTTCACCTCCCCTTGCTGTGTGATCCCTTCAGGGCAGGCAGTCAGGTCCACCTTCGTTCCTCTTGACCTCCGTAGGGTCCCCAAGGTTCCATACTCAAGTCCAGCATTTTGCATCCTCTGCTCATTTGTCTATCCCATCCCTGCCCCTCAGTGTGTGGAGTGCTGCCTTGTAAAGAATGGTGTTCCACAGAGTGTGGGACAAAGATTTAAGGAAAACATGGTCTCTGTTTCTTGACTTGGCGGGAGGTTGTTGTACTCTCATAGAGCATTAGAGTTTTTAAAGATACAACAGGGTCATTCTGCAGAATTTTACAACATCACAACAAGAATTTAAGGAATATCATTTCTAACCCCTATACTATTTATGCTCACTCAGTCATGAGACTTCACTTCAGATTTCAATTAACCATGGCGAAGGGTGAAATTCTCATGAAACTCTGTGCACTTGTGCACTTATCAGAGATTGGGCCATATCCCTTATCTCACTTATCAGAGGTTGGGTCATCCTTCTGTTGATTTGGGGATGCTCCAGATGGGTTAGAACAATTTGAATCACTGTATCATAAGCCATAATTATGACATGTTGTAGTTTT
This sequence comes from Balaenoptera physalus, assembly GCF_965194825.1. Classification (NCBI taxonomy): domain Eukaryota; kingdom Metazoa; phylum Chordata; class Mammalia; order Artiodactyla; family Balaenopteridae; genus Balaenoptera; species Balaenoptera physalus. The sequence goes on from NC_138890.1 coordinate 174,452,051, forward strand.
GCTGTAGGAAAGAGACTAGCATCTATTTGAGCACCTATTGAATGTGTGTTTCTCAGCTAGATGTTCGGCTCAAGTTATTGAATCCTATGGAGAAAGATTGGGTAGAGTTTTCCATATTACATATGAAGTGATCCAAGCTCAAAGCAGTTTATATAAGACTCAAGTCCACACAGCTGGAATCTAGAAAGCCTGATTCTTGAGCCCAGACCTTGTTCCAAAATCGTAGCTCTTTCAACAGCATACACGCAGCTTTCTGGACTCTAACACTGAAATGATAGTTCTTTCCCAGCTAATGTCAAGACTGCATTCCATAGTGGTTTTAGATCTTCAAAAGAGTCTTAATTCACCCTGAAATTTGAATTCTAGTATTTTTACACCAATACTCATATTGTCCCTGCCTAGTATATTAATCCTAAACACTTTAAAGAAATAAGTCTTCTACAGGCTCATCAATATTTTTCCCTTAAAAAATATATAATTTTCTAATGCTCAGGATATGTAGAAAAAGTGACTAAAGAAAACCTTAAAATTGAAATAAATGTTTTAAAATAATAAACAGTACAGTATGTTGTGTGTGACGTTGTTGCTTTCCTGCCTATTTCCATGGAATAGAATCATGACCTCAGACTTTAATTGCTGGCTTTTTTTGCTAAGTAATTGGAGTCATGAAAATATGACCATAACTTTGTGAACAAAAGAAAATGTTACATTCCCTGTTCTTTGTTCCGCACATACTTCTCCCTCCAATACTGAAGAGAATTCTGTGCAACCAGCCTGTGTTCAATGTTACTTTTCTACTAAGAGGAAATATTTTCTAAATGAGTCATATGTTTCTTGGAAGAAATGCTCAGAATAACATTCTCATATCAGTCCAGTCTGAGGGACACAAGGGCTCTATCCATGACTATGTTCAGGTGGAAGGGGGTTAAATTATCCTCTTTAATATAGATAAACACATGAGTCAAGAAGAGGGAATCATTATGGTTTTATTGGGTAATTATTTTTAGTGAGCTAAAATTTTATAAAAACAAACAATTCTACAAATAGCTTTTAGAATTATTATTTTTCATTCACTTTCATATTTTGTAAAAATGATTTGTTATCATTCAAATATCAGCACAATTGATATTTTTGACCGTAAAATTTGTTGTCGGTTGGGGGGGGGGGTCTGTCCTGGGCATTGTAGGATGTTGACAGCATCCCTGTCTTCTACCCACTAGGGTAGCACCCCTACCCCAGCTGTGACACCAAAATTGTCTCCAGATGTTGCCAAGCGTCCCCTCAAGGGAAAAACTGCTCCCCTCCTTCCCTGATTGATAACCACTGTTTTAAGGTAATACTGGCTTATAATACTGAGTATTCACTATATGCAAGACGTTGTTCTGAACACTTTCAACAATTAACTCACTTAATAATCAAAACAGCCCCGAGAGATAGGTCCCATCGTCATCCTCATTTTTCAAAGAAGGAAACTGAGGCACAGAGGGATTGGCAACCACAGCTTGTAAACAGTGAAGCAGGGTTCAAGCCAAGGCTGTCTGGTCCTAACTCTTGATCAGTAACCTTTCCACTCTGACATTTACGAAGTGAAAGATCAGAATACAAGAACTGAGTATAGTCTAGAGATTGCTAACAATTGTGGAAGATAGGGAAATACAGTATATGTGGATATTTGCATAAAGAAGCATTGGGAGGATAAGCTAGAAGATAGGCGTTTGGCTGGAAGGGGTTGGTGTATATGTGAGGCTCCTCTGAGTATCCCCCTTTAGACAGCTTTGTTATGTAAATCATGTAAATGTACAACATTTGACAAATTAAAGCAAAATGAGGGGAAAAAAAACTATCCTTAAAAGTAAAACAAATGAAAACATATAAACTCAGTAATGCTTTAGACTAACAACATAACCTCCCAGAGAAAAGAACTTTTCAACACTAACACGAGACTTTTATCTTCATTAGAACAGATTCTAAGGAAAACAAAGGAATCAAACATATTTTAAACCTCACTCATTGGTTTTATTGACCATATTAACAGTGGTTATGATTTTTCAACCTCTTTATGTATTTTGGACAAAGCAAGCAATAAATAATAGAAACCGTGACTTTCAATTTAAGGGAAAAGAGATACAAATATAAAATTCAAGACAGTAATAAAATATTGCCAATTTAAATCATAGTTGTATATATTAAAACATGCTTACAATATTATTTGTATGTTTCTACTTCTGTGCACTGCAAATTCTAGGAGCTGTGACAACCAGTAGCAATGAGAATACTTTGCGCCCACCTCTTGGTTTCCAAATACAATCACCCATTAAATGAAACCAGGGATCCTTGTGGGAAGGGATGATTCCAGGTCTGAGGTAGGCAATTTACAAAATGAGCCTGGATGTCTTGTGCCAGAAAGACGAAGGCTAGTGTATGAAAAAGACCTGAAGCTGGATTGATGGGGTGATCAACAACCAAAGTGAATAATTTTGCCATCAAAATGTAAAATAAATGCAAGTGATTATTTAAACAAAATTTGGATCCATAGTATTTGAGGAAAGGGAAAAAGAGTGAGAAGGAGGGGGACTCCTTTTCTCAGTTCGCTCACTTTGGAGTTTACTCTTACCCCAAAACCATGTTGTGAAAATTGATAATTAAAGGTAAAGAGCATGAATGTTGTCATGTCTGTTTCCTTCTTTCTTTCTTCTAAGAGGAAAAGTAGCTCCTCCCCAGTTGATGGAGAAAAATTCATTATAGAACAATGCTCTCTGATAAATAAAAAAGAATAGCAGGATTAGAAAATCACCATGCTGTAATCCCCTGAGAGCAACTGATACAGGCAAAGCTTGTCAGTGAATACCAAGGCCGTTGTAAATTGCTAATGAAAAAAAAAATGCACCTACAATGGAGAGTTCAGTCTGTTATGACCTTCAAGATTGGCATCACTAAAGATGAAACCACCTGGCTTTACATGTTTGATGCGGTGCAATGGGAAGCATGTAGCTGCCAAAGAGTTCTTAACACAAGGGTCTCACCTGACCCTGATGGACCACTGGCCAGAACTTTCAGGTTATTATGGGATATACAGGGGATGGAGGCACAAGTTAAATGGCAACCACAAGACAAAACACAGGGTGTTCCACGGCTGACATTAGAAAACCAATGTCAGGAGGAAATAGGTAACAGTCTAGATCAAGTGAGATTAAAGGGCATAATGATGTATGAATCTTGATTGCATTTCTCACAGAAAAATATGCTGTCATACAACTGAGTGATGGTTAGAGAAATCTGGGCATTACCTGAGATAAGGCAATAATAATAAGGAGTTATTTTAATTTACTCAAGAGTAATGCTTTATACTTACTGGTCTAACTGGCAATAATAAAATATAATAATTATGACAAAGTTAATATTCTACTCAGGCATATTTGTATATAAAGACACAGTTAACATTTTTCCATATTTGTTTTAATAATTAAATAGAGATTGTATATGGTGGGTGTCAGAGATGATTGTACTATTCATTAAACTTTTTTGTTTATTAGGCTATTTTAATTAAATCTTACACTGTTAGAAATCACTTAGCCTACTCATCATTTTGGAGGGAGTGACGAATCTGAAAACTAAATCCCATATTTAATTAGACAGTTTCTTGACCCCTGATAGTCAAGGAAAAGAGGGTTTCCACTGGTTCCTCTAAAGAATGGATTAACTAGGAATGTCCTCATGACTCAGACTCTCTGTGACCCCTAGACCTTAGCATTTTTAAGGTGGGTCCCTCTTTCAATTTCCCTACCCATTTTTTGGCCCCAAATTCAAGTTAGTAACTGTTATTCACAGTCTTGTAGGCATGCTAGTTCAGCAAAGAAGCAAAGCAACACACAGAAGGTGTCTTTGAGGTGGTGCAGTCAAGTCATTCTGGGCACGTGGTGGGTGGGATGGAGCCCACATAAGGTGGCAGAATATGGGGGTCCAGTGGCCAGTGGGCAGGAGGCTACCTGTGAAGGCTACCCCACATCCAGGCCTGAGGAACAGCACAAAATAAATCGCATTCTTTGGGATGTGACAGGGCTTGCCTTGGAGAGTGCTTAGTGATGTATGGTTTCAGTCCAATGGTTTGAAAAGGTAATTTGGGCTGGATATTCAGCTTCCAAGTACTGGCTACTTGTAGAATCCAAATGTGAGGGAAAGAAATGATGTCTTGCCAAGGGGGTTGTTGTGGGGATTTGTCATGATGTGGAGGTGAAGAATCAGGGAAGGAAAATTAGGAGCAAGTCTGCTTGAATTCCACAGCTAATGCAGGTGGAGCAAAGGGGAGGAAGACGGAACATTGGGGTCCTGAATATCATTCAGTCACAAATCACCCAGTAAGCGAAGCACACTCAGCTGGGTTTCCTGCGTGTGTAAAGAGGAAGAAAAGGGGGCAGGAGAGAGACGAGGGGAGAGGGAGAGGGACCACAAAAGAGGAAACAGAAGGAAAAAAGTAGTGAAAGGAAAGGAACCCTTTCTTTTATATGGCTGAGTAATAGTCCAATGTATAACCAATTCACTTTGCTGTACAGCAGGAACTAACACAACATTGTATATCAACTATACTCCAATAAAAATTAATAAAAAAAGAAAAGAACCCAATGATCCCAGATTCTCGCCTGCCTTATCTCAGATTCAACTTTAGCCATGAGGAGAAGAGAAAAATGGCTGGAAAATATAGGTCAAATTCCAATACATCACTTTCATGGCTCATCATATGATGATTTCCTTTTAGGTGACAGAGATATTAAGCAAAAAAAAAAAAAAAAAAAAAAAAAAAAAAAAAAAAAAAAAAAACTAAAACTAAAATTTCTCTAAAGAAATAAAGTCTTAAAAAAAAGTCTTCCCTAATAGCCCTAATCTGTACCTTCTGATGAAAAACTTGTAGATATTATTTTCCAGTTCAAAACTGAGAGTAAGCACAAAATAAAGATTTCAGAAACTTTCTGTGTCATCTATATAAAGAAACTATTTAACAGTTTAAAAAGGTTAATCATTAAAAAATTTGCCCCCTGAAAATTTGATTGGAATAAAGTTATACCACAATAAATTAGTATTTTGTGTAAAAAAAGAATGACCAAAAATATTGTGCATTAGACAGTTTTTTGTTTGTGTGTTTGTTTTGTCCTAAATCCCCTTTCTCCATCATACTTCCTTTGGCTACATAATCTTTGGAGGAAAAACGGTGGAATGGATTGTCACCAAAAGCAGGTAACTGGAAACAGCCCATTCCCTAACTGCATTACGTGGTCTGGAGGAAGAATCTTTGGAAAAATTTCCAAAACCCATTTTGCCTGTTTAGGATTGCTTTGTGAACATCTGGTTTTAAAAAACGGTATCTGAATATAAGAAGCACTGCCAAACCCACCAGCTGAGAACCCCTTGCCCCACCGACACCATGTCCTAAATGCTGCTTTCTCTCCATCTGTAGGCATTACGCATGAAGTTGGAAAGGGCGTTGATACGGGTAGTGAGTTTGCCTGGAAGCATGTTGAGATCCAGTTGGGCATGCATGTGTGTACCCTCCCACGCTGAGCTGGAAGGCAAATGGGCTGTCAGCAAGTGAACAGGGGTCCTAGGAGAAGGACAATTTCCATATATAAGCTTCTCTTTTTGATATGGCCCTGGTTTTATTTCTGCATATTGACTTGGCTTTTGTAAACATGATAGAGCACCCATTGTGCTCTATCCAATTAGCCCAACCTGTGCCTTGGTCATAAAACTTTATGCAAACCACCACTCACAGACTTTGCAGTGCAGGGAAACAATGATAGGCTTATAACTCTTAAAGATTTTTTTTTTTTTGGCAAATTGCTAATAAGAGCTCTTTTTTTTTTTTTTTTTTTTCACAAGACCTTCAGCTGATGGAAAAGTAAAAGAAAAAAACAAGGACTGTAGTCTCATATAGGCGGTGATGATGACAGTGCCATTAATAACATGGGTCATTAAAATTTATAAAAAGCTATTCTTAATACAGGATATAAATACATTTCTCAGGCAGAGCTATGAAATTTATAACCTTTTTATTGTCACCAGAGGACCATCCCACTGCTCTGCCCCCAACACTGTCTGCCCTCTATCATAAATCACCATGTGGTTAATAACCTAGATTACCCCAGTTGCATTTACAGAATTAAATATTGACTATGTGAAAATGTTATTACATTTTTACTGATCGGAAGACCACAGAACAGCCCTGCAGGACATGTAGCTGGACAGAACTATCTGTGTAATCTTTGTTGGAAACACAGTTACGGCGCACTCAGTAACAGCTGATACATTTTGGAGCAATGGGGAAGGAAGGGAAAAAATGCTATCTCCTTAATTTTAAACCAGGCCAAACACATCAGAAGGAGACCATGATATTGAAACAATGCCCCTTATTTCCAATTTAGGAAGCTCCAGGCCAAATGAATGATGTAATTGTCAAATTCCAAATGTTAGAGCAATATGGTGAAAGGCTATAGTAATCCACACGGAATAGAGATTATTAAAAATATTGGTGGAATTCAAACAAGAATCAGATATGGTACATTACTGAAGTGGACACATCTCAATTTCTGGTTACTTGAAGAGAACCATTGATTTCCAAATCTCCAGATCCTCTAGAGGAATTTGCCATTCACTTGAGAAACAATCAGAAAAAGAACTTCTGTCCCTAAAGAATGAGCATGCCTACAGGCACATGTGTGAGTTGTTAGTGGATCCAAATGTTCAGCACGGGGGCTGAGACCTCACAAAAGGTTGGGAACACCAGATTGGGCAACTCAATCTAGTGATGTACTTGGTTTGAAGACTGATTACAATTTGGTTAAATTAATCAAAGAAGCTCAGAACACAGATACACACACACATACACACACACACACACACACGAACTGCACTGAAAAATGATATATGGGCAATTGGATATACTTATGACAAATAATGGAAATCCAAGTGAGTCACCCAAGAGTTTCAGTTCTATCCTGGTCTCTTCCCTTAAATCTAAGGAGGATTATTCATCTATCAAAAATGTAATGATGAGGCTTTAATTGCATTTTCTTGGGACTGTAAATTTTGCGTGGCATTATTTTTTCTAGTCTTTTAAAATAATTGTCTTTTTCTCTCATTGAAAATACTAAGGTCAAGTATTTATTCTGGAAAGATCCCTTAAACGGTTGTTACTTTGAACAACATGCTTTAATGAATACATAAACCTAGAATGTTTAATAAAATTAATTTACGAAGTTCTCAAATTTACAACCTTGAAAGGAAGCATTAATTCATATTATTAAATTAAAGGAAATCAAATGCATCCTACCAAGAATTAGACAATAACCACCTCGTAAAATGTAATATTCCAAGTATTTTATAATTAGATACAAAAGAAGTTAATGACCCTCACTGTGTGACAAGTTGGTTACATAACCATAGAGAGAAAAGAATCATTTCAATTGCCCTAGGGTTGACAAATAAATTGACTGATTTTAAGAGAGCAATATTTTGAGGGAACGCTAACTAGAATATTTTCTAAGGACAAATGGAAGTGCGTAGAAAATATAGACTTCACTCGATAGTCTTACTCTTTGTACTAACATTGGCATTTCTTGAAAATTTTGAAACCGTGTGCGTGTGCGTGCTGTGGAATAAATAAATATGTAATGATATTAATGCTATAGAAACATATTAATGCTTAGCAAAGAGAAAAGGAATAGAATGATAACATCAAAAGTTAAGTCGTGTAATATAAAATTTGAATTGGAAATATTCTCATGAACTTCTTATGTGATCTTTTTTTTTTTTTTTTTTTCATTTCAAGAAGATGTATCTTCCAGCTCTGTTTATGGAAGATACCTAGATGTCATGCCAGCCTGGCAGGAGGAAGCAGACATCCTGCACAGCTGTGATGTAACAAAGCCACCCTCTGCGTCACCAGCAGGGATTCTTGGAAAAACAGCTGATTCAAGGTGTGGGGACACTGATTTAAAAGATGAGGCTGGGACAGGGTTTGTGCCAAGTAAGGAAGCTTTAAGGACTCTTGGAGATGTATCAGAACAAGACAGGAGCTACAGGAAGGGGTTCTTTGTGGTCAAAGATGGGACTATTTAGAACCACAGGGAAAGGACATATTTTTTTCTGTTTTCTTGAAGATTCTCAAGAAAGCTCTTAGTAGCTCTGCTACTCCATAAAGATGTAAATGGACCAAAAACTTAAATTCAACTTTCACTGCTTCTGATTTTACCCTATGGATCTACTCTTTGCATGTTTGCTGAACGGGATGGCCCGTCTTCTAAGGTAGGGTCTACAAGGACCTAGAGACTCACCGGAATGGAAGGGGGAGGTGTCTATTAGCCTTATGGTTGCAAGTAAAACTCCAGCTCAATCTGGCTGAAGAGAGAAAGGGGGTAAGAACCTTCTAGCTCTTGAACTGTGGATGAGGTTTAGCTCAAGTTCACCCAGGGTGGAATCACCCCCTCCTTGATTTTCAGCTCTTCCTCCTTGATGGTGGCCTCACATGCAGCCCCCAGGTGCACACAGGATACCTGCTGCGGCCCCGGGCCCTTCTCCTGTTGGCAGCGCCGATGGCGATGGTGCAGGGCAGAAGGGAAAATCAGACCCCCTTGCCTCTTGTTCTGAGTTCTTTCTCTAGTCCTGTTTTCTCTGAGGGGGGAAACAGTGTACATCATTTTGAAATTAAATTGAGGCCTTTTGAAACTGAATTCCTACTTAGTAGGAAACCTCACAATTCCTAAAAACAAACAACCTCCACCCTAAAAACTACCAAGATTTAGGGTCTTTTGAAATGGTAACTCAAAAATGCCTTTGGGCCTTAAAAGCAGGAAGGGAGAATTTGCGAAGAGCATACTCAGTAAGTTAGATTATAGTCTGTGTGATTTGCTTCTAACAGTTATAGCTCCTCATTTAAAGATTTTGATGAATAATCAGGCTATTGTCTTTCTCTGAATTTGGTCAAAGTTAAATTTAAGTGATACCCAAATGAAAAATCTTGAATGGATGACAAGAACAACAAAAAAACTAGCTCTCAAATCAGGATTGCTCCATCTCTGTTTCCATCAGAAATAAGCTAAAAATGAGATAACTCTGTAGGTCAGTATCATAAGTTGTCTTAAAAATAAGGAAGCCTCCACCAGTTAAATTGACTGGAAGACAACGTACCTTCTCTATCCTTCTAGAATTTATCCACACTCGTCTATACCACATCCATCCAGGCAGTCTGCAGAAGATGGCGAATACAGACTTTTGTTAGGCAGATTCTAGTCAAATCTCAGTCTTTTGCCTAGGAATTACGTGAACTTGGACACACCAGCCTCAAATTTGTTGGGTCCCTTTACTGTACCTTTCAGGCTGAACTGAACTCCCTGGGAAATTTTCAGAGCTAACTTCAGGAAGCTAACAGTGTGTCATCCCTCTAGACTGGTTCTCTTTAACCCTGGATTCAATAAGAAAATGAAAGACTAATCTTAAATGAAGGAAAATGTGTATTTATGTATGCAGGCATGCATGTATGTACATATGTGTGTATGTATTTATGTATGTATGCATATCCAGGAATCGCTATTTTTTCCTTTGAAATCAAATTATTTACTGCCCATGTAAAGAAGTCTCTTCTTCAGAAGTGCGAGATTCTTACACCTGGTTTAGCACAGAAATAATCCTTTGGTTATACAGAATATATGTATACGCACACATATAAATGTGTGTGTGTGTGTGTGTGTGTGTGTGTGTGTGTGTATATATTGGCTTTCAATTCAGACATAAACTGTTCCCGGGGAAATAATTAGACCTTATCTATTAATCTCATACAAAAGATTAGAATTTTTTTCACTTATACCTCAACCTCCTTCTCTCACTCTACTTTCCTTCTAATGTATACTTTCAATATCATTGTAATTCACATTTGGTTAAAGCAGCATTTGGTGTTTTCTTCCCATCTAAGACTCAGTATATACTATGGTTATACTGACATGTTTACACAGCCTCTCTGCTTTTTCTTGAGTTGTCAGGATTTTTATATGCTTTATTCATTGTGTACAAAGTTGTCAAGATTTGTCAAACTCCTCTCAAAATAGATTAAAAAAAAAAAAAAAATCAGTCCCACTGTGTTCCTCCCTCTGGAACCCTCTGCCTCCTTGCTCCAGCCTAGACTTCTCTCTGGACCCATTCAATGCTCATCCTGGAATTTCAGGAGTTGTCTCTGCTTCCTCCCCACACTGGACCCATTTCCTGAAGGTTGTTTCCCTTTTCTTGATTCACACGCCTGTTTGGGGGGAACCTGTACTCCATGCATCGTTGGCAATAGTGCCAATTTGTCGAAATCTCAGATGTCTGAAGATGCCTTTAATTTTCCTTCACACTTGATGACTAGTAGAGTTGGGTATAGAATATTCTAGATAAGAATTTCACTCAGACCCCTGCTCATGCTTCTTCTTTATCCACCAGGGTCATTCTGGATCATTTCTCCCACCTCTGGACTGTTTTGGAATCTTCGTTTTATTCCCAGAGTTCTGAAATTTTATAACAACGTGTGTGTCTGAACCTTTTTTAAAAAATCATTTCCTGTTCTGGATAATCAATAGCATCTTTAAGTGGAATCTGATACAATCTTGTAGGTTCTTTAATTTTCTTATTTCTTATACCCCACTTCTCTTTTCATTTTTTATTAGATAATGAAACTCATGGATTGATCCTCTAATTCTCTCATTCTTTTTTCTCCCATTTTCCATCTTTTTGTATTTTGGTCTATTGTATGAAATATTTTCTCAATTTTTCCCTATCTTAGGTTTTCTTTTTAATTTCCATATGCATATGTGTAATTTATATATTATATATACACTTAAACCTATTTGTAGATTACATATAATTCACATATAAACATATTAATATATTACATATATTAATTTTCCAGAAAGTTTTCTTGTTTCTTAAATGTTTATTTGTATGGCATCTGGTTCTAAGTTTATGGATGAAAAGTCTCCTTTTAGGCGTCTTTTCCTCTCTGCTCTGTCACTCTTCACCTCATGTTCCTTTCATCTCTGTTTGCTCTGGTCTCTGGCTGTCATTGTGTGTCCGGCGCTTCTTGGTGCTTCATTCATATTTAAGAGAGTGGCATGAGAAGTCTTTGCAGGCTCTGGATGGAGACTGGATCCTACTGACTGGTGGTTTTATTTTGAGGTAATGGAGGATAGATGGGTCTGTTTTACTAGGAATATCCAGATACCAGCATCTGTATGTCTTTTCTCCTATTTCAACCTGATCCTTCAGAAAGAAACTGTCTGTATTTTCTGGGGAAGAAAATCTGAATCAGGGGAGCTGATGAAGAAGCAGACATGGATCTTCATATCTGGGGATACAAACTTCTGTTAATCTCCAGTTTGGGTACAGTTGGTACAGGTATTGACCTCCTGTTGCCTAGAGAACCATGACCAGTGTCAGCCCCTCCTCTGTGCTGCCTGAGCGGAGAGGATTGTCCCTGACAGTGCACGGATGGGCAGGAATCTGGGGGCACAGATGTTCCTTATAAAGATGGGCTCATTTTCAGGACCCTCTGCACTCTACCTTCAGCAGTAACTGGTACCTACTTTGCCTGCACCCACCAGGCTTTGAAGCAAGAAACAGCCAGCATCCTAACACCTTTCCCTCTCAACTCTGAGCAGTTATGCTCCAACTCTCTCTGGAGAGCTGTGTCTATTACCATCTGTGACAGATGATATCCTTCAAGGGTGACCACAATAATACCTCTTATTCCACATGCCCTCCCAGAACTTGGTCACTCCCTCATTACTAGGTGAACCCTAATTATCCTCCCCTTGAATCTGAACCTATGCATTATGTCAAACGAAGAAAACGTAGCAGAATGATGCTACATGAATTCCAAGACTAGGTCAGAAAAGGAGATACAATTTAAGCATTGTTAGCCGAGGAACTCACCTATGGAGCCAGGAGTTTCCAGGTAAGAGGTCTGATCATCCTGAGACTGCCATGCTGAGAGGAAGCTCAGACAACACGGAAAGACCACACGTAGGTGGTCCAAATGACCAGCCCAGCTGAGGTCCCAGCATTCACCACCACATATGGGATGAGGCAGCCCCCAGCCTTCTGTCACCCCGAGCTTTCAGATTTTCCAGGCTCAGGCTCCTGGCACCATGGAGCAGAGACAAGCCATTGCTTCCTGTTTCCTGCCCAGAGAATCTGGGAGCACAATCAAACGTTTGTGGTTATACATCACCACTTGGGGTAGCTAGTCATGCAGCAACGGTAATGAAACAGCATTCATCCATTTCCTTTCCAATGTTTCATTGACTTTGTCTCCCATCTTCTGGACTTTATACCTTTTTGTATCAGGAGAAGAGGAAAGAGCAAGGGTAAACGCTTGTGTTCAACCTAGCAATCCATTCATTTCTGTATCCTCAGAGTGTATTTCTTATTAATTCAAGTTAGTATGTATTTGATGTGTGCAAAATTATTTGCGGAAGGAAGAAAGAAAAAAATTGCTCAATTACTCAGAAAAAGAATTCTCAATCCATAACCGTCCTCTGTGAAATAGTGCAAATTTCATTTTTAAAATATCAATAAGTAGTTTATTGACGTTGAACCCCCCCCCCCCAATTAGTAAAGCCTTTTGGGAGACTGGAAGCGTCCACACCTCTGAACTTTATTAGCTGACCCAAGATGAGTGTAAACATCAGGGAACTGTTCCATTTAGTCTATCCCTGCGGGGTCTTCTTCCACCCCTGGGAAGACAGCACACGGGGCTCAGTCCAGACACCTGGCCTCGGCTCCGCACAGCCCCTTGATGGACGAGGACAGCCACTGACTGACACGGCCTAGCTGTCTGTGTTAATCATGAGGACTAACAGCGGGGAACAGCGTGGAGCGTGTTTGCTGTTCCGTGCTCTGTTTCACAGAGTGTGCACACGCATGACCTTACACCTAGTTAATAAACTTACACGCTGGGAGAATGCGGTCCAGGTTAAATTATGTCAAGTGTGTGATTCAAGTAATACATTAACAGGGATTTACACCCTCTCCTAAAACACATGCCACGGCAGCCTCTTTTCTCTGTATCGTAAAGTTTCATGCCTGGACTACATTTAATAAAATAGAAAAACATAACATATATATGATAATACTAAATAAAGGTGCACAGATAGGTGTACAAAACAGGACAGGCATCTTTACAAAGAAATTTTATATAGCATTTTAATTAAATATGGCTCCATCTGCTTGTCCAAACTATATATGTAAACATTTTAATCAAGTGCAGAATGCTAGCTTTGTGGTGTATTTTTCCTGATTATTTAGACTTTATGTATAAAGACTTTAGGTTAAGGTTACTTTTACACTTCAAACGTGTAAACTAAATTTGAACTGGTTAGGAGAATGTTGTCTTCCCATGTATGAAAACAATGCTTTTCCTGCAAAACCATAAAGCAGGTTAAGGGCTTTTTGATTGCTTTTTTTCCTTGATTTTTTTTTTTTTTTGAGAGGAGAGTTCGCGAATGACCAATACATTTTCTAAACTGAACCCCTTCCCCTTGTCCAAACCCCAGAAGTAAAGTCTTTAAAAACTGGAACTCAAATAAATCCTTTTTCTGTATTAAAAAAGAATGCAAATTTGGCTCTTAGAATTTGCCAGGGAAACGTTTCTGCACGTACACTCATTTCACAATGTTTTACTTAAAACTTTTGCTTCCCAGAAGCCCTCATATGCTAACCTGCTTGAATCTACCCCAGGACATGAAATGTCGAGCCATGCGTGAATTTCTCTCTTTCTAGTTCCAGAGACACTGCCTGTGCAGTTCCATCAAAGAAACAGGCAGGACAGTGGTAGGATCCAAGCAAAGAGATCCTCACTCCATCCCCCAGCGATCTGGACAACTTCCTGCAAACTAAGAATTATATGAAGAATTATATCAATGTGCATGAGTAGGGCTCCGCAACCCTTCTTTCCCTCCAAATCAAGGGCGCTCCGGTTACACTTGAAATCTCTTGACGGCTGGAGGGCAAAGATGCAAACCATTCGAACGTGAGGAAGAAAAATCTTTGCGAACCTGAAAGGGAGAACATAATACAACTTGAAATGAGGCTTTCAAGTCTGACAATTTACGTGCGGTCCTAAATCTCCCTGACCACTTGTTCAACCCACGATGCGGTGTTTAAGTCTCATCAAAGCTGAAAAAACAAGGTGAAAACAGACCAGAACCGCAGTCTAAGATTCCCTCACATTCCCCGGGATTTCCTGGGCTGTTAATGAGGACAAGCATCCCCTATGCCTTCCAGGGGAGCAGCTGGGAGCCAGTGTGGGAAGAGGAAAGTCTTGGGATAAAGTCACTTGTCCCAGGCAGAGACGCGTCTGAGCCACACAAATAGCGGCACATCTCCCCTGGGTCGTATTTGTGTGTAGTTGGGAAATTCGGTCATCCAAGAGATGTTTTAGTGAGTAATGAAAGAACAAAATGAATACAACGCTCTGTCTCTCCCTCTCTGCAGGAACGGGGGGCTGGAGCGTCTGCCCTCCCAGGGACAACATGCTGCTTATGCAAATGAGGCTCCCAAACACAAAGGTGGCTTCAGTGGCCGGCAGCTCCTTTCCCCAGCAGGAGCCCTCACTTTGTTTAAGCTTTTAAACTCCACCAGTGGCAGGAGAGGGTTGATGTTTAGAGCACAAAAGGGACACAGTGTCGCCTAATGTATGCATCTTTCCTGCGGAATCCTAATGATGCTGTACTGAGGGAATTTACACAAACCTTATAGGACTTAAAAAGAGACATTTATTTCATTCAGAGAATGCAGTGACTTCCACTTCTCGTGCTCCCCCCAAGGCTGGGCTTTGAAAGGGGCTTTCATTGTGCAGCAAGACAGGGCCCGTCCAGCGCAGGGACGTTTGGGGGGCAGCTCCAGCCACTGCTTTCCCGGCCCTGAGCCTCCCTCCCTCCCCCTGTCCTAATGGACGAGACTAATATAAACCCCGCATGCCAGTGTTTGTGTGGCCCCGATAATGAGGCTGTTGTGGGCTTCTTCTCTCTGCTCTTGTGTTTCCATTTAAGGATGCAGTTCAAAGTGGTGAGCAAGTGAAAAGAGCTGCGGTCACCTCATTAATGATGTGTAAACAGCATTTCTGGAGCTGCCAGCACCTGCAGAAGCTCCTCTGCTCCACAGGGAGCAGGTTGGCACCACTAGGTCCCTGGCCTGATGCTGGGCGTCCACACACGGGCCCAACCAACACCTTTACGGTCCTTCGAATTGGTTACAGGTCAAGGAAACGGTAGCTTTTCACTTTTGAGAGGGCATTTCCAAAGGGACATGATAGAGGGTTTTTAAAAATAAAAATCAAAGTCAACCTTATCATTGTTCCAGCAGAAGTGAAAACGTTTGAGGCAGATGGCAAAAGGCAGGGAATAAAAAGGAGTGTGTTTACACAAGGGGCCTAAGCCGGACGCTTCTGAACAGCAGCGAACAGTTTATAAGTTTGCTTTGCTCCGATCTCGGGCCTCAGTGAGGCTGCCTCTGTCCCCACCTTGGATCACTGGTGTCGTGAGGACGCCCTCGGCCACCCTGAAGGCTGTCAGCCCTGCCGGCCAAGACCTGGGACCCGCCTAGTTGGGGAAGAGTCTGGAAGAGGCAGGTCACAGGCATGCATTTTCCTGAGTTATTTTTAAAGATGTTGCTCAGAAGTTGCTCCTATAAGTGCAGCTACTGTTCTTGAGCTGTCACAAAGGAGTTCACTCTTCCATTTTCATTCATTGGAGACACACAGTCCTATGAGTTTATTATTTCTGGAAGGAATTGTGGGTGGAGGGAGGGACCTCTCACTGGTGCATCACGTGGGGAGCAGGTTGTCCCCATGGAGGAGAGCACCTGCCCACATTTCCTGGGTGGTTGGCTTTGGAAGGACAGGGAGGGGGGAGGACAGAGTGGGAGGAGGGGACAGCAGCCAGAAGGAGGGGAGGACAGGATGGTGTGAGGGCGGGAGATGCAGTGACCCAGACCTTCCAGTGGACCAGAGGGGATCCCAGGGTGGGAAGGCCTTTGCCCTCTGGCGAGGCCCCCATTCCTGCCCAGGGGGGTCAGGGACAGATCCTGGGGCCAAAGGAAAGTTCAGAGCCCGGCCAGCCTCTGCCTCCCTCCCTCCGTAGCCACATCACCCTGAACCATGAACTGTCGGCCAGGAGGTGTGGCTGCTTTGTTCTTTCCTTTCCTTTTGTTCCTGGGTGCCCTCCTCAGCCACGACTGCCCCAGGTTGGGATTGCACCTTGCCAGAGCCTAGGAAGCTGCTTTGGGGACACGCAGAGCCCTGTGTGCTGTCCCCTCTCTCTGGGCACCGTCTGGGCCATTCAGGTCTCCGGATCCCCAGCTGTGCAGGACTGACAGTGGCTGATGCCATCTCTGATGACCGTGGCAGCCTGTGGCTTCCTTGCCCAGGACACTGCTGGTTCTTGGGGACACATGTTCCGGGGGACAAGTTTTCTAACTGTCCTGGCTCACAGCTTGTCTGCCCGCTCAGGGTAACAATCTCAGACCCTCAGCTCAGTGTCTAGTCGTTTTCCCCACAGGTGGCTTTTCTCCAGGACTAACAATATGACAACAGGCTAGCTCATCTCTGTGAAGACGTACTTGGTGCCAGCCATTCGCTCTGTGCTGTGTTTGACCACAGCCTGCTCCCCTGAGGCTCATTTCCAAGGCATATTAATTCACGCATGATTCATCCGTCTACTACTGGTGCGTGTGTGTGTGTGTTTGGGGGTCTTTAGACTTCTAATAATGTTCAACATACTTACAATTGTTTCTTGGAAGTTACATGGAAATCCTATGCATACCAGTGATTTGAGTTTAATACAGATATCATCTTCATGTCTTAAGTATTTAAAATGTTTCCCAAGTTAGCATTCTCTTAAGTTTCCTTTAACGCAGGGTCTGGAGATAGAGCATGCAGCGTGCACCTGAAACCATGGCCTGATTTATGGTGGGAAACAACATCTGACATTTATTGGACTCTCCCCAAGCCACCAAGCGCCAGACACACTGCTAAGTGCCTTCCATCATGAGCTCATCTTTCCTGAACCAGGACTGATCATGAGTCACGTGCTGTTAGGAGGGGTAGAGATAGTTCTG
This sequence comes from Balaenoptera physalus, assembly GCF_965194825.1. Classification (NCBI taxonomy): domain Eukaryota; kingdom Metazoa; phylum Chordata; class Mammalia; order Artiodactyla; family Balaenopteridae; genus Balaenoptera; species Balaenoptera physalus. The sequence continues at coordinate 174,469,184 of NC_138890.1, forward strand.
AGGTTGGGCTCACAGCAAGTCAGCCCAGGGAATGCCACAGACTCTAACTTTACCCCTGAGCAGTGGAGCGGGATGTGGGTGACAGTCCTTCATGTGGCTCCCGGGAAGACCGTTGTCCAAAGCTCCACCACCTTCCTGAAATCATACCCTCAACAGGTCACAAAGGCTGGGCAGCAAGCACCATCCCCCCAGCCATGGTGGATGCAGGACCCCGAGGTGACCCACTTCCCTCATGGTGAAGCCTGGAGGGACGACAAGGGAAGGCGATGCTGGAAACTAGGAAGATCAGAAGGGTTCGTCCTCGACCACATCTCTAGGTTATTTCTCATTCATTTGTCCATCATGTTACAGTGCAAGATATACTGAGCCAGGCACGGAAGATGCAGAGGATGTCTGGTCAAGCATCTCCACGTTGGGGACACGCAGTGAAGTTGTGTTGTAATCGTCTTCTCAAGGTTATGAAGCTGGGGGAGCTTGGGGTTTAGGGCTTGGATGTTGAACTTGAAAGTCTTCTTAACTGTGTGTTCTTTACAAGTGACCTTAGCACCGTCCAATTCCTCCACCTGCGATCCTGGGGGTAACATCAGTACACGGCATGGGGCTTTATGCAGGTGAAGTAGGGTGTGTGTTTCCTTGGTGCCTTGGAATGAGCCCCAGCTCGACAAAGGTCAAGCCGGTGGTGGCAGCCCTATGATCTGCTGGCACGAACGGAGGAACAGAGCCACACCCGGGAACAGGTCTAGAACAGGTCACAGTCTGAACTGTGATCTGCTCTTGACTGAATTGGACCTGGAAACAAAACAAGGGATGCTCCCCACCCAGGAAGGCTCCTCAGGCTGCTTCTGACCATGTTGTGCGGGAGCACTGAAGGGCCGGGGGCTTCTCCTTAGCAGACCATGACCTTGGCCTATGATTCTTTTCCATCCCATCAACAACTGTCTTCAAACGCAAGTGCAGTCAAACACAAGTTGGCCTGCTCATCCCTACTGTACGGAAGGGGGGTGAGGAGACCTGCGCTGCTGTCCTCCATGCCTTCCTGTTTCACACAGTGAAGGTCCTCCTGGCTCTTCCCTGCCTCCCTGGCCCCTCTCTCCTTCCATCCTCAGCTCCCTGCACACCCTGGTGCGGCCTCAGCTACACAGGAAAACACACGCCCTGCATCAACAACCGTGTGCTCATAGCAAGCACTGAGGCTTAGGCGACTTTCTTACAAATGTTAATAATAACACACTCTGTTTTACAATTTCTAGAAGTAGAATGAAACTCTATGGTTTAAACAAATGATTACATAGTATCACTGAGTGAGATTTATTTGCCTGAGTCTATGTGGTTGCATTTATAGAAGGAACTAGTCAGTTACTGGCTTATACAGATCTTTTGGACTCATCTTGCCTTGTTCAATGTCAAGTGTGTGTGTGTGTGTGTGTGTGGGTGTGTGTGAAAGAGAGAGAGAGAGAGAAGGAAGGAAGGAAGCAAGGAAGGAAGGAAGGAAAGAAGGGAAGAAAGAGAAAGAAAAAGAAGAAAGAAAGAAAGAAGGAAAGAAGGAAAGAAAGAAGAAAGAAAGAAAGGGGAGGGAGAGAGGGAGGGAAGACTGGGTATAAGGGAAATCTTGTCGATTTTTAAGATACTCGTTTTTCTAAAGTCTTCCATCTTTAGAACACAAATGAGGAGAGAGGAGGGAGAATATTTGGATAAATGAAATAGAACCAAGAAAGACAAATAGACAGAGATGCCTATAAGAAATACATACAATATATTCTTAAAATTTTCCATGCATGCCATTAGGTTCTGACCTAAACTCATACAACCTTGTGCCACGAAAAATGGTAAAATGCATTTTCTGCTCAAATTTTATAAGTGCCTGGGTTCATAAACCATATAATTTGCAAAGGGAGGAATGTCCGGTTGCCACTTTTTCTGCATCTGCCTGGGGTAAGATGGCATGTGAAGGGGAGGATCTGGAGGTGGAGGTTCTTGAAACCAGGTCTCAGAGGCAGGGAGACAAGACTGAAGTGTAGCCCTGCTCAGTGATCACGTGACCAGATGTTATTCCATTAAGAACCCAATGTCGGATATGAGAATACAGCACAGAACACAAAAAGCAGCCTGGTTCTGTGGGGATATTTTCGCCGTCCAGTTGTGTTGTGTTTAGAGTTCTGACTCATTTGCTTTCATCAGCAGAGTGTTGACTCGCCTGCCTTGAGTCTCTCCTGTCTGGAAGGCATGGTGTCTGGCAGAAAGAGTGATGGGTTCATACAGTGTGGTCGTCTCAGCTTGCCTCCTCCACCAAAGGGCCGTGGGGAGGGACGTGGGATGTTCTGTTTGCCCACACGCCTGTCTTGGGGCCACTGCTTCCCTCTCCCCTGTGGCTGAATGAGCCCCTCAGTCATGATGATCTGCCCCCTCACTGCTTGTGGAAGGAGGAGAGACAGGACCCAGCCTTGGATGAAAAATTCCCCGTCACTCAGGCAATAACGCCAAGGAAAGTGCATGGGACCCAGTGGGTCCATGGGAGGCCCTTGTTAGGACTGACGGTGGGATTGCAGAAGGAGTTTCCTTTCTCAGGAGGGTTGATGAGCAGGGTGGGGATTCTTCTCTGGCTACCCTGAACAAGCCAATCTGTGGTGGAAAATGATGAGACCAAGACACATAGGTGAGAAATGGTAGAATCAGTGGACAGAAGAGGGAGGAAGTGTTCATATCAGCACCATCTGAGCTTTTGGATTCAGTCCTGAGTTAGCTTTCATGCTTGGATATGAGCCAATCGTTTTTTTTTTCTTTTTTTTTTGCATTTATAAGACTGAAAGGCCTTGTACAGCTTCATCCAATGTCTTCAAGCATGAGTTTCCGTTTCTGTCATTTTTTAAGAGAGTTGAGTAGAGCACTTTTTTTCCAATGCTGTAATTTTGTAGTATAAATCTTTAGAGGGAAAAATAGTAAAAGAGAAAATGAGGTTAAAGATGCGTTCACTCATCTATCTGAATGTAATCATGGACTGAGAAAACATGAGATGTAAGGCTCATACCACTGATAAGTACACTATTGATATTTGCATTTATTAAATGCCTCTTCCCTAACCAGAATCCACATCCATGATACTTATTTACATATTAATTTTATCAGTGACCAGAGTCTGCCTAGTGATATAGCTGTTTATGAGCGAGTCCAACTTTCCTTCTTAGTAGTGTCTTCAAGGATGGGAACCACATTCTAATCACGTTTCTATCCCGAGCACTTAGCCTGAGTAATCACAGTGCAATCCAGAAAGCCTTCTTGAATCACACGTGCTCCTGGTGGGGACTTGGAGGTAAAGCAGGCTCCTACCCTCCAGAAATCAGTGTTTTTTCCCTTACCCTTGGTCAATTCCAATTGCGGAATTGATCTCAGTTTGAATATTATTGGATGAGAAGGCAACTGCTCATCCAGGACCCCCAAATCATCTAAAATTAGGGCATTTTCCCCTGAATTATTCTTTCTCTCAAGGCAGCTCATGAATCGCTTTAATTGAGTGTGCCATTTCCTTTGTGCTTCTTTATTTGTTACCTTGAATATTGCAGGTTTATATTAAACAGCTCAGTGATATTGAAGGTCCTGCCATCTGCACAAAGAATTTCGAAGCTCACCCCAAGTATAAGCCCTTTTATTCCTGTGAGTCCCTATTTCAATGTCATCACAAGAATTATCCTCCAAGTTAGCCCTTCAATGATTTGCAAATAGAAGTAGTGTCCTTAATTTTAATTCATGTTTTAAATCAGCCCTCATGTTATACTCGATTATACCTTAAGGACTTATTTGCCAAAAGTATTTAGAGCCCAATGGCTTTCTCGTCCTGATTATAAAGGATTTGATGTCTATAGTTCTTAATAAAGTGGGTAGCAATTATTAATATAGTAATACTTTATTAGTTTAACTGAAACCAGAGATATAAATGTTTCAAGATTTAGACCTAGAACATTAAAGCCAAATTAATATAAGTCCAAGAAAAAGTCTATGAACTTAATTTAGTTGAATTCTACATTTTTTAAAAGGAAAACTAGTGATTATTGTTACTCCTGGTGGTTAAAAATAAAAGAACAGTTCTTAAATTTGAATTTCTGCACTTATTAGTCTTTCATTAAATCAAAATGCCAGAGTCAGCAAAACATTGTTTTGAGGACAAAACAGAGCATTGTGCCAGTATTATATGCCTCTGCAGGGTTAACCCCCCGTGCCTGGAGCTTGCCAGGCCTTCGGTTCCCCAGTGGATGACGAGAAACTGTTAATTATGGGATTTCAAATTACAGTGAAAGGAAATTGCAAGCTCACCCTTCCTGACGTGTAGGCAATTAGCAAACCATATAAATTTTAGTTGGAATTCAAGGTCTCTGGGTCTCTGAAAAACAAAACAGCTTTTGGCTGTGTAGTCACCAAGCCTAGGAAAGTGACACTGCAAGAGCCGCTTCATGGCTTCATTCAGCCCTGGTGACAATCGTTATGGCGATAAGATCCTCTTTACACGGATGATTCACTTCACACATGGATCTTAGGCTGAAACGTCTTAGAACAAGAAGAATTTCTTAAAAATAAATGAATACATAAATACACCCGATACGAAATGTCTCCACTTTTCAACATCCTTCCAAGAGGTGAATTAAAATTCTCTGTGGAGGGATTAGTTCCTAATATGTTATTTGCGGTAAATGGAAAATTACAGATTTTTCCATCTCAAACGGGTGCTGTGGGATTGTTTTTGGTGGTTCTCTCCTCGGTCAACACCTGCTTAAGGGCCTTTTAAAGTCACAGACATGTTCAAGGAGAGACCTGGCAAGGGGAAGGGAGACGCGTTTCTTTCCAGTCGTTCCTTAAACTTCCGTGGGGTGTTTTTCATGTTTATTCCAATACTGATACGTGACCTTCTCAGCTGTGTGAGATGTCTCCTCTCTGTTGAATCAAAAGTTTTGCCTCTGTGGTGAGTCTGGCATCACCTATCAGAATGTCCTACAAAGTGAGCATCACAATGTATTAAACATTTACAAGAGCAAAATATAGTTTTGAGGGACCAAAGCAAGATTTTAATATATAAACATATTTTTAATTTTTAAAATACGTATAAATGTTTTTTCTTTGCCAAAATAGCTATAATGATGAATTACTTTTTACACTCAGAAAAAGACATGTGTCTTGTATGTATGTGTATGTGTATGTGTGTGTATGTGTGTGTATGTGTGTGTATATATGTGTGTATGTGTGTCTTGTATGTGTGTGTATGTGTGTGTATGTGTGTATGTGTGTCTTGTATGTGTGTATGTGTGTGTATGTGTGTGTATGTGTGTGTTTGTGTGTGTATGTGTGTCTTGTATGTGTGTGTGTATGTGTGTGTCATGTATGTGTGTGTATGTGTGTGTATGTGTATGTGTGTGTATGTGTGTGTGTGTATGTGTGTATGTGTGTGTGTGTGTGTGTGTGTGTGCGCACACACACGTATCATGTACAGGATTGAAAGCGCTCTGGGTGAGCACGGTGAGGAAGAGTTCAAGAGCAGGAGGGAGCCTAGCTTCGCCTCCCTCCTCGGCTTTCACGAAAGAAGGGTGGGTTTTGCTGGGCGATAAGAGCCACGAGACCCATAAAAATGCCAGAAGTGGGTGAGAGGAGCTCTCTGAGCCGGTGGTCTCAGCCGCAAGCCCCGGTCCTCATGCCCCCGAAGAGAGGATGAGTCCGATGGTTTGGGGGACTCATCCCCAAGGTGGCTGCCGCCCGAGACAGTGAGATCCCGTAACTCAGGGAAACTGCTGTGATCTCCCCAGAAGTGCCCCTCGGGGGTTGCTGGCTTGCACCTGGTCTCCTAGATTAGCAGCTTCTGGGCCCCTGACCACACGGCCCTGACACTTCCGCCTCTTGGGCCTGGAGGAGGATGGGAGGCAGATGGGACTGACCCATGGGGTGAAAAGTTGACATTTTTTCACACCAGGCCGAGGTATTTGGGATTTGCATAAATACCTGCTCCGGGGTCCTCCTGTAAAATGAGGTTGTTAATTCACACTCACAGAAATTCTTCTCGCACCCAGCCTGGGCCTGAGGCAGCGAGGGCCGGGGGTGGTTTCCAAAGTGCGCAGTGCGCAGGCGCAAAACCCACCCACCCCCAAGTCTTGAAATGTATCTGGTTTATATTTTCTCTGGGCCTCTAGCTGCTCTCTTGCTTCCCACAAACTTTTTCTCTTGACTTATTCACTGGCATCTTCTCATTCTTATTCTCTTCCTAGTTTGCAAATCGACTAAACTCCTTGGGAGAAGGCATTGTGTGGATGAGTCCTTGTTTAGGCGCAGCTGCGATGACCTGCGGGCCGGGTTAACACATCTCAAAGCCGGGCCAAGCTTTGAGCGGTTTAACGGGAGCAGCACCTCTCAGATTCCTGAGTGGTCCAGGACTTTCCCAAACTGGTTGCCGGGATCCAGGGACAGACAGTGAGGGCGGGAACTCGGAAGGCCCTTGCTATTGAGTTGGTCCCTCCTTCTCAGCACTTATCACCCCTCTCGGCCCCCGTGGCCCCTGCGCTCATGGGAATTCTCTCAAAGTGCATTTAGTCTCATAGATTTGCTTCCTGTGGATCCTAGCTGGGTCGCTGAACTCCTTTCCGGCAATTATCCTGTCGGAGGGTCACACAGAAGCGGATTCCTCCAAAATGAAACAAACAAGTACAGCTTCTGGAAGCTCACGAGGGGATTTCACTGAAGCCACAGCAGAAGCAGGGAAATGAGGTTAATGGCAAACTGCTCACAACAGGCGACTTCTGTTTGGAAACCGAAAAGTCTTCACTCATGAAAATTTACGGTACATTTTCCACCAGGGTAAACGCACACCCTCTCAAACCCTTCCAGACAGACTCATAAACTAGAAATTCATTCAAAAGAAGCTCTCTGCTTTCATGAAAAATGATCCACCGTTAAAGCTGCTGGGATTCTCTGCAAAAGATGAAGGAAAGAGGTTAATAAATCCTGGGGGAAGTCCCAGGTGTCCGAGTAGGACAGACAGCAGAACTCGTGCCCACGCCAGAGCCCAGGAAGGGAGGTCGGGCAGGCCGTGCGGGGCGCCAGGCACTCAGGCCCGGAGTTGGGGCTAGGTGGCGGCCAAGGGTACAGGCAACCATGCTCAGCGCCCCAGTGAGGGAGGAAAAAGCCCCTTTCTACTTCATCAACATTAATACAAGCTTCAGGAGAACTGTAAAATATTGTTTTAAGCTGAATAAAATCAACCTATATATACTTACCCCCCTTAATTACTGAAGCTGCCCTTTTGCCTCAAAAGTGAAAAAAGCCTGAGAGGCACAAAATATTGTTAAAAATCCCCGTGTTTAAGAAATGGCAAAAAACCCCATCTTATGTGCATATCGAATTAAGTGCACAAAGTACATATGCACACACATGTATAACGTACAGTCATTGTATACACACCCTTATGCCTCTACACGCATTGGGCCCATAACACTTTGTCAGAATTCAAAATGTATTATTTATTTGGTGTTGCAATACAGCCAATAACAATGCATCGAATAGCAATGCAAAACAAATGTGAAGAGTGATATTTCAGCATCGGGGATGATGGAATAGTCATGATATTATAAAGATTATTGTGCCGAATTTCCTAACAGCTGAATTTGCCTTATTTTAACTGAAGGGAATTAAAATCTTGGATGGTCTTTGAAACCTTGGATAGTCTTGAAGAAATGATTTGCAGTTGGGAAGTGGGTATAAAGGAGCAATCACGCCGCTATCGTAACTGATCCTCTGGGCAAAAAGAGGCTTGTGGTGTGCATGCTTCCAGCAAGGTGGGGCCGTAGCTAGTACCTGGGCTACAAGTATGTGGTGCTGGCTGTTTGTAAACAATACGTAGCATAGATGCATTTTTGTCTGTACCATGTTTATGTCAAATCCACACCTGTTGGCATTCATGACAGTCACTGGCATTTAACCCCCTTCCTCGCTTTCCTGGGTCCATAAGAACTGCCCCCATCAAGCACCCCCTGTGCACACAGTTGTCAAATACATACTGGAGCCCCAGAATGTCCTGCACTGCTAGGTGTAAATGTGGAATTTGCATCTAATGCCCAAAGTGTTGGCCTTAGTTGTGATTGTGTCCTGCTTAACCTGCTGAGATGACAAAAATATTACAAAATGCAGTCCTCTTTCCCTCAGTGCATCACTGCCTTCACCCCTGGGCCCCTCTGTCCCAGTGCTTCCTCCCTGCTACACAGGACCAGGTCACCTCATGTCCTCTGAGTTTTCCCTCCGGGGCCCCTGCCTCTGCCCTGTGCCCGGCTGCCTGAGGCTCCCAGAGGGTGGAAGATCCCAGGACAAGGCTGCTGCCCTTCGCATTAAGTAGGCGGGTGGCCCTGGCTCCTTGAAGCCCACCAGGCAAGCACAGGTCAGGCACTTCCCAAACTCCATGTAGCATGGGTATCAGATTCTGGTGAAAGATGTGGTTACAAGGGAGGGGCCTCCCCACATGAACAGTGGCCGAGACAGGGCAACGCAGCCCCAGTCTCACAGCTGAGACCAGGGATCAGCTTCCACTGGCTCAACGTAGGTTCCAAAGAGCCTTGCAGGGCCGTGTAGGACCAAGATCTGAGCAAAGCATTAGCAAGATCTGTTCCCAGGTCCAGGCTCTGCTGCTGGAAGCAAGGCCACAGAACTGCCCTGAGCTCATCCCTACACTAAGGAAAGTGATACCTCCTAAGGTGATTACATACGAGTGTTATCAGGTTGTGAGCTTCATATTTAGTAAAAGTTCCATAAGTACCTTTCCTTTCCCATTGTCATTTTTTAAAAACATCATTGGTGGTTTGCAGAATGGCTGAAGTTGAATGATTGGCATTAGCAGATAAGGACCCTGGGGGGGTCCCTGAATTTGCATGGAGCTGGCAGAGGTGTGGGTTACCACAGTCTCCTTGGAAAACTCTTGTGTAGCCCCTGCCAAAGAAAGCGAACCTATGAGGATGCTGGGAACCAGTCATTCTGCTCCAAGTGATGCACCAAAACACAGTCCCAGCTTTTCTGACACACCTCTTTCCAAGAGGTGGATGTTGATTTCTACTCCCTTGCATGTGGACTGGACTTAGTGACTCACTTCTAATAAATAGATGACACAGAAGTCATGGGGTTAAAAAGACTGTGGGTTCCATCCTGGCTATTTTTGTATCAGTCTGTCTCTGTCTCTCTCACTTTTCACCTCTGTCCATCTCTCTGCCTCTCTATGTCTCTCTCTCCATTATTGTTTCTCTTTATCTCTCTCTTTATCTCTTTCTGTCTCTCTGTCTCCCTCTCTTTGTCTCTGTCTCTATCTGTCTCTGTTTCTCTATATCTCTCTGTCTCTCTCACTTTCCACCTTTGCCTGTCTCTCTGCATCTCTCTGTGTGTATGTCTCTGCCTCTTTTTCTCTCTCTCTCAGCCTCTGTCTCTCTCTCTGGGATCATTTGCTCTAAGGAAGTCAGCTACCCTGTCATCAGGGCACCCCAACAGCCAACACAGAGTCCCATGTTGTCAGGAGTTCAAGTCTCCAACCAAGAGCCAGAGGCACCCTGAGGCCTGTGAACAGCCATGTGACTGAGCTTGAAAGGGGTTCCTCCCCAGGGAGGCCTTCAGGAGGGGCTGCAGCCTCAACTGACCACTCAAGATCTTTATGGCAACCTCCTGAGGGACCTTGAGCTGGTATCATCCAGCTAAGTCTACCCCAGATTCCTGACCCACTGAAACTGAGAAAATCAGCACTTGCTGTTTTGAGTGGCAGAGTTTGGGGGTACTTTGTTACGTGGCAATAGCTAACTAATACAATACCGGACAGAAATGTGTGCATCCACATCCATGCACTTCAAGACTCAACAGAAGTGTTCATGGCAGCATCATTTGCAGTGTCCCAAACTGCCACTGACCCAGTGTTCATGAACAGCAGAAAGACTAAATAGACTGTAATGCATTCATTCATACAATTTCATATGCTAATAAAAATGAACCAGGACAGCTATGCGTGACGTCATGAATGAATCTCAGAATATAAGACTGAGCAAGAGAAGTCAGATATGAAAGAGTCTATACCATGTATTTTATTTATGTAAATCTCCACAGTAAAAAATTTCACCTGTACTACTAGAAGGCTAGAAAGAGGTTAGCTAACAACTCTAGACCTAAATTGTATAATCTGTGAATAAGCAGGTTAGCTTTGCTCTAACCTAAAACAGGAATCAGTAAGCATTTTTATGAAGGGTTAGAGTAACTGTTTTATATTTTGTCAGAGCCTGTGGTCTGTCACAACTACTCAACTCTGCCAGCACTGGAGCACAAAGCAGCCTCAGGAAATACACAAGTGAATGGGCCTCACTGTGTCCCAATAAAACTTTATTTACAAAAGAAGCTGCAGATCAGACCTGGCCTGAGGGCCAGAATTTGCTAACCCCTGCGCTACATAAAATAATTCTAAACATTGTGACTGTTTGAAAGTACAATTTTATTATTTTGGGTATTATCGATGTACTCTAAAATAAAAATAAAACAGTATTTCAGCATCTTTTTTCATAGTTGGTAGAATGAAATAAAAAGAAGAGAGAGAGAGATTCAACTTTCCAAATACTTGTGAAAGCCTTCCAACTCGGGATTCAGTTGGAGTAACAGGTCAGCCTGGCTTTCTGGCATTGGGTCCTTGGGCTCCCTCCTGGTAACACTGACCAGGAAAGTCAGCTCAGCTGGAAGACACACTTAGGCTGCATTTTGATGTTCTTTGCTGGATTGAAGCACCAGATTCAACATTCATTTCTCATTCCAACATCACCATATAATAGAGCTACAGTGAAACTGTAAGTATCTTCTTTCCATTTTTAATGAAATCTGCAATTTGTAAAATAGAGTTAATAGTACCTTCAAATGCTCATAGTTTGGAGTAACTGTGGTAGATTATAGATAGATAGATAGATAGATAGATAGATAGATAGATAGATAGATAGGTAGGTAGGTAGATAGATAATGACTTAAAAATTCCAGGGGAAAATAAAATGCATAAAACAAATTTACAAAACAAAATGCTCTGTCTTTATTTTTTAGTGAAACAAAACAAAGCAAAGTTATCCAGAGTGTGCACTGCTCATAAAAGCTCAGCACCTCTTCACACCCTTGCTGGATGAAGGTGTGTGATGGTTGTGCTCACCTGGACAAGGTCACCTGGGCTGGCAGGACCTTGTCTAGCGGTAGAGGAGCTGAGGTCGTGGAACCCGCCCTCCACCATGACAGCAGCACCCAAGTCACTTGGTCCACGTTTCCTGAACATACATTTAATTTGGTGAAAATATACATATTTTCTGAAGCCACTAAGCTATCCCTGCATCTACACACCCTGGGTACCAGCTCCCACACCGGGTACTGGCTCCCAAAGTCTGTGGCATGAAATATTTCATTAAAACCAACCCTGTAAATGTTCCCCAACAACAGATGAAGGAACAATGTGTTACTTGTCACCAATACAGTGGAAGTGTGGTTTACCTGTGGTCAAAAGGAATGGCTGCAAACAGATGTCCCATATTTGACAGAGGTGTCCAAAGAGCTGTCATTGTCACACATCTTGATGGTGGGTGAGGTCACTCAGGACTATTGATATTTACCAAGACAAACAACCAACTCACAATTCAGTAATCCAAGTGAACGCACTAAATGAAGCTGACTGGCAATAATTTTATGCCTTCTTTACAACACAACATTTTGTAATTCAAGATGTTTTAGAATCCAAGTCCAAAGAAAATGGCCAAAATTAAAAATAAATAAATAAAATAAAGACTCACCAGGCTTCAGGAAGTAAGTGAAGGAATAAGTGGCTTTGGTCCCTGGCTGGCCAAGCATGAATTTAATCATCCTCTGCTGTCTCCTCTGGATGGTCTCTGTACCTGGTAGAACACCAAGATAAAGGTTAACTTAATTTTGATTCCATTGTCATCGAGTGACTTCCAAAGAGTCACAGTACAATTAAGCACCATACCAAGTAGTTACTATTGCACAGAAAACTACCTGTCATACGGTAGGTCAGGCAACTGAAGACAGAAAAAATTGCCAGTCTCTTAGGTGAAATAACAGGGTGTCCACAGCTACAAAGCATTACATCTAATTAATGGGCTGTGGAAGACAACCAGCCAGAAACCAAGCATCTCTCTGTCTAAAGCTCTCAGCTAACTTTCCAGAGAAATTCCCTCCCTAGGAAAGTAATTCAATTAAGGGGGGAAATAGGCAAATATGAAACACAGACAAAAATCTGGTATTCTTCACATGTCCCCAGATCATAAGGTCAGGTAGTCAGGATGGCAAGTACAGTTACAAAAACGAGCTTGAGCTCGTGCTGTGATAAATAGCTGCAGCAACCAGAAGTGGTTCAGGATCATCTTTAAGCTCTGACAGCCAATGAAGCTAATATGCCAACTGGAGTTCTGATGCTGAAGAATCTGTAGTCATACATAGACAGATGTTTGTGTAAGTCAGCTGATGCTTCCGATGAGGACATCGTAGGTACTCTCCATGAAGACACCTGCCAGGGCACCTGCCCGGTCCTGCCCCTAGCCCCCTTGGAGGTCAGGATCACCCACACTTGGTGGGAAGACAGTCACCTTACTGAGAAGAGTAGGGAAAAGGATCTGGGAACATTACTGCTTCTCAAAAAGACTACTATTTTTATGTAACAGCTTTCCTTGATTGTATTTCACATACCACACTTGGTGCATTGGATGGGTGGAAAATGCATTCAATATTCAACATTTCTGTGAAGTCTGTCTGTGTGTATGTATGTGTGTGTGTGTGATGTACCTTTAGGGTACATTAAGAATCTATCTTGTTAAAAAAATAAATAAATAAAGTTGCCATATCATCCAGCAATCTCATTCTGGGGTATATATCAGGAAAAAAACTCTAATTTGAAAAGATACATGTACCCCAATGTTCACAGCAGCATAATTTACAACAGTCAAGACATGGAAGCAACCTAAATGTCCATCAACAGATGAATGGATAAAGAAGATGTGATTGATATACACACACACACACACACACACACACACACAATGGAGTATTACTCAGCTATTAAAAAAGAATCAAATAATTCCATTTGGAACAACATGGATGGACCTAGAGATTATCATACTAAGAGAAGTAAGTCAGACAGAGAAAGACAAATATCATATGATATCACTTATATGTGAAATCTAAAATATGACACAAATAAACTTATTTGTGAAACAGAAACAGACTCACAGACATAGAAAACAAATTTATGGTTACCAAAGGAGAAAGGGGATGAGGCAGAGATAAATTAAGAATATGGGATTAGCTGATACAAACTATTGTATATAAAATAGACAACAAGGTCCCACTGTATAACACAGGGCCATATATTCAATATCCTATAATAAACCATAATGGAAAGGAATATGAAAAAATTATGTATACATGTGTATAACTGATTCACTTTGCTGTACAGCAGAAGCTAAAACAACATTGTAAATCAACTATACTACAATAAAAAACAAAAGCAAACAAACCAAAAAAACTTATCTTGGGTCATACTTGAAAGGTCACAATGAGAGGTAATTGAGACAGAAGCATATTTGAATGTTGAAGGCAACATAATAAATAAATTAGTTTATGTAGATTTCAATTCAGCCATCAGCAAAAAGGAAGAAAGAGCTACTTTACTTGTGGGCAATGGGGGGTCTCAGTCCTTTCTGGTTGGAAATATAAGAGAGGGTAACAGAGCTCCGAACCATCTTCATTTTGCTCTCTTTTCTTTTGGATTAATATAAACATAGAAGGAGCTGAGGTGAATCTTGAAAAAATACTGTATTAAATCATATAAAGGGGAACAGACGTTAATATAATTCAGAGTACAGGCATCCAAATATACCCTTGTGTCTGTGTTTCTTTGAATATAGCTCTGTCGAATATTTTTTAAATGTAATATTATTTAACTGATATTTGTCATCCTTTTTACAAAGCTCACTTTCCAAGAAAAGAATAGTCAAGTGAAAGTGAATTGTGGGACTGATGCTGGTTTTCAAACAACTGTCATTATAATCATGTAGTTGAAATCTTTCTAGTTCTCAAACCAAACTTTCCTGACAATGATACATGAATTTTACCTACCTAGACAGGTCCAGCCTAGGTTACTCTTCTTATCTCCCCACCCAGCCTGCATTGGAGGGTACCTGGCTTAGCCTGCCCTGTCCCCCACCCCTGGTATCTCCCCACTGCCCCCCTCACTAGACTGGGATCCTGGGGCAGAAATGGTGCTTTTCAACTCTAGGACCTACTTCCTGACTGGACCCTGAGAGGTTCTCTGCATGTGTGTTGGATATGTCTCTTATGAAATTAATAAAGGAATTAAGGAAATTAATTATGTCTAGCCTTTAAAATCTCAGCCTATCAAATGGCAGCCAGCACCAGGCACGTTGACCCAGCACAGATAAAAAGAGTCACATGAGAGAGCGGGAGAAAATGTGCAGAGAAAGTGTAAATAGCTGATCTTCATCCACATTATGAGGGTGACGGTTCATCTCGCCAAAAGTAGTGTAAGCACCCATGAGGCCAAGTGTGCACCTCACCCTGGTGAGCTTTGATGAGTCAGACTAAGTAAAGCTGAGACAGTCATGCATGGTTGGACACAAGCTCACAGGCAAACAGTGGGGAAGATTAAAATAAAATAAATAAAATAAAATAATAAAATAAAATTAATTAATAAAGGAAAGCAGGAAGAAAAGAAGGAAAGGAGGGAGGAAGGAAGGGAGGGAGGGAAAGAAGGAGGGAGGGGAAAAAACAAAAATAGGAAAATGTACGGGGAAGTTGAGAAAGAAGACAATGACCATTCTGACCGCCCTTTTAGCGAGGGTCCTTGGACCACACTGGGGACACCTCTGGGGGAGTGGGGTGGGTGTGGACAGCGGACCGTCTTGTCAGAAGTGGGATCCACTCTTGTTTCTTGAAAACTTTCTTCCACAAGAAGTGGAATTCTTTTCCGTAATTTCCTTTTCTGTTGCTTGTAGAGATTATTTCTGCCTCTATGAACTTCTCAGTGTTTCTTATTTCAAAAGGCAGAATCGATACATCAAATTAAAGGAAATAGCAATAGGGGATGTTAGTTACCGTTGCCACTCAGCCACATCTGGAGGTGTTGTTTTCTCAGAAAGTTCAGATCGAGCCACAGAAGTGGTGCCAGTATTTATGGGGTCCTGGGGTAAAAGCTGTACATGGGGGACCTAACCAGGTGGGTCTGAAAGGACCACGCGGACTTGACACTTTGCCCAAGGATTGGGTTGGTAGTACACAGGACACATGACGCTTATCAGGATGTGGGGTAAAAATGTTACTTTGTGTCAACCACGCAGGGCCACACATCACACTTGTTACAAAATTGCTCAAGCTCATATATCAATGTTGAACATGTGAACCTTAAGATGCTGTTCAGCCCAGGACAGAGGCTGGCAGTTGTCTGTATATGGGGAACAATGTTAACAATTTCTGCCCCTAAGGTAAACACTTTTGTTTCTGAATTTATATCCCTGATCTGGGGGGAGTGGTTTACACCGGCTCCTCTGGGCTAGTACCCAGTGGACCGGTTCCCCTGACCCATCCCTTCCTCCTGTCCAGCAACAAGATCAGCCTTCGGACCTCACCCACCACCCACTGCAAAGGTGCTGGACAAAGTGTATCTGAGGATCATCATGTCGATCTAAACAAAGGTCGGACTTAAGAGAAGCCTCCACACCTTTTCATCTTGGCACTTGCTTAGGTAGCAAATGCACCATCACCCTGTGGGCATCTGCTAAGAGGAGGGGTACAGGGGGGCTGGCTGATGGGTCCAAGCCCTGAAGGTCACTGCCCCAGCAGGGTGAGATGTCTCTTCAGCAGTCACTGGCATGCTGTGATTGTCACCTCAGTTTCAAGGATATCAGTACATTTATAAATATTTAAGTGCTAGTCATTGCCACCTTGTTAAGACCAATGAACTTTCAAACTCAGCATGATTTATTGACATATTTAGTGTTTTCATTCTCATAATATAACATACTTCTTTGAAAAACCCACCATCTCCTCCTCCTCCCCCTCCTTCTCCTCTTCCTCCTCCACTTTCTGAAAAGAGGCTCCCTTCCAAAGACAGAGAGTCAGAAAATTGGATTTGCTGTGTCAGGAGGGAGATAAAGCAGGAAGTATCTCTTTGTGCAAGGGCTTTGCACTACCTCTGGGGAACCCAGGAGGAATCACCTGGGAGAAAACACAACACAAACCGCCATCTCTTCATTTAGCAAAGACAAAAGGTGTGCTCAAGAAGACCCACATCAAAAAGCATCGGATTACTAATCAGGCTAATGATCTGAGAGACAAATCCTTGCATCTAAGTTACCATTGTGTCCCTGCCCTGGACCACTCACTGAAGTCCTTTTGGCCTTTGGCTATTGAAAGCGTGCTCTTCCCAAGGTACCCCCAAGAAAGAGGCATTTGTTATTCTACCTTGTTCAAAGGCTATTCCTGAAAAGCTTCCTGGATTTGGTTTCTCCTTTTCTACTCAAAAGAAAAAAAAAAAAAAAAAAAAGCCTGGGCTGAGTTAAATGGATTAGTCACATTTTCAGTTTAAAGGGAGACTGGTAAGAAGAAAGCTGGAGTTTGGGCTTCATCCCTCTTGGAGTGGCTGGGATGAAGCTTCCAGATGTGCATCTACCTCTAATGACTTAATCACCTAATTAGCTGACTGGTACCCACCGCTGGGATGGCCTCTAGCCCACTTACCTTCAAGTGATTCAGCGAGGATTCCAGTGAGAAAAGCATACCTTGGACTTTAAGATTCCGGAGATAAAACACTGGGAAAGAAAAACCAAAATAAACCCATTCAGCAGGAAATGTGAAGTGACTTTTATTTTAAATCCTCTTTGAACCCATAGGGTGACGTGGGCGTGTCCATTTCCGCAAACTATCTTCCCAGCCACGTACTTTTCAAGTTTCCTTTTTGCAGCCTTCATTTCTATTTCTTTGATAGTTTGCTTTTATTTTTGAAGATTTTTAAATTGCTTTCCTTACCCTCCCTCAAATAAACCTCTCTTTGTAAGTGTTATAAAAAGCGAGAGATCATGTAGGATAAGTGTTGAGAAGTAACAGACAGATAATTCCTTTGTTGAGAAGTTCAAGATTCTAAGTATAAAAACTGTCCTGGGTGTAACTCCAGGTTTGCCCATCTCTCCCCGTTGTGCTTCTACAGAAGGGGCAAATTCACATGAAAGTGGGGTGGAGGGAATTCCAGGGGTGAATGTCTACCATGCCCTCTGGCTTTTAAAATCCTTACCATCACCTGTGAAGTCTTTGGGGTGGAAGTAGGAGAGAGGGAGGGGTTCTCTAGTAAAAGGTAAGCTCCAGAGAGTGATCTAGAGTGAAGGTTTGAAGCCAGGAGTAGGTAGGAAAAAGCAGGCATGAGGTCAAGGTCTCCCAGAATGTCTGGGGGAGAGAGATGGGCTAGGGGCGCACACACATTTCAAGTGCCTTTGGGCCCACACCTCCAGGCTACTCTCCAGCACAGATCCACACTCACCAAGGTCTCCAAGCAAAGCGGGGGATTATCCCTGACTCACTCTGTCCTGGCTCCATGGAGAGGCTGGGCACCAGGGAGAGGATGCTGGGAGCCAGCTGAGAGGGAGTTACATATGCAAGTGAGACCACATCTTTTCCCCTCCTAAAGCATTCTGATGGTTTCTGAGGCTCTTAGACTAAGATCTTGAGACTTTATCACGCAGGCCCTTTGTGACCTGTCTCCAAACCCAGGTCCCAGCAGAGACCCTCACTCACTACTTTCTGGGCCCTGGCCACCTATCCCATCAGCCAGTGCCCCTGTGTGTTTTCTTCAGTTGTAAGTGCCCTCCACCTGCCCCTCCCCGTAGGACGATGTCATATTATTATAGTTTTCAGCTTAAATATCATTCTTCTCTGTTGTGACCCTTGAAAACACCTGCCGAATGGGACTCTCCAGTTATTGTCTGTTACATCCCTTGGTCCTCCCTTCACCTGCTTCCCATACAATGTAAGTTCCAAGAAAAAAGAGGTCTGGTCTGTCTTATTTCCAGCATTCCCAGTGTTAGGCAGAATACTTGGAGGGTATAAAGCATTTTACAGATAATCCTGAAGGGAAAGTATATGTGAACAAATCTTTTTCTTTACCCTGCTATTCCTGAAGGTGTGTAAATAATCTTCATCCTTTCTGTCACTATTTGGCATCCTAGAAGAATCCTCAACCTGTATCACCTTCATCGACACCTTTTCCATTCACTCTTTAATTTTGGATGAGGCCAAGGGCAGTGCTGGAATTTTTCTTGCAAGATTAATGGGGACTGGTGGTGCATTGATTAAGAGTCCGCCTGCCAATGCAGGGGACACGGGTTCGATCCCTGGTCCGGGAAGATCCTACATGCCATGGAGCTACTAAGCCCGTGCGCCACAGCTACTGAGCCAGTGTGCCACAACTACTGAAGCCTGTGCACCCTAGATCCTGCAACAAGAGAAGCCACCACAATGAGAAGCCCACGCACCGCAACAAAGAGTAGCCCCTGCTCGCCACAACTAGAGAAAGCCCGCTTGCAGCAACAAAGACCCAACGCAGCCAAAAATAAATAAATAATTTAGTTAAAAAAATAGATTTATGGGGATCTTCTAATTACAAAACCCCTCAGTCCTCTCATGCCCAAGATGCCACGTTTTGCCCTGCTGACGGTTCTTCTTTCTGCCAGCTTCAACTTTCACTTTTTTGACTAGTTCTCTAGGACCTTTGTTGCCTAAATGAAACCACTGCAAAGGTCTCTGTCTTCGGCGCTCCATGGCAGTCCTTTCTATGCAAATGTGCTCCCTTGTAGACCTCAAAACCTCTACAGTGATGACTCAAACTTGCTCTCACATTTCAATTTACAAATTTTAACCACATGCTTGGAAATCTATACCCCGATAAAAAACCTATATTGTAGACTCAAAATACCCCAAACACAACTCAAGGGGTTAGCTTTTCCATGCCAGCGTCTCCTGGTTCCACGCCTCGTCCTGCGAAGCTGATGACCCCGCACCACCTTTGACCACCCTCCTCCCTCATCTACATGTGGTCGGGGTCCAAGCCCTAGGACACTACATGACCTTTGTGTCTGACCTGCAACTTCTTTCCACCAGTCGCCACCGCCACCGTCATTTCTCAACCTCTCTTGTTTGCACTATTGCAATGCTCTTCAAACTCAACCCACCCTAGCCATCTGGAACACCATTTCCATATGATGTCCCTGACACTGAGAGAGAGGAATATTTCTATTTTGTTCCATAAACTCAATTCCTTTATGCTCCCCGCATAGTTACCTGCACACTCTTCAACAGCCAGAGGGCTAACTGATGTAGCCATCATTCAACTCCCAGGTGCCCTGCCCACCCACCTCTCCACCGGGGTGCAGTAAACCTCTCGCTGTCCCCCACATGTGTGTCCACTCCTCTACCACGAGATGACCCTCCTGGCCTCTTGGCCATGGGAGCTTTGGCTCCTTTAAGGCAGAGACAGGGTTGTATGTGCTCCATGAAGCTTCTGCCTCTAGGTCAATGTGATCCCTTCCCCCTTAGGGTCCCAATAATGCACTGTGTGCCCCTCTCATGGCCCTTCCTCCACCTTTCGTGAGCATTTGCTTGTTCATATTTTATCTTTTCCACTAGACTACAGTGGTCTTGAACCCAGGAGACAGACTTCCCCCATCACTGTCATATACACTAAAGTGGATCAGATTAAACCCAGGGGACTCCCTGTAGATACCCTATATCTGATGGTAAAATAGACACACAGATTCTGATTTTTGTTTTTTTTGTTTGTTTTGTATGTGTGTGTCTGTGTGTTATTTGCTTCACTCCGTTACAGCAAGGATGGCCTGCTTCTTTGAAAAATCAAACATCATTTTAGCAGATGAGTAGGTGATAGAAGATCTTAGTTATTTCCTTTTAAGTTGTTAATTTTTAGGAATTGAAGACAGTCTGCATCTTTCAGGCAAGGGGGATTTTGAAACAGAGTCATACTAGGTGAAGATGCTGGCTGTTGAAATCGTCTTAACACCAGGCAAGGGCTGAGATGAGCCTCTAGGACTTGCCACATAATTCAAACTGAGAGATAAGTCCCCATCGATCAAACTAAATCATATGGCACCAGATGGAACGTATCTGATGATGCGGTTACGGTGTCATCTTTTTTGTCTCAATGTGGAGAAATCACTGTGTCCTTTTGGGTTCCATTAGCATTCGGGAGGACAGTTTCATCCTTGAGTTCTGTAGGGTCACGTGAATTGGCTTAAAAGCAAGGGTGCAGCTGAGTAAGCTTTAAGATGAAAATGCATCTAAAGGGATTAAGGTAACATATGGCAGCTCTTGCAGCGGAGAGCGATCTCAGAGTTAAAGGAAATCAGTATTTATAGCTCAACCGGCAAGGTCTCCAAAAGTTCTCCCCACTCCCCAGGACCTGGAGGAGGCTTGGCCAGACCAGGGCAGCTAAATAAAGTTTTTCTTTCTGTGCGGTGTTAGGAGTGACACGATAGAAGCCTGCTCTCCTTTGTCTGTTATTGAAGACCCTCAGAGCGGGAATGCCCACACTTGTTTGCAGCGGCTAATATCCAGTGTGAGACAAGGGGCACGCCTATTGTGTCTGTCACCAGTGGCTCTATTAGAAACATTCAATGCTTCTCCAGGGCTACACGGTGCGTGATGTAATTCCATTTTCTCCATGACCACAGGAAAGGGAAAGCAGGTAATTAAATGTGAGAAATCAGAGGCCGGGCTGGGGAGCCCTTTCTGCTCAGTTAGCTTTCCCAATGCAGCTGCCCAGCTGTGGCCGCCCCGAGAGGACGGCGGGGGTCCCACAAAGGCCCCATGCTGCTGGACGCACCTCAGGGCACACAGCTCGTTGTCAGGATCCAGCAAGCCAGCCATGTCCTGCTCAAGTGTCATCACTTCCCATCGACTTGAAAAGCTCCCTCCGTCCTGCGACACGCTTTATGCTCTGGGGCTCCTTTGTCTGGGGGCAGATGTCGTAGCCCCGGGGGCGTGGTCGGCGCCCAAAAGTGGACAAGAGAAAGGGCAGGAAGGGGGAAGGGGGAACAGTCAGGACAGAGAAATGCCACTTGAACAAGTGAGTCGTTTCAAATAAGGAGATGACTTGTGCTGTGGATTCACCTTTTTAATGCCGTTTTATATATCTTCTATGGTCTTGGGTATCAGGTCTATATTTTTAAGATGAAAAGAGTCTGGAAATTCTGCTGAAGCCGTTAACAACACTAGCCCTGGTAGTCAGACCTCCAAAATTGTTACATGAAAGGAAATCACTGGAATTCAAGAATTACGGACAATTGGGCGACCTGGATCTGCCCCCTGAGGAACCCCAGTGAAGTTGATGAAACTAGCTTTGCCCAAAAGAGCAAAATGAATCTCCCAATTTCAACAGATGGCTTAGGAAGGGCCCATCACCTGTTTTGTTTGGTTTTGTTGGGTTTTAATATAAATAACTATGTTTGACATTTCAATTTAGTTCTTGCAGCTTTTAATACATTTTTATCCTGTACTCTCCTGCAGATAATTTACTTCCCAGGGTTTCATTATAAGAACTATGATGGGAAAAAAAATGTTCTCATTTATGTGTAAATTTTGTTAACAGTGTAATTTGCATAATCATATTCTCCCAATGTTATTGTTTTTAAGTTAGCATTTTGAAGTTTTATAAGTGATCAACTATATATTTTTTTTGAAAAAAGGCCACCAAGCTGGAATGTGATGTGGCTTCATGATTTTTATTTTGAAATCAAATGCCTACAGATAGCTTAAAATGGTGAGGAGGAAATTGGGCCCTTAGAGTAACCCCTTGGTTAAGTTTGGACATACTGGCATTTAAAATACTAGAGTATGATTTTACATGGATTTACCAAAACGGAATCAGAGCCTACCCTACTCTCCTGAAGGAAAAACCGAGGAGGGAAAATCCTGTAGTTGTGGACTGGGGAAGCCGCAGCCTCTGTGGTACCATATGCTGTTATCCAAGCAACGACAGCTGTAAGGAGGCTTCCTGGCCTGTTCTGTCCTCTGCTCTAAGTGTGTTCTCATACCTTTGCCTGACAGGTCCCCGTGCGTGCAGGCTTGGAGGCCCAGGGCAGTCCAGTTGGAAGCTTCACTTGTCAAGTCCTCACTGTGTGGTCCCCAGGCAGGTGAGTCCCCGGATCCCTGTCCTGTGCATTCCTGTGACATCACACACCCAAGGACCTGATGGCATCCTTTATCTTGTTTAGACGCCCCTATTCCCTTCCAGACAAGTGCTCCTGAGGGTTAGAGAAAGACACCTCCTCACCTATGGTCCGGCTCACCAAGACCTCCAAAATGTGGACAAACAACTACTGCTTTCCCATTGTTCACACACTATGAAGGGTACCCTCACTCAGGAAGGGCATTCTTCCTGAACACAGCCAGGAAGAGTAAAAGCAGGAGAATTATTTGGAGACGAGCTATTTGTAAACCTAGATTCTATATTCCTTATTGATTATCTATCATAAACTGACTTTAAGTTTATTTCAGTAGAGAAAGAAGAATTCATTTAACATGATATGTTTAAAGCCCGTTTTGCTTCCTTTGAACCACCTTTTGGGGTGGAGGGCTCAAGGCTGTGTCCCTCCCTTTCCCCTACCATGGTCCCCAGGGTCTAAGGAGTCTAGCTGGGCTGTGTCCCCCTCTGGGAGCAGAGGGGCAGGATGCCACCTTGCAAGGTCAGGATTCAAAGCTCCCAAGTAGCGACTGTTTTTAAAAGACAAGCAGACCTGCTTTCTGATACTGCTAATACGAATCGTCAGCTGGGAGCTTGATTTTGGGGTTGAATACAATTACATGTTCCTGTTTGACTTGACACATCACAGCTAGGAGCCAAATTTGGTGGGGAAAACCAAATTTCTCATCATCCTTCTTGACATGAAGTCAGAACGGTTTGTTTCTGAAATCTGTTTGAAATGTGCAGTTCTTGTTTTCCATCCTTGTACATCCGAAGCTGAGGTTCGCATGGTGCGGCTCAGAAAACCAAATCACAGAGAAAGAGGAGCAGAAAGCAAGTACCATGAATCCTCCCAAGGAATTCTGAATATATATCGTCTCCCCAACTCTTTTGCAAAACTGCCAGAAAATGATGTGATTTCATGCTCGCCCGTGAAAACATGAAGCACGATGGGTTTCGAACCCACAGGTTTCTATTTAGAGCAGCAGCCAAAATGATACCTTTAAAGACTCTGCAGTGGCTTTTCCCATTTGTAAATGTCCTGCTTCCTAGTGTAGGAATGTGGTGAGTGGCTGACTTGATAACGATTTGCGAGAGAAGAGACCACCCTATGCTATTTAAGACACTGCTTTTTTTTTTTTTTTTTGAGGTGGGAGTGAATTTAGTTGTCCTCAATATAAAATAATAAAATCACAACTGTTCCTCTGGTGGTGAGGGAGAGACAGACTTTCATTCTACAGCTTTAGCAGTGGAATCGTTCTTTTAAAAGGGTTTTCTAGCTAGCTAGCAATCTGAAAGGAGATTGACGGTGAAAACCTTATGAAACCTGGTGCCAGCTCAGAGCAGCTGAACCAGCAGCTAAACCAGGGAGAAATCAGCCTGGACGGGATACGCTCACGGGCTCTGACCCAGATGGCACATCCTGTGTAGCCAGCAATGCAGTCCACTCACACGTCACTGTCCTAAGCGTCAATGAGGACAGAAATAAAAGGCTGATGGCAAAGGCTGAATGGAGGTAAGGCCACCTGGACACCTGGGGACGTGAGGCCCGTGGTAAGAATTCAAACCACGAGTTGGGGGAAGGACTTGCAGCGCGTTCTGCCTTTAGTGTCTATGCCAACGGCTCTATGCTCTCTTGCTTGCAACATTGCAAAACAAATGAGCAAAAGAACAAGGGGCTGGACCTCCTCTGTCTCAAGAAACATCATGAGAAATGTGAAAGCCGTCAGTGGTGGGCAGGCGTCCGTCCTAAGAACAAGCACAGGCTTGTTTGGCGTACTGTGGGCTACGACTCCCCTGCAAGCCCTCAGCCTCTCCCACATCTGCACGTTGCAGCGTGGTGTGCTGTGAGGGGTACAGCTGGACCCGCACTCTGGAGGTGAGCGAATCACGTGCACCCAGTAGGAGGCTGGGGGCTCGGCCATCAACGATCGGCAGCTGCAGTGATAGCCAAAGGCTTTGATACAACGCCCCAGGGAAGTTGCCAGTGGGTTTATAGACCTACTAAAAAAAAGACAAAAACAAGAAGCTTATATGTTGACTCAACCTAGCATATTATTAAAAGACAGATACAGAATAGAAATGGGATACTTCCAAATTAGGAATAATTTATGGTTGAAAATCCAAGATCAAATACTTTGCCACTGATCGTCATACGAACAGATTTCTTACTAGTTAATTACAATTCAGACATCCAATATATCCACTTTTTAATGTAATAATTTATTGCTTTGTAATGAGGTTAGTTGTGCCCTGATAAAGTGATGCCATTTCTGAAGGCCATGAATGACTGAGGGGAAATAAACAAATGTGGCCTAATAACAAATTTTTATACCTTTTAAAAAGTTTTGTGAATGTCAAATTCCATCAATCGCAATGCAAAATTCAGGCTTGAAATACATATTTTTTTGAAGTCCAACTTGACTGGGGATATCTGGAAGAAAATTTACTGAACTTGTTCACTGATGGAATAAGAAATAGTTATATTTACTGAGCTGGCAAAAGAAAAGTGCCTATTCTCACCTGCTCCAAATATTCCTTCCCAAACATTTCAAATCTAACTTAATTCCTTCTACTGGATACAAACGATCTAAAAAATCAAGTGTTATTTTAAGAAAAAGGTGAGGCTTGGGGCTTCCCTGGCAGTCCAGTGGTTAAGACTCCATGCTTCCACTGCAGGGGGGTGGGTTTGATCCCTGGTTGGGGAAGTAAGATCCCGCAAGCCATGCAGCGTGGCCAAAAAAAATAAAAAATAAAAAAAAAATAAAAGAAAAGGTAAGGCCAACATATTAAAGGATTTACAAGGGGCAGCAAGGCATCAATGATGCAGGTAAAAACAGCCTCGGAAAATCCACGTGCTTGGAAGTCCATGTCATGAGTGGGATGCGGGGACCAGCCTTGAACCTCTGCTTCCGAGGTCTTCCCTCTCATCCAGGCAGATGTGCGCCCTGGGAGTCGTCCTCCAATGCCCCTGTGATTGTCCCTCCAAGTGCAACATGTCCCAGATTGGACAGGTGGGCACCTGCTAGTGGCCTTCTGTCTAAATCCTCCCAATACGTCCTCTGCATTTTGGCCTTTATGGCGCTGCCTCCAAAAACCTGATTCAACCCCTCCTGCTAGATGGAGATTCTCCAGGTTGACACCTGGCGTAGGATCAGGCAGTTGCTGGAACATGGCGTGGCACAGCCTGGCCGGCTGGGAGGTGCCAGGCACGCTCCCCAACCTTCACAGCTTCCGGGATAATTTTGTCTTGTGTCAGTGTTGCTCTGTGCGTTGTCTGCTCCAAAGATCACAAAGGCCTCCCCACCATCCACTGGATGGTGAATATCTTTAGGGCACAGTGCAAGCCTTCACGTTGGGAACTTGTGCCTCATCACTTTTACGGGCAAGGAGAGACTCAGCAGGTGCTCAGGACACTGATGCCAGCACAGCTCCTTCTCAGCCCGCCGCAGGACGCACAGGCCTGAGGCTTCCATGAAAGTAGCAAACTCAATAAGCTCCAGGTCCCAAGAGGGCAGGTCTTCTCATGAACTGGGGCTGGGACTTGTCTTCACAGGAAATCCAGGAACTTCTTTGTTCTTTATCTTTTTTATTGAAGGATATAGTTGATTTCCAATGTCGTGTTAGTTTCAGGTGTACAGCAAAGAGATTCAGTTATACATATATATTAATATCTTTTTGAATTGAGTGTTCTCTGAATATATATGTATCTTTTCAAATTAAAGCCCAGGAGTGGGATTGTTGGATCATATGGTAACTCTAGTTTTAGTTTTGTAAGGAACCTCCATACTCTTCTCCATAGTGGGTATACCAATTTACATTCCCACCAACAGTGCAGGAGGGTTCCCTTTTCTCCACTCCCTCTCCAGCATTTGTTATTTGTAGACTTTTTGATGATGGCCATTCTGACAGGTGTGAGGTGAAACCTCATTGTAGTTTTGATTTGCATTTCTCTAATAATTAGCAAGAACTTCTTATGATAAGATCATGGGAGTTTAGAAACTGTGGAAGGAACCTGCGGGCGTGCCTTCCCTGGGCACAGGGACGCACCAGCATGCCTCTGCTGTCCCAGGCACACAGAGGTGAGATGACCAGGACCCCTGCTGGCCCAGGTTCAGGGTTTTCTTGCCTTGAATGGTGAGCCGGGCCATGCAGCTTCTGTGGAATGTCCACCTAGTGTAGCCTGAGGCTGGAAAAATGAATCACATCTTGTTTTTCTGCAGAGACAAGAACCCAGGCTCTCCTGCTCTGAATAGAAAGCCCCCACCATGTCCGGTAAACCTGCCGAGTCACTGCCACTACCCGCTACTCTGATAAAATCGGCTCCTACCTCACTGGTTCCATCCATCCCGCAGCCTGTTCATGGCTCCGTCAGCTCCCTCTAAATAGCGGGTTCGTGGTGAGTCTAGACACCAATTCCAAAATGAAGACACAACCAAACCCATAATTTTATATGTAAGTGTGTGTGTGGGTCTCTCAGGAGTAGGGTAGTATTATTTCACCCTTCAGAGCGTGGAGAAAATGTGGTAGTAAGCTCGGGAGCCAGTTAGTTCTCCTGGGCAGGTATTTCCCAGGGGTAAACATTTCTCTCCTGGTTGATTTCAAGCTACCCCTGGTTAAACAGCAGGCTTGCCAATTCCTGATTGTGGAGCAGTTGGTCCTCGGGAGCCTGGACCAGCAGAGCACCTGAATCTGCTACCCAAATATGAAAGCAAGGAAAACTGCTCTTCCGGCCTGTCTCCCTGTTTCTCATTTGGGGGTCCAGGAGTGCTTTTCGCACAGGCTTCCTTCTCCCACAGCTGGGGATCGTGCCTGGCTGCTGTGTGCGGTGGGGGGGGGGGGTGCGTTGCCATGGCCACTGCTCACCCCACTCCGGCCATGCTCCTTTCGCTGCCAGTGACCACCCAGACCACGCAGGACGGGGCACAGGGGACTCTTAGGACCAGCCTATCAGATTGGCTCCAGGCTTGAGGGAATCAGGGTAGTACCCTTCGCTTCTCACTCAGTGGGGACAGCTGCCCTTCTTCCTGAGCATTCTTCTCACCCCAGCCTCACTCACAGGAAGATGGTAGTGCTGGAAGGGCACAGGTGAAGGTCTCTTCCCCGTCGCGAGGGCCAGGTGGGCAAGGCTGGGGCAAGGCTGTTGTCCCCAGGATGAGCCCCAGGCCTCAGACAGGAGCTGAGTCATTCTCCGTTCACAGGGGGCCAATGCAGTCTTGCTGAGGAAGTAACAAGAACAGCACAAGCTTCAGTCGGCATTTCTCGTATGAATATCGAACTGTGGAACCAAGGGAAGCTGAGACTAACTGCAAAGTGTGTGCCTGGTTGAGCTGGTATTTACATACACTTATCGTCAATTGCTTGCATCTATTTTAATCCGCATCTTCATCTGTCATTTTACCTATTCTCCATCTTTTCAAAGCTGCTGTTTTTCTTATAGCATAAAGACTGGCAGCTCAATTTTTTCCAGACTTGATACCCATGCAATTTAAAGTGATTTGTAGAGAACATAATTTGTAAAATAAGACTGAGAAAATATCAGTAAGCTGGAGCCTTTTGAATTCTGTATTAGCACTAAAATAATCCCAATTTAAAATTATGCATGAATGCATTAGAATTCAGAAACCATGTGGGTCTCTGTGGTGAGAATACTTAGGATGCTTCAGCTGATAACCTCCGATATATTTACTTTCATTAGATTCCCTGATGTAAATTTAATTAAAAGGAGAAATGAGACCTAGCCTATGGTTCGTTTGTATGTTTGTTTGTTTTCATAAGTGAATCAAAACAGGAAGCCTGGAAATATTCATTCCAGCCACTGCTTCACTGTGGAACTGGCATACACTTGGTGCCTGATGTATTAAACCAACTTTAATGGTGATGTTCAGTTATCCGTATGAGTCTATATATAGGTCTATAGAAAAAAAGTAAGTTCCTCTTTCTCATCCTTCACTTTTTACTATCATGGCTCCTTTCTCTCTTTTATCTTTTACCTTCTGAGCTCATCACAGAAATCACACAAAATAAATACCTTAAAATATTCATGAGAGATCGTTTTCCCTGACCCAGGCATATCTGAAAAGAAAGAAAAACAGAAACTGAAATTCTCATCTGTGAGACTGAGCTGTTTTCTGGAAGGAAAGTCCTTCTTCAAGACTGGACCAGTGCCACCGCCCCTGATTAATCCCAGGACCGTCCACAAAGCGACTGTAGTTTGGAGAACTACGGGGCGTATCAACAAGGTCATGGGCCTCGATTCCCTTCATTTGACTCATCTTCCCGAATCATTACCAGCAGGCGTCAGGCTACTTGGGAATCACTATGCGAAGGTTCTGAACTGTTTGCAAAGAATCTAACGGAAATATTCATCAAAGCAATTCCACATTGTCTTCAACATCAGAGTCGTCCGACGACCGACCGAAGAGACCTTGAGAGCCAGAGTCCAGACCAGCCAGCACGTGGCTGTGCCGTTCCATTTGCTTCCACGTCATTTGTGTGAGAGCTGCCTTCGCTGGTGTGTGTCAGGAAAAGGGCATAACGATCTCCTTGTTTTAGTATCTTTGAAATGAATCCTTACGACTGAATGTCTGAAAGCCCAGACTCCATTCACCTTCGTTTTCGCCTCCCCGCCCCCCCCCCTTCGGTGCCCCTGCCTTTGGGAGAGCTGACCATGAGGAAGGGGTGAGACCATGCTTGTACCCAACACAAGCCCGCAGGGAGGGACCACTGAGGGCACTGGGGGAGGGGAGGAGCAAGCGTGAGACGGTGAAGGTCTCTGACCACTAGGGGGCAGAACTGCTGCTCCCGTGAGAGCTGGGATGACCAAGGACCTCTGGCGACAGGATGCCCAAGCAATTTAGGCAAACATTTCTGTTTCATCCAAAACACATACCAATGCGAAAACTCATTACTCATTGTTGGGAAACTTCCCCTTGTATGGTGACTTCTTGAAAAAAGTAAAAAAATAAAAAATAAATAAAAATAAAAATACCATCTACATTCAGACATGCAAATTGTCATTAAAATGTAACTCTTTCAGGAGGGACAAATAATCGGCATAGGTAGGTAGCAGCTTTTACTGTGTTATTTTTCGAGCCAGATCCACCTACAGACACCAGTAAATGCTGGTTGCGGGGAAGCTGATCATCATGGGTGCTGCCCTGGCCCTGTAAGCAGAGAATGCGGTCAGCCACACGCTGCCAGGACACCCCTTGCTTTATTCTCAGGCCCTCAGCGTGTCCAGCAAACATCTGAGCTTTCTGAAGTGAGGGAGTCTGCACGGGGTTTTCTGGGGAAGCAGTCCCACTTAATTGTGAACACATTTTCTACATGTAGCGTCTGTTGACATTAGTCACATAATTGCAGTGATAATAAGCTCACTGACTTCGTGCACAGGGGACAGTCCATCAGGACATCAAATTTGTCTTGCTTTACTCAACGGCCCATCTTCCACTCTGAATGCACAAGGTGGACACCAGCTGTCGCTTCAAAGACGTGAAACAGCACAAACCTTCCTGCCCTTTCCTTCCCTGCCCTGACCCCAGCACCCTCCTCCTCCCTAGGAGTCAGGGAAAACCGTTTCTGCATCTAACAGTTACTGGACAAGGCTGATTTTCAGGAGGAGCACAGATGTCACGTCTCTGGGACCTGCTTGCTCTCTGTCTCAGACAGGCAGCCCGTGTGTCCCTCCTGACAGGTTTAACTTCCCCCTTTGATTAAAGAAAGACCAGGAAGAAGCAAAGGCTGGAGGTAAATTTCAATTTTAAGAAAGATGAAGCTGAAATTGACAGGAGAGGAAGTTTGTTGCACTGGGTCAGCGGCCAGATGCCTGGTGTTTTCCCTCAAGAACTCGGCTGAGGAAAAATATAATGAAAACTCTCTTTACCGGGGAGAAGAATCACGTTTTATGACAGGCAGCCCTGCTTCTGGTTGTGGGTTTTCCCTACGATAAACAAGAGTTGGGTGGGAGAAGGTAAAGTTCAAACAAATAACGTAGAAAATGTTATTTGGTGTGTCTTCTTTTCCTTTTCCTCTCTCCAACATCATCTGAGCTGATTTCCCCTTCATGATATGGGCTCTCAGCCTCCCGACAGCTGGTGCCCGGGGAGGAGAGGGGTTCCTGGGGGAAAGGGAGGGATACAGGGCTCTGACCCCATTGCCTGCCTGCAGGCTTCAGGGTCTGGGATGCTAGGTAGTGGGTATCTACCAGGTAACTTTGTAACAGGGAAGAGCCAAATCTGACTACTTGTTGGATCTGTTTCTTTTGCTTTAACCTTTGCTTTCTGCTGCTTTTGGTCACTAAAAGTATACTGTCTGTACATTAGGGCCTGCCTCGAGGCACCCTGCCCCTCTGCCTGAATGTTAAACCAAAGTGCCTTTGCTCAGGAAAACATCCGGACCTTGCCCACCTGCAGATGGCTACAAGAAAGAAGATATTAACACATCCCCTCCCCGAGGCTGGTCATTCCAGGGGACACTTGCAAATCTTATGGTCTTTTTACTTTACTTCCTCATCTCCTCCCCCTCTCTGTGCTATAAAAGAAACTGACATCCAGACCCCCAGAAGATGTTTTTTAGGAGACATTAGTCTGCCATCTCTTCGGTCTGCCGGCTTTCTGAGTAAAGCCGTATCTCTTGCCTCAGCACCTCATCTCCTGACTTATTGGCCTGTCGTGCAGTGAGCAGAGCGAGCCTGGACTCAGTAACCTCAGTAGATGTGAAACTAACCCTACTTCCGTTAACATGAATCAGTTTGGGCATGGGATGCACTTCATCTGAATCTGATCCTCACCAAATGCTTGTCACTCTGTTTTTATCCCTCCTCTAACACGAGGCTGTCTCAGGGACACACACACACTGAACCAAGCAGTGAAGATGTGAAATAAGACCCTTATCTTCACGATTATTAATTGTCCAACTGTCCATGTCCTTAGGACAGGAGAGAACCTGAAAGGCTGGTTGCAGCTCATGGGTTTCCCCTTCAGCTGCAGTGATGAAGGGGCTGCCTCCCAGCTGATCAGAATTCTCAGCCTGACAGCTGGCTCTTCCTGCCAACTCAGAAGCACAGGAAACTCTTTTGTGAGTCCTATTTTCCACTTGTTCCTATGAGCAGCTAGACATTTTGGCAGCAAAAAAAGGTAAGCCTAGAATCACAGATATAGTGTAGCTGTAGATACTGGTGTGTGTGCGTGTGTGCATATAAACTAATAGTACCTGTGTTAATGCATATGTATGTTTATAAATACTATATATTAGCTGGAAGGTAATATTTAAAACATCAATACAGTAGGCTCACACCTCATATCACTAGTGTTACCATGAACTGTGCCAGAAATGCTATAACAGTCTGAATCTTTACCCTAAGTTCCTTAAAGGGAAACTCTGGAAAAGCTCTTGAGAATGAAGCCCGTGCCGGGCAGGCTACTTGGGACCTTAAGGATGTGAAGGAAAAGACTGAAACCAGTGAGGTCCCAGCCCACACCAGTCCCCAAGTTTGAGATCAGCTTTTCCAGCACTGGAAGCACTCCTGGCCGACACTGTCACTGGCTTTGCTCCAGCCCTCACTGCAGAGGGGAGAGACAATCTAAGTCATTTCAAGGATTTTCAGACGTACAACCAAAGGGGCGTGAAACTCACTTCCTGCACCAGTAGAAGTGATTCTACCCCCTTAAGAATAAAAACAAACAACAACAGAAGCGTACGTGTTCTTATGCCCCACATCATATTATTACTACCATGAAAAACATTTAAACATAAATTAAAGCTGGAATAGTTTTCTGAGATTTTGAGAGCCACCAATGAATTTTGAGATTGACATGGGAGCGGATGCTTGGCACATGTGAATATTGTAAATTCTTGCAGTATTTGTCAACTCTTGGTTGATTAAGTATGTGGTTCCCCACTCAGAGCATTTTCTTCCCTGATAAGGAAAAAAACCTAAATATGATAGTTAATAGTTGAAAACAGGGTATCAATTAGATGTATGTCATGTCCTCTTATAATATTTTAAACATAGGGCAATCTAGGTCAGACTTGCAGTAGTCAATGTTTGTCTTCCAAAATGCAACAAAAAAATTGACTTAAAAGGACAAAGGAAAGGGCATCTACTCCTCATTTATTGACCAGAGATTTGCACATTTTTCAGAGGAAGGTGACACCTTAATGCTCTGATGCTCCAAGAAAATGACACATACTACACACAATGAATATCAGTTGTTGAGTCTTCAGCTAGACCAATGAACTAACTGCCAAATAAGAAGCTTATCTTAAGACCTTGAACAAATAAAAATTTCATTAGGATAAAGAAATGGTATACTAAGCTTAAATAATCTAAACACAAGATAAATATTAAAGCAAATACTGGAAACAACAAAAAGAAGCTTGTAATTTGCTGCTTGTAATTGCTTGCCTTTATGTAATATATCATTTAGCTAAAGTGTTCAGCATGTGAAGTTATTCCAGAAGCATTTATCTCAACCTGGAAAAAATATTTGGAAACAATATAATTAACAAGGGGTTAATATCCAAAATATATAAACAGCTCATATAACTCAATATCAAAAAACCATCAGCCCAATCAAAAAATAGGCAAAAGACCTGAATAGTCATTTCTCCAAAGAAGACATACAGATGGTCAATAGGCACATGAAAAGATGCTCAACATTGCTCATTATTACAGACATGCAAGCCAAAACCAAACTGAGATATCACCTCACACCTGTCAGAATGGCCATCATGAAAATGTCTACAAATAACAAATGTTGGTGAGGATCTGGAGAAAAGGGAACACTTGTGCACTGTTGATGGGAATGTAAATTGGTGCAGCCACTATGGAAAACAGTACGGAGGTTTCTCAAAAAACTAAAAATAGAACTACCAAATATCCAGCAATTCCACTCTTGGATATATATCCAGAAAGAAAACAGAAACACTAACTCGAAAAGATACATGCACCCCAATGTTCATTGCAGCATGAATTACAATATCCAAGATATGGAAACAATCTAAGTGTCCATCAACAGAAAAATGGATAAAGAAGATGTGGTATATATATATATACATATATATATATATAGGCACAATGGAAAATACTCAGCTATAAAAGAGAATGAAATCCTGCCATTTGCAGCAATGTGGATGGACCTAGAGGGATATTATGCTTAGTGAAATAAGTCAGAGAAAGATAGATACTGTATGATATTATTTGTTTGTGGAATCTAAAATATAAAGCAAAGGAATGTATATAGCAAAACAGAAACAGACTAACAGATATAGAAAACAAACTAGTGGTTACCAGTCGGGAGAAGGAAAGGAGAGGGGCAAAATAGGAGTAGGGGATTAAGAGATACAAACTACTATGTATAAAATAAATAAGCAAATAGATAGCAACAAGGATATATTGTACAGCACAAGGAATTATAGCCATTATTTTGTGATAACTTTTAATGGAGTACACTGAATCACTATGCTGTACACCTGAAACTAATATAATATATTGTAAATCAACTATACTTCAATAAAAAATAAAATAAAAATTTTAATTTACAAAAAAAAATGGAAAGCCAGTTACAATTTAATTAGAACTACTAGCAGTGTTGCATCAGTACTGTTGTTATAGTAAAATGAATGTTATAAAATCCTTAGTTTTTTAAACCAAGGTATGGTTGTAGTCTGGTAATCTGGCCACTTGTCAAGGTTTTTTTTCTATATCTTTTTTATTTGGTACACAGTGGATTCTGAAAGAGTGGGGCAGGAGGAGAATGCATCCTTTGTTCTGTGTTTTTATTAGATGATATTTTTTTGATAGGATCAAGACCAGTGTCAAGTACAAAGAAGGGGCCCTTTCTGACTTTCAGGACCCTAGAGGAGTGGTTTTTAAACTGAAGCTTAGGCCCTTCAGGGGCCTCTCGGGGCAAGGGAATGCCTTCAGTGGTGGGGCTAAAGTGGGAGGGATTCCAGGGCACTGGCTTTGGATCTCATCCACCAGTGCAGAGAAAGGCAATCTCCTCCCCATTCCTCCCCTCCCCCTCCCCTCTCCCCCTCCTCCCCCTTTTTACTCTTCTCCCTCTTTTCTTCTTCTTCCATTTCTTCCCCCTCTTCCTTCTTTTATAATCTAGTTTGTAATTCAGTATCTTTGCACTATAATATCTTAACAAAGGTTTCAATAGCTAAAGCATACACACATACAAACACTTCTAAAACCACTGTCCCAGAGCAACTTTAGGAAGAGCTAGAACCACTTCAAAGCTCGAGGTTAATCCAATTCTCTTTGTACATAGGAAACCAGTTACAGCAGCCTTCATGAGCATTTGAGCCACATGGGAACTTAAGGCTCACCCTCTGGAGTGCTAATTTCCTCCAAGCCATAAAAGAAGGCATAAAAGAAGAGTTTTGAAATCCTCAAAGAATACCAGGTTCATTTGAGGTTGGAATTCAAATTTTGAGGAAGAGGAACTCTGAGATGGAGTAAAACAGTTCTGGGATCCCAGATGACAACATCTAGAACCATTCCCAACATCTAGTTCCTGGGAACCAGAAGCACGTGTAGTACTTTCTACATGGGAGTCTCCTGGTATGTTTGTTCAATAAATGATGCATCATAGCTCAGAATTCACAAGGAAATTTCAGCATATTCAGATCCTAAGAAGGAATAAAGGAAAAAGGAACCCTGCTAGTAACTTGGGACTAGAGGAGATGCCTCAGACCTGCCTTAAGTCAGAAGTGACTTAGTTCAAGACACTTAGGTACATGTTATTTTCGGAATTTTTATTTTGACAGGTTTTGAAAACACTGATCAATGAGTTGAAAGCCCACTTTGACTGTGATAATATATTTATGATTAAAATTATCATTTAAAACTCTGTTAATATCAGCAAAGACATAGATATTGTCGATATGAATATTCTCCTTGAAGTAGATAGAGGATTAAAGTTGGACAATCTGGGCTCCACTCCCTATTGGGACCCTCACTAGATACACAGCCTTAGGCAGCTTGCTCGCTTCTCTGTGTCTTGCTCTCATCTGTAAGATTGGGAAGAAGTAGGAATAACACCTACTCTCAAGCCTTCCCATTCATGCATCCATGCATTTATTCAACAGCATTTATGAGTTGCTTCTCATTGATTACTTACCATGCCCAAGGTCCTTTGCTTGGCACTGTGTGAGTTAACACTGTACATAAAATACCTTGCACAGAGCCAGGATAGGCACAAACAAGCAGCAGCTTGCCAAGGTCATTGTTTAAAGATGCAGTTCTTGTCTGTCTTCATTTATGTTTGATGCACTGAGAAACAAAATAAGTTTGATAAAACATGGAAATGATATAACCTTCTTGTAAGTAGAATTTCATCTTCAGACCCCCAAATAAATGGCTATCCATATTCGTTTTCAATATATTCTGACCATCTTGGGATAGCCAGCTGTGTAATATATCAGCCTTTATTGTAAAGAAGCTTGGATTGATATCTAACCTAAAGGCAAACTGTTTCAAATACAGTCAAATCATCTGTAAGATTTTCAGTGGCGTTGGTGAACATCTGGTGAACAGTGGGGTAAAGATTTAAAGACCTTGAAGGGAAAGACCATATAAGAAATAGTTTCTTGATTCACAAGCAAAGATGTCTTCTATGCCATTAATACTGTAATCACTTTGGTTATTTAATCAAAGTTTTATAAGTTCAAATTAAAAATAAATAACTGTACCCTCGTTGGGCTAAGTTTGAGACCACTTTTGGGAGGGATTATGGATTGCTTAGGCTTTGAGCAATTAGATGAAAAGGAAAAATAAGGAATTCCCAATCAGCAAGAGTGTTATTTGTTCACCATCTTCACATATGACACCAAAACCCAAGAAGGTTGAATCAGTCAGTAGAGTGTATTGTCATAGAAGAGGGCTTATCTTAGGGGTCTCTAGTTCAGAATAATGGGAGAAACCAGGGTGCATCCACTGCCAATGTATTTAAGTAAAGGAGATGTTAGAGTCGAGATGCTCACAGCTTGCGCTACAAAATGCTTAGATCTTTGTTTCAGCAACCCTCAAAACCAGGAACTTGCTGGCCTCTGTAGGCTTGGCCCCAAGGAACATGTAGTATAGCCGAGGAAACTACTGTAAACACAGTAGGACAGATGAGATCAGACCCCAGGTTGTCCTAAGCACTGTCTCTATGGTTCTGCACAATTCATTTAACTCCCTTGAATCTTAGTGCCTTCGCAAGCAGAATGAACATCAGTCACTGCCTTCCAGGATGTGTAGAGCCTTAAATTAAATGATGTAAAATCCCACAGCAGTGTCCAGCCTGAGCTTTGCTTCCTTTCTTTCTCCTGTCTTCTCTGGGCTCAGCCAGTCTGTTTTTCCATAACTCTACTATGAGAGTTCTCTTCAAGCCACTTAATACTGGTTTGTATCATTCAATGCCTGGAATTTTATTCAGAAGAAACCTTGACGATTATTTTGGGTGGTTAGAGAGACTAATAAAGTGCTTGGCAGGTGGCTGACTGTTGTGGTGAGCTCATGTCTCACAAGTCTTACAAGGGGGTGAAAATAATTCCCAAGAATATTCACAGCATTTAAAATAGGCATGGGCAGTAATTGGGCCTGCAGAAATTTTATTTGGCCTTCTGACTGCACAATTCAAGTTTAAATTCTGACATCTCAATTATAAAAAGGATTTGACATTATTAAAAGTAATTTTTTCCTAAATATCTACAATTTCCTTTTTTTTCACTTCTTGTTAATAAAATTTAGGTAATGAGAATGCTCTTGTAAAAAAGGGCTGGCTGGGACTGTTGGAAAGTAAAACTTTATGCAAACTCATTACAAAGATTTAACATAAAAGGCATTCTACTGTAACATTTACTGAGTAGATTTTTTTTTTTTTGGAAGTGGGAAGGACAATGGTCTCTTTAGGTAGAAACAAACAAGAAATACATTTCTCCTTTGTAAAGTGTGTCTAAAACAATCAAGACAAAAGTATGCTGGGATCACAAATCTCACTGTGCCTGGTACTGCTATGAAAGATGGAGGCCTGGGGGTCTAGAAAAGGCCTGGGGTCTATGGGGCCATTTCACTGTCTCTGTGAGGAGATGGAGCCCCACAGAGTTGGGGGGCACTGATCACATTCTCTCAGCCTGGTCAGGGGGGAGCAGATTGGATAACCCGTGGTGATGTGTTCCTCAGCCCAGGGATCCTTACAAAAGTGTGTTTCCCCACCCCACCCCACCCCACCCCATCATCCAGCTTTAGAGGACGCATCTAGAATCAATTGTATGTAAGCGACGTTCCATCAAGAAGTTTCCGGGTGAGTCCTAGAAATGGAAGAACACACACTGGCCCTTCTGCAAATCGCTCTGTCCAGAGACCTGCTTGTCCAAGTCCCTGTGGTCACTCAGTGTCCACGGAGAGCCCTCTCAGCCCTGGGTCACCCTCGGGCACACCCCGCACAGGTCCGGAGCACCTGGCACATCATGGTGGCTTCTTGATGCTTCATCACCTGCTGCTGTCTCCCTTCATCCCTCCTGCCCCAAGGAGAGCAGGGTCCGCCCGCTTTCTCCGCTCTCTCCTCAGCCCAGGGTGGTATCTCTACAAATAATCCCTGTACTTGTCAAGTGTTTCAGGACAGGTTGGGTCCTGGATTGTGCCACAGCACAAAGCTTTTTCACACGAGAAAATATTGTCTCCAAAGTGTGAAATTGACTGCAACTTAAAGTATAATAAGAATTTTGAATAATGGGATGACGGATACATCTCTGAGTACATTCAGAACTCTCCAAAATTTGACACTGGGGCTGTCATTCTCAGCAGACACTGTCATTCTTGGGTTTACCCAGTGATGGATTCAAAGACCACCAAACCCAGTTTAATATTTTCTCCATGAAAAAGTATAAGAGTGAGTCAACTCCATTATGCAAATGCTCTCCTTTTGAATAACAATGCGATGATCTGTGCCTTATAACTCCACTTCTCAGAATGTTATAAGTCTCTTGTGCTCTGCTTGCTCTGCACTTAGAATGGGCATTCAGAAGATTCTGCATTTGGAAGAGTAAAATGCAACAACGAGAGCTCTGTGTTAGATTCCCCTTCTGTGGTTCCTGTGGTAGCAGCCTAACGCCCAGAACTGCTTCAGTGGACACCGAGAAAAGTGTTTCTCCACTTTGGGGCCATCGGCATCAAGTTCCTATGGCCGAGAGTCAAATAGAACCACTGAAAGCTCAGCACTTTCTTCTATTGTGTATACTAAGGGTTTGTGCTTTGCTATTGTTGTTGTTGTTTTAATATTACAGTTAACCCTTGAACTACGTGGGTTTGAACTGCATGGATCCACTTATATGTGGACTTTTTTCGATAGTAAATTCTACAGGACTCTTGCAGGAAGGGGGACCCCTTCCAGGGCCCGAGAGTGGCTCTTGTCTAACACTTGGAAATGAATTGTCTGAGGAGACACACTTAATGACAAAGCAAGAGACTTTATTGGGAAGGGGTGCCTGGGAGGAGAGCAGGACGGTAAGGGAACCCAGCAGGACTGCTCTGTCACATGGCTCTCAGTCTCGGTTTTTATGGTGATGGGATTCGTTTCAGGGTTGTCTCTGGCCAATCATTCTGACTCAGGGTCCTTTCTGGTGGCGTGAGCACTGCTCAGCCAAGATGGATTCCAGCAAGAAGGATTCTGGGAGGTTGGTAGGACATGTGGACTGGCGTCTCCTCTCTCCTTTTGACCTTTCCTGAATTCTTCCCTTTGGTGGTGGCTTGTTAGTTCTGTGTTCCTTACCAGGATCTCCTGTTATAACATAACTCATGCAAATTGTTATTGTCTTTGCCTGGCCAGGGTGGATGGTTTCAGTCAGTGTTTCCCCTAACAGGACTACAAGGCCCAAGGTTGACTGAATCCATGGATGCTGAAACCTCGGACACAGGGAAACCAGGAACTAATAGATCACCATTAGTTAAGTGTTCAGGAAATTTCTCTCTGTATTAAAGTAAGACAGTGAATCACTCTAAATTTTAAATAGTTTTGCCAATTGCTTTTTTTTTTAAAAAAGTATTTATTTATTTATTTATGGCTGTGTTGGGTCTTCGTTTCTGTGCGAGGGCTTTCTCTCGTTGTGGCAAGCGGGGGCCACTCTTCATCGCGGTACGCGGGCCTCTCACTATCGTGGCCTCTCTTGTTGCAGAGCACAGGCTCCAGACGCGCAGGCTCAGTAATTGTGGCTCACGGGCCCAGCTGCTCTGCGGCACGTGGGATCTTCCCAGACCAGGGCTCGAACCCGTGTCCCCTGCATTGGCAGGCAGACTCCCAACCACTGCACCACCAGGGAAGCCCTTGCCAATTGCTTTTTAAGGATAAAAAGGATGGTGATTAAGAAAAATTCTGAGGTATCTTCATAAAAGCAATATAAGTCACGAATATTAGTTGACATGGTTGAAAGAGACACATCACAGTTATTCAAAATAGTATAGGTAACCTTTCCCTAAAAGGTCATACAATTAATATACATCCATGTTTACTAAAGAATTAACCTCTATTTTGTAAACCATAGGAATCACAACTCCTGGATCATTATATCAGAAGATCAAGAATGCTTCTGAATTCTTGTAATCTGTTTTTTGATCTAGGATTGTACAGTGCATTGTGAAAGGATTTATTTAGACTATGTGTGAGCTTAGTATGTGTTAATTAATAAAGCTGAATAGTTTTTAACATGTTAAACTTTATGTGTTATTAATAAAGTGTTATCCTACAATGAAAAAAAAAATTACCAAGCACCTGTAGATGCGGAAGAACAGAGTACACAACTATTAAGTTATACACAGATTTTGCCTGCCTGGCTGGTTGGTGGTCCAGCTCCTGCATTGTTCAAGGACCAACTGTATTTCTGACAATAAATTTGATAGCAGTGAAACTCTTTCTTACTTCAGGTCTGGGATTTCTGTTTTGTTTTGTTTTCCTTTTTGTTTTTGCTGCCATGGAAACACCTGCAGGTACTCCATTGTGCCCCATCCCACTACACTAGACTCCTGAGTCGGGGTCAGTGCAGACACGCGACAGGGTGACTTAGGGGAATGCCCCCACCTCCAGGCTAGAAAATCAGTACTTTTGTGCTTTCCAAACAGATTCACGCGATAACATCGTTGAGCTCATGTGCTGATGGGAACACAACTTATATTAAATTTTCATGGGTTTTCAAAGTTTAATCAATGTGGAAACATTTTCTTGGAAACAGAAGTTAACCAAAAGTTTGACCATGATTGTCTAATCACACTAAAAAGGAGAAACTTCCTATGTTACCAAGTAGGTCAGGATAATATCTTTGAAATATATTTTGATTTTATTTTGCCCAGGAATCCAACCTCACCAACACAGACACGCACACACAAAACACCTGTCCCTGGAAGTCTTTCCTTTCTAGATTCCTATTCTGAGACTACATACCCTCTGTCAGTACACAGATGCTCAAATTTTGTGGGCATCCTCGACTCCCCTTCTCCTGTCTCCCCAAGACTCCACCCAGTGATCTGCCCCTGCATTGCTGCTGCCCCATCTCAGTGCAGCCCTTGGGGGGTCCTTTGGGGACCAAGGAAACTGTTTCCTGCTAACCTCCCTAACTCAGATCTCTCTCCATCCTACTCCATCCTGCACACATCTGGGCAATTAATTTTCTTATATTTCTTAAAAATATATATATATATATAATATATATATATATATATATATATATATATATATTCATGTCATATCCAGCTCAGAACCAATATTGACCAACTTTTATTTCCTAGTAAATTGAGCTCATATCTCTCTGCCTTGTATTCAAAACCCAGGACAGTCTTTGCCACCATGTTCACCTCCGTCACTCCAATTCCAGCTCTTTTGTCCCCAGCAGGACTGAGCTTCTTGATTGTCTGTATCTGCCCGAACCTGCTGATTCCAGAGTCCTGCTCACTGGGTTCCCCCAGTGTTGGGTGGGGAGGTGGGGTGTGTGCTCTGATCCTCCCACACTCTCTACACACAAGCATTAAGTTACAAGGATGCACTCTGCGCTTCAGGCAGCCATTGCTCTCATGTATGCAATTTACTACCTGTTGACCACATGACAAACACTCTACCTGTATTGTCCCCTGCAACCTTACAGCAACCTTACAAAATAGGCATTGTGATCTCCAACTTACAGATGAGGAAACTGAAGCTAAGATAGATTGAATGTTAAATACAAGGTCACAGAGCCTATAAAACGTACTTGGAGGATGCCAAGGAAATCACTTTATAGGAATAAATTTGTACAGAATAGAAGGATCAGTGCAATCTGTAATTCATATTGAGATAACATTATTCTGGAAAAATAAATATTAAATATAAATAAATAAAAAAATATAAAATATTACATTTAATATTTTAGAGTAGATTTTTCTGATTGGCTTGAGTAGAGTGAAAGAAGGCATTTGAATAAGAAAGAGCGATTAGGTAAACTTCCAAGCTGACAGTTGGGCAGCATAGGGTATGAAGCTGACACACAGAGGAGGGGTTGGTCCACAAGCCTCTCCACTGACACGCCCACCACTGTGGACCTCCTACTTGTTTATCCACATCCTGTGTTAACTGGTTCTGTTGTTGGTGAATTTGCATTCAAAGGTAGCTTCTATTACTGAAGTGACACAGGCCACTCTGGTTTACATTTGCATCAATATTCAAGGTTAGCTTTTCAGAGCCTTTCAAATATATGCTGTTGGGGAGATGGAAAGAGTCTAGTGACAGACAATAATGCTCCAGTGTGGTAACAGTTAATCATTCTGAAAGTGAAAACTGCATCACAGAAAACACAGAAGCTATTTAAGTCCAAGCCAGCAACGCTCAATTTTACAGGCCATGTCTCTACTGCGTGACTATGGTCAGTGTGTAGTTGATGGCCCGGTCCCCATGTGCACAGGGCCACAGAGCACAGGACACCTGCCATGGCCACTTCGTTCCACAGACCAGATGCTCCTGCTACCAGCCTGGATACCAACAGCCCTCCCGTAAGGCGATGACATTCAGCAGAACCTTCTGTGGCGATGGACATTGTCCATTTTTGTATCATCCAGGACAGTAGTCTCTAGCCACATGTGGCTGTTGGGCAAATGAGGAAATAATTTTTGTTTTAAATTGGGGTAAAATATACATAATCGAAAAGGTATCATTTTAACCATTTTTAAGTGTCCAGTTTAGTGGCATTAAGTACTTTTGTCATTTTTGTGCAACCATCACCACCATCCATCTCCAGAAATGTTTTCATCTTGTGAAAAATAGAAACTCTGTTCTTATTAAACAATTAATCTAGGTACCTCATATAAGCAGAATTCACAATGTATGTTCTTTTGTGACTGGCTTCTTTCACTCAGAATAATACATGTCCTCAGGCATCGTCCATGTGGTACCATGTGTTAGAATGTCCTTCCTTTTTTAAGGCTGAATAATATTCTATTGCATGCCTTTACCGCGTTTTGTTTATCCATTCATCTGTCGATGGACACTTGGGCTGCTTCCTCTTGGCTATTGTGAATAATGCTGCTATGGACATGGGTGCACACATATCTTTTTAGTTGAGGAACTAAATTTTTAATTTCATTTAATTTAAATTAACTGAAGTGTAAATAGCCACATGTGGCCAGTGACCACCATGGCGGACAGCAATCTCACTGGTGTAGCTGGACCACGGAGCACCTGAGTTATGGGTTTGGCCACTCCCATCTCAAATATTCCAGTGAGGGACAGGCAGTGGGGATAGTCCAGTATCTTTAGGCCAGGGCTGCTCTCCTGGTAATTTGGTCGATTGCACTTAGAGTTGTATTGAAATATTGAGAAAGGATGCAAAATTATGATCACTGAGGTCATGCACAGCAGTGCCACCAGCGTGGGGAGGCTCAGTTTGGTTGTTAACTGCTGTTCCACCTGAATCCTCAGAAACCTGAGCTCTCGGGCCTGTCTTCTTTCTATTGAATGAAACGCCTGCAAGGACTCCACCATTAGGATCAATATCCCAGCCATTATGTTGGCAAAAGCAGCAAATCACATTTACGTGGATTGTCAGACTCATTATTATAAGCAGATGGCAGCTCACGCACTACAGTGCAAGCCCGAAAAGACTGACATTATTTCAAATTAAAATCTATAATGCTAATACACATCTCCGAGTCTTTGTGCAGGCCTGAGTGCATTAATCTTCAGAATGATCTGCTGATGTGCTTGCTGCTCTGGCTGTTTTCACATGAGTGGAGCTAAAAGGAAGGCTTTTAACTGAGAATGCTTAACATTTATTCATACAGATTGATAAAAGCTAACATGCAATTTTCTTTACTAGTAGCTCCCTAAGAAGAAAGAATGGACATCTGAAAGAGAAATTCCAAGTTCAGGGGACCCAGAAAGAAATGCTCCAACCCAGGAGAAGCAATGTCATGCCCCTCAGACCAACACAACTTCATCAGGTCTGTATATTCATCTAATCTCTGCAGCAGACTTTTCTGAGCATCTGTGGAATGGAAAATGCCGCGAAGTGGAACTATTAGGAGAGACCCTCGACTTATCAAAGGTTTTTCATAAATGATGCTGGAATTTGTGCTTTCAAATTGAAAAAAGATGAAGAAAATGTTTTAGGAAACAATTGTTGCTGTCTTGTAACTCCTGTATGAAAAGGAACATTTTATGCTTTTGAAGGCTGTACTTCTTTAAACCATTTACCCACATGTGTTATCTTTTTCTTAGAAAGTGACACATGAATTCTCTTCCTGAGGCCTTTGAACAGATGACATTTTAATGATCGATGTGTCTTCTGTTGTTGTTTTTGTTCATGATTTGGATTTTCTGGTTGTTCTCCACGTGTGTTCTAAGATCCACAATCAGGTTAAAATATGCGTAGAAACATCAGAGTACATAGAATGCTCAGAGAGAAAAACTGTTTTTATTTTTTAGTTTTTTTAATACTTAAGGAGGTGACAATTGCTATAAAGCACACCTCTTTGAATTCATTTATAACCAAA
The DNA here is from genome assembly GCF_965194825.1 of Balaenoptera physalus. Lineage (NCBI taxonomy): Eukaryota > Metazoa > Chordata > Mammalia > Artiodactyla > Balaenopteridae > Balaenoptera > Balaenoptera physalus. Next base: position 174,513,463 of record NC_138890.1, read on the forward strand.
ACCAGAAATATTTTCTTAACGGGCTGAAAACTATATTTTAGACAGAGTAAGAACTTTTTTCTAGTACAGAAAGAGGCCTTAAAAAATGAAAAAAGGAAATGTGTAAGACGTACTTTACTAACTGGGTTAATAAGGAGGTGGTAGAACTATGGGCTTGAAGTGACATTTACACTGAAAAGATTTCAATTAATTTTTAAAAATTTTCTCTCCCAAGTCAGGTCAGAACCAAAGATTCAAACCACTGGGAGAGTTTGTTCAAAGATGCTCATAAGATAAGCTTGCCTGTCTATATTCCTATTAATAGGGTTAATTATACACTCCATCCCATAAAACCGAGTGAGGTAATGTCTTGTTTATCTCCAAATGTTGGCAAGCCAGTTACACAGAACACAGCTACAAAACCTCAAAGAGGGAAGGCTGACCTCAAGACTGAAAGGAGACCGACTTCAACCAAGTCCCTGCACATAACCCTGCAAAAACAAGAAAGTGTGGAATTTCAGAAAGTAAAGAACTTTAAGGCTCATTTACCTCACGCCTCTAGCTTTAAAGATGAGAAAACAGGAGCCTAGGAATGTTACATGGATTATTGAACAGCACGCAGTGCGATGGTTTGTGTCCCACAGAACAGCCCAGGTGGCATCTGCAAGCTCCAGGCGGCTGTGCATGTCTTGCTTGGTGCTGAGGAAGAGGAGAGCATGGCTGTGGGTTTGGAAGATGTTCGCCTGGGTGGGATTCCAAGGTGACGTCACGGGTCCCCCTCCATGAGGACGTGCTCTGTAGAATCCCCTCTCTTTGAGGGTGGGCCGAGCTGTGGATATGTTGGGATGGCCCTCCCATGGCTTTTGTTTCCTAGGACTGCCATAAAGAGCACCATAGATTGGGCAGCTTAAACAACAGGAATTCATTGTCTCACGGTTCTGGAGGCCGGAAGTCCAAGATCAAGGTGTCTGTTCATAGGGCTGGTTCCCTCCTGAGCCAGTGGGGAAAATCTGTTCCAGGACTGTCCCCTGGCTTCTGGGTGCTTGCTGGCAAACTTTGGTACTCCTTGGCTTCTAGAAGTATCAGCCCCATCTCTGCCTTCATGTTCACATGGCAGTCTCCCTGCGTGTGTGTCTGTGACCAAGTTCCCTCTATTTATAGGGACACTAGTCCTATTGGATCAGGCCTACTCTAGTGCCCTCATCTTAACTTGACTACATCTGTAAAGACCCTATTTCCAAATAAGGTCACATTTGCGAGTACTGGGGTAAGGACTTCAACATTTCTTTTTTTTTGGGAAACAAAATTCAAATTATAACACCTGTGATTAGGTTTTGTTCTATGGCAAAGGTAAAGGTATTCTGCATGTGTAATTCAAGCCCTTGATGAGTTAAATTGCAGGTATTCAAAATGCAGATTGTCCTGGGGCACCTGACCTCTCTGGGTGAGGCCTGTAAGGAAGGTCTGGAGGAGACAGGATCCAGGCAGAAGGTATGCTCTGCTCTGGCCTTAAGGAAGAAGAGAGAACTGAATGACAGGAGATGGCAGCAGCCCCTGGGAGCTGCAAGGCTCAGTCCTACAGAGAAAGGAAATGTCCCCTCCCCCCAGCCAACACCTTGACTACAGCCTGGGCCACCCTGAGCAGAGGGTCCAGACTCCTGACCCTGTGAAACTAAGATAATAAATGTGTGTAGTTTTAGGTCACTGATTTTGTGATAATTTGTTATGGAGCAATAGATAACTAATTCAGAAAGCCCCTTCCACCTGCATCACCTTGACGTCCTCATGGGTGAGGCTGGAATACAAAGCCTACCTCAAAGGGCCATTTTCAGAATTAAATATATATTAAATAAACATAAGTTCTATCCCAACCTACCACCCCAAACTTTCTCCTCATTTTAACAAACTAAAACTAAAATTGAGTAACCCAGAACTATCAAAGAAAGGCAAACTTTGTGATGCAAGAAGTTGAAGACATTTGAAATATACATTAGACAGATTGATGCCATCATGGCTTAATTGAAGAAAACATTGCCAAAAGAAACATTCTAGTTCATTGGAAGATACAGTTTTACAAAAACCTCCATTGTAACATGCCAACAGCTAAATGAGTTATTGTGCTGATCACCTTCAGCTGCAGAAGTGATGCTATGTCTCACAGATCAAATTTTTAGAGCAATTTTCTCAAAAGTCAAAATAAACCTATAAACTGTCATTGTTGGAACACCTTTTATATTCCATTGCTACTTATGTCCTATTTGCAATGCTTCACACCGCCATTCTTGCCTTCAACAGAATTTGTTCCCTGTAAGCAGCGGTCTCAGTGCCTTTCCGGGGCCTGGGAACAAAACGTAAACTTTCCTCTTTCATGGAGCTTACTCTTGAGCAGGAATGCAGATCATATCATAAAACATATGTTAGCCTTTATTCCTCTCTCAGCACCTAGTGTATGTCTTCATTACGCCATGAAGACGTTGTCTAGCTTTTCTAATACACATATTATGAAAACGAAGGTGTGCCTTGGCTTACATCTTCCATTTCTTATTGATGGTGTGGATGAGACACCTTATTTACCACTGAGCTCACTCTGTGTGCATGTGGCACAGAGTTTGAGGAGAATATTCGGCAGTTAGGAGCAGCCCTGCGTCTGGGGTAACACAGCCTGGAAGCCGCTTGTCAGAGGCATTGTCTGGGCTGAGTTTCGGATTCTTCCCTGTAGACAAAGGAGTAACATCCTCTTCTCAGGGTTGTTTGGATACTAAAAAAACGTCTTGCACATGAAAAGAATCTGTGTTCCAAGGCACTGGGAGTTGCAGACCTACCATTCACACCTACTTGATTGTAAAGTCCTTTTGTGCATAGTGTGTATTAATGATCATTTAAAAAATAAACTCCTTTTTATTAAAAGAAAAAAATCCAATAACTTTGATATATTTAGACTCTGTAAACACATAAAACAGGTCTCAGAGTAGAAGACCTGCTTCGGTTTGTCCACCGGACATTTCCGTGCGACACTCAACTTTGCCCATTTCGCCCTGCAAGGGTGAAGCCCCTCTTCCCCTCTGTCCACTTCCTCTCCCCATCCCACTGTATTATTTCTGACTTTATGAGGCCCCAGTTGACTCTCTTCTTACCCCTTTATCTGTGTTTGAGCCGCTGGAATCTCCCTGGTGCAGTCGTCTGGAGCAGATGTCGTGGAGCTGCAGGGCATGCCAGAGCAAGAGTGAGGGCTGGGGCAAGACCGCGGAGGTAGGAACACGGGCCCTGAATGAACCCGGCCTTCAGAACTCAGGCCCTCGGGGTCTCATATGCACCATGCTGTGCTGTTCTTTCTCTCATCCTCAGACCTGCCCCACCCTTGAGCCACTGCTGGTACAGCTGAGCTCTCCAAAACAAGTCCATTCTCCACCTCTGAGTTTTCTCTCCCAATTCTATCTGGAACGCTCTTCTGTAAAGCTTTGTCCCCACCCTATCACTGAAAGTGCTCTTGGTAAGTCAGCGATGACCTTCATGTTCCGAGAGCCAATGGTCAGTCCTGACCTTATCTGACCCAGGAGCAGTATTTACCAGGGTTAATCAACTCCTCCTCATTAGAAGCTGTTAAATCACGTGGTTCTGGAGCGTCGCTTTCTCCGGGTTTCCTTATACCTCCCTCTCAGAGGGAGCCCTAACTTTGATACTTTCTTGTAATGTTCCAGCCTCTTAAAGTCTGCATGCCTCTGGACTCAGCCCTTGAGTCCCATCTCTATTTAGATTTCTCCTTGTGATATCGTCCAGTCTCCTGCCTTTCGATACCATCCACGCACCAACAAGTCCAAGTTTCCATTTCTAGCCCTATCTTTCCTCCTGAGCCTTTCACTTTATGGAGCATTTTATCTGTACCAAGCCCTTTAATTCTGGCAGCCACTCTGGAGCTAGGCCCTGTTGTTACCACCTTATTCTGCAGATGGGAAAACGAAGGCCCAGGAAAGTAGCCAACTCAGTTCGGAGCCAAATCCAGCTTCCAGTGTTGGTATTAAGTACTATGCCAGTCAACCCTGAATGGTCAGTAAATCCCTCAGGAGGGAGAAGGACCCATGTTTTCAAATTCTTGGCTAATGCCTTTCTTGTTTCCTACACTTCCGTGCATACATGGACTTTGCTCATTTGACAAATACTCATCAACCCCTTCACATATGTTAGACACGGGCTTGCATTTGTACTCCGCGTTGTGATCTACAGAATGACGTCAAGACACTTTCCTAGGTGATTTTCTCAACCAGTCTATAAGGAAACAGGACAAGAATTTTTGTTATTCTCTCCACTTCCTGGATGATATCCGAATCAGCCTAACCCCCTTACGCTTCCCTCCCTCCAGCTGGAAGCATCCAAGAAACCTTTATGAAGCAGGTTTCCCTGACGATGCCTCCAATTTTTCTCCAGTTCTTCGTCGTGGGCCACCCTGCTATCTTGTTCACATCTTGCTTTGATGCTTCTTCCATTCCCCAAAGCAGTTAGCATTTTGGCCAATCGCATTCAGGGACCCTTCATCACTGCCTTTGCCAAATTCCCACCCCCTGGGTCTCAGGAGGGCGCAGAGAAACACAACAGAAGTCCGGGAGAAAATCTGTGTCCTCCACATCTGGGCTGGGAGCTTTCCCTGCTACTCTGAGTTGCGGTCCTGAGCCTCACTGATGTCAGATGTTGCTCTGTTATGCGAGTCCTCGCTTGAAGCCCTTTAACTTAGGAACCAAATTATGAGTCCAGTTTTATTCTTAGAGCCAGAGCAGACACAATCAATTTCATTTCAACGCTCTGATCATAAACTTCCATGTTAAGGTTGCCCCTTTAAATCAAGTGTTTATGGGTCCTAGAAGCACCACCTGGAAATTTTACCTTAAGGTCCTAAAGTCATTTGGCTACAAATTACTTAATATTCTCTTGCTCCTATTTCCGTGGTCTGGATTTGATTATTTCTAATTATCATAAATGCCCTTCTGCATGCCAGACTTGTACTGTTACAGCCACTCCATCAGTCGAGTATTTTATGTTCATGCTCAGAATCAAAGAGAGCAGAGTTCTAAGTCACTCACGTCTTCCCAGCCCAGGGCGGCTGAGCCATTTAACAACCTTCAAACCTCTTATCCTGCAACAGAGAAAGACTACGAGTGGCTCATCCTTTTCCTCATTGTGGTCGGTCAGATTCTATCATATGGGCTGTTGTCTTTCCTCCTGAAAATAAGCACTGACTTCACACAAACAACCACGATAGATGTGAGAGGCTTCTTTGCTATTAGCTTGGATTGTGGCTCCTTTCGTATATTTTATAATCGTGTGAATCGTGGTCCCAAGTACAATTTTGTGTCATCCCCAGCTTTCGGAGAGGTCACGGGAGATGACTCCTGCTGGAATTTGATTATTCCGAGAAGCCCAAGGAGCCTGGTCCAACTCTGGGCAGCACTCCTGGGCATAAAACACCCAGAATCGATGCTTTAATCCCCGGTCTTACTCCTGACCCCTGCTTTTCAGTCCAGCTCATCCTGCAGGCTGAGTAGCCGGAGCTGTGGCTCCTCCGGGCTGTCAAAGGTGCAGGATAAGAAAGCTGAGTTACAGCAGGAGGCGAGACTCAGGTCACTCCCTGACTTGGCGCTGACCTTTTCTGCTCTGAAGGCCCCTGCTTTCTTCAAGAGTGAGCCAACCTGACAGAGGCAACACCCAGACTGGAGGCTCGCATGCATCCTTTGCACTCTGTATTCACAAACTAGAGACACTTTCCCTCTGCTCCTCATTCCCTTCAAAAATTCTGATGTACTTCCCAGTTTAACTTGACAAACACTTCTGCCTGGGCTGCTTGCTGTAGGGTCAGGCGTACAGGGCCATTAGGAATGGCCGGACCTGTCAACGTTTCTCCTTTTAGGCCCTTGTCCAGTCAGACCCAAGCTCCAGGGATTTGGTGATTAGCAGAGTAAGCCTGGATCTCTACCATGCTCTTTTCTACTTTACCTTTAAAAATCCAAATAAATCATTACCTGACTATGATTAAATGGACATTGTCTATAATAAGGAAACAAAGGAGAATGAAGCAAACTCTTTCAAATATCCTGAGCTTCTAGAAAAGGAGGTGTGATCAGATGACTTAAATTTATAACGCAGATTTTGATGCTTTCAGTCTTCAATTTCTTCCAAGATAAAAATTTCTAAACAGCAGAAACCACTCATAGTATAGAAATAATTGCGACTAGGCTTTCAATAAATAAATGATGAATTAACGAAATACAGAATTCTTTATTTGATCTTTAATCATTAATATGATTAGTAATAACCTTTGCATGGCTTGCTATGGTCCCACAGAGCTAGAAAAAACATTACCTGCTAATGATTTTAGCTGTAAATTGAATGGATCATCAACACTTGTATAAAACAAACAAGCAAACAAAACAACAGGGAAGAGGTCTGTGGGACAACACTAAACATTTTGGGTCCTTGAAGGCAGGGGAGGGGTCCCACCAGCCACAAGGAACAGGACCCTGCAGAGGCTGGCGGGTCTCAGTGCAGCAGCCACGGAGACCCTGCTCCCTAGAAGGACAATATCCCTGTCACCTGACACAAAGAACTCAGAATAAAAAGTAAAAGTTCCTGAACACAGCATACAAGCCTTTTAGGAAGTGTAAATATCACCATCGTTTTTTCCCTGAGTCATCTTCCTACAACCAAGGCTCCAGCCACTCTGATCACTCATAAATCTTTTCTGCAGCCAACAGGATTTTTCTAAGAACTGATCTCACAGTTGTGAGATACTGTAAATAAGCAATTTTAATATCTGTCACCTGCTGTATTATTGCAGCATCATACCTGTTTCTTTTATTGAAGAGTTATTTTAGCCATTTATATTCCATATATTTATGGAATTTATATATAGTTATTTTATATAATTATCAAGGGGTTTATTTGTTATTAATAATTGAACTCTTAATATCTTGCAATTTACTCTGAGTAACACATGAGCGATATCATTATCAAATAGTTAGATATTTAACCAACTTGTCAAAGGCAGTTTCCTATTTACAAATTCTATTGAGAGTATCAGCTATATGTTCAGAGATAGTTGGGAAATTTTGCTTTCAAAATAAACAAGCAAGTGCTTGTTATGCCTGAAACTGTCCTTTAAAAAATGTTCTTTTGGGAATAGTATTGTGACATGATCTTTTTATATTAAAATAATTGTAGAGGCTTCCAGTATGTCTGAATTTTCTTTATGTCTAATTACATTAATTCAGGATCTCCTACCCTTAATCACAAACATGTCAATGCGGCTACAGTTGTTAAATCTGATGAATAGACTTATTTCTTAAATCTCTGCTTTTACCCCCTCTTTCACGTGCACTTGCTCAATGAGCATAACTCTAAATCATCTTAGTCGAGGAGGGAACAGCCAGTGTATGTTGGGAAATGTTTCATTACCTGCTGCCTGAAAAGAAGAAAACACACCCTGATTCTTAGTGTTTGCTGATTTCTCTGATATATACGCTCCCTGCAGAGTCAGGTTCAAGCTACCGAGGTGTCAGCACCAAGCAGAGTTGAGGAGATGGGAAGAAATGCGCTCAATAAACTCTCCAGAGTTGTTTGGTGCCACATCCAGTTTTTTTCCAAAAAAAGGAAACGAAAAAAACTATAATGACCTCATTGTCTCAAGACCTTGCTCATGCTCTTGAGTATGGAGAGCACTAGGCATTTTATCTTCCATCCCATAGAATGTTTCATTGCACAAATCCTGCAGCTGGTCATTCCTACCCGATGACTGTTCACCAACACGTGAGGTGAATGCAAGTACACCTGAGCTTTCTAGGCTAAATCTGTGCAGCTCTATCCTCCCACTGTGCTTCAAGACATATATGCATTTGTTTCCTTCTCTCAGGAGCATGGTGCACTAAACTCTTCTTGTGATCACTGACACATCATGGGAAGGACCTGGGAAAACATGTTCTGCAGTCTTAAGTCACCTAGAAGTCACTGTGTCAACCTACTTCCAGAGGAAGAGCCTAGGGACTAGTGGAATCTTCAGGGCTGTGTCTCATGTTGTCTGGGGAAAGAGGGCGTGTGTTTTGTGGGTTGAGGGTTTAAATATTAAAATTCCTTGAGAACGCCAGGGTATAGCTCTCCACGATGGAAGAGGAAATACTAGCCCAAGATCCAGGAGTGAACAGTATCCAGATTTCATCTTTAGTCCAGGTTCTTGGACTGGCTGTGAGCTGGAAATAAATCACTAAGAAACGGGGCCACTGATGCCCAAGTATGGGCCTATCGTGTGTCCATCCAATTTAACCAAGTTGGGGAAAGATTGATCATCCTTCAACAATAATCATGATAACTCCCTGCACCCTAGGGGGTCTCAGGATAGCTGCTTAGAGCCTACTTGTATGAGAGCTGTCAGAGGCATGGAGAGTCAAGGTGATACATGAGTTAAGAACCCAGTGTTCTCTCTTTGGGTGAGAACAGTTGTCTTTCTTGGGTTTTTGCATAAACCCCCAGAGCCCTTAGAAATGCAGGGAAGATGGAAAGCCATAGGGAAGGTACTAAGCTGTTTGCTAACATGTAGAGGGGGCTACAGTGATTAATTAGAAACAATGCAACACCTACAATATGTTATGAAGCAGTTTATGATAATTACATATGACAATTTCGAACTGTTAAACGGGCAAGTACTAGTAAACACGACTTAGTTAATAGGAACTGTCTACATGGATTGTGATTTTTCTTAGAAATATGCTTCATAAGAATGAATTTTTCTCTCTGCAATTAATGCTGAAAAAACAATGGCATCCCCACTCCCAGTGGGGATCAATACTGCAGATGAGTGAACTTCTCTGTGTTTCTTCTTCCATTTCTTTAAGTTTAGTCGGATGTTCAAATGTTAAGACCTTCTCGTGAGGACTGTTTACAACAGATGTTTGTGCAATCCCATAAGAACAGACCCAAAAGAGGATATAAAATAGGGCCATGATGAAGATTAATAAATTGATTAAAAGTGATTCAGAAAGCACATGGAGATCATGAGAGTGTGAACGAGAAATGGAACATTTGATAGATGCTGCCATTGATCTTTTTGGAGAATGGAATTTTAAAGTGGATTTTGTTTGGAGTATAGAGTTCTCTTAGGCAGAATGCTTTTGCTTCATAACAACCAGTTATTCATTTAATTTATTGTCTCCTTACATTCTCTTCCAGCTTTAAACAAGATTAAAAGTCAGTATTTATCCAAGAAAATGGCCATACCCATTTTCTTCTACATATTGTCCTGGCTTTCTGCTGCTAATAGGGTCAAGTTTGGGTTAGAGGCCATTGCCTCATGGAGATTAATTTCCCTTGTGGTGAATTCTTTTTGTCACCATGAGGAGAGTCAAACCCAGGCCAAGTGTGAAAAAGAATGAAGACAGAGGAACAGGCTATTCAAATAGTCAGTAATAGGACAATTATGACAAGTATGGCAAGAAGTCAAGATCATCACCTTTGCTCTCTGTCTATATAGGCATGCACATGGTACACATCTTCAGTGACTCTGACCAAGGCTTAAGCTCCTCCATCCTGAATAAATTCCATGGCTGATGATGTCATCTCCTTTCTCTTCCTCCCCCCTCCTCCTTCTCCACCTCCTCCTTCTCCTTCCATTCTTCTTCTTCTCCTTCTTCTCCTTCTCCTTCTCCTTCTCCTCCTCCTCCTCCTCCTCCTCCTCCTTCTTCTTCTTCTTCTTCTTCTTCTTCTTCTTCTTCTTCTTCTCCTCCTCCTCCTCCTCCCCCTCCCCCCCCCTCCTCCTCCTCCTCCTCCTTCTTCTTCTTCTTCTCTTCTTCTTCTTCACATTCTTGAGAAAATCATACTATAAACTCAACCTACAAAAAAGTACTTACAATCTTACAATCACAGGAAAATTATTATACAAATAGATTTTGGCCTGTCTGGTCCTTTGTCTTTTTCTTGCAAAGGATGGCCCAGAAGATGTTTGTTGCTATCTGTGTCAAGTAGAATCTCTAACTTTATGTAACCTCTCCCCCTCTTAACCACGGTGAGGGGCCAAATATCCTCTTGCTTAGAGTTTTAAATTGATTTGTTTTTCTAACATACGTTCCAAAGTACATCTTTTTATAGATAAAGTTTACATAACAACATTGTATGTGAAAATAGGCCCTGAGTTTGAATTTCTTGTGTTGCTTTGGTATCGGCAGGAAGCTTTGAAGGGATGGAGATTTCATCTGGAGATATTTTGAGCTCACAACCCCTCACCATAATACACAATACTAAAAGAAAATCTGTGCTGAGGACAGAAAAGAGGGAGGGTCCCATTACCATCTGTGGCTATTTCAAGGTGCTCTGTTCTTGATGCTTCATGTGATGGTGGTGGCAGCCCAAATGGGCACACCATTTCACAGCCTTTTCAGAGGCCACATAATTTGTACCACACAACGTCATGAAAATTTTAACAGCATATTTTCACTCCAGTGATAATGGCCATGGCTGAAATGTACTCAACACCGACCCTGGGATCCTGAAGAGGTGAGAATTTATCTTTACACCATTCCTCACCCTCAATGTTTGACTTCCAAGACTCTCTTTACTACTCTCTCTGTTTTCCAGCATGAGCACCAACTAATCAGACAAAAGAATACATGCCTTTCTTCATCTTTTTGTTTCTTCTCTTGTGGTTTGATGATTTTCTTTAGTAGTATGCTTGTGTTCCTTTCTTCTTAGTTTTTGTGTATTTATTGAAGATTTTGAATTTGTAGTTACCTTGGGATTCACCTATGTTGAACTATAACTATATGTACTTGTTTTATGTTGGCAGTCATTTAAGTTCTAACACATTCTAGAAGATCTACATTTTTACTTCCCTCCCCCAATTTTGTGTTTTTGATGTTATATTTTACATCTTCATGTTTCTCCCTTAACTATTTATTGTAGTTATAGGTGCTTTTTATAATTTTTTTCTTTTCTCTTCATACTGGCTTATTTAAGCAGTTGATCCTCAGTCCTTAATATATATATTTTTTCTAGTGGGATTTCTCTTTCCTATTGATTCTTACTTCTTTTCCAGTTAGAGAAGACACACAAGATAAGGATGTCCACTATTGCCACTTCTACTCAACATAGTATTGGAAGCACTAGCCACAACAATCAGACAAGAAAAAGAAATAAAAACCATCCAAATTGGAAGGAAAGAAGTAAACCTGTCATTATTTGCAGATGACATGATACTCTACATAGAGAACCCTAAAGTCTCCACACAAAAGCTATTAGAACTAATAAATGAATTCAGTAAAGTTGAAGGATACAAGATTAATATACAGAAATCTGTTGCTTTTCTATACACTGATAATGAACTACCAGAAAGAGAAAGTAAAAAAAAAATGAAACAAAACAAAAACAATCTTGTTAAAATTCCATCAAAAGAGTAAAGTACCTAGTAATACACTTAAACAAGGAGGTGAAAGACCTATACTCTGAAAACTATAACAAACATTGATAAAGGAAACTGAAGATGATACAAAAAATGGAAAGATAATCTGTGTTCTTGGATTGGAAGAATTAATGTTGTTAAAATGACTATACTACCCAAAGCCATCTATAGATTCAATGCAATCTGTATCAAAATACCCATGACATTTTTTCACAGAACTAGAACAAATAATCCTAAAATTTCTATGGAAGCACAAAAGACTCTGAATTGCCAAAGCAATCTTGAGAAAAAAGAGCACAGTATGAGAACGTGGAGAAAAATCATTACATTATAACTAAGAGTGGAATAAGTAGCAGGTTGCCCATCCTAGATCAGTTTACAAAAGGCTGACATCAAGGGAGTCGTCTGGGCAGGATGCCATTAGAGGGAGTGGGCATGACTCATTGGGCAAGTGATGCATTGCAAGGTGAACAGGATCAAAGAAGATCAAGATCATCAAAGAAAGTATTGATTTGGGGTTAAAGTTTAGAAATAAGGATGAAAGGCAAAAATTAGAAGCAAACATTTCTTTTCTTATAAATGAAGAAATTGAGAAAAGATAGAGTAGGTATCATTGGCTGCATAGATTAGCAAGACATTCAGACACTTATGCTCTCTAGGTCTCACTACAAGGACAATGTTCACCAATTTCTATCTTTTCTCTCCCATCTGGTGCCGAAGCAAACTGGCAACCTCGGCTGGAATGAATTTGAGTTCAAATAAAGGATTGGGTAAGAAAAGAGATGTATTTTATAACTGCCACATAACAAACAGCTCTTTAAAAAGAACATCTATTCCCTACCATGTACTATTTGTTTTTATTTTAATAATAATTGCCCCAAATTCCATAACAACCCACAGATTGTGTTCACAGGTGTTGTGTCTCCTGACCCTCCCAGTAGCCCTTCATAGGAGAGGGGATGGGGGAGATGACCCTGGTGAAATATGAATTGGTTCTACAGCAAGTAGGTGGCACTGTCCAGGCTTGACCATGACCATGAGTGTCCTAAGACCAGTGCTCCTTGAGTTTAAGCAGGTTGTGCAATCTCACCTCATCTTGGACTCACAGGCACCATAAAAATGAAAAAAAAAAAAAAATACCGGCTCTACATTTCATGTCAAATTTATACATTTTACTAGATACACTGTATTTCTGATGTAAAACCTGGGTTGGGAATACATTCCAAGTGATAAAGAAGATATCTAAGATATAAAATTTCTTTATGAAAATAGCTGTGCCTCTAAGATCAAAACCAATAATGTTAATTGAGGAAGATTTTTTTGTATGATCCACTGGTAAACACATATTTTTTTTGTGTTTTTGTCTCTTTAAAGCTTATACTTTAAAAACAAAAGTATTTTGTTATACCCATTATGTTAATATCTTAAGAATTTTCAACAATTTAAATATTTTGGAGATCCTTTCTTAAATTAAATATATTCTCTCTGAAAGTTGGTGTGTGAGAGAAAATAAAGGGGAAAAAAGAGAAATGTTAACACCAGGAGAGAAGACATAATTAAGACTTAATCACAGAGCAAATTTTACAGAGGAAAGTCTATAACACATATGACATCTTCATTAATACAAAGTAACTTCCATTTTAATCCATGTTGTTACAATATGTACAAAACAAATTAATAAATCTTGGGATATCATTTTAAAGTGTGAACAGAACAATTAATTTTAGTGAATGCCAGTTTTGTGGTATTGATGGTAATTGTACATGTCCTCATCTGCTTATGAAAAATTAGATAATTTTATCCAGCTTGCAAGTAATTTTTCTTTCTACACCATGCAATTGGAGTGGTCCGGCCATTCCGTTCTCTCAGACTATCCTGTGGGAACCATTGGTTGGAATGTCTAGACACCTTTAAACCTTGTAGAATTTCCTGACTGGAAAGAACCATGACAGTCATTTTGTACACATCCTTGGTAATGAGAGAGCTTTGCTGGACCTCCTTTGCACTGCTCTCAACTCAATAAGCAGCGATTTTCCATTTAATTTTGTACCTTCTTTACCTTTTGCTCAGAACTAAGGTTAAAGGTGGGTTCCTTTGTTAAATACAAGGTAAAAAGTCCAATGTGTATATCGTATTGTCATTTACCCTTACAAATATCTGAGCATGCTTAATATTCAAGTTCTAAATAATCAAGTAGAATAGCTCAGTGACAATTTGTTTACATAAAATGTCTTTTTTTTGTTGTTGCTTCCTTTATCATTAAACAACTATCTTTTGAGTGTCTGCTCAGTGCTAGGAATATAGCAGTCAATTAAAATCAGGGTTAGGCTTTGACTTCCACTTATAACGTAGAAAGGAGTACAGAGCCTTGCTTCAACCCTAATGAGGAGAAGAAGACAGTCAATCTACTAAATTTCGTTTAAGAGAGATGATTCGCAACTCAACCAAGGAACCAAAATCCCATAGAGAAACAAATCCCTCAGACAAGAGGCAAACAAACTAGTTCTTTCCCTTTGGTGGAGCACAAAAGAAAGGGGTGGTTGGGCTTCCCTGGTGACGCAGTGGTTGAGAGTCCGCCTTCCAATGCAGGGGACACGGGTTCGGGCCCTGGTCTGGGAAGATCCCACATGCCGCAGAGCAACTAGGCCCGTGAGCCACAACTACTGAGCCTGCGCATCTGGAGCCTATGCTCCGCAACAGGAGAGGCCGTGATGGTGAGAAGCCTGCGCACCGCGATGAAGAGTGGCCCCTGCTTGCCGCAACTAGAGAGAGCCCTCGCGCAGAAACGAAGACCCAACACAGCCAAAACTAACTAACTAAATAAATTAATTAAAAAAAATAAAAAAAGGGGTGGCCCCATTTTAAGTGGATATCAAGAACTTAGATATAACTGTAAAGAATTCTTGTAGACTCAGTGCTGGCTGCTATGTTAGTTTGGAGTAACTGCCCACACACCACCCCGAAACAAGCAATGTTTGCATTCACTTGCAGTCATATTTCCATAGACCTTTATTGTGGACACATATTAGAAATCTAGGGGAGGCAAGAGGATGGTGCAGGTATGCGGGAGGTAATGGGGGGCTCCTGGAGGACAGGTGTAAATCCTGCCTACAGGTACAGAACAGTTTACTTCCACATTTCTAAGAAAGTTTCTCAGTTCATTCACAGTCTGGAAATTATTTTCCCACAAGGTTGTGACATGAGTAGAACAATTATTACTGTAGACACCATGGAGTTAGGAGGAAAATGCATTCATAGATTTCACATCCAATCAACCACTTAAATCTTATCCTTCACCCAAAATTGTCCAAGATCCCAGAGAATTTACACAGTGAAGAAGGTCTTTCTTTATATCTACTCTCAAGCAAGGGTGGTACCAGATTCTGATATGTGCCTGCCATCTTTGCTTCAAGTGACCATCCGGCCTGTGTGAACAGTTTAGGTTTCTGCTGTCTCAATGGCAGGCATGTCGACTCCTCAAGGACATCTTACTGACCCAGGTAGCTGCTCAGGCCATCCAGGTACCTTGAGAGGAACACAATCCTTTTATCATTCCTCAATTTGGGACTCTGGTTTTATCACCTCTCCTTTACCCCACTGATAAGGGAAACATTCCTGACCTAGAGTAATGGGAATGGGTGAACACTCAACACTGGACAGATGTGGATGACAGAGTTTATTGGTGACATGTACTCTCAGTCCAGGGAAGGACAGGGCACACCAGGCAGGGCCTCAAGAAGGTCGCACTTGGGACAGAGTGAAGCAGCAAGAGCTGCAGGGGAGCAAGCTTTGTAGTAACAAGGGGGTGAGGTGCCCCCATGATTGACTTGTTTGGATAATCCCCTGGGCTGGCAGGGAACTGACACCACTGCTCAAATATAAACAGGAGGTGCTCCCTGTCCTCTCAGTAAGCAGGGTGGTCTGTCTGGAAACTATCCACTGGAGCAAGTGAGGAAGGACTTTGTGGTGAGAACAGTCATATCAGGTATAGCAGAGATCAAGGCAGCACAGAATATGGGCCTTTACTTTTAGGTCCTTAATCACTGGTGCCCAAGGTTTCAGGAGTAACAAACCACCTCTTAATGTTGAGTCAGGAGTCATTGTCAAATTTGTCAGCTTGCTGACCCAGAATCTATGTCTCCATCCCTCCATCCTGTGTACTACTTATGCCTTGGAAAGCACTTCTTCTAAAACTTGAAAAATCCCAAATTCCTCTTTCTCAAATAGTGGGATCCAGCCCACTGTTCCCACTTACGCTGGGGGACTCTAATCACCTGTCTTGAGGAGGCCACAACCATATCAACTCATGTGATTTGAATTGTCTTCAGTTAACTTCAAAGGGTTCACACCTATCCCTCTGACATGACCAAATTCAAAATTGAAGATTTTCTGCATTTCTCTCGCTAGAGAAGGAAGTTAAACCACCATGTGTAGGTCATTCCATCTATATGATTCTCACTTACTAATGAAGAAATAGGGCATAAAAATAGAGGGGGCATTACAAGATCATCCTGCTATTAAAAGTTAAAGTCACTGTAAGTTTTGATATCTTTCTACTTTTGTACATATCAGTCAATAATTCTAACTCACAAATGCACACCTTACACACTGTCATAGTTACTTCATGTATCATCTATCCATTGCTCTGTAACACATCAAAAAGAAATCTTAGTTAAAAACAACTATTTTATTTGCTTAGGTGTTTCTAGATTAGAAATTTAGGATGGGATTTGCTGGAGAGTTTGTTGGCTGATGTCACTTGGGGTCACACATCTGGTGGCTCATCTGAGACTAGATGGTCCACGATGGTTTCATGCACCTGTTGGGGGTTGGTGCTGGCTGCTGATGGGTCATGTGTCTCCAGAAGAATAGCCTGGATTTCTTTACATGGTGGCCTGGTTTCAAGAGCTAGAAGTTGCAAGGACTTTTGCTGCCTATGCCTGGTGGTTATGTAACATCTCTTCCAAGCCCAACATCTAGACTAGATTCAAGGGCTGAGAAGACAGACTCTGCTTCTTTATGTGGGGCGATGAAAATGTGGTGACACTGGATTTACTACATTTAATTTCTATGAAACACAGTTTTACAACTAATTGATAAAGAGTTATTCTATCCAAAAGATACAATAGATGTTCTGCTGTTATTTCATTAGATATCCATAAACCAGGAGCTCATTTCAAACTCAACAGATTTTTTAAAATTAAATGTTGATCTCTTCAAATATTTAACATAACATCTTAATAAATAAAAGATTATAGTCCTTATTCTACAAAGGGACCTATCACAGTTTTCTAGCTAGTTCTGCTTTTATTTTTATATTGCCCATCTGGCAAGTGTCTGTCTGAGTACTTTAGAAGCCAGAACAAAGTTAAATTTAAATAGACAGAAACCCAAGAACACCGCCAAGTCCCAGAGACAGGATTCCTTTTCAGCGAGAGGGGGCAGGGCAGTATAGCTTTTAAAACTGTCTTCTGAGCCTGAAAAATCTAAGCTCTCTTGCCATCCTGAAATTCATTTATCCTGTGATCTTGAAACCATTTGATGACCTTCTTGGTCTCTTCATTGGAATGGGTGTAAAGATGGCAATGTGACTGCTTATTGAGGGGTTTAAGTAAGACATTTATGAACCATGAAAATTTCAGGATTTTGCACTTCAGGTGTTGGAAGAGTTCTGATGGACTCGTGCTGCAGGCCTGGGGGACTCCAAGCACCCTTCTCTCAGGGACTTGTTTTCACAACTGGGCATCTAAGCCCCTTGCAATTCTCCTGGATTTTACTTTAATCCCAGGAATGCACTTTGCCCCTGGAATAGAAGTTTGCTTCAAAGCAGCAGGAGGATGACTGAATCAGGAGGGACGCCTTCTGCCCGCCATCTCACGATACTGCTAGAATGGAGACCAGGCCAGAACCTCGGAAAGCTTCCAATCAGCACAGGTGGGAAACTCCTAGTCCAGGAGCGGCCGAGGTGCCTCTCGGATCCCACTCGACATCTGCTCTCCCAGAATCCCGAATTACTTTTTCCCAGTGCTCTTTGTGATGAAAGGTCACATAGTGCTTTTTATATCACTTTCCATGTTAATGAAATAGTAGAAATTGTAAAGTACTTCCTCGCAGAACATGAACATCACATTTAGGCATCTGGTCTCCTTAGGTTCTTCTTGGCTGTGGCAGCTCCTCAGACTCTCCATGACCTTGACAGTCGTGAGGAGCACTGGTCATGTGTTTTATAAAGCTCCTCTCAATGGGGATTTGTCTGATGGTTTTCTCATGATTGGTCTGGGGTTATGGGCTTTAGGCCACGGAGGTAAAGTGCCATCTCATCACATCTTATCAGCGGTTCATGCGCTCACCGTGACTTTTCACAGCTGGTGTTGACCTTGATCGCCTGGCTGAGTTCATGTGTGTCGAGCTGCTGTGAAGTTCCCCTGGCCCATACTGTACTCTTTGGAGCTGAGTCACGAAAGGCATCCCACACTTAGGGAGTGGAGATTTATGCTTTAGTTTCTGAGAGTGGAGTATGTACACAAATTAGAGGGAATTCTCCTACATTGGGAGAAATTATGTCTTCTCCTTTCCATCCTTTTTTAGGATAAAATAAAAACTATTGTGCCAAAGAAAGCCACCGATGGCTTGGTCCTGCCCACCTCTGTGACCTCACTTCCCTCAACTCTGCCCATCCTCGCTGTTCTGTGCTATTTTGGTCTTTCGATGCTGCTTTCATGCCAAGCTCATCCCACCTCAGGGCTCCAATGCCAGCTGGTCCCCCTCTGAAAATTCTGCTCTACCTCTGCGAGGCTGGGTCAGGCCAGGACAGCTACCCCAACGTGCTCCAGCAGGTCACACTTCAACTATATACACATATCTCCAAAGCCACCATTTGCTTGAAATTCAGAGAAGATGTTATCTATCCTCAGAAGAGCTTTCTGAAACATATTATACTTGATTTTCTTTGGTTTGTCATTTCTGTTATCCCTAGATTCTGTGTGAAAATGTGTTCCTTGCTTCTTACTTAATGCATGAAACTGGGATATTCATGAGTCAATTGAAAATCACTCATCCATAGATATTTTTTTTGTGGTCATACAATACTGAACTTTGGGGAAAGAACTAAATCTAATCTCCCCCAAAGATTGACATTAAAATGAGTTAATTAACATATAATATAAGTGCTATATTAGTCATATCTGTAATTTTTATCAGTTACATGTAATTTTATTTACTTACAGAAACACTGAACAAGGAATTAGAAATTGCACATCATTTTACCAGCCTGTGACAATCATCTTAAATAAGATTATATGTATTCTTTCAGGCCCATTTTCTGTCCACATTTTTGCACTAAGTTGAAGAAAAAGAAATACAGTCCAGAGCAATTTTATTACATTTACAAAGTGCAGTAGACAGGATGGAGTGATCAACCCAGGACCAATGTCCCCTCTGGGGACACCCACCTCCAGCATCAAGTTTTGGCTATTTGAAAACCTGCCTTTTGCAGTCAGACCTTCAGGAAAATGCATTTCCACATCACTAATTCATTTTTTTTTTTTAATGGTGAGTGATTAGATCATTTATTTTAATCTGGCACTTGGACAAGATTTTTGCTTGTTTACTTATTCATCTGTTACTAGATGCTTTTAATTCCTAAAAAGCTTCTAAGAAGACATGATGGAGCTATAAGAATTTACTCCAAGATTCTAGCAGCAAAACCCTGGAGAATTCCCTTCTCTACTTAGAAACTTAGAAGAGCTGGTGGCCAGTGTTTACAAGCCAGGCTGTATATTATACCAAGTAAAATTCTCAGGTCTAATTTCACTCTACTCTATTGATGTAGATAAATGCAAAATCTATATAATGTTAAGGAGATTTCTCAGATTCCTATTAGAAAGTCACTATTACAAATATAGTAATGTTTCTATTGAAAGTAGGTAATTTTCATTGCCCAAGACAATGATGGACAAATGATGGTAGATGAATTTTCTTGATGACCACGTGTGCTTGATTCTGGAGGTGCTGAGCTGGTGCTCTTTCTTTGCATACCTGAGCATCAAGTGAGTTATTGAGGTACAGAGATTGAGGCTCCCTCGTGAGTGGTAAACAGGGCTGTGGACAAAGGTTTCCTTGCAAAGATGAAATGAGAATGGGACAGGATGAAAAGTTCAAGGCATGATTGATGGGCCATCCCCACTGAAGGTCACACGACCAGGGAGAATCAGCCACTTAAAATGTATTAGACAAAGTAGTGGAAAATAACAATGCTTTCTCTTTTTGAGCTTTGCTGGAGGATGGATGTGCCTAATGAAAGGAGGTGACACTGAGTCTTCATCATTGGCCTCTGAGCTGTGGACAGCGGTGATGCCGTTGGCCAAGAGTGATGTGAACCCCAGGCAAGAGGCTGCAGAACTCCTGGGCCTCACATGTGTGTGTGTGTACCATTGCCATCACTGTTATTAATGTAGGTGCTGTTACTTCCTGAAGGAAACTGAGATCAGCAAACAGTCAGACCCACAAGCCAACTAGGCTAAAAATGGAACCAGTAAAGTGACAAAAATCTGGTCCATGGTGGTGGCTTGAAAGTCCAAACAGCCTATGCATGAGCAAAAGTGGATTGGGAATTTTATATACTTGTCATTTCTCCTGGTCACATTCAAACTGCTCAGAATCTGGAGTAATTGCCAACTTAGCGTTCTCGCAATGCAGAGTAGAAGCAGAACGAGTGCAGGTCTTGGAGCTGAAGGAAATGAGGATTTCACTTAGAAGAGATATTTTGCCTTGACATCCTCAAACTGTGATTGCCAAGGTTTTGGGGCCTCCAGCTGCAGACTGGCAGAGTGAGAAATGTTGGAGATTGAGATCTTCCAGCCACCGTTTCTAATTATGCTTGGAGAATTGGCATTAAAAAAATCCAAAAATGTGTCAGTTTAGTGAAAGGCTGATATTATTTACTAACTAATGGAAAAGTAAATTGTGGCAGCTCTGATGCAAAAGTAATTGCATCTATACATTGAAATGACACGATTCTTACAAAGTAGTTTCTCATCTGTTTTGAAATGTTTTTGGTCACAACAATGGCTCACACACACAACCAAGTGGAAACATTTATCTATGGAAAATTGATGCTGAAGAAACCTAATAGATATGTTTCCGACTCATTCTAAGTTGGTTTTAATTATGAATGGTAATTGTTTCTACTTTATACCATCCTTCTCAGGTGTAGCCGAGGATCTGTGAAATGCTCCTTATATAATCTCAGTGAGGCTAAGAGATGCAGAGATTGTCCTGGTAAAAGTTAACATGAGCAACAGGAAGCAGCAGAACTATATGGAGATGGATCAAAAGGGAGGGGTGAGAAGGAGGAGAAAACACATCCCGGAAGATGTGCCCAGGAGGAGGAAGCAGGCCCCTGGACCTAGAGTCCCTGGCACTTCGTTATGGTACCTGACAGCGGGTAAGAATTCCATACATGTTTATGGGATTGAAAGGCAAGGAAGGGCTAAGGTCAATGACTTCTTCAGCCTCCACCTGCTGCTAGAGATGGTGTGCCCTGTCCAACTCCTGAGCCTTAGACAAATCATGAATGAGTTTGGCTCATTCAAAGCTTCCAAGTTTTTTATGTAGGTTGAGAGTCATGATGATAAACAACATCAGAACCACCTGAGCTCAATGTGACAACTATTTGAGTCAGGAAGGCATTGTGTATAAAATGGAATTTCAGCATTTAAAATTCTCCTAAAAGAAAAGTTTTTACGTAGTTTGAATGACAATCTGGTCAAAGAATGAGTGATGGATTTATACATGGAATACTCTACAGTTATTATAATCAAATAAGTAACACCACCAAAGTTTTTTTGGAAATATAACAGTGAAAGATCTTTAATGATGCTTACTAATATATATGAAATTATTTTGTCCATCATAACACTTAAATTATAAATGACCATAATTCGTATCATACTACGTATGATACTATATAGGTTCTGAAATATTCCAAGTACAGGAAATTTGTAATAAGAATTTGCACATATGTTAGCTATGTCATCTAATGAACTCATAACACATCATTACTCTTATTAAAATTTAGAATTAAATTTGAAAGGTGAAGAAAGGCAGGCGATGGAGTTGATGAGAGAAAGCAAAGACTATCTCATACAAACTGTAGAAGGGTCATCTCACAGGCTGTATCATCCCATCATGGAGAATTGTGGACAGAAACACCAGCTTTCAGATATGGCTGGTCTGGCTGTGGCCAGGCTGAGCCGAGTCCCCACTTACAAAAATAGAGACATTTGTGTCTGCAATATTTCTGTCCTCTAGCTCTTTAGTTCCATCTATGTGTTGATAGTGAAATAATTGAAATTGCCATCTACCAATTTCCATTGTATTTTCCTATATACAATAGGCTGGAATCTTATTAGGAAGGAAATCCATGCATTACTGAAGCGTTTCACTGGCACCAAAGTGAAGCCAAGGGGGAACAGGCTCTGTGTGTCTCTGGGGCATCTGGTCACAACATGGGGACCAGGGAGGCCAAGGGAAGAAAGGATGAAAGACTGAGAACAATTTCAAATTCCAAGAGAAATCCTTTGGCTAAGAATAACGTACCTTCCGTGTCTTTCAAAAATTTCCACAACAGATGGGCTGCCGGGCTGCACTCCCCACAGAAAGTTAAAAACAGTAGGGCCGATTTCAGTTACTCACTTGGATTTTGAGGAAATGGAGAAAAACATCGGTCCTAACATTTTTGGTGTTTAGATGAACCACAGAAGTCAGTAATCAGCCGAGATAAAAGGTCAGTAAACCATATGCAGATACGAGAGGGGCACACAGCGCTCTCCAGGCCATGCTTCACTGGGTTTAAACACGTATTTTTTTCCCTCACAGGCACCTTTTTCTTTCCTTTTTCTGTTAGAGTGAGTGTGGCTGCTACAAGATGTGGGAGATGGATGTTTGCAGTTTAGTCCAGGGTTGGGGACATAAAACATTGTGCCCACCATTTAGGGCTGAGCCTGGGAGGTCCCAGACATCCTGCTGGTTCCTTCCTTCCCATTCTTGGGGCCACCATGGTCTCAAAAAGTCAGCCCATTGAGGCGACAAGAGGACATGGACTTGGGCTAAAATTCACAAATCTGCCACCTTCTCTTGCCATCAAAAATAGCTGCCCCCCACCTGATGGTCCATGTCTGTAACACATGTTCAGCAGGAGGAGCTATCTTTCAGAGAAGGTTAGGCCCTCTTTGCTTCTTTCTTTTCGTTATTGAGCCCTGTGGGGAAAATGCGCATCACGTCGTAGAGGACAGCACATCACACCCACAGCCAGTGCTAAGTGCTTCCATCGCCTTCCAGATTCTCCTGCATAATGTCCTCCATGGACCCTACTGTCCTTTTCCAGATACTGATCCAAAGATGTCCCGGGGAACAAGAGCTCTGATCTCTCTGGAACATTCACGAGTTGGAATGCCGTTAAGGAAACTCTGAATGCTCAGAATAAAGAGAAGCCAAGAAAAAAAAAATTGAGTTTAATGTTTGGGGTGATTCTCTTCAGACTCACTTAAGCTGTGATCTTTGTGGTCTCAGGCACCAGGGATGGACAGAGTGGAAGACTGAGGTCTGCCCCAAAGGCACCATCACACTTGTGGTCCCCGCTGCCCCTTGCCTGGTTTAAAAGCCTTTACAATAATATGATCATGTCCAAGTCAGGACTAAAGAAAAGAGAAGGTAGATATGCTTACTAGTCTATCCAATGGTCTGTTTTCTTTCTTCCTTTATTTAATTCTCTAACCCCTCCTCCCATCCTGCAACCCCTCACCACGAAAAGTGAGGAATTGTTGTTTGTTGGTTTCTATCTTTTAATGCACTTTTTTTTCTTAAAAGACTTAGAAAAATATAAGATACAATATCATTAATTCTGAGTGATGGAAAAAAGGCTGTTTGTAATCTCATTCTTTGAATTCTTTTGTACTTTAAAAATATTCTCTGAATAAAAAAATAAAGAAAATAAGACACATGAAAGGGATTTAAAAACTAAAAGCAACCTACAAAGGGAGACCCATTTGACATAGAAAGAGGTAGAAAAGGAGGGTTTGTGCAAATCTGAGTCTGGTGAAAGGACTTAAGTGGAAAATTTCCAAAACCACTGCTTAAAATAAAATGTTCTCTCATCACGTCTCAAATCCAAAGTTTAGGAATTATGAATCACTAGGTTAAGAGGCTTGGAACAAGGAAAAATAGTTATACACAGAAGACATCTAATTAAGATTTTATGCAATTTGGACTGAAGGCTATCTTAATCTCCACATCACGCACACATGTGCACACAAATACTATCAGTGATGGAACCAGAAGAGTTAACTGTGAGAACTACAGAAGGCTGGCAAACATTTTCAATGGAACTGGATTTAGAAAAATGTTGACGTTAGCGAAACTTTTCTAATTCAGCGGTACTCCATGGCATTACTCAAATTTGAGTATTTCTTATTGCGGAAACCATGCATCAGGACAGCCTCCTAAACAGGGTAGTAAAAGACACATCCAGGAAGGGATGAAAGTTGAGGTCTGACCACGAGATCACAGGACTAGCCTGTAATCTGTTCAAGTGAAACCCAGCCTCTGTGCACTCACGCACTGACGTGGCTTAGCTTATTCCATGCACCCATTTCAACTGGGACCTAAATCCATGATTGCTGGGGACCTGTCCTCTGGTCCAGAAATCACGTGGCCTCAATGATGTGCAAAACCCTCTAACATGGGCAGAAAACCTCAAGATCATCCATGAAAGGAAACACGGAATTGTCCATTTTAGTGATAAGACTCACAGTTGGCATGATTGATGTGGAATGTTTGCTTCTGTCCTCCTGTCAAAGATGTTAGTAGGATATTAGATAACAATGGCCTCTTCCTTCTGGAACTGATGTGTTGCAAAGTTCAGGAAAGAAATTCCCTACATTTTTCACTGAATCCTGCCCCCCCATCCCTCTCCGTCATCAGTTCCTGTGGTCACCTGATGCTCGCCATACAGCACAGAGGAGTCTAACTTCACCTGCAACATGGGAAGAAAAGATCCCTTTGCTTAGAACCCATTTCCAAAATCTTCCAAGGAGAATGTGCTATGCACAGCTGTGACTCTTCCTTGCTCTGTGTCCTTGACACACTATTCAACCTCTCTGTTCTCATTATTCTTCTGACAAGTGGGTGTATTAATAGTAGCCACCCTACGGGAGAGTAACAAGTATTGAGTGAAAGAGTGAATCTCAGTCACCCAGCTCCTCATTGGCACAGAGCAAACCTTAAACCAAAGTAGCTGCCATTCAGTGGTGCTGGCTAAAAATCTGAAACAAACCTGCTCTATAAGAGTATAGAAAAGATGGTCTTAACAGGGTAAGGAAGGAGGAGATTAAAAAAAAGAGAGAGAGAGAAAGACGAAGAGGAGGAGGAAGAGGAGGAGGAAAATGAGGGGCGGGATAGGCTTTAAACAACAACCACAAGGGAAATCAATTTACATGATCTAATAAGAATGATCCCATGCGCACACCGTAGCCCAGCATCCTATCTCTCATACAGAGCCCAGAAGCTCTTGTAAGCGTGCCCCAGGATGTCAGACAGTGAGCAACAGTCCCTCCCTGGTTGGAGGTTTAATGTTTAGGACAACTGTTGACTCAGTGATATTAGTAATCCATAATATTTTTATATTAACTGTGGAAGGTGACTTCTTAGTTGTTAACAACAAGAAAACAGTTAAATAGATTTAAATGACACAAATTCAAATCTTTTTCTCCCCACCAAATACATCCATGGAACACTGATGGCAAACTGGTCATGCTGTCAAGGGAAGATGTGTCTGGAACTTTGTTTTTTCATCCAGAGAACTTGAGAAGACATCTTTGTGTTCTGCACATTTAGAGATGAGTCACTGATAGACAGAAATGCTGTGTCATTGTTCAGAAGTAAAGTTTAAACTTACTGTGATTATTAGGCATCATTGGCTTAATTTGGTGGGATAAAAGAAATTAATGGCCCAAATCCTACAAATATATACTGATTCCATCATATTTTAGGAATTTTGTGAGGCTGAATTTTATATGTAGGCAACCAAACCACAGTCCCTTGTCTGGCGGCCAATAAGCTTCTTTGGGAGACACACACACACACACAAACACACTTACATTGCAGAGCATTATGGATCATGGTAAAAATTCACACAAGTTTTTGCCACAGGAGACAAAAGGGTGAACATTTTCTTTTGCTGGTAGTGACCAAAGAAGTATTCCAAAGGCACATTGACCATCAACTGGGCAACAAATGCTAGGTGTAATGAGTGAATAATCCCCTGCAGTTTTCCTTGCTTCTCTTTACCCTGGAAATTGACCAGAGAGGAAGGAGAACTGACACCATGTGAAAGTCTTTGGAGTGAGAGGAGGAGTCTCTACAGTAGAAACGAGAGCAAAGCATCCTCCAAGTGGATTTTAAAAACGCACCAGTTGGGACAGCAGTGTGGGGCCCCCAGGAAGCTCCCCAGAGTCAGGATCCACTGTCTGGGGAATCTGCCCACCTCCTGTAGTGCCTACCCATGGTGGAAAGAGCTCAGAGGGACATTCTCCCATACTGAGCATCTCAGGTCCAAGCCAGGCCAGCAACGTGGCCCCTCAATCAGCAGAATGAGTGAAATTATTGGCTTATGGTGAGTTGGCTTCATTGAGGCTGAACTTATTAATTTAGGTATGAAAATGTTCCTTGTTCTTCCAAAATACTTTTGTTGACTTTATTCTTTCAGCTAATTAAGAACTTACTAAGCTGTGACAATATTTATCACGTTAAACCCATTGCTCTACACAAATGCCTCAGCATAAACCGTCAGAAATGCATAAAATATAGTACTTCCAATTAAGTAAATGCCTTAAAAAGTAATATCTAGTTGTGTTTATTGTTGTTGTTTTTGTTTTTACAGGTCAATAACAACACCCACCACAAAACTGCAATTCCTTTCAAAGGGGCAGATGGTAATTGAAAGCTTGACCTTGCCCTCTCTGCAGAAAGGTGGCACAGACTGATGGGCACTCCCCAGAGGACCCTCTGCTGAGCTGATGCTCTGAGTGCAATCTCCGATCCTTTCTCACTGCTACTGGGACTTGTTAAGCGGCTGAAACCCGTGTTGTTTGGAGAAGTGCACTACTTGTACACAGACTTCTGGCATTTTTCAAAATCCGAGGGCAGACAGGTCATACCTTTCAGCCTTGCATGTGAGCTTGCCCAGCGTGGCCCAGGAGCAGTGCTCTGAATCACAGACTCCACAGTGAATACAACCCTTCCCACTGGGCCACTGCTCTCCCCAGTCTGGATTCCTCATGGGTCTGGAGATAGTGTCCAGTACAGACAGTCTCATCCAGATTTACAGCATCATTTACAGGGTCATGGATGGGCTGGAGGACCTTGAAGTATCACTCAAACATGATTCCCTATTGAGAAATTCATTGCCCCCATAGGCGCAGGAAGAATAACTACACAAAATAAAACTGTTTCAGGATACCATTTTATATTTTCTTTCTGCAGGGGAAAGTGTGTTATTAAATGGAAAGATAGCTTTTTATTGAGTATCTTGAAATACTAAGGATTGGGAAAAAAAAAAAAAAAGACTTGGTTATTGTACAGAATAGGATTCTTTCTTTTCACACAGGTGAATCAAAACAAAGCAAAACCAAAAGGAAAAACAAACAAATGAAAAAACCCAAGTCCCTTTCTTCTAGTATTTCTTTAGTCTAAAATATTTTCATGAAATTGGACCAAAATACCCAAAAGAATCTACAGATTCATTGCAATCCCTATCAAACTACCAATGACATTTTTCCCAAAACTAGAACAAAAAATGTCACAATTTGTATGGAAACACAAAAGACCCCTAATAGACAAAACAATCTTGAGAAAGAAAAACAGAGCTGGAGGAATCAGGCTCCTGGACTTCAGATTATACTACAAAGCTACAGTAATCAAGACAGTATAGTACTGGCACAAAAACAGAAATATAGATCAATGGAACAGGAGAGAAAGCCCAGAGATAAACCCATGCACATATGGTCCCCTTATTTTTGATAAAGGAGGCAAGAATATATAATGGAGAAAAGACAGCCTCTTCAATAAGTGGTGCTGGGAAAACTGGACAGCTACATGTAAAAGAATGAAATTAGAACACTTCCTAACACCATACACGAAAATAAACTCAAAATGGATTAAAAACCTAAATGTAAGGCCAGACACTATAAAACTCTTAGAGGAAAACATAGGCAGAACACTCTATGACATAAATCACAGCAAGATCCTTTTTGACCCACCTCCTAGAAAAATGGAAATAAAAACAAAAATAAACAAATGGGACCTAATGAAATGTAAAAGCTTTTGCACAGCAAAGGAAACCATAAACAAGAGGAAAACACAACCCTCAGAATGGGAGAAAATATTTTCAAATGAAGAAACTGACAAAGGATTAATCTCCAAAATATACAAGCAGCTCATGCAGCTCAATATCAAAAAAAACAAACAACCCAATACAAAAATGGGCAGAAGACCTAAATAGACATTTCTCCAGAGAAAATATACAGATTGCCAACAAACACATGAAAGGATGCTCAACATCACTAATCATTAGAGAAATCCAAATCAAAACTACAATGAGGTATCACCTCACACCAGTCAGAATGGCCATCATCAAAAAATCTACAAACAATAAATGCCGGAGAGGGTGTGGAGTAAAGGGAACCCTCTTTCACTGTTGGTGGGAATGTACATTGATACAGTCACTACAGAGAACAGTATGGAGGTTCCTTAAAAAACTAAAACTAGAACTACCATACGACCCAGCAATCCCACTACTGGGCATATACCCTGAGAAAACCATAATTCAAAAAGAGTCACGTACCACAGTGTTCATTGCAGCACTATTTACAATAGCCAGGACATGGAAGCAACCTAAGTGTCCATCATCAGATGAATGGGTAAAGAAGATGTGACACATATATACAATGGAATGTTACTCAGCCATAAAAAGAAATGAAATTGTGCTATTTGTAGTGAGGTGGATGGAGCTAGAGCCTGTCATACAGAGTGAAGTAAGTCAGAAAGGGAAAAACAAATACCATATGCTAACACATATATATAGAATCAAAAAAAAAAATGGTTCTGAAGAACTTAGGGGCAGGACATTAATAAAGACACAGTTGTAGAGAATGTACTTGAGGACACGGGGAGGGGGAAGGGTAAGCTGGGACGAAGTGAGAAAATGGCATGGACATATATACACTACCAAATGTAAAACAGATAGCTAGTGGGAAGCAGCTGCATAGCACAGGGAGACCAGCTCGGTGCTTTGTGACCACCTAGAGGAGTGGAATGTGAAGGGTGGGAGGGAGACCCACCAGGGAGGAGATATGGGGATATACATATATGTATAGCTGATTCACTTTGTTATAAAGCAGAAACTAACACACCACTGTAAATCAATTATACTCCAATAAAGATGTTAAAGAAAGATTAAAAAAAGTAAAATGAAAAAAAGAAATTGGACCAAAAGTATTAGCGAATAACAAAGAGTTTTGCTCATGATTCTCTTCTGTGAACAGTCAAATATAAACCTGATTTTTCTTAAAAGATGAAAGTGTTTTATAATGTTTAAATAATTAAAAAAATGAAAATAAATCCCTTATAGTCCACTGCACAAAGTATTAACCACTGCATTTTGAGCTCACAGTCTTCATTATTATAATTCCCTCTCTCTCATGCAGATGTCCTTCTGAGGTGGGCAACCACGCAGCCTGCCCAGCCTTGTGCTGAGCTGCTGCCTGACAGGTGGGAGGGTGCACGGAGCACAGAGTTGGGGGTGGGGTAGGGAAAGGGCCAGCTTACACGTCCCTGTTGGGACTTCAACATCATGCTGTGACCAAGTCCATTTCCACTTTGGATTTCCTAGTTATCTGAGACTGTCAATGCACCTGCCCCCCCACCATACACACACCTCTGTTTCCCTCTTAAGCTAATTTCTGGTGTGTTTCTGTAACTTGGAACCCAAACAGTTTCTATGATGCTTGAGAATAGTCAGCTGGTCTGGAAAAGTCCTGGCCTGAGAGCAGACGTGACGGCAGCATAAGCAAAATCTCACAAGGCACTTTGGGAGGAAGAGATTGATGGATGGACCCAAGAGATTCCTGCTCAGACCCACCCCCTCGTCCTGCAAAACAAAGCCTCTGAGTGTAATTATCAATTCTAAGGAGATCTGCATGTCCATCATGAGATCACCAGTGAGCTACAGGGACATCTATTTCCCAGTTCCCAGGACGTGGTGAGGCAGAGAAGGCAGAGTCTGGGCTGGGAGATGAGCACAAGGAAGCCGCGTTTTAAGACAAAGAAACAGCCTGATAACAGAAACTCCGCAGAGGATGTTACTTTAAAGTCACAAACATTTTACAGGTCTTCACTTACATTTATTTATTGGTTGGATTTCTTGAGTGGAAAGCATAGAAACTGGTCCCGGTAACTTAAGCCAGGGGTCCCCAACCACCCCCCACCCCGGGCCACACAGCAGGAGGTGAGCAGCAGGCAAGCCAGCAAATCTTCATCTGCCGCTCCCCATCGCTCCCCATCACTCGCATTACCGCCTGAACCATCTTCCTCCCCATCCCCATCCGTGGAAAAATTGCCTTCCACAAAACCGGTCCCTGGTGCCAAAAAGGCTGGGGACCGCTGACTTAAGCAATACATTTATTGGACAGATTCTGGGGACTCAGATGCTGTCCAGGGGCTAGAGAACCAGGGTTGGGGGTGAGAGGACACACAGGATGTTCCAGAGAACAGAGGAGCAGACACCCACAGCAGAAGGAGCCTGGTCAGTCGCTGCTTCCCCAGCAAACACTGTTGTAGATTTACTCGGCTCCTGCTTCGATTGCCAGGGTGTCAAAAAGTAGGAAGGAGACCAGACGGTGGTCACATACTTTGGCGAAGGAAGGGGTGGGGGAGCCCTGCTCTTTCTCCCACTGCAGGGAACCTAGAACCCACGACTATTAATCCACTAACCCCTATCACCACTGGAGGGAGGCGATTCCTCCAAAGGAACAGGGTTACTACCTGGAGGGGGTGACGGGAATCAAGTGTCACCGAGGGGCGGTCACGATTTATACCAACACCAGGAGCTGTAAGTTTACCAACATTTTATATGTGGTTATATGGGTAGATTCCTATTTTAGTAAGACAGCAATGACATTTAATATTTAAAATGATTTCCTGGGTTTGATGACTTTAATATTATTAAACTTTTATTAATTTCTTTGAATTTAACAATGATATGCATTTCTGACTGTTTGCTTTCTGCACTTCTCATGTGAATTGTTCACATCCTTTAATATTATTTAATCAAAACTAACAATAACTCCCGTGTTTTGAGTGGCTGATATGCTTGAGACACTCTGCCATTCTCTTCTCTTGACATAGAGGATAACATGTAATTTACACAGACATTTTCTGAGTCATTTTATATACTTTGGATGTATCACATCGGAATTGATTTTATAAGATACTTTTGCCTCTGAGGAAAAAACGGGATGAAATGCAGGTGTTAGAAAAAAAAAAAAAAAGTTGAGGATCGTCTAGAAATGAAATGAATTAAAATGTATTAGTAAAAAATGACAAAGAATATATCTGTGTGTGTGTGTGTGTGTGTGTGCGTGCACGTGTGCCCGTGCTTGCGCGTGGGCATTTGCCAGCTGTTTCACTTTTTAAAAAAGTGCATAACCTCCTCATTCAATTTTGGGGATTCTTAGATTTTTAAAATGTCTCAATCTAAAGTTTTCCTTTTTTCAACTCAGAATAATCTATTTAAATGTGGAAAAGCAACTCTTTGCCACTTTCATGGTAGGTATAATCACCCTGCTCTAATCTCAGGGAGTTTTCTTTTCTGAGGAACATTATCATGGAAGGATCATAGGTCTAAAATCTCTTAGAGTACATCCCATTTCTAAAAACCAAAACCTCTGTGTGTTCATTGGAATCAGGTTCTGTACTACTGCCTATATATTTCAAATTGTTCTACATAGTCAAGGATTTCATATTTTTGTCGGACGGAAAGGTTAACATCACCGTAGTAAGCTAATTACACGCAGATTCTAGAAGCAAATATTTCACATAATTACACGTATATTGAAAGCATTCACCTGTTTTTTCCTTTGTCAGTTTTTTCACTCGGTCCAGTTTCCTTCTGAACATAAGTGAAGTTTTGTCTGGGTTGCTGGAAGATTCCTGATGATATTTGCTATGGGACTATCCTATTGTGTATCTACCAAGAAGTTGTAGGAAATCAAGTGCTGCCCAGAGCTGTGAGAAATCTGGGGACCGCAATAGACAGAAAGAGGATCTCAGTCAATCAACAAGCTGCGTTTATTCAGTTCAGTTAAGTATTTGCCCCCTGACCTGCCTGCCCCAGGCATGGTATGAATGTGAGGAGAAGCAGAGTAAATCAGGTGCGGGTCCTACCTGAGGAATTTACCCTGCAGCAAAAGAGACTCTCACCCTATCTCCATAGGATTTGTTCAAAGCTCAGGCCTGCCCCGTGCCCAGGAGCAGAGAGCAGGCTCTGCAGGACAGGACTCTGGTGGGCACGGGCGGCGACCTGCCCAGATAGCCGGAGACCCCCTTCCAGCTCACCTCGCACAGGTCACCCCCCCTACACACACCTCTGCATGCTTTTCTGCTGGTGGACAGCACCTGCCAACCTCTTCAGAGGGCATCCTGCCCACCCAGCAATGACCAGTGTTTGGGGGTCTCCGGACCTGGCCACAGGCTCTGTGCACAGAGGCTGGCAGCTGCCTGGGACGAGAGCCCTGCTTCACAGGGCACCTCACTCTCCAGGGCTTCCCCAGGGCTCCTCCAGGGCCTGGTGGGGTCAGCCCCCCACTGAAAGCACAGCTGCTGGCCTCCCCCGCTCTCTCCCACTCACCCTGCTCCCTCACTGTCCGTCCCGGGACAATGGTTGGCATTTCAATCATGGGCAGGCATGTGAGTCTGCCCATCACAGATGCAGGTGGATAGATGACCCAGATTCTTAAGAAGGTGAATGGAGGAAGGGGCACGTGATGTGTGTGGGAGGAGCTGGAGGGCAGGAGGCTGGTTAGGAGGGTCGTTAACACAGGGCATGGTGGTCTTTGCAGACATCCATCCATCCATCCATTCATTCATTCACTTATTCAGTGAGTACTTACTCAGTATCCACCATGTGCTAGGCACTGTTCTAGGTGTTGGCAACAGGCAGTTGTATTAGTCAGCTCAGGCTGCACGACAAGTATCACAAGCTGGGCAGCTTAAACAACAGAAATGTGTTTTCTTACAGTTCTGGAAGCTGGAAGTCTGAGATCAAGGTGCCAGCAGGGTTGGTTTCCTCTGAGGTTTCCCTCCTTGGTGTGTAGACGGCCATCTTCTCCCCGTGTCCTCATGTGGTCTACCCTCTGTGCCAGTCTGTGTCCTGATTTCTTCTTACAAGCACACTGGTCAGATTGGATTAGGCCCCCCCTAACGACCTCATTTTACCTTATTTACCTCTGTAGAGACCCCATCTCCAAACACAGTCACATTATGAGATGCTGGGGCTTAAGGATTTAATCTGTGAATTTTCAGGACACAACTTAGCCCAGAACATCTGTGAATATGAGATAAAAACACCTCCTGTTGAGCAGTGAAGTGGGTAAGACCGGAGAGTAACAGAGTAAATCAGTCACATATAGAATATCCCAGACACAGAAAAGGGATGAGAAGGAAAGCCCAGCAGGGACGGGGGGTTGGGGGGAAGGGCCAGAGTGACAGTGTTAGTTGGGGATCCTGGAAAACCTTCCCTGAGGGGGAAGCATTTGAGAGATGCCTGCATTCCTAGGAGTCTCGATTTTGTGCTCTAGACAAGAGCACGTGGAAGATTCCAGGTAGGAGGGTGACATGGTGAGGCTGGAGATGTCATGTATCATTTCTAAATGTTTCCCACACATTTCCACCCCTCCGATTTCTGCTCAGTGATGTTCTGCAGACTCCCTTCACCCCCCGCTGGATTGCTGCAAGAGCCTCCCGGGAGACCTCCTAACCCAAGTTTCTATCTGCACATTTGCCCACACAGCCACCAGGATCATTCATCTAAAATACAAATCCCGTCATGTCATGCACCTCTGTTTAAAATCCCTCCTCACTTCTGCATCTCCAAAGCAAGCTCCTCGGGGAAATTTCATGTTATTCCAAGAGACATGTGACTCTGTGTGAAAGTGTGTCATTTCCACCTTTATAACATATGCAAAGTGAATATTACATAGAGATGCTTTGGTAATTAATTACCAATGTATTTTAAAGTATTATTGGGTTCATGGTGGACATTTCTTGTTATCATTTATTCTCAGTTAACAGACCTTAGAAGGAGAACTATCTCCTTAAAAGACTTGAAGTTATTGATGTTCCAAAGGGGGGGGTCTGTCTTGTCTGTCAGTGTGTGGTCTCCGGGAGGTGCGGGGAGAGTCCCTGGTGGGGCAGGTAAGGTCCTCACTCAGCCCCCGCCCCCTCTCAGCCCCACAAGCCACAGCAGTGATGGAGCTCCTCGCCCTTGTATCCCACTCATGATTCGAGCCTGGTTTTCACCCTTCTCCTGCCCCTCACCCTGCCCTGCACGGGCTCAACCCTCCTTGCCTTTTAGGGCAAAGCTCTGGCTCCAACTTCTTTAGGAATTGTCCCTTCTCTTCCTCCCTCCTTCCCTCCTCCCAGGTCAGGAAGTTGATAAATGCCTGTGATTTTCATGATGCACAGAAGCCCTACATTCATGTACTTTCCTCCCATTGACGTCCCTCCAGTGCTCTACTATTATCCCCAACGTATAGATGAGAAAACCGAGGAAAAGTGATTATGTTACTTGGCCAGCATCATATGGTAGCAGATGGCAGAGCCTGGGTTTGATGTCATGACCTTGGCCTTCAGGGTTATGTTTCCCATGTGTGCCCATTGGGTTTCTCCAGGGGCAGGTCTGTACTAGGGGTTTACTATGCTGTGTTATAATCTCCAGTCAGGACCATCTGGAGAGAAGAATCCATTGTGGGCAGCAGCTCCAAGTCTGACTCACAGCTGGCCCTTGATAAACATGTGCTGACTCATCAATTCACTCATGGATTTCCACGTCCTTCACCTGTAAGATGCAGCCACCTTTTTGTGTGAATTCCACATTTAAATACTGTACCTCAGTGTAGTAGAAAAGACAAGATTGATTAAAGAGTAAATTCTTATTTGCTTTGTTGAAAAGGAAACCCAAATTTCAGTGTGAAGCCCATGAGTCAAAAATTTGTTTCAGAAGAGGAAGTGTTTGGGATCTGTGTATTACCCAAGGCTACTTATAAATAGCTTTTTGCAGAAGTGTTTGGTAGAAAACAAGCAAATAACAGTCTTGGGAGGAGTGTATGACCTCTGATATTTCACTGCCCTCTGAACCAGGAAGACACATATTCTAGGATCATGAGAAGAAGGAAACGGAGGGAGGGAGAGGCGACCCTGGCTCTAAGTTATTTAGCAAACTGAGCTTCAAGGTCCCTGTCATTGTGCCCATGGGAGACCAGATCGCCATGATCCATGGCCAAGGGGGTACAGAATCCACACATGCCCACCCCCATGGATTTCCTCTCCATCATGCATTTACTGTCCTCCTTGTCATGCCATCACATGCAAATTCGAAAGGATAGTTGTTTTTCCCCATAAATTAAAGAGGTTCTCATATTCTGTGCCCTGTTGACTGGTGGGAGGGTCATTATCAAGATTTATTCTCTTGGAGGAGACACATTTGCTTGGGCACTGCAGAGCCTAAACATTAGTATGTAGACTAAACATTTTGGGTCTTGAAAGCTTTCCTTTCTTTTTAATTTGTTTCCATGCCAAAGCTCTTCTTTTCTCATTAGAGTGCATGTTTCCCTCTCTTGGGTGGGAGAACTGTACCATATACAATTGCATATGATTTCCCCCAAGGTTTGTCAAATCATTATATTAATTGGTTATTTGACAAAGTTGTATTTCTAAGTTCAAGCCAATTTTTTCTAAAAAATACCATTAATCTTTGACTTTCAACAGACTATTGACTCAGCTATTACAAACATTTCTTAGCACTGAATGTACGTTTTCAATTCACAAAATCATTGTCACAATAAGTAGACTTTCATGCATCTCAAGAAATTAGATTGTATATAAATATATGAACTATAGAGGAATTTTTAAGTTATCTGGTTTGTTTAATCAGTATAAATATTCCAAGAGGATCACTCAGACTTCCAAGTATTTCAATGTGCTCTGCCCTCAATTATCCAATTGATGAAATCGCATGAGTTAACGTTTTACATATCTCTCAAATGTTTTTACAGGATTTTTATTTATGGCTAACCTCTAAACGGTGGGAGGGCCAGCCCACAGACCGTGGCAGTGACAGGTCTGTCACTGCACCTTGAGATGGTGCCTGGGACTGCAGGTCTGTAGCAGCAGAATCGAGGACAGGGCAAGCTGGTTCCTCCCTGAGGGTCTCGCCCCCTCTCACAGAGGTGAACTCCTGGTTTTTCTAATTGTCTCTATAACCACATCGCTTACTTTATTTATCAGTATACAATGCTAAGATATTGATAGTCTCTGTGCTTAATTCTAAAATCCATATTTGATGAACATTCATTCCAACTTTTGCCATTTAGGCCTCAATTCTGTGTAAGGTTGTTATAACTGAGTCAAAGCATTGTGATGAGATTCAAGTCTGTACAGTGTTTCCGTAGATGCCTGGGGGTGTGTGGAGTTACTTTAGCTGTAGATTGATTAACAATAAATTTAACCTTAGGAGGTATTCTCTCAAAATATACAAAGCAACCTCTTAAAAATCTTGTAGTTATATACATATTGAATGTAGAAAAAGTCTGGTGTCTTGATGATCCCTCCTTTTTATTATACAAAGGAAAGTTTATCACGTATACAATGACACAAAGTATCGGTAAGAAATAGAATTTACCATGAAAAGGGAGATTCTCTTAAAAGAGAAGGAACTGTAAAGAAGGGTCTGTAGAGGTTAAAATATTGGCAGGTGAACTGGAGAGAACTATTCAGATTTACTAATCATCATCAGAAATTTTCAGAAAAAATCAACTATTACGGTCACAAATCTAGATTGTGAATGCCTACTTTAAGTCAGTAAATAACCAAAAAATTCAGGAGGCTATTAACTGAGATTTTAAATGAAAATCTTATATATGCATTTATGTACTATCTTTGGTTGTTATATTTATATACTTTTTTATTGTTGATGTGTCTAGAAATTAGAGTGAAGATAGAAGCTTAGGAATCCTTCTCACAAGGATATTTTGGGGAAGACAGCATATAGAATAAACGTTTATGATCAACTAAACAATCAAATGATGTTACAGGAATTCAGAGAAAAGAGACATCCGCATACACCAGAGTAGAGAGAGAAAATTCTCCATGTAGGGGTGAGGCTTACGCTGGTTTTGATGATTCGGCAGTGAGAGGAGAGGTGATAAAAACTGAAATCTTAAATTGCTGGAGAAAAAAATATATTTTCTTCCCTGGCCAGTCTGGTAAAAAGAACTCTGGACTAAGATCCAGCCATTCTGGGTTTAGAACACAGTTCTGTCACTACCTAGTTGTGGTCCTTGGGCAAGTCATGTCCTTTGAGGGCACATCAAGTCTCTCATCTGTAAACCCAAGGATTTGGCATCTGTGAGCTCTTCCAGCTGTTAAACTTGATGCTTCCAAGGAATCTTTTAAGTGTGGAGCTGAGGCGAAGGGGAAGCTGCCAGCCTGTGAGTCTCCCAGGTGTAGCTCCCATCACCAGGGATTAGACACCTGCCCTTGGGTGAGGGAGCGAGACAGCGAATTCTCACACAGCATCCCTGGGCAGCAAAGAAACTTGACGTACACGTGGAGGACGGGCTCCACCACTTTCCTCTTGGCTTCCTTGGTAAAACGTAAATTATGTTTTTCACCTCGATGGAGATTATTTGCTCATCTTTCTCTTGGTAGCTGACCCCAGTCTCTGCAGTGTTTCATCAGAAATTCTCACCACTGACTTGAGATCCCTGAAAGCTTTTCCTCAAATACTTTGAACTCCAGCTACACTGCCGAGCTATTTCATCTAGTGATGTATCTTTAAAGTAGGAGGAAAACATATTTTTAAACGTGTAAGTTAGGGTCTTAAGGATATGTATGTGCATGTGTGTGTTATGTGCATGTACACACATACATATAACTGAAGCATATACATACATATATGTATGCATAATTTATATCTGCAATGGAACATTGTAGTGGAGCCTACTCTTCAAAAGGATCTACTTTCCAGTTTTTCCCAAAAGGTAACATTCACATGGAAGTTGGTTATGAAAAGTAATCACAACACAAATACATTTGGGAGAAAATGCGCAGAATTTTTAAAAGCAAAGGTTTTCACCAGAACCCCAGAGTAAAAAATAATTCTTTGAGTTACTTCAAAAGGAAGGCCACTCGGAGGAATTGCAGAGAGCCGGGGTCAGCACCAAAGGTCAAGTTTCAGGAAAGCACGTGCACACAGCTCTCCATACGCAAAACCCTCATGTGTGTTTCAAACCACACGCTTCACACAGACTGCGGGGATGCTTCCTTTTCCTTGTTGTTACAGTTACAAGGTCATTTTAGTCAATAAACATGATGAGTTGACACATATATTATAGGGCAAAGGAAGTGGGAATTTTGACTAAAGTTGTTCAAGCGTGTTGTCAAGAGAAAGATACGTTCCATGAGCTGAGAGGGGGAAAAGGTGATGGAAAGCTCACCTTCATTCCACACTCATGACCCTCCCTGATTCCAGGGAGGACAGTCCCCAAAGCCCAAGATTCTGTCTGAAATTACCTGCCACCCCCTCAAATACCAGACCGGTCTTCCTCCAAGCCAGGCTTTCTCCACCCTGGACCGTTCACACTTTGGGCTAGAACTGGCTGTGGCTGGGTGCTCTCCACATTTAGCAGCATTCCAGGACTCTGCCCACTAGATGCCAGAAGAATCCCTCCTGCTCCCTAGTCCCAACAACTGGATGCCTCCCGACATTCCCAAATGTCCCCTGGTATCAGGGTGGGGGAAGTCACCCCACTAAGGAATGCTTCTTCAAACTCCTCCGGTTGGGACAGGGCTATCAGCTCAGGTGCCTTGCTGCACCGTCCTGAGAACATTCTCAAAAGAAAACAGTGGGGCCCCAAGTTGAGGGACCCCATTGTTAAGCATGGGGCAAATCCTGTTAACTGGATGGTGTAGCAACCCTGTTTACTGAAACAATAATTCAAAAAGTTGCATCATTTAGATAAGGATCTTTCCTTTTAAGTGGAAAAATGGCCACAATTTAAAATAAAGTACCTGGATGGTTTGAGACAATGGAAAATGACTCATTTTTCTTGAGTTAATAACCTAAAAATTATCTACTGTGCAGAGAATGAATGCAAATGTTTCTTGTTAAAGAAGATACAACTTAGTCCTCAAATATTTTAAAAAATTAGAATAGACAAGTAGCATTTGTCTTAACGTAACCAATCCACTGCAGTTCTCAACACTAAACACCTCACTTAGATTGAGTTCATCCAGAGGACCTGTATGCAGAATTCCCTCCTGTGTCCCTAACGGGTGGTCAGACCTGGGTCGGCAGGTGCTGGGCAGTGCTAGGGATTAGACTGTGAATGAAGCAGCCACTCTACCCACCTGAGACTCATGTTCTTGCTGAAATACACCTTTATAGAGGATCGGTTTCCCTCATTGAGAAAACCTATGTATTTCATCTTAATCATCAATTCTTTTCTCGCCATTTCCATTAAGCTATCTTTCATGAGCTATTTTAATAGACATTTTCATTTCTGTGAATTTCAACGTCAAGATACCAAGTTCAACGTCAAGATACCAAGTTAACCTCTTTATTGTTATTTGAAACTTAAATTCTCCATTTGTACCTGCCTCTGCTCCCTGTTGGGCATGTCATTAGCAGAAGGCAGGAGTCTTCCCTGAGAGCGGGTACTGTGAGAGGTGTGGGTATGCCTGGAATCCGGGTTATTTCCACCGGCTGGCCGTGACGGCTCCTGACCCCCGTCAGCAGGCTTTCCTTTGTGTTCTCAACAAACTCAAATCCACAGTGACAGTCACAGTGACTGACAGTGTTTACTTGCTGTTACATGAGCGTGTTTAAGCATTCACTCACATCATCTCTTTTCATCTTCACTCCATCCTCAGAGCGCGGCATCGCCACTGTCTCCTTTTTCAGAAACAGGTAATGCTGAGTTAGAGGAAAGTTACCAGGATTCAAAGCCAGGACCAGGTGGTGTCAGACCTCTGCTCTCCCGCTGTGAACTGTTCTGTCTTCCCAGCTGCTGACTGACGAAGATGCCACTAATTCATAAAAAATGCTGCTTTTGACTTTTCTAATCAAGGTGTTCATTACTGCTTATAACGTGTTAGTAAGTATAAACTGCATAGAGATGTTTTAGAAACAAGTAAGTTAGGCATTAAAAAGGACAATGACCTGCAGACTTACTGAACTTGACTTATTGAATTCCTCACATGCTTACCGGCTCTCAAGGAAGGGGGTCCTTCGATGGTGGTGGGACAGTCACCTGTGAAAAGCGTAATGAAAGAAAGGCTTTCATCACAGAGCTGCTTAGAACTGACACTTGTTTTGGGTCTTGGGCTCCAGAGAGAGCAAACCTGACACTTTGTTGCTGTTTTCCAGTTCTTGGGATAATGTGGTCAGTCAACCAGAACTTCCACATTAGGTCTGCTCAGGGATCTGGCGGCATCAATTCAGGATGCAGACTTACCTGAAATGCTCCCTGCGTGGTAACACTTGACTCATCCTTCCACCCTATTGAGGTCCTTTGGGATTCTCACTGTGTCTCTGGCACCCTGGCCCTCACTCTGGCTTTTAATCAAATATGAAGCTGATGGGCCTGTGCTCTGTGCCCTCGTGTAAATGAGTGCCAACATGCGCCTCCTGCAAACTGAGGTTGGATTGTAAAAATGCTCCAGGAATCAAATTGTTCAACCACGGGATCAAGCTAACCATGCCTGCCACTGCCGACATGACTGTGTCCACAGCAACACACCAGGAGAGACTGTCCAGTGTCTGCTGCAGCCTAGATGCACCGGGACTGCAGCCTTCCCCTCGTCTTGTATTTTACTTCACTTCCCTCTGACTATAGTGTCAGGGAAGGCAGGGACACTATCTTTCTTGTTCTCCACTCAGTTCCCAGTGCTTTGCACACTGCCTAACACATAGTAGACACTTAGCAAATAATTATTGGATCAATAAATAAATGAATAGATGAAAATCAATCCCATTATAGAAAGACAATGGCATATTTGGGCAAAAATATCATAAATTAAAAATTACAGACTCTCAATAATTAGTGAACGAATACTAATTAAGACAATACTGAGTCCTACACTATCTTTACTCAGGATAAATGCCAGATTAAACAGTACACAATATTAGTAAAAC
Organism: Balaenoptera physalus; assembly: GCF_965194825.1. Classification (NCBI taxonomy): domain Eukaryota; kingdom Metazoa; phylum Chordata; class Mammalia; order Artiodactyla; family Balaenopteridae; genus Balaenoptera; species Balaenoptera physalus. Next base: position 174,554,394 of record NC_138890.1, read on the forward strand.
TTTCATATTCTATTTGAGAATCAAAACTATATTTGAATCTCTACTCTTCCTTAATCTTGACCGCTGACTTCATCTGCAAATTCTCAGTTCACTATATATGATATGTCTAGGCTAAAAATCTTTATTCCAGCATAGAGCACCTCAGGCTACTTTTATAAACTACTATTCTATATCTGCTTCATTCCTTCTTATAAATATTTCTCAATATTTTATTATAATTTTCAACACAGAGCAAAGTTGAAAATTTTAATACCAATATGCCCACAACCTATAGTCTGCTAAGGACACTTTATTTTCCTCGTTTTGTACATATCTATGCATCCATTCATTGATCAATCACACTTTTCTTTCCTGATCCATTTTACAGGAAATGGCTGAATTCAGTATTTAGAGTTTAATATTTATGTATAGGTTTTTGTTCAGATGTAAAACTCACATACAATGAAAAGCACAAACCCAAAGTGTTTACTAACTGAGTTTTAGCAAACATATGCATCTGTATCACCAAATCCCTGTAAAGATACAGAAATTACACAACCTCAGAAAGTACCCTGAAGTCCCTTACCAGTCAGCCCCCATCCTCACATCCTCCAGGACAACTTCTGTCCTTTTTCTTTTCCTTTCTTTTCTTTAAACCACTGGTTAGGTTTACATTTACCTGATTTGGAACTTGATATATATGGAATCATACACTATATACTCTTCTGTGTGAAGTTTCTCTCACTCGGCCTGCTCTCCATCCATCACATGTATCAGAAGCTCATCCCTTTTCATTGCTCTGCAATGTTCCACTGTTGATACCTCGCCATGGAGCCATTCTCCTGCTGACGAACCCCTTGCTTGTCTCTAGGTTTTTGCTATGATGGTTAAGGCTACCATGAACCTTCTTGTACATATATTCTGTGGACATGTTTTCATTTCTCTTGAGTAAATGACTAAGGCTAGACTTGCTGAACCATAGGATCACTATATGTTCTATTTTATAAGAAACTGGCAAACATTTTATACAGTGGTTGTACATTTTTACATCTCCACCAGCAATATACAAGAGTTCCAGTTGCTACACATCCTCAGACACATTTGATAGTGATCATTAAAAATTAAAAAAAAAAAGTCATTCTGATGGGTGGAGTATGTTAATTTGCTCTTTCCTGATGATTAATGGGGTTGAGCAACTTTCCATATGCACCATGACCGTTTTTATATCTTCTTGTGTAAAGTGTCCATTACAATCTCTTGTCCAGTTTTATTGGATTGTCTTTTTACTATTGAGTTGCAAGAGGTTATTTCAAATACGTATCTGAAGGATAATGTCTCCTGCAGGTCACTATGAAGAGGACTCTTGGGAAGTTCTGTTTTCAGGGCATCTCTTCCCAGCAGTGTGTCTAGATCTTCCTTGTTCTTCTTTTTATGATTTAAAACATGGATTGAGAAGCTAACTTTTGTCTTTATCAACTTTGAAATCTGCAGGTTATTCTAAGCATTCATTTTCCGGTCAAAATTGTTCAAGTATGTGATCTTAACTTTCTTATTGTTCTTTATGCACAAACTCTCCTTTTAATCTTTTCCACATGTCCTTGTGAAAGATGAGTTTATCAACAAGTCCATTATGGTTGCTTGATGTTCTCTCTTTCCTTTTCCTCGTCCCTCCCTCTCTCTCCCTCCCTCCTTCCCTCCCTCTTAGAAGTAACCGCATCGTACATGTACATCAAAATCACACTTTTGAGCACCTTTAAACATGGTCATTCTCCTGAGAACTGTAGAACTACCCTTGGCGAGATCTCATCCCATTGGTGGGGGTCATGATGACGCAACAGCTTCTCCACAAGATTTCTGCTTCCTCCCCTTCATCCAACCTGTTACTCAACATTTATTCCAGAGTAACAGTTGTGTTTTATTCCCTCTCTACTTCCTGGGAGATAAAATGGTCAGCAGAGAAAGTTGAAAGTTATCAGATACACTACTTTAGCTGAATGAGGCTTCCAGTCAATGCCTGGAAATTGGGATCTCCCCCTCTCCCAACTGTGCTGTTCGGCTGTGCCAGTCTTGTGACCTGTGCCACAATGGAAATGGTCTGTTTCTTCTGCTGTATTCCTCCACCAAGGGTGGTTTCTCTTTAAACCTTTTATCTTTAGACAAGTCCTCTCAAGTGGGGCTTCACTAGGGTTTTAGGAACTTTCACGTAATGATATACCTTTTCTGACATACAGAACTCATCTGCCCCATTTCTGGGAGATCTGTTATTTTTACTCCACAAGTGCATAAGAGCTTTCCTACAAATAGCTCATCTGGGGCCCAGTGCTAGTTCATAAATCGTCGTTTCCTCCATGTGTTGAGACCCAGGTTCCCTTTCCTCCTGGATCAGGCTCTGAGTGCTTCTGTGATGTGACCCCTGGGCAGGCCTCAGCCTGACCTGTCCTACTTAATCCAATCACTTCCTTTCTTGTTCTGTGGACAAAGTCATGCTGCCTCTCATGTGAAAAGGACACGTTTGCCTCTTAGGAGAAGCTCCCCATACTTGTTGCATGATGTAGAGATTCACCTCGGTTCTTTTGATTTCTGAAAATCACATTCCCAGGCATTTATGTCTGCCTGGAAAATCGCCTGAACTTGAGGACCTTGGGGGCCGAGTTGCCTGTGAGTCTACACACAGGCTGGGTGGGCGGGTGCACACCTGGAGCTCCGAGTCTGAGGATCCCATCTTGATTTACAGGGTGGTGGTTGGGACGTAGCCAGGAAGCTTTCTATGAGCTGTGATGCTCAGGACAGGAGAAACCAATTTAATATTTGAAAGAAATTGCATATAAATTTGTATAAACTAACATGTGTCTTACAGACTTGTATTAGAAATTAAATAACATAACTGATATGGTAATACATATGTATACACATGTATGTATGGTGGTATGCATATGTATGTGTGTTTGTATATATGTGTATGTGTATATGTGTGTACATATTATATGTCTGTATATAATATATAGTATTTATATTATTTAAATAATTTTATTGTTAATAAATAAATAATGAATTAATATTATTATTATTACTGTATTATAGTAATATAATAAAATATTATATAATTAGTATAATATAATAATATAATTATCACTAATATAATATATAAATATATGATTATATATGTATATTTATATACATTTTCTCGCCTTCTTCTCTTCCCCTCTCTTTTCTCTGCCACAACTCAGGGAGATGGTGACTCTGACGCAGACAGTCCCCGTCCTGGAGAATTTGTCCTGGAGAATGTATTGTACCAGCTACTGTATTCCACAGTGCCATGCTATGTCAAACCATACTGGAGCCTGATGTAAAGGGAAATAGCAGCAATAGTGACCTTGCCTTTACTTACAATTTTATATTTGATGCATCATGGATATTTTGCAATAATTTTGATTTTTAAAAACTTCCATCAAAATAATATTTACCCTGGGCTTCCCTGGTGGTGCAGTGGTTGAGAGTCTGCCTGCTAGTGCAGGGGACATGGGTTCGAGCCCTGGTCTGGGAAGATCCCACATGCCGCGGAGCAACTAGGCCCGTGAGCCACAACTGCTGAGCCTGCGCGTCTGGAGCCTGTGCTCTGCAACAAGAGAGGCCACGATAGTGAGAGGCCCGCGCACCGCGATGAAGAGTGGCCCCCACTTGCCGCAACTAGAGAAAGCCCTCACACAGAAACGAAGACCCAACATAGCAATCAATCAATCAATAAATAAATCTTTTAAAAAAAAAATAATAATAATAATATTTACCCTGATGACTGATTTTTCACAGCCCTTAACTATGGTGTCCTAGTTCAGTTCCCACAGTTCCTTTTCTTAGCCCCAGCCCTGTAAATTTATTTTGTGCATGTTTAATGCTCATATAAGCTGCAATAAAAATGGACATTAGAGTGGCACGTTTCTCTCTTTCTTAATGACTTAACTGACAATCACAAACCATAGTCACAAGCCACTGTTTCTAACCTTTACTCCATTTTTCTGTTTAAATTTTCTTAAGGTTGTCATATGAGTAAGTAAGGCTGAAAATCAATGATCTTGCTGACAAAAGAAAGTCCTGGAAGAACTTCAGTAAAGATTGGCAAAACATAGAGGCGAATACTGCATCAAGAAACATGGTGATTCCCAGGAGTTGTCAAGTGGGGCTACCTGTTCATGGTGGTTATGGGGCCACACGACTCTCCTTTGGGGGCACAAAATACATATTCTCCCTGACCGCCTGATTATCCATCATTGTCTGGGACAACAGGCTGCCTTCTGCTTTTCAAGGTGGATACCCTCATCCTTTATTTCCTGATGACACATACCTTACCAAAGGGTTTTCCACATGATAACATTTTAATGTTGTCACTTCGGGAGAATATTTTGTCTTTAAAGAAGAAAAGGTCGAGCTTGCAAAGTTTTAGATCGTTTTGATAGAAATCAATACAGTGAAGGACAAATTTCCTACAAAATATTTTTGAATGTTTTATTTATTGGGTGCTCAGCTGTACAAATTAGACACATGGGGTGTAACACAATTTAATCAGGATTATGATTTTTATACACTGGCTGCAATGTCCTCCCCCCAAAAAATCCAAAATTATCTTAAAAGTCCTATCACAAATTATAGGTAGACTAAGTAAATAAAAAAGTGGCTTTGGCTAATTCGACATCTGATTGAAGCTGCTAGCTCTGGATCTTCTATTTGTGATAAACTAATTTTGCTGGTTTCTAATACCGGGTCAAATATGTTTTAGAATACATGGTTTTATAAGTGTACTAAACAGAGCCATGGCATGTATGGAAGTTTAATTGCTCCTGGTGATTACACAAATTGTGATTTTTTTTGGTCCCTTTCTCTTTATGGTACATTGATTGAAAATACTCTTTCCTGCTTTTCTTTTTTAAAAATTTTAAATATTATCTATTTTTTTCTTTGTTGATGTTTTACTTAGAAATAAACTGTCTAATTAAGAAATATTTGTAAATTTTCCAAAAATCTTTTTGTCATTGTTTTCTAATTTATTTATTTATTTATTTTTGTTTGTTTGTTTTCTAAATTAAATACATTATGATCAAAGAATATACTCTGTATGGTTTCAATTAATCTAATTTTTTTTCTACTTAACATCAAGATTTTTTTAAATATTTATTTTATATCAGAGTATAGTTGAATTACAATGTAGTGTTAATTTCAGGTGTACAGCAAAGTGATTTAGTTATACATGGGGTTACAGGCATTATTTCCAGAATGTTCACTTCTATAAGGTTGTTAGGCAAATGTAGATTCCTTCACCCTGGCAGTAGGTAAAGAGATGGAAGTTGGCACCTGTAAGGTAGAAGGTGAGAGAACACCCCACCCTTCCACCCTCACCCACTTCCCCTCTTCCAATGTTTCCACCTCCGCTGCTCCCAGTGAAGTCACCTCCCTCAGCTCGTGTCCCCTTCTGTCAATCAAGTGGATGATGCCATCTTCATAGGAATCCTTGAGGGCTATCTGAGCTACCAGAGAGCATCACCAGAATCCTCTCCCCATTAGCCATTAGGAATCCTGGAGCCTATATACACTCCCTGACATTTATTAGTCATAGAGGTTGGAATTGTTACCAGATAGAACTGGTTCAAGAGCCAGGCAGTTGATAAGTTAGTAGAACTGACACCTTCCAACAACTAAAATCAAATAGATTGGCTTGACAATTTCCCTACCCCAAATGGTTTCTGTATAACCGACAAGCCACATAGGTGATGTGGCCTTCCTTTTCCAATGTGCTTTATCTCTGGGAATCTTTAACAAAAAAGACTCTGAATATGCATTAAATGAAAGCCAAAGTTACACTTTGTACACTTTGTTATAAAGACCATCATTTAGAACACAAGTTTTGTTTCTTGTTACTGATAAAAGTAGCTCCCTTTACGCACAGAAAAATGTACAGATAATATAGAGAGAAACCATTCCCAGTGAAGATGTAATTTTAGCAAACATGTTACAGAACATATGTACTCTGGGAAAGAAAATTAAAACTTGATTTGACGTGGACAGTGTTTCATTTGTTTTCCCTGTTGAGAGCTGTTGCAGAAAGCCCAGACCCTCTATCATCAGAATGAAAACCCTGCAGAGGGAGGGCCAAGGGGATGCAGCTTCATTCCAAGGCTTCCGTGACTACGCCCAGCTGAGATATGAATCAATATTCCTTAATAGAATGTTTAGAAAGTTAATACCAAAAACAATTTGCTGTATTTAATGACACTTTCTCTGATCAGTAAATGGTGTATTGCTTTTTCCATAGTGTAAATTCAATCATTTTCAAAGCCTGCTTTCATCGTCTTTGTGAATGCCAGTTAAATCCTCCTTGTAGATTTTGAGGAGAAACGATGATGGCTGAGCTTAGTTGACCTCAGCTCCTAGTTTCAGGCAACATTTTGGTGCCCAGAGACGTTGGCAAAGGAAAGGGCAGCTTCTAGGACAAGATCCTTCCCAGGTGTATCTCCCTGGTACACATCTGGAGTGTTCTGTGTTCCCAGAGGCATCTTGCAGAGGTGAGTGTTGGGCTGAACTGGTGATGCTGTCTTCTTAGAAATGTGGGTTCATGGGAGAGACCCCAGTCCCTCTTCCTCTAGCAGGTGAAACTGTAGGATGTAAACCCCATAAACCAGACACCGCCATACCACACCCTGGAGCCTGGGGGGAGCCCCACTGCAAGTCTGCAGTTTCCTGCTTTGTCTGCCTGTCCCCCTTTCTGGGGGCACAAGACCCCATACCCAGGGCCTGGAGTCCTCTTCTCCAGCACCCCTACAGTCTCTTCCTTGGATCTGGGTGCCAAGATTATCACACAACCAAACTGGGTTTCTGCCCCTCATTGGTAAACTAGTGGGAAAGGACCCAACTTTACAGTCATGTTCAATGAGAACAGCGAATGTGGAATACCCTGAGAGGGGCCTGGCACACACTAGGTGCTTGCTCCACTGTGACAAAAACCCAAGAATTTTAGCATCAGTACCTTCCCTTTTAGATGAGAGACTAGACTGTGAGAGCTCGCCTGTCTTGCCCCAGACAATATACAGCAGGACGCTCTTCAAACTGGCTTATCGTCTTTCTCCGTAGTCCCTGCTCTCCATCGTACAGAAATCTATCCATGTCGACAGCAGGAAGCAGAGTGGGAAGAAAGATCTTTTCAAGCTTGGTTTTAAGATCAAAATAATGTGTTATTGTTTCCATCTGCAATGAAATCCAATAATATTAATATCTGAGTACTTACTGTGTGCCCGGCTTCATCAGGCATTTTTCAACAACATTTGACTTCTCATGGTCTGCAGTGCTGGCATCACAACATGTCGAAAGATGAAAACCAGGGTGCAGAGAGTTTCAATAGCTGTTGGGTTTCACCCAGCTGAAAGTGGTCACTCTGGGCTTCAACCAAAGGTCATCCTGGCTCCAGAGCAGAGTTCTTCCCATGTCCCCATGCTTCCCTCCTGTAGATAAGACAAATTCCCCAAGGATATTTTATCTCTCACCAACTTACATGGGAAGAGGAATCCTTTAAAATATATTATAATTGGAAAGGTAGAAACCAGAAATAAAGGATAATTCCTAAAGTGAAACGGCTTCCCCAGACCAGAAATCATTTTCCTTTTGGGAGAGTGAGTGGTGTCTCTGGACGACAATCCTGCTAATCTCACATTGACTGATGTCCAGTCAATAGCACGGCTGCCAAGGTGAAGAACAGCTGTGCAGAGGCTGAAAGTGAAACCTGTTCACAGCCCAGCAACGGGGGGAGAGAAGTGTGCATGTGCCTCAATTTGGCAAAACCAGACTTAAATAAGAGAAACTCAAGTTACGTGAGAATAACGGAAGTAAAAGAGGAAAAATTACAGAGCTTAGTAATGGTATACTGGGCCAATCATTAAGTGTGTTCTGACTGACTTTCTCCTTAATTAACATACAGGGTCTTTGAACTTTGCCTTGTTTTACATTTGTGACTGTTACAGAAAAATTCCATATTTACTCCTGAGGGTGGCACTTGCAAAGTGTCAAGATACTGTGTAAGCGCCCTTTCTTCTTCAGAAGGAAGCTATGTGAATGCAAACTGTTGTGTTGTCTGTTGTCAGGTAGAAAGATTGGTGAACAGAACGCGTCTCACCAAGCACACTGCAGAGTTATCACAAAGAATACGTGTCCGTGAGGAGGTGTAAATAAAACATGGAGCAGGACTTCAGAGGCATACTAGGAGGAGATTTAGAATGAACAGGAGGCACCAGGTTCCAAAAACTGAATTTCATGCATAATCACGGTGTTCATTACAGCCGATAATCACCATTACAAAACGTGGCATGTAACGTGCGGATAATTTGGAGACTGAAAGGATTAACAACATTTCTCTTGGACTGAAGTAGCAGGGATTGTAGGTAAAAATAACAATGATGTTGTAATAAGTTGGAATGTGTGTTCTTGCCCCAAAATGTTTTACACACTTATTTTTAAGCATTTGATACTTACAGGGAGAATGTCAGGAAGGCATTTTCAGAATTACTAAAGGGCAGAGTCCTCCAACGGACAGGTCCCTGTATTGTTACTGTTGTAGGGAGGTGTAATTCTGATCCCTAAAAACGAGTACACACTGAGCAAGCACCCCCTCGGAGAGCCGGGCAAATATACAAGACGCATATTTATACCATGCTATTTCCTTTCTATTTGATTTTTTTTTAAGGTGTAATTGTATTATTGGACACCTTTCCTTACCAGACTTTCTTTTAATGATTGTAATCGAGAGTGAAATTGAATTCTAATTTATTTAATTCCCTTTTGGCCATCAGCTATCCTTTTTCCTCTATTTTCTTGGCTATTATGAATGATGCAACAATGGCCATCTTTGCCATTATATTGTATATTTTATATACAATACTAAGATACATATACACATACCTTTGTGCATGTGTCAAAATTTATATAAGGTAGATTCCAAGAAGGGGAGCCTCTCGGCCCAAGGACACGTTCATATTACTTTTTTTTTTTAATTTATTTATTTTTTATTTATTTATTTTTTTATGGCTGTGTTGGGTCTTCGTTTCTGTGCGAGGGCTTTCTCTAGTTGTGGCAAGCGGGGGCCACTCTTCATTGCGGTGCGCGGACCTCTCACTATCGTGGCCTCTCTTGTTGCGGAGCACAGGCTCCAGACGCGCAGGCTCAGTAACTGTGGCTCACGGGCCTAGTTGCTCCGCGGCATGTGGGATCTTCCCAGATCAGGGCTCGAACCCGTGTCCCCTGCATTGGCAGGCAGATTCTTAACCACTGTACCACCAGGGAAGCCCCGTATTACATTTTGATGGTTACTGCCATATTCTGCATTAACACATTCCTATCAGGTATTTTAGCAATATATGTACAACCCTGTGCATTTCCCCACGTCCTTGTCACCTATAGATACCACGGCGATTTTAACTTTTGTCCAGATGAAGAGCAATAGCATGTATCTCCTTGCTGTTGTAAGTTGCATGTTTTGGGTCACCTGTGAGGTTGTACATCTTTTTGAATAATTAGTACCAATTTTTATGTCACTTTCTGCACTCGGCCTGATTTATTTATTTACCATTTTTCTATTTTCACATTTTTCTTGTCGATTCATCAGTTTGACTTGGCAATCTTAGTTATATTTGCTGTCAGTATTTTCTCACAGGGAAGGGCACACCTTTTCTCTTAGTAGGAAGCGTCCTTCAGCTCAATTTCCTGGTGTCTGGAGTTGTGATTGGGGTAACACCACAGCAGCCGGGCAAAAGCTTCACATGCAAAGGTTTTCAATCCCGCAGGACTGACAGTAAGTGAAGGACCCAAGCAGAAAGGATGGAGAGATTCTGCCAGCCCCTGCTTTTCCTATGCAACCACCTACCCCGGGTGCAGGGCCCTGGATTTCTGTTAAGTCAACATCTGGAATACAAGGAGACCCCAGGAAGACCAAGCACTGCAGCCAACTCTAAAATAGTACATTATCAAGCACTTCGAAATTCCTCACTTTCATTATTTTTTCTACATATTTGGAAATTTTGAAGTGAATTTAGAGGGTAGAATTTTTGGACAATGTACATAAATGATGCAGGCCGTGTGTAAGGCATGTTTTTACTTGAGAATCAGTATAAATTTGAGTAGTTGCTTGAAGTGTTATCCAGGCTCAATCAGAACAGTGTTAGATTCACAACAAGCTGACCAGGACAGTAGTTCCTTGGAATTCTTGGCCTTCATGGGGCCCATAGTACAACCCCGTTTATCTGAGTTCCCGCCTCCCAAGTTCGATTAGTACAGCGGGTGACATGACTGCCAACAGTCTCCTTCAGCATGTGCCATGTGGAGGTGACACGGTCTTACTGTGGAGATCAGTGCCCTGTCCTTGAGGAGTTTACACGGCACTCACTTCCATGCGCCTGCCATGGCAAAGTTTAAAGGACTTCTCACATGCAGTATCTTTTTTCTACCCTCGAGGCTAACTTTGCTACAGAAAAACTTGTGATTTTACATACTTTTCCTCACTATGTCTTTGAAATCTGTTGTGTATTTTACCCTGAGAATGCTCCTTGATTGGACTGGCCACATTTCAAATGCTCAAGAGCCATGCATGGCTAATGGCTACTGGACCAGACAGCATAGCTCTCCAAGGGTCAGCAAACTTTTCCTGTGAAACCCAGATGGTAAATATTTTATCCTTCACTGGCCATATGGCCTCTATGGAACTCTGCAGTTACAGAGAAAACAGTCATGTATTACATACAATGTGTAAATGAACAGGCATGGCTGTGCGCCAATAAAAGTTCATTTACGAAAACAGGTGGTGGGCTGGTTGTGGCCTGCAGGATGTAGGTTGCAGATCCCCATGTAGACCAATCCAGTCTAGTATCCAATTTTTGACCAATAACGATCAGTGATATAGAATATAAAGATACGTTTTGTTTACATTTTGCCAAAATCTGTAGCAATCGTGCAATGAACTGGACTGTATCCTCCCCAAATTCATATGTTGAAGCCCTAACCTCCGGGTGCTGATATTGGGAGGTGGGGCCTTTGGGAGGTGATTGCATGAGGTCATGAGTGTGGGTCCTCTGTGATGGGATTAGTGCCCTTATAATTAGAGACACTCTCTCCATGCTACGAGGACACAGTGAGAACCTAGAAGAGAGCCCTCCCCAGAACCCAACCCTGCTGGCTCCCTGACTTCAGATTTCTGACCCTTGAACTGAGAACAAAAATTCTGCTGTTTAAGCTGTCTCGTCTGCTCTACCTTGTTATAGCAGCCTGAACTGATTTGTACAAGGAGAAAAGTCTTTAAAAAGGCAGTATATGAGGGCACTTTAAAAATCCCTTATTTAAACCCAAGCTATTCATTTTAAAAAGAACCTCTTTAAAAATAAAAATATTTAAAATCTTTTGAACTCAATATGTATTTCTTCCCTCAGTGTCAAATTACTCACCTTTACCTCCTAATTAATGACAATATTAAAAAATATATACAAACTGAAAAGAAGAAAGCTGCTAATTACTAACCTGCTGTTCTGGCTAAGGTCATCTTTGGTTTTGTCACCCTTAAAGTTCCGCTAACATCATGCTCCCAGTTTCTTATTTCTGTTTCATTTCTTCTAAACCTAACTCTGAAAATATGCATTCTTCTCTCTTGCATGTGAAAAGTGTATGGTGAACACATTGTGAGATTGTATCGTGGCTTCAGGCAAGACTATCCAAGAGTTTTTTCATCAACATAAGAGGGATTTTTTTTTTTTTTCTCTTTCCATGAACTTTCAGTCTCCCTTTATATTAATGACATTTGTTTAGCACAGTGATTACATTTCTTTCATGTTATTTTTTGTGCAGGGCAGTGATGCTAATTTGCTTGTAGTTAACTCTGAGTGAACAACTTGTTGCTGTTTTATTTACATTTCTTCTGATAAATACCTTGCTGTAATATTTTTCTCATGTGTGAATTCTCAACACATTGTAAATACAAACTAGATCAATGCTATATTTCAATGAGCAAGTACCCATTTATCTTTTTATTTGTTATTTCCACCCCCTCTTTTATAGCATTATCCTAATCCCTTCAAATCTAGTTCTGGAGAAGCAGAAAGGAACCCAGGGCCAGTTTTCCCCTTTGTATCAGAAAGGATGCTTCCACATTTGGTTTATTGAGGGACTTGCCTGTAAATGTGACCTGCTTCTAAATCTACAGTCATTGCAATAGCTTGGTTTGATCTGGATGATGAATCTTATGCACAAGAAATTATTTTTCAACTTGCTTTTTCTGCTTTGACCTCAGGAGCCGGCGGAAGAGTGCACATAGTTTAATTTGCTATTTCACAGGACCTTTGATAAGCTGTAACATGATACATATCCACAATTTAATAAGTTAAAAATTTAATAAAAAATAAGGGAAATGGATTTTGTTTTTTCTTTGAATAAGTCAACAGGGAACATACTTCATGGTGTTTTAAGCTTGAGTCGATATTTTGATAAAAATGCTTTATTTATCTGACACAGGTATCATTTTCATTATTTTCATTCTGTAATGCAATCTGAATTCCAGACTCATATGTGCTTTGAATGGACTAACTCAGCCTCTTTAAGGAAAAGCCCCTTGATTCAAGTGTAAAAGCAAACTTCTTCCTGAACTTCTCTCCTTCCCCGGCCCTTAAACCACTCAACATTAATTGGTTTTATTCTGGCCTGACAGAAGACTGCATCTCATCATGATGTTCTCTTTATGTGGCTAAGAAATCTTTCCTTGAATATGGTCAGCACGTAAGGCAATGGAAAAATTAAATATCTAATCGATATCCCCTATTTAATTGTAGGGACAATTGTACAGAAAAAGTGGAAGCTTAACCCTATATGTTTGTCCTACTTGATTCAGGATGGCTTTGAGTCAAGGCTTGAGAGATTCAGAGCCCTGGAAAGAATCTCAAATAAATCCAGCTGCATCTCTTTATTTTGCAATAAAATTGAGGCCAGGAATTTCCCCCATTCACATGTGACTTGGTCTCTATATGAGGCAGGAGGGTTCACACTCTGAGGTCCACATCCGAGACACGTTGCTTTGCTACACACTCAACATCTCAGCCACGTGACCCTTCTTTCCTACACAGAATCCCTTCATTTTCCTAAACATTTTCCCCTGATTATTCACCAGTGTTGTGCTTTAAGACCTTTAAACATTTTCAAAAAATCTAATAGATTCTCAGAAGCATCGTTTTAAATTCTCCCATTGTTGCTAATTTATTTTAAATGAATCCTAGTTTCACATCGATGAGGTGAAGAAGAAATTGTGTAAAGCTTCTGCTCTTTGGAATTCATTGAGGTTTTGTTCAAGACCTCGTTTATGGGTGAGTTTTTGTAAATGTTTCATGGATAAATTAAAAGAAAGATATATTTTCTGTTTTTCAGAAACTAAATCGGGCACATGTTTATAATTCAACGTTTTTGATCGAGTAATTTAATAATTAATGAATACCTCACTGTTGCTCGGTTATTGATTAATTCCTGCCTGAGTCTAGGGAAGCAGGTGAAAGCACACATGAAGGGTTCAAGTGTAAAGGTTCAGAAGGAATTCCTCAGTGTGATGGCCAACTTCAGGCGGCTCTCTCTCGGTGCCAGCTCCCTGCTCCCTGCCCCTGGAAATCAGCTCATTTTATCTGCACAGACACCACAGGAGGAGGCTGCTTGGATGAGTTCAATTGTGTGCCTTCAGATTCAAGTTCTTACTGCCAGTACCTCAAAATGTGACCTCATTTGGAAATAGGGTCATTGCAGATATAATTAGTTAAGATGAGGTCATTTAGGGGAGTTAATTCAATATGACTGGTGTCCTTATAAAAAGGGGAAATTTGAACACAGACACACACAGAGGAAGAATGCTGTGAGAACCTGAAGGTGGAGACAGGGCAATGCTTCTACGTGGCAAGGAACCCCAAGTATTGCTGGTAAATCACCAGAAGCCAGGAGAGACTCAGAGGGAACCAGTCTTGCTGACACCTTGTTCTCTAGCCTCCAGAACTGTGAGACAATACATTTCTTTTTTTTAAAAACACATGGTCCGTGGTACTTTGTTATGGCAGTGTTAACAAACTAACACGGCCCTCATCATTACCCTGTTTTGATCAGTAGAACAAGGCTGGTTTCATTATATAATTTGCCAGACGTGTGTCTTGGCCAGTAAAGATGGTGCCTACCCCCAGAGCACAAGTCCTTGCACTACATTCTGGGGTCCATTGTCACTGAAAAGATTCTGGACTGGGGACCCTCTCTCAGTGCTTCCAGCAGGGACAGGAAGGCTGGGACAGGCACCTGTGAAGTTTGAGAACCCCCCCCCCAGGTGTCTCACATCCCCAACTTTGTAGAGCATCATAACCTCAAAAACCACCTATGAGACTCACTTGTCTACACCAGTAGTTGTTTTTATGTCCATGTCTGGCTTTATATATCTTACTGCTATGTGATTTGACAGATAAAGAGTCAAGGCTATATCCTTGGGGTAAAGAGTACTCTATAGGTTTTCATCTCTCCTGAGGGCACTTATTTAAATGTCATTTGCACATAGATCTTTGTCTCAAATGTTATTTATTTATTTATTTATTTATTGGAGGGTGAGTGGGGGATGACAAGTCAAAATACAACAAGTAGGTCATCAATAATTGCCTTTAGTAGTGGTAGGTTTTATGTGTCTTCATACATATTTTAATGGGTACTTAGGAAGTTTATAGAAGGAGTGCCAAGTAGACTATTTAAAAATCTTCTTCACTTGAAGGTTTTAAGGGCACAGGCAAGTCAAGATCAGACAAGGATAATGAAAGAGAGTTGGGAGTCGTCAGCTAATTCTGGAATCCTCCCTATTCAGTGTGTCTTGGAGATGCTCCAATGTCTTGAGCCTGTAATCAGTGGGGGTCCCACTGCTGTCTGCTGCTGACAAACACAGGGTTATGGCTGGTTCAACCCATGCCTCCCAGTTTTCAGAAAGGGCGTGCACTCCATGGAAGATATTTTATCTGCAAAATTCTCAGAACAACTCTAAATAGCCCTACCCTGGAGTCGATTAACTTTTCTCACTTTTCGGTATGTCTAGGCATGTACACAGATCTCACTGTTTTCCCGCTGTGGAAGGACAGAGTGTCCAGAGATGGTGAATACAGCCAAGAACAGTGATACAAGCCCTGACTCCCAACATACCCTGTCACTTTCTAATTTATAAATCAGTGCTTTGGGGATTCCAATTTGTCTTCTGCAAAACTGAATTTTTACCGGGATGGTATCAGCGGAAACAGAGCTTTTCACCTATGCTGTGCTGAACGGAAGCCTTGGCACAGCTGTGACCTCCTGTTTTGCCAGCGTCCTGGTGATGGCGACCGAGACTGGGCTGGGAGCTCCCCTGGGGACCTGATCGCCCCGGTCTCCTGGGGCCTCCCACCCACCTGACTCATCCCCTTTCTTTCTAATCTCTCCTGCTGGGTGCAGGAAGCCTTGCCCTGTGGGTCCTTTGCTAAAACCACGCAGACAGAGGAGCTGCTGCAGTGTCTGTGCCAGCGCTGTGAGCCGGGAGCGCTGTACTCCCTTCTCTTGCCATGACGCCGGCCTGTCAAAGCCCACGAAGAAGCTGCTCCATCACCCGGGCAGGGGAGGAAGGTGGGCTCCTGGGGTAGAGCCTGCTGACCTCCCTCCATGGCACTGAGAGTTTCAGATGTTCTCTTAGGGCAGGTGACCCAGCCCCTGCTGCCAATACACCCTCGCCCCTGGATCCGGTTAGGATCAGAATTCTTCTCATTTATACTCTCTCTTAAGAAGTCCTAACTCAGTTAATCAAACCATGTACATGATCAGGAATTTTGGTGATTACTGCTTGGAAATTTCCTAGGCTTGTTACCCTGACCTATGGAACACCGAGGGCATCTTCCTGAAGCCACCACCGTGTCACATGGGAAGATGAGGATGGAGTCCCTGAGGAGCAGTGAAAGAGGGTAGAGTTATTTAACATGAAGAAGAGGTGACTGAGAGTGGTTCAGTGCCTACATTTAAAACATACAAACACTCCCACATGGGGTGGGGGCCAGCTAGTGTTCTTACATGTGACAAGAGGCAGAACGAAAGGAGTTGGGTTTAAATGACAGCATGAAGAATTTAGGTTAGATGCGGAGAATGACTCCCTGACACTGAGTTATGACCCGTGGGGATAGGTTACCAGGGAAGATCAGATTCTTTGAAGGTTTTAATGCATACGTATCCCTTGACACAAAGCACGCATATGACCCAGTTCATTTTAAAGTAAAATTCGATCTATCAGTCCCCATTTTCCCACATGGGTCAATTTTACAGTGACAGGTGGAATTGAGTGGGTTACCAGATCTTTTATCGTCCTGAAATGAGAGTCAATGGTCAAAGAACTTTCTGGACTGCCCATCATATGTTGAGCTCCGCCTGGCTTCTCCCCTGGAAAGCGCCAAGGCAGCGCTTGCTGGAACCATCACAGTGGCTGCATCAGCCCATTGAGGCAACATGATGGTTGTCTGTGAATATGAAGGCACTGAGTAGGCAGGCATTTGTGTGGCTGCATAAAGGGAAGCTCAACCCAAAAGGATTTGATTACAATAATCCCCATAGGGATGAAATACAATCCTGTATCTTTCCATTCTAGAATTTCAACTGCAGGACACAGGAGAGCGTCTTTTTCACATCATGAATTGTTTCCAAGGAGCCCCGCCTAGGACAGGAGCATTTCTACAAGAGTCTATGACTTTCAATTTGACTAAAATAAAACCGCTATGTTTGTTTATTCTCCCTTAAGATGTAGTTACTTCATTTTTTTCCCTGTCTACTCACAGTCAAGAAACAGAAAACAGGGAATTACCTGGTTGCCCAGTGGTTAAGACTCGGCACTTTCACTGCCATGGGCCAGGGTTCAATCCCTGATCCATGAACTAAGATCCCACAAGCTGTGCAGCTCAGCCAAAAGAAAAAAAAAAGAAGAGAGAGAGAAAAAAAAGAAACAGAAAGCAAGCTAGTTTTAGCCCTTGTCAGGATGGTTAGGCATTTACCCTAGACTCTGACCTTTTAACTGATTTGAATTTGGTGATGGTCAGCTACAGACATGGCTCCAGGGCATGTTTCCCCTCTTCTGCCTCTCCTGTTGGGTTTCTCATCCCTGACCTGGGAAGGAGTGATTCCCCTTGACCCAAACTTGAAACCCTGTCGGCCAGCCCTTCTGGTGCACATCCCACAGCAAATAGGTATTGTTGCCCTGTCTCTTGGGTTCCATAGAGCAGCCTGAAAAGGTGCTGATGGACATGGAGGGGCTGAACAGGGAGATTTCCTTACATGGGAATTTGCTGTTTTCCCAGACCCGAATCTCCGTGCCCATGTGGAATGGCCTCTTCTGGATGCAATTTTCAGTGAACAAAGATAAATGTTCAATTTTCAGTGAACAAATAAATTTGGTGTGTTTTGTTTATTTTTATTTACTTCAATTTGTGAGAACTTAGAGAGGAAGCAAAATAATGTCTTAGAATTATGAAGAAATACAGACTGATGGCCAAAAGTCAGGAGAGTAAAAGGAGCATGGGCGCTCTCTAACAGATTACAAAAGAAGGCAGAGGATTAGATTGAGAGTCTACCGTAAACCCAATCCAAATAGGAGCTACTTTTATTTAAAAATCTCTGAATTTAAAAGTGTCTTGGCATGTGCCCAATTCACACATCTTGAACTGAGTCTGGAAGGAAAAAGATAACACGAATATAAATGGTCTGACTTTATCCTCCTGCCACTCAGCTTAAAAGCATTTCCCTCTTTTTGGGCAATTTACCAACAATCTTAGACTATTAAAGTTACAAACATGAGAACAGTGGATCTCAAGTCTTATTATGTAAATTACTCTGGGTAAGTTTAGCAATAAAGTCTTCTGCATGAATCAGAAAAGTATGAAGATCATAATTAACAACATTAAAAATTTTTTTTCTTTTCACCTTAAAGAGTTCCCAAGCACGTTATTAAGGAATTTGACTAATGTTACAGCTGCAATTTGAGGGAAAAAACAAACAAACAAAAAAACAAAGAAAAACCTCTTAAGTTAACAGTATCATACCTGGAACTCTGTGTTTCCCAAATGAACTCTTAAGAGGATAAGAATCTGTCTTAAGGTCTTTGTTTTTAAACAGTGAATCAGTCCTTGAAATATTCTCAGTCAGAATTTGCCAAGTTGTGGGATTCTGTAGGCGGATTTCACAAGTGCTGTTAGGCGCATCTAGTGTTATGCATGAGGTCATACAGAGGCATGGATTTGCGCTGGGAAAATGGAAGGCCAGGTCAATGGAAGAATGAAACAGACACAGATCTGAGTCCAGAATGAGTACTTCCAGCTATGTGGTCTTGGGAAATTTACCTAATTTCACTGAGAAATTAATTTGTTACAATATAGATACCAATATCTGTCTTGCAAAGTTTTCAGGCTTATAGATGATACATATGTAAAGATTTTTATACCCACAAGAGGTCTTTAGTAAGTAACTTAACAACTATTATGCAAACACTCATCTTGGCCATTTTCAGGGTATACTCGACTACATCTATAGATGAAGATGATGTTGAGAGGTTCCATGTCCTTGGATTCCTATCAAAACACCATGCAGAGTTCCAGAACTCAGCAAAGTGGGAACCACTCAAATCCTCACCAGCTCAGGAGGTTTCCATGGCCAACCATGAAGACTTGAGTCTTGGAATGTTTTCTAAACATCCTTTTCAAAAGCCACATATACAAATAGAAGGGTTGGTTCCTATGTTTGCACTTCTATCAAAACCTCTAGAAGGGAGAGAGGAGCCCTGAGAGGACATTTGGTCTGGGTTCTGATGGACAAAGTTCTGCTCAGGCTCCAGTCACTCCACCTGGTGTGTGTGTGTGTGGAGGTGGGCGTGGGGCGTAGGGACACCTGTGAGTGGAGAGCCTGTGGGGACAGTGTGTGTGTGTATGCATGTGAGTGTATGTGTGTCAGTGTTGGGAGGTGTGTGGGGTGGCAGTGGGTGTGGAAGGTGATGGAGGGATTGCCTGGGGGTGTGGGTGGATTACATTCTGCCTTCAGGCAGCCTGAGCATAGGTTCTAATGGAACCACAGATCCTCCTTTGTCTAAGATGAACCAAAACTCACCATTGAAGTGGGGCTTGGGGTAGGAGAAGCTCCAATGTACCCGTGTCCCACCAATCATCAGTCACATCTTAAGAGAAGTGCCACAGGTGATATTGGGGCCAGTGACATTCTACCTGATCATTAAAACTCGTCAAACACATTAACATCTATGTGAAAATTGTAGTGGTTTGCTACTAGTCTAGCAAGAATTCAATAGTACACTCTGCATGTAGAGAAGCACATGCGTGAATCCACGTGGTGCGTTTTTGGGTGAGCTGGGATTGCCATGGATGAGAGAGGAAACCCTACCCAGATATTTTTCCTTGAATATTCTCAAAATGAACTGGCCAACATTCACCTGGAGTTTTTTACTTTAATCACCTTCATCACCTTCATTATTGTATTAGTTTCCTGCAGCTGCTGTAACAAAGCACTGTAAACTGGAGAAATTTATGTTCTCACAATTCTGGAGGCTGACAGTCCAAGATCAAGGTGTTGGCAGGGGTGGTTTCCTTGGAAGCCTCTCTCCTTGGTGTGTAAATGGTGGTCTCTTCCCTGTGACCACACATGTTCATCCCTCTGTGTGTGTCTGTGTCCCAATATCCTCTTCTTAAAAGGACACCTGTCCTGTTGGCTCAAGACCCACCTGGATGACCTTATTTTAATATGTTCACCTCTTTCAAGGCCTTGTCTCCAAACACAGTCACATTCTGAGGTGCTGGGGTCAGGACGTAACCTGTGAATGTGGGGGACGCATTTCGCCCCTAACACCTACTTCTTTGTGACACTGGCTCTTACCTTTGGGGCACCCAGAAAGCTTGCTGGACCTGCCCTCCCCAGTTTTGGATTCCACATATCTGAGCATATTTCTGATAACTCCCAGGGGATTCTAATGCTGCAGGTCTGACATCACAGTCTGAGAACCGCAGGTTCAAACTACAGCAACACTGAGGAGAAATAAGGCGACGTCCGTGGTCCATGGACCAGCAAAGCTTGACCTTGTTCCCACCAAAGAAAGATTTAAGTGAAACCCTCCTTCCCTTGTTTGCCCTCTTCTCTCCCTAGATCTGCTTCTCAATTTGAACAAAAATCGATGTGGTTTTGTCCACAATATGAAAACATACACTTGAAATTACAAAGGACAATTTTGTCCAGCTTGGTAGTCTGTCACCTGATAACAGGAATAAAATAATTAGAAAACAGAAGGAAATAGTCTTCTCTACTGGAATCATTGTGCTCAAAACCAGCTGTGGAAAACGAGCGCAGGAGCTGGTAAACATTTACAAATTTAAAAGTGACGATTACTTATTTCTCACTTTTTCCTAGTCCTTACCCATACAATGTTCCTTTTGGTTGTATTTGTCCTATTGTTTTAGAAGGGACGCATACTGGAGTCCAGTGAGTAACAAGCAGAAAGATGGTTTTAGAGATCTGTCATTAATATTTCAGGGTCAAGGGAAATTTTCAAGGTCAGAGAAATCTGATTAGCCTTGATCATTCCCCCAGTCTTGCTGAGTAAAAAAAATAAAAATACTTAGTAATTATTTTATTATAAAATTATTGTATAATAGATATGAAATATAAAATAAAAATGTATTTTTATAAATAACAATGTATTACTTTATAAATAAATAAAATTTTATCTTTTGTAATCTCAGAGGATAATACATCCTTCCTTGTTTCATTGTTTTCTAATTACTCTTAGGCTAGGATGTTGATTGCCTTCAATCACTCAGCTATTCAAGGGCATCTCGGAGGATAAGAATGAGAAGTGGAAAATGTGGGCTTGTAGAAGAAACCATTGAGGATGGAATAACAGGCCCAGCGCACAGATGTGGCATGTTTCTTTAAATACCCCTTTAGAAGGTAAGTATCAAACCACAAAGGATGCTTATGTTTGCCTTTCCTGAAAATAAACCAAGACTTTATATTGTGAGCCCACCTGAGGCCAAAAGTGCATCGTGCACACTGTTTAAAGTGATCCACCCTGAAAACTTCAGGCTGATTATGTAAGACCATCCAGAGAAGACCAAACGTAGGCATGCAAACTTTAAACCTCCCTTCATCAGCTCGCTCCCTCTCCATGGAATGTTGCATAGATACAACCACCAGTAAGCAGATGGGTGTTCCTCAGTAAACCCTATGTGAAAGGGGACACATGGTTCCAATAATGGCGACATGAATTCACCCTCCTCTACCCATCACCTGTAGACAGTCACTGACTCTCCTGCAGTTCTGTGCTCTTGAAGGAAACCTACTCACCTCTTGTCAAGTTGCTAACATTGCTAAGACCAGCCAGGCAAGAAAAACTTACAGTAAGGTCAGTCTTTCCTATGATAAACAATCTGTTTTTGTGCTTTTGATTAAAATTTAATAAAAGCATATTTCAGCAAGGCAAAGACTTGTTAAAGGCAGGTGAGGAATGATCAACATTGACTCCACACAAGACTAATCCCCCCTCTCTTCTCAGATTTCCTATTCATCTGGACCAGGCGAGGCTGGAGGAAACGAGGCCTCGCCCCAAGCAGGAGGCGCCTTTCCCCTCCACATCCAAGCCCTCTAAGGATTGGAGCACTTGATCTGGGAGCTGCCACCGCCTCGGCTCACCTACTGCAACCAGAGCTGCACAGACACCACATTCCTTGAGGGGAGTGGAGGTTTCTTAGCGTCTTCTGGGCAGAAATCCACCCCGTGCAGTTCAAGGAGGTATAATTCAAGGATGACAGCCTGAGCCAAAGAAAACCAAGGAGTCTGAGCAGGGAAATCCCAATGCGAGTGCGGAGCTCCGGCCATCGGGCAGCTGTTCACCGTGAGGACAGGGTGCTGCGGAGACCACCACGCGGGCACACCTGGGGACAGCCTGGAGACAGCCAGGGGAAAGCCAGGGGCAGCAAACACCTCTCTGAGCCACCCCAGGGAGCGGGCTTGTCCGGGACCCAGGGCTGAGTCTCGGCAGTGTGGAGGATAATCTGTAATTTTAAACAACCGCACTTTGAGAAATGTGTTTTCCAAAGAAAGATTTAAGTTCAATTCATTTATTCTTTTGCCACTAAAAACTAACTTTACAAAATAACACATGTAATGTGTATCTTTGCATATATGTGTGCTTCATATATGTGCGTGTATATGGATATATATTTTTTCTTCTGACTTTGGCAAAATGGGCTATGATTGGAAATCTATAGCCAAAAAAAAGATAGGGAGACATAGTATGAGAAGAATAAGATAAAGAAGAAATGATCCAGGCAGAGAAAAAGAGAGAATGGGGAAGGGGAGATTATAGTCCTTCTAATGGACTCAGCACTCACCTTTCTGGAGGACGAAAGAAAGACAAAAAGAATGAAGGAAAGAAAGAAAGGGAGGAAGGAAGGAAGGGAGGGAGGGAAGAAAGAGATGGAAGAAAGGAAGGGAGGGAGGGAAGGCAAGCATGTGAATTACAGTAGCCTTGATTAGAGCGATGGATTTCTGAGTGTGTATCATAAAAATCAAGCCAAGGACAAGATCTCTGAAACTGATTACTTATGTATTATGCATGTAACTAACCTTGTCTCACATAACCTTGTCTAATTTAACCTTGTCTTGAGCCTGTGAACCCCATTGTTCTAAAAGTTGGATGTGCAACCTCTTAGCTCAGAAAAGCTCCAGTGCACCTCACTACACACATGAACATGCTGTCCCTTCTCCACTTCTGACCCTGTTGCTCTGATCACGCTTCCCCAGGGGTGCATCACCCAGCCTGGGCAATGGCTCTGGAGCCCCTTGTCCCCGCTGTGGCCTCTGGCCTTCCCTGGGGTGTAACCCCTCCTTCTTGGTTTCTGGGCAGTCTCGGCCCCATGGTGTTTGTCCTGTCAACTAGTACCTCCCAGGGTCTTACTTGTTATCTGCCAATAAATACCACTCAGCCTGGCTGGACATCCTTGTCCAGTCCCCACACCCCTGAGCCTTCTTGTGATCCAGCAAGAGGCGTGGAAGCTTTCAGCATCTGGCCAGCCCACCTCGGGCGCAAGCAGGACACTGAGTCTTCCAGCCGGTGCTCTTTGGCCTCCTCTGCTCCTGTTCTCTGGGGCCATGCATGTCATGAACATTCTCAGGCCGTCTGTGTTCTCTGGGGGCTGCATTCCTGCCACCAAGGACCAGTTTCCTTCAGATGTTTCTGTTTCTGTTGTTGTTGTTTTGTGTTAATAGGCATGTCTCCTGCAGCCCTTCTGGATTCAGTACAGGAAGGCCAGAGGCGATACCTGAGGCTACTTCTCAGCTACTTCCTGTGCCTCTGAGCCCCAGTCTTTGACCAAACAGGAGTCGTGTCCTCTAGGGAGGTCACACTGTACCCTTTCTCAGGCTACGCCTCAGTGTGTGAACTCAGGCTCCTCGGAATTCAGTCTATGAGTTCCTGATTCCAACAACACAAAGCCTCACCTTCCGAGACACTTGACTCTGAAAATCCACTCCAGGAGTCAGGAGATGTCTTCGCTCCAGGCTGTCCCCACTGTTCTCCTACGTCAAGGAGTGCCTCCTGCTCCCCTGCTGGCGGAGATGGGGAAAGTGTGTGGGGAAGGAAATGCCTTGGACCTCTGGATGCTCACACCAGCCTCCTGTGCCTGTGATTGCTACCTTACACACTTACAATTCTAGCGTAGATTCATTCCCTTAGGAACGTGGTTCTCCTGGTTTTGTGTTTTTTCATTTCCCATGCCCATTCCTTCCCAGGTCAGTTTACTAACTCCTATCACAGAACCGGAGCCAAGCAGCCTCACCAGCTTCATTCTAAGCCATCATTGCTTTACACTCCAAGTCCTGGGAAAATGAGAATGTGGAAACCCCTCTCTGTCTCTCTATCTCTTTGTCTCTTTCTCTTGTTATATATAGATATTATAGATAGACACTCTATAAAATATATATATTTTATATGTAAATATATTTTGTATATTATATATAACATATTTATAGTATATTTATATATAATATATATAGTTTATAGAGAACAATATATATGTGTGTATATATATGTATATATATATATATATATGTGACACATTTTATTGCCTATTGAAGAAATAAGGCTGGAGAAGGCAATTTGGTGGTAATCTCTTACAGATTTTATTAAATCTTTACACGTATAGAGAAAATGGAAACTAGCATTACTGGGGACAAATAATGTAAAATCAGAAGGAGAAATGTCCATAATTCTATTGCAGTGTGGGTTACCTGATCGTATGCATTTGTCAGGACTAAGAGCTCTACACCAAAAATAATAAATTTTAGTTTTGTAAATAAAAAGTGAAAAGCATGAAGAAGGACATGAAGAGAAAGGGAGGAAAAAGAAAACGCCATTTAAGAATTCAGATAGACGTCCACGGACCTGGACAAGATGAGTTTCTGGGCTAGATCCTCAACTCTGAGCTCAGAGGAACACTCAACCCTTAACAAAGTTGGCCAGAACTTAGTTTTAAAGACCTTAAGGAAAGGAGATTCCATCCCTTTCCATGGTAACCCATTCCAGCCATGGAAGTGTTTTATATCTCAAATTATTACCTTATGATGGAGTTTAAGCTCATTTCCTCTCACGTCTCTTTCGCCCACTGAAGACAGCTAGCAGCTGGTCCCCATCCTTGGAGGAGCGCATTCGCGGTCCTGAATGTCATTCTCAGCATCTCATCCTTACACTAACCATATACTGCTCCCCCCGTCTTCTAGAATCCTTGCCAACTCATTCATCACCGCTCATGTTCTGGTGCAGAAAACTGAGCTTAGGGCTTCAGGAAAGTCTGCGTCCAGCACAGAGGGGGGCGTAGTGCTTGCATGATTCGACCTGCCTTTCTCTGCAAGCCCATACCCGCATTTGTTGTATCACACTCAGGCCATGTGGTGGATACACTCATTGTTGAATTACTTTAACAACTAGCTCCTCTAAAATATGCATTTTAATAGGTCATTGGAATTTGCAGAGCGAACATCTGTAGTTGAAGGTATCACATGCTACCCAAATGGTGACTTGTAATTTGAAAAGTGGATGGTAATATCAAAGACATAAGATCACTGTGGTATTAAATGAGATCACGTGGAAGGCGCCTCAACTGAGCTCAGAGCACACACGCGCAGAGGACTTTAGCCTCTACGTGAGGAATTGTGAGGGCTGGAGATCTGTTGCTTTCAGAATGCAAAAAGCCTACTCATAAGCCTTTGTTGCCAGTTATGACATCGATCTATTATTTGGGGTATATGTGTGAGTGTTGTTTGTGGGTGAGCGTCTGTGTATTTATGTGCGACTACATGCATGTATGTGTTTACACATGTGCATGTTACATCGGGAGGAAAAAAACCCTTTGTCAGGAATTTCAAGCCAGAAATTTTCAGTCTACTTGATTCTCTGTAATAAAACCCAATTGCACTTAACTTGGGAAAACTTTAGGCTGAGAACATCCTCAAGGTGTGTGTGTTGCTGTTACTGCTCACATTGGTTGGCTTTGCTCTTCTGCTCCCTGATCCATCCTTGCATATGGATACTGCCCATGTTCCACCTTCCTCTAGGACTCTCAACCTCCCTTCCAGACTCAGTCCTCCCCTGATGATGAGCTTTCCACCTGGACCCATCTCTGGACAGTACAAAAGTCCGTGTTTGCCTTTCTCCTTGTTCTCATACTTGCTTCCCTTTCTAACCTTTATAGCTACGAGTGTTCTTTTATCCATCTATTTAACAAATATCCCTGGACCACTTTCTCTGAAAGGCCAAGAAATCAATTCATCAGCAACCTACAGCCCCCATCCTCCAGGACTATTGTCTGATGGAGTTGGAATGAATAGAGAGTCATCAGTTGATGAGACATGAGGGACTAAGATGCATGCCTCTACCTCAAGCACACAGGAGAGGATAAGGACCAGAGGGGAGAGAAAAGCTGAAAATCTAAAGATGATGAGGAGATGGCCAGCTGAGTGTAGGGACCGGAGAGAGGAATCCTTGGGAAGGGCTCCAGCGGTCAGAGAGAGGATGGAGTTGAGGTTGGAAAAGCAAATTCAGTTCACATAATGAAGAGTCCTATAACCCACGTGGGAGACTTTGGACCCCTTGAAGGTGAGAGTGGTCCATGAGAAGATAACAGAAGGGTTAGGGATATGATTGCAGTTAAGAAATATCACTATTAATGCAGTGTGGGGTGGGGGGCAAGGCTGGAGTCAGGAAAATCAGAGAGGCTGGTGCTATGAACCAGGTAAAAGGGTGGGAGGAACCTGAACTTGGGCAGTAAAGGGGGCTGGTGGAGAGAAGGAAATATACCTGAACAACTGGGCAGCTGGATCAGGAGTCTTGGTGATGATTTATTTAGGGGCCTATGAAAGAGTGAAAGATGACATGTTCCTCTTGGCCACACTGAGTCCAAGATGCCTGTGTGTCATCAAAAAGGAGACCAATGGCCATTGGAAAACTGACCAGATGGTTTACCAGTTGGAAAGATCTTCTCTACATGTTTGTCTTTGCCATGACCCGTATGTGACCCTGGTGGTTTTACCCTGAAGCACTAAGTGCTGATGTCCCTCATGGGCTGCATTTCTTTTCTTCCAACATATAACATATATACAACATATAAGCTACTTGCACACTTGATGCTGTACTGCTGGTTTATGTCCAAACCAACGTTTCATCCAATAGCTACATTCATGGTTTTCCTTTTGGGACCCTGTCTTTTAGAGCTGTTATTTATTGTTTTCTCATATTTTAAGCATGTTTTGTATTTTAGTTCCAAAATATAAACACCACCCACCTACCTAGTGAACTGTTTTTTTGTTTGTTTGTGTGTTTGTTTGTTTGTTTTAATAGAAGCATCTGAATAGTATTTTTTAATGGAGTGGTAGGAAAGGCAGAGGTTGTTGAGTAACAGTTCAGACCAAGAAAACTAAGCAATGAAATTCTACCACTCAAGGGTTGGTGCTGCCAGATGCCACAGTGCTTGAGCCACCCCCAGGGTGAGGGGGGTCCCCTCTCCAAGTCTGCCCCCAGAATCACACTATTGTTACCCAATCCATACAGGCATCTGTTTGGGAAACTCAAGCAAGTTTTTAAGCAAAAAGTCTCCTAAGCCAACAATAAAAAGTATATTTGAATCAACTACACTTCCAATAAAAAAAATTTTAAGTATATTTGAAGATGCTTAGACTTATCTACGGAATGAATTAGAATACAGGTCATTAAAGGGTGGGCTCAAACCAACACCAGAAGAAGGACACTTGCTTTCAGCAGCACAGATACTAATACACGGGAACTCCTAGGTGCAGTGAAGCAGTGATAAAAATTGCGAGTGCCTTTTCTCTTAGAAACTAGCACAACTCTTAGTGAAGAGTTATTCAGGTGAAAAAAAAAAAGCATTTCTACCTTAGAGCTGTCTGTGCTCTCTTTTTCCTCTGGCTTGCTCTGCCTTTCTTGAGCATGATGTGTTTTGCAGGCTATTCTTCATCCACACTGCTGGTCCTGGTTCTTCCTTGTCTTAATGGTGATATTCCAAATACTAAGCATCATCAATCTCTCAGGGACCCAGCTTAACCCAACATTTGCTTTTCAATTCAAAGTCTTCTTAAAACGTGGCTCTGGCTCCAGTTACCTGTGATTTGCTCCTGCAGGTACTGGTGATAGACCTGCCCGATGGCTCCCAACAAGGACAGGGAGCACCTTGTCTATTTCAGGGAAGCCTCACATGGGGTCTGCCTGTTACCCTCAGCAAGAAATGGCTGCCTTTCTTTCTACTGAATTGCTTTTTTACCTTGCTGGTTTTCACTAAAATTTTCTTTCTGAAAAGCTTGGAGGGGATGTTGGAGGGAAGGTAAAATGCTTCCAGATCCAGGGATGGTAGGAAATGTCTTTCTGGCTGAACAGAAATCTTTGGCCTCTGATGCTCTCCTTTCACTCAACATCAACACCTCAACTCTTCCGGACCCCATGTTTGCCTCCTTGACTAGCAGTCTGAGCTCTTTCCAACCTAAAATCTCTGCCTATCCTCCCCTCAGCATTTCAATGGATGGCTCAAATGAACTCATAGAGAGCAGGTTTAGCAAACAAGCAGGTGACATGCAGAGTAGGACTGTCACCTGGACTGGTGTCAGGAGAAAAGAATCTCTGTTTTGATTCTGCCAGGAGGAGGAACCTTGAGCTGAGATATTAAACTCCTTTGAGCCCTTAATTTTCTCATCTTTCTAATTTAAAAAGTACATTAAGTAAGGTTCCCACCCTGTCTATGGAGAAGTTCCATCCAACAAATGTGCTACTGCCTTCTCTCATAAATCCAACATCCACCATCCTCCAGGGTTTAGGTGTCGGTCACGTCCAAGGCGCCAGGCTAGAAGCCCCCAGCTGGTCTTCACCTATGGGAGCCTGGCTGTCCTTTTATTTAAGGGAACAGGGTCCCACTTCCCGAGTCCTCTTGGAGCCCATCAGAGGCATGGTGTGCCGACAAAGAGAAGAGACAGACTGACAGAGGGACCTCTTTCTGGAAAATTCCATGAGCCTCAGGACTTCCCACGTCACCTTAGAAAGTAGAAGATGTTCTCAGGAGGAACAAAACTGGATTCAGGGCCACCTCGGTGAATGGTGCTTGAGCTGGATTTAACTGGATAAAGAAAAGTAATAAATCATGCTTTTTACATTTGTTTTATTTTTCCTCTTATTTTCAGGGTGTTTTCTATGAGTCGGGCATTGTGCTGAGCAATGTATGTAGACCATTTCATTTAAGCCTATGAGATAATTATTATTGTTATTATTATATTCTTTCCATTCTCATTTTCAGAATTGGGGGATTTGAAGCCAGGATTCTGAGTCCGAAGCTCAGGTGGTAAAGATTTATCACCAGACCAACTTAGTCCCGTATACGAAGCCCTTCAAAACATCAGCATGTCAATTTCCCCAGAAATTAGAAAACATTGTTATTTTCTGATTCCTTTGAAAACAAGAAAGTGGTGATTCAATTTTGCTCTATAATGGGAAACTGGCACTCCAGGAAGAATACAGGGAAACCAAGAGCTGGTGTGGAACTCAGAACCTCCAGCAAGAACATCATAAATCTCAGGGTCTCTTTTCCAGGGCCACCTATGCAGAAGGAGTTGATGAGAAGAATTGCTGCTCAGAGTTGGTCCAGAGAAGCCCAGCAAGACAAGTGGGTCTGGATGGCCAACTCAAGAGAAATGTTGATATAATAGAAAAGGATGAACATATTTTGTATAGAGAACATTTTTAAGTGAAGAGGTGTTTTTTAGACATTCAACACCTGATCATTTAAGGCACAAACACTTGTAAAAATTAGAGCATTTGCAGGAAGTTAGGACCCTTCCAGCCTTCCCTCACTTCATGTTACCCCTGCCTTCTGGAGCTGGAGCTAGACAAGGCTTCTTTATACGGAAAAACACACACACACCAGAGCAGAACACAGCAGAAACAAGGTGCTTCATAAAGACTCAGGCTTTAAAATGCGTCAGCGGTTAAATAAGAAGCTACAATGAACGTCCTGATCCTGCCCTGTGCCTACACAGATGTGAGGTCTGGAATGTCCATCCCGTCCCCGTCAGATGGCCCTAAACTAAAAGGTGAAAATCTTGATTTACAGCGAGGTTTAGTGCTTCACGTTTTCCCGTCTGTCTGTGTGTCTTTCTAATGCAAATGCAGATCCTGAATGAGAGAAAGAAAGCCACCCATTCATCAGATAGAAGTCAAGTACATCTTTAACTCCACAGACCACAGGTTAGTTATGTGCTGTATGGTTCCCAGAAAAACGATCCCAAGACCTTTATTACTTATAGCTCTGCCACCTACAAGACAAACAGCCACATCGTCTTGCAGGAGGATTAAGGGATATTTGGAGGTCTGCTGTCACTACCCTGCTGGCCTTCTTCAGTAGTCAGGTTCTCTGGGTGAGGTCTCTACAGCAGGGTCCTTGTGTCTCTCTGATTCCAGAGCAGTCATCTTGATAATTTTTCCATTGAGTGGGCGGGAAACACGGAGGATTGGATCAGCAGGTTGGAGTTTGGGGAAACGTAGTGATGTCCCCTCTTTTGCCATTGTAAAAAATAATGACTTTCTGAGATATCCTAATAATTATTTCAATTTACTAGATATTTGCTTATTGATCATTACCTCCATCTTCCAATAAAACAGGATATTTTCTTTTCACCAGTTTCTGGAATCATAGACGGACTCAGATATGACCATGGCAGTCTCCTCAAAGAGCCTTCCATGTCTGTCTTTGCTCACTCATCCTGGAGAAGAAGCTCAGACACAGAACCAAGGTGACACCCTGAAAGCCACGTGGTAGGTTAGGACGCAGCACTCTGGCCCACACTCTTCGCACAGAGAACTGGAAAACAGTGCATCATACCTTTATGGTCTTGTGCTCCAGCTTACGGCAGGGAAGGTTCTGTCTAAAGAGAAATGATAGAAGGACACCATGATCATTACCTGCTCTTATTATAAACTAAACTTACGATAAACTAAATTCTGGATCATGACTCACCTATGGGTCTAGAGATTCCAGATGAAAAATGTCACAAGGAATGACAGGGAATGTGAACATGGGACTTAGCTACAAAGAGTCTAGAGAGTCAAGCATGTGTTAACATGGAGAGAGAAAGGGGGAAAATCCTTTAATTTTCCTTATTTTCATGTTCCCCAAGAAATTGCAGAGAAGATGGTATGACATTTTCCATGAAATATCAGAAGTGCTTCGTAAGTATAAGATGCTCAAGATCAGCAAAGATGAAAAGGAAGACTCTCCTAATATTTCTCCAGCCTCTGCCTCCTGGTGGACCTTGGTGTGAAACCTGGGACCCTCGTGTGAAGTGCTCAGCACCCACGCGTGAGGCTGAGTTCCTGGAGGGCACCCGGCACCAGAGACTCCAGCCAGGTGGACGTGGCACCCCAGTCACCCCAAGGGGTTTGGGTGGGAGGTCCTAAGTGCTCACTCCGTAGTACCTGACAACTTTTGGGTTGAACAAGTTCTTATATTGAACATTAATGATATTGACCTTTAATTGTTACCTGCAAGTCAATACTGTTTTATTTCAGGAAATAAGTGAGAGGAAGTCCTCTTTCCCCAGCACCTTTCTCTTAACATCAGACCTTCATTTGTTCTATTGGAAGCTTACTTTCTTCCTGTAGACTCTACTTTATGAAAACACTTTTCTAACAGTTGTGCAGAGGTAAAATGAAGACAGTATGGCATTCTCAGATCTAAATCATATGGGAAAAGTGTTTTTCCCCACCATCCTTCCAGATTCTACTTTGCACACCAGAAACAAGAGGAAAAGATGAGAAAGAAAGACGGAAAAAAAACCCAAAAAACCCACGTACAGCAGTTATGACGATGATCGTTCCAGCAGCTGCCACCATGTAACCCAAAGACGCCGGGAATTCTGCGAAGAGTTTTACATTTATTCCTTCATTCAGTTCTTACAGAGAACCTGTGACCCAGCATTATTATGCCCAATTTTAAGATCAACATATTAAGAAACTGAGCAATTTAATAACTGGCCCACTATGACAGGGCACAGGAAAGTCTGGAACCAGAATTCAAATCACGTGCCCATAGCCACTGTGTGTTCCGCCTGCCACAAGAAACAAGGGGGGTTTCGTGGCACATTCACAACCAATGCCCCCAGAATAACAGTTCTCTTGATTCTAATTCTTCTGGGATATTCAATTATTCTAATAGCAGTCTTCCAAATAGTATGCAGGTTTAGATTTTGAAACATGCACAATGGGAGGGTAGGAGAACTAGTTACTGTGAAACATGAGTAAGATTAAGGTACACCTGAACTTCCCTTCCCTTGGTTAAGGGGCGACTGGAAACTGCTCTTCTCCTGGGCATTGGGTGTCCTGTTGGTGCCCTGCCCACGTTATTGTCTTTATTTCTCTGAGGCTATCAGTCCTAGGAGGTCCAAGTCCCATATTCAAATTAAAAACAAACACAAACACAAAAAATCCAGCACAGACAGAAAGAATGTCTCTTTCCTTCTCCTTTGCTCTCTGTAAACTATGATTTCAGAGAATATATTAATCTTAAGAGGGAATAATAAATGTTTTTTTATGATTTATACATAGGGAAATTTTAAAAAATTAAATTGCTTTATTTTAAATCAATTAAACTTATCTATTGATGAATAGATGTTTAGAGTTATTTCACTCTCTGCCCAAAATACCTGTATTCATATTTGACTTAACCGAGTACTTTTAGCTGTTGGCTTCAGCAGAAAATCTCAGCACTATTCAAGGTAACAGAATTCTACTGCAGGGCTTAGAGAACCACAGAGGGAAAGTGAGAAGTGAGGAGAGAGAAGGAGGGAGAGAAAGGCAGTTGCATAATGAGACAGGGTGGGAGGCCGACCGAGAGCTGTTAATTAATTAAACAAGAGGCACAGCCAGAACAAGAAGTAGGAGAGGAAGAAGTGTGGTTTGTTGGAAGGGCAGAATTTCGGTGACACAGGGGACAAAGGAGAACTCCTGGCTCCCTCTGCAAATGGGCATCAGACATCCTCCAGGAGGGTGACATGATATAATGAAATAAATGATATATTGGGGTGTGCATGCAATTACCCAAAATGCAAAAAGAAACTGGGTCTTGTCAACATCTCTTCTGATCCCTGTGTAGCCCAAGAACTCTCAGCACCTGTTTTTCAGAATCCTGATTTTCAGAGGTAAGGTGCATCTTGTGTATATCTTCAAGAGTAAGAGAAAATATTGATAAAATGGAAAACATGAAAAAGAATGTGTGAAAAATAGATAATTTCCCCAAAGAGATCAACCAGTAGAAAGAACGGGATTCAGAGAAGTGGGTTAGCAAATATCCACGTCCCCAAGCCTCATCTCCTTGTGTTGGTTGGTAGTGTCCGGGATCCTTTATGTTCACCCAAGATGGATGGAAACCCATGGATTAAGCATTGAAAACAAAAGTAAAGAAAGCAGGACAAAACAAAAGACTGTAACCCATGTCTACACCGCCTGGGCTGTGACACCCGGCAAACAGGAGCATATGAAGGAGCCCAAGACTCACAGGCCTGTAGGTGCAGGACAGTGTTACAAATAGTAGCATCCTGAGCTCCTTTGATCTGATTCCATCTCACATGAGTTGATGGTATCGACCGATCATCATAAGGAAACGATCACGTCCACTCTACCCTAAATCTATGATGGTTCCATTTTGTGATTTTAAAAAGCCAGATCATCTGATTCAGGGTAGCCCTTGAAAAGATGAATTGTGTCTGCACTGACAGGTAAGGCATCCTTCATCTGAAGGGGTCTGGCCTCAGGGCAGGAGACACGTGCTCACAGAGTAGAAAGGGCAGGCAGTTCCCCACACCGGCTTTCCTGGTCGCCGTTATATCCGTTCATTCATTAGAACCATGTGTTTGCAAGAAAACATGTCAAAATCAGCGTGTAGATGTGTCAGGCTGGTGTAATATAGAATCACTGGTGCTCATTTCCTATTAGGCGTGATGAAATAAACCTAGCACATTAGTGTCAGGCTCGAAAGACAAATTTGGTAACCAGGTCTAGGTTTGTGATTAGGCAAAATGATCAATTAAAGTGCTCTGTGGCATTGCCCACTCATGAGAAACTCTTCTCACTTCCCAAGTTCCGGAAGGTCCCATCCACTCCACAGGCACCTGAGTTACCTTGTTCACCTGCACGCTTTCCGTCGAGGGCTCACCTCACAACAGAAAGGACACCTGTCAGAAATGCAAGCTGGAAAATGGGAGACACATGGTTCTTAGACCACTTTGTAGGAAATCAGGAAGGAACAATCGAGAGGTGCTCTATGTTAACATGATTCCCATTAAGAGCTCAGAAACCACAGTCTGGTTTGACGTGTGCACAGGGAGGAGGGGGCCAGCGATCAGACAAATGGGCTGTAACTGGATGCTCTGGTCACTCGGCAGGGTAGAGGTAACGCCATGCTCAGAGGAGGGGGAGACCCTGTCTAGCTAGGAGCCACATCCCTTTTCAGAACAGGTGCAGGTCTGGGGGTGTGCTCAGCCTGAAGGAACAATGTCCTCACAATATTTGGGCACAGCGGGCACATTGCCTTCAGGGCAGGGTCTCCCTGAGTCCTCACCTGACCCTCCTCATGGGGCCTCTGCTGGCCACTGACTCATGCCGTTCAGGTTTTCAGGACCCTGGATAGGGCTTTGTGGGGTCCCACACTCAGTCTCTAGACAGAACCAGTGAGTGCCCACCACGTCTTACCCCTAGGAGAGGAGGGTGGAGAGGATAGGGCATCACCCAACCTGGGTCACCTCCTCACCATCCAGGATGGTGGCGAGTCCCAGTCACCAGCTCAGGTCCCATTGGGAAGCCCCTGGGACTGGAGGCCTTTCCTGCAATGCAGCCCAGCAGCACTTTCAGAGCCCAGCAGCACAGCCCTGAAACACTGAACCACGGAAGCAGGGAGTTAAGGGAGACCCTCTCCTCCCTGGAAGCTCCTGGCCTCCCTGAGAGCAGCACTGGGTTCTGAATTCTAAGCAATGTCAGCCTCCTTCTCTCTCCCCTCAGTGAAGGATGTCAGTCAGGTACATGGTTGGGAAAAGGCTGAGGGGAGATGCTCTGTGATCTCGAGACCAGCTTCTGGGACAATCCATGAGGAACTTGATTTGTGGGTGAGACACATGATTAAGAGGTCAAGCATACTGTGCCTCGTAGTCTTTTATACACCATAATAAAAATTTATGATAAGGAAAGTGTATGGTTTCCTATGTGAATTTCTGCCTCTGGTTTTGGTTATGAAGACAGGGTCTGGAGCTTTGAAGTGAACCAGTGTGATCCTTTCAACCAGCTGACCTTGCGTTGGATAACTGGGACCAAGCACATACTTCTCGTTTACATCCGACAGCCACGCACAGAAAACACATCTCCACAAACTGAGATCTTTCATTTCAACCTCTTCAGTGTCAAACTGTAATTTTCAACTTTGATATTCTGTAAGAAAATCAGGGAGATTATAAATCTGCACTTTCTGGGACAAAGTGAGAGAGTAGCATGGACTTACGTATACTATCAAATGTAAAATAGATAGCTAGTGGGAAGCAGCCTCATAGCACAGGGAGATCAGCTCGGTGCTTAGTGACTACCTAGAGGGGTGGGATAGGGAGGGGGGGAGGGAGATGCAAGAGGGAGGGGATATGGGGATATATGTATACGTATAGCAGATTCACTTTGTTATAAAGCAGAAACTAACACACCTTTGGAAAGCAATTATACTCCAATAAAGATGTTAAAAAATAAATAAATAAATAAATCTGCACTTTCCTATTGCTTGAGTGGACTGTATCTCTTTATTTCCTGTTTGGCTAATGGTGCCTATAAAACTGACAGGTTCCTTGTATTCTGGAAATGAAATTTTAACAGCATACAATTAAATGATGCTCAAATGTTTCAAATTCTAAGTAAGTGGTTAATGGAGGTGATTTCTTCAAATAAGATACTAATTATTTTTTCAGGGACAAAGAAGAAGATGAGGTGAATGAGCAAATAGGAAAAGTGCCCCACCTTGCAGGGGCTCAGGTCAGCATGACGAGAGTCTGTGTGGTGTGTGTGTATGTGACATGTGTGCAGTGTGTGTACATGCACATGTGTGGGTGTGAGCATGTGTGCACATGTGTGTGGTGTAAGTGTATGGTGTCTGTGCAGTGTGTGCACATGCATGGGTGTGGGTGTGAGCATGTGTGCACATGTGTGTGGTGTAAGTGTATGGTGTGTGCAGTGTGTGTACATGCACGTGTGTGGGTGTGAGCATGTGTGCACATGTGTATGGTGTAAGTGTATGGTGTCTGTGCAGTGTGTGTACATGCACGTGTGTGGGTGTGAGCATGTGTGCACATGTGTGTGGTGTAAGTGTATGGTGTATGTGCAGTGTGTGCATATGCATGGGTGTGGGTGTGAGCATGTGTGTGCATGGGTGGTGTGTGTGGTGTCTGTGTATGCAGTGTGTGTACATGCATGTGTGTGTGCAGTGTGTGCACATGCACATGTGTGGGTGTGAGCATGTGTGCACATGTGTGTGGTGTAAGTGCATGGTGTCTGTGCTATGTGTGCACATACATGTGTGTGGCTATGAGCATGTGTATACTTGTTTGGGGTGTGTGTGTGTGGTGTCTGTGTATATAGTGTCTGTGCAGTGTGTGCACATGCATGGGTGTGGGTGTGAGCATGTGTGCACATGTGTGTGGTGTAAGTGTATGGTGTCTGTGCAGTGTGTGTACATGCACGTGTGTGGGTGTGAGCATGTGTGCACGTGTGTGTGTGTGTGTGTGCTGTGTGTGAGTGGAGGGGAGGTGTAGAAGGCCTTCTTATGGTACAAAAGAAAAACTTCAGTGAGACTGAATCTGGCTTCCTTAGGGATAAAATTATTTTAATTCACCTCGGAGGTCTGATTATTATGTCTGGGTCTGGATTTATTTGCAGAACCAATTGCCATTTATCAGATTAAACGGTGACACTTCTCAGAGATTGTCTGGCCTAGGACAAAAGGGCAGGGAATTCTCCATGTAACCACTTGGAAATGCTAATCTTCTCTAAATCTGCCGTAAATATCTGTACCCAGGACAGGGAGAGGCAGGCAGAAGGAGGTGAGAGAGAAAACAGAAGTCACACACTACCCTTCCAGTGGCTGAGTCCTGCCGTTTCTGTCAGGGAGCCCCACTGGAGTATTTTGTTTTTCCAACAGATTTTCAGAAACAGATTCAGTGAGCAGAGAGCTGCTGTCCTCCATGTTAATTGTTCACGCAATAGTTTGACTGATGTTAGCTGAGCACCTACTATGTGCCAGGCAATGCTCTGGAGCAGTGGGGTCATCAGTGAGAACAACTTTAATTCAACATAAAGCATTGACTCATCAATAAATGTGAAAATATGTGTTTATCAGGTAGTAAGAGTAATAAAAAATAATAAGTCCTGGAAGGAAGATGGGAAGTTCAGGGCAAAGGAGATCCCCCCTTGCACACAGATGGGCAGGGAGACCTCGTGAGCAGACAGCAGCTAGCAAGGCTTAGGAGAGGTGGGTACATGGCTGGGGAGGGTGTTTCTAAGAAGATGGAAAGGAAGCCAAATGCTCGAAGTTTGGAACATAGAAGCCAGGCAGGGAGGGGGAGGGGGAGGGGGAGGGGATGGGGAAAATGAGGTTCTAGAGCTTACGGAGTGATCAGATTAATTACTAAGGCTGTGGAGCTGCTGGGAGAGTTTGGATTTTGTTCTGAGTGGGATGAAGCATTTATTATTGGAAGGTTTTGAGCAGAGAAATGCCATGACATAATCTATACTTAAAATTCTCACTTTGCCTTCTATGGTGAAAATAGACAAGCAGAGAATTGCACTAAAAAAACAGGAAAGGACGCCTGGACCAACCTAACATCACACCGTGCTCCTCCTGGGAGGTCTTGGCATCATAAATATTGGTTCTCCCAAATGAATTTGTAAATTTAATCTAATTCCAACTATGATAGCAGCTGTTTCTTTCTTCTAGAAAGAAGTAACTTGATTTTTTTTAATATTGATTTATTTGGCTGCACCGGGCCTTAGTTGCGGTAGGCAAGATCTTTAGTTTAGACATGCAGGGTCTAGTTCCCTGACCAGGGATGGAACCTGGGCCCCCTGCATTGGGAGTATGGAGTCTTAACCACTGAACTGCCAGGGAAGTAAGTGGATTGTAAAGTTCACTTGGAAGAAGAAACAAAGATGAATAGCCAGGACAATGGTATTAAATAAGACCAATGATATGATATGATATGATACAGTTATGATACACTGTGTATGTTACAGAACCTCAGCAACCTAAATGTCCATCAACAGATGAATAGATAATGAAGATGTGGTACATATGTACAATGGAATACTACTCAGTTGTGAGAAAGAATGAAATAATGCCATTTGCAGCAACATGGGTGGACCTGGAGATTATCATACTAAGTGAAGTAAGTCAGACAGAGAAAGACAAATATCGTATGATATCGCTTATATGTGGAATCTAAAATATGCTGCAAATAAACTTGTTTACAAAACAGAAACAGATTCACAGACAAAAAACAAACTTGTGGTGACCAAAGGGGAAAGGGAGGGAGGAGCGTGATAAACTGGGAATTTGGGATTAACAGATATATATTACTATATATAAAATAGATAAAGAACAAGGACCTACTGTATAGCACAGGAAACTATATTAAATATCTTGTAGTAACTTGTAATGAAAATAACCTGAAAAATAATATATATATATATATATATATATATATATATATATATATATATATATATATATATATATATATATTACTGAACCACTTTGCTCTACACCTGAAACATTGTAAATCAACTATACTTCTATCAAAAAAATGGACCTTGGTACATGAGAACAGAGGGGCTGCTTCACATCTATGTATAAACACACTAATGAAACAGAATGTCCAGAAGTGGGTACAATTGCATAGGGAAATGAATTACATGATAAAGGTGGCATTTTAAATCAGTAGGAAACAGCAAACCTTTTAATGAGAGTTGTTACAGTAATGGGATAACCGATCAGATGGGAAAAGGTTTGGTTGGATCAATTTATCTCATCATACACCAGGATACATTCTAAATTTGTCAGAGACCTATAATGAAAAATGAAACCATATGAATAATAAAGGAAAACATAGGTAATTTTTTGTAAAACTTGAAAGAGGATGATTGATATAGTTGAGGACATTTTAAAAATCTCTTGCAAAAACATCTTTGTAAAAAAATTATAAGCTGGATAAAAAGAAAAACTAGAAAAAATTTGCAAGCATGACAAAAAGTTAATATCTCTAATATGTAAAGAGCTTCTAAAAGTGTAAGAAAAACTCTGGAGAAATGGGCTAGACATGTAAATAGATAGATCATAGTCAAAGAATGCAGGTAGTGTTTAATCCTATGAAGAGACATTAACTTCTCTCATAATTAGAGAAACATAAATCAAAACTACAGTGGAAATCTTTATCACTATCAGATTGGCAAACATCCAAAAATTTGACAGCAAACTCAGCTGATAATGCAGTGGAAACAGGCCCTTTCAATTATTGCCTGTTGA
Source organism: Balaenoptera physalus (assembly GCF_965194825.1). Taxonomy (NCBI): domain Eukaryota; kingdom Metazoa; phylum Chordata; class Mammalia; order Artiodactyla; family Balaenopteridae; genus Balaenoptera; species Balaenoptera physalus. Next base: position 174,593,585 of record NC_138890.1, read on the forward strand.
AAGGCAAAATAATGCAGCTCCTGGGAGGAGAACCAGGCATCGTCCAGCAGCGTTCCCTATATACTGGACCCAGCGTCCTGGGTCTGGGTCTTCCCACCTTGGCTGGTTGGGGTTCCCATAGCTGGTCTCAGTATTATTCACGGTTCAGCCGTGCTTGGACTGAAAGCTTCCCACTGGCTGTTGTTTGCCCAGCATTGTATCTCATTAGACAGCTTGGAGGTTGGCATCTACCTGAACGCTCAGGGGGACCCCGTGTCAACTTCTAGGGCTTTGTGTCTGTGGTGCTCCCTTCTCTACTTTCTGTGCTGCAAACCTCAAATACCCCACCCTTTGTGGACTTTAACTGATCTCACTTCAGCTCCATGAAACTGCTGTGTACCACTTGTGTTCTCATGTCACATCACCTCCTGAAACATGTGTGCCAAAAGGAAGATCTGCCTTGCTTGTTTCCATTCTTTCAAGGGTCACGGTCCTCTACTGTGTGCTGTTCAATATCTAATAGCAGCTTTTTCATAAACAGATGAGAGAAAGAGGAAGAGAAAGATAATAGGTAGATAGATGATAGATAAATAGATAGATGATAGATAGATAGATAAGAGATTAAGGTAGATTAATAGATGGTAGATAAATAGATGCATAGGTACATATAGATAGATGATATATGGATATATAGATAAATATAGATAGGTTGATTAGAGATAGAAGTAGATAATAAATGATAGATAGATGAGAGATAGAGGTATATATCAATAGAGAGATTGTAGGTAGATGAGAGATGAGAGATAGATTATAGAGAGACAATAGATAAATGGATAGATAATAGAGGTAGATAGAGATGGATTGATATATAATAGAGAGATGATACATATATAGAAATAGATGATAGATGATTTATAGATAGATGGATAGAAATACATATACACACATTTATATATAATATATGCACACACATACATGCATTCATGAACTGCATGCCTTCATACATAGGTTTACCATGAACTGATAAACTATGACCTATACAAAGGGTTAATTTTAAATGAGTGAAAGCACAATGTGGAGAGGAAAAGTGTACATCTTGTTTTGGAGATTTAACTTCCCACTCACTATGATATTTCACAAAGTTAGAAAGCAATTCCTAAAAATCAAAAGGAAGATGAAAGATATAAATTCAACTGTGTATACACAGAGTGTGGCAAAAAAGAGAGAAACTATCATAGGGAGAGACTGTAAAACACAGAAATTTGACTCTTCCTGCAAAAACGGGGAAAGAAAATCTTAAAAGTTTTTGCTAATTCTGTTGTTTGTGATGCTGTCAGTGTTCTCTTCTGGGATGGTTGTGCACCTTTGTTTAAAGAAAAAAGGAGTCATCATGTTGGTGACGTTGAGAACTGGGATTTTTCCAGGGCAGAAAGGAGACCTGAGTATTTTGACCTGTTTTTTACTTGTTTCCTGAAGGAGGGCTGGCTTGGCTTGAGTTCCCTCCTCACAACCAGAGGCAGGACACTCCATGTTTTCTCAATTTCCTTTCAATCTATTTGTTGAAGGAGCTGCTTTGTCCTTATTAAAAAGGAGGAAATTTGAACACAGACACACAGGGAGAACACTATGTGAAGATGAGGCAGAGATGCATCTATAAGCAGGTTAGGTAGACACCAAGGATGCCAAGGGAGGGGCCGGAGCTGAGCCTCCCTCACAGCCTCGGAGGGAACCAGCCCTGCCCACACTTGGTCTTGGCCTCCAACTCCTGAGCTCTGAGATGATGCACCTCTGTCGTTTGAGCCCAGGTCTGTGATATTTGGTATGGCAGCCCTGGGGAAGTTACAGACCCATGCGAGGGTACACTTCCAGGACCTGGCTGTACAGACGTAACCACTGTGTTGCATGGGGTCCAGATGCTGAGCTAAGCCAGGGCCAAGGGGCAGGTGTCTTATTTGGGAGGTGACCCCAGGAACGCCCCATAGGGGAGTATGGAAGCGACACAGGGAAGGGAGAAGCCAATCGTGATACACTGTCAAGGATGTTGCCTCTGGGAAACTGGGGATCAGTCCTGCTGGGAGCTCGATGACAGAGGAATAAACCTGCATCATCACGACCAAAGACGGGGGCACTGGGGCATCCACCCACCAGTTGCTGTCAGTCTCGGCTGCAGGCCCTGCTGGCAAACACTAAGCCCCCCTCCTTTCAGCCTGCCTGCATGAGGGTCCAAAGTCTTCAGGCAAAGTTTACAGGTGCTTCAGGGAAAAGCCCTTGAGTCCGTGCAATGCCAGTGGTGATTGGTAGGGGCGCTGCCTGTGCCTGAGGTAACATGTTTGTACACGAGGGGTCCTGTCAACACATGAGGACACATGGAAGGAAACTGTGGGCATCAGGTGGTCCATGCCTTTGTGGGATCCCTTCCCTCTGAATGAGTGGGGGCCCTGGAACTCACTTTTCTTTCTTTTTTATTTGGCTGCACCATGTGGCACGCAGGATCTTAGTTCCCTGATCAGAAATAGAACCCATGCCCTCTGCAGTGGAATTGCGGAGTCAACTGCTGCACCACCAGGGAAGTCCTGTGACTCACTTCTAACTGATAAAATATAGCAAAGGTAATCAGCTACCACTCCTGACTATATTACATTATATGGCAAAGCTGAAGGGATTTTGCATCATAATTAAAGTCCTTATTTGTTGACTTTATGTTAATCAAAAGGTGATCATCCTGGGTGGGCCTGATCTAATCAGGTACATCCTTTTAAAGCAGGTCCACAGGTGAGAGATTTGAAGACACAGAGACTGCCTTTTCCTGGCTTTGAAGAAGCATTTGCCATGAATTCTACAGCCAAAAGGAAGTGGACTCTGCCAGCAGCTGAGGGTATTAGAAGGAGATCCTTCCCCATTCAAGCCTCTGGATGAGAATGCAGCCTAGCCAGCAGCTGGATTCTAATTTTGGGAGATCTTCCTCAGCAGAGAACTCAGCTGAGCTGGGCCTGGACTTCTGACCCATGGGAACTATAACATAGTAAGTTAAATTTGTGCCATTTTTTTGCACAGCAAAGGAAACTAATACAAGATGCATTAGTTTGAGGGGAGATTGGTTGATATAAATGAAGGGAGGGGAGAAGGAAAATGGGAGAAAAGTAAGAAAAGAAAAAAAACCCCACATTTTTCCACATATGCATTATTAAAAATTTGTTTAAATATTCCTTGTTTTAAAATAAAATTGGAGAGGAATTTACCAGTTTAAGGCCTTAACTGAGCTCCACTAAGAGATGCATCAAACGAGAGCAACTTTTACATATAATATAATAATGTATATTTTTATTCATTAAAAAAGTAAAAAACAGCACACTTAGTTAAATGTTTTAAAAATAGAGAAACATATAAGCCTGACCTCTAGATGCTTGCGTGCAGTGTATTCAAACATGCATCATCTTGTGGCTGTGGAACCCATACACATAACGTCCATTTGCAGTGACACAGAGTCAGTGGCAGTGACTCTCTTCCCAGGAACGTGTGTATCTTCTAAAAGTGGGTGGATTTTTGCTCCTCTAAGCTCATTGTTTGCTTCTTTGAGCAGCAGCCAGGGTTCCAGATCAACACAGGTGTGGTTTGGAAGTAGAATAAAAGCTGCACAACGACCGGTGTGATGGGAGAAGCACACGTGAATGATGGCTACATGCATTTTGGGACTGAACCATGCAACGCCAGAACAACCAGCTGAACACCACTGAAATGCCTTCTCTCCTCTGGGACCATCCTCGGAATTGACCAGGTGTTTCGGTATCATGGAGGTAATCTAGGAAGACAGATTGATGAGATGGATAACAGATAGAGGAGGACGAGAGGAATTGCAGGCAGCAGAGTGAGTGCAGCATTGGGCTGACTGTGTCCCGGGCCCCTGGAGGTGATCCATCTCCCAGGACCCTTATCATTTATTATCAAGGTCTCACCTAACAGCTGGTGAAGGAGAAACGTTTTCAGCCTGGTTTCCAGCCAACCTTAGGTGGCGTGAGATCAGATTTGCTCGAAACGAATGTTCAAGTTCATGAATATTTTTAAAATATGAGAGAGGTGATCAAACCCACTCGGTGCATTTAAGAAAATTGAATTTATTTCTTTTGATTAGGTAACTGCAAAAGCAATCGATGAGTCCAATCTTTCATCTAAACTACCCTGCTAGTGGGTCACTCTAGCTGCTTCTACATGGGCATGACAAATGTGATTTGCAAAATGTGAGAGACTCGTATTCAGCATTCAAAGATGACTTTTTACAACATCTTTACTGTCCTTACACAGAAAGCACTGGAATTGATTCACCTTAGCTCTGCCTGCCCCCATCCCTACATCTAAAACTCCATCAGAATTAGGATTTGGTTGACAGGTCCTGATCACCAGGCAGTGAGAGCTCCCCGCACCCTGACGTTCTTGTAAATGGACACCAGTGCATCACCACGATGTCACATGCATCTCCCTGGCTCAGGACAGTCACAGAGATGGAGCCCTAACGTGCTTTAGAGCTTTGACACCCAGCCTCTCGTGTGTGAGTTTCAAACATGACTTAACAATCAAGTAACCCTCAATTATGAATGAGGTGATACCTCCCAGATTGCCTGTCATTTACCTCGTTGACAAATTCCGGGGGGCAAGAGGAACGCTGTGCATGCATCCTGCAGTTTAAGAAAGGCCCCCGCAGTGTAAGTCCTTCAGCAGCCGGAAGATCCCAGGTACCTGCGTCCACTGTGCGTTCTGATGCTTGACCACCCGTTGAAGGTGACTGCGCAACCTTGACATTTCACAAACCAGAAGTTACTTTTCGGCAAGTGAAAGCCATACTTTTGTTAGGATATAAGCGAGGGAACTGAGTTTCTCAGGAGGCTGGCGCCCCCATTGCTGTGGAAGGTGAAGGATGCTGAGGCTGTTAGGAGCTTTTCCTGTATAAGAAGAAGGAACGTCGTGGAGGGAGGGTTTCTGCCCAACACAGACTTTCTGGGGAAATGAGGGGTTTGCCCAGTGTTCCTGAGACAGGGCCCATCAGCCGGCAATTGAGTTTTCTCTCCTGTCCTAGGTGCAGGTCACAGTCAGGAGCCCAAAGCAGTCAGGGCATACCATGCACACTGCCTCACAGGACGAAGCCTTCTAATGCTGAAAGTGAGTTTCCTTGTGCAGCATGAGCATTGGTTTCCTGGGGCTGCTCTAACAAAGTCCCACATAAATGTAACCCCTCACAGCTCTAGGGGCCCAAAGTCCAAAATCAAGGTATCGACAGAGCTGTGTCCGTCGGAAGGCTCTGAGGAGGATCTCTCCCCAGCCTCTCTACTGGCTTCTGCTGGTGTGCTGGTCATCCTTGGTCTCCCTTGGCTTGTGGCCACAGAATTCCAATCTTTGCATGATGTCCTCCCTGTGTGCATGTCTGGGACCAAATTTTCCATTTTTATGGGGACACCGTATTGGACTAGGGTCTTGTCTTAAGGTCCCATCTTAACTATATCATCTGCAAAGACCCTATTTCCAAATAAGGTCATGTTCACTGCACTGGGTGTTAGGGTGTCAGCATACCTTTGGGAGAAGCAATCCCTGTAACAGTGGTCATAGCACCGGTCAGAACCATTCAGGTAAGTCGACTTAAAGAAGGAACATGAATGTGAGACAAGCCGGAGACTTTATTTTAAGGATGATGCCATGACATCCACCTGGACAGGTATCTTCCCAGTAAACTCCTGAGATTGCAAGGGCACTGCCTGGGCTAACACATGATGATCACCCTGAATGGATCCACAGGAGGAAACGATTCAGGGCTGGCTGAGAACCCAACACTCTCTCCCAATCTTTGTCTAAGAATCAGTGTGCACTTCGTCCCCACCTGACATGATTTCAAAGGGATACTTGTGTTCGTATACCACCAGTTCTGCTGCTGTTTCATCCTAGACTGTACTCCACTGGGCATCCCAAGATGTTCCCTCTTGGAGGGTTCACTGCTCTCAAATGCTGAAAGTGATGTAACGTAATGGTCGTGAACTTAAAGAACCACTGAGGACCTACTGTATAGCACAGGGAACTCTGCTCAATATTCTGTAATAACCTAAATGGGAAAAGAATCTGAAAAAGAATAAACATGTCTATGTATAACTGAATCACTTTTTTGCACACCAGAAACTAACACAACATTGTAAATCAACTGTAGTCCAATATAAAATAAAATTTATAGAGAAAGAAAGAAAGAACCAAGAGGAAATGGTCTTAAAAAGCTGAATGCCATTAATATGAAGGAGTATTCTGCTTCCCCTGGCTTCAGACTGAGGGATACACAGCTGCAGACACTGATGGGAACGGGACTGCAAATATTTCATTTTTAAAGACATCATGACAGATGACTTTTGTGCTTTATTTTTCAATTATCGGGTGTCGGGGAAATGTTTGGCGTTTTAAAGGGTTTTGAGCAGATGTGGTATTTTTGGTAGTATTTTTTCAATCAGTTTTCAATTTTGGCTTCACGCATTATCACAGTGATGTGTGTGAGGAAAATATAACTTAATGCTGTTCTGCACATACTCATTTTTGCTAGCTCAGGTGATCAGAAAAAAAGATCATAAAAAAGCAAACGCTGAAGGCCAGAAAAGGAAAATAGAGACCGTCAATATTCACAGTGCTTCCACGGCATGACTCAAGACAGTATGGTGGCTTAGATTCGGTATTTGGCAATATCCTCTAATTTGTCATTCTGTTTTCAAAAATTTGAGCCATTCAAAAAAAAAAAAAATGAACCCCTGCCTTGTTTCATATTCCAATGATGTTTCAGTATGATTTTATTCCTCACGATTTGCTCTCTACTATTGCAGGCTGGCTGGTTTCTTAAATCCCCTTCCCAATTGGGGTTGACCTTTCAAAATCCTATTTTTCCCCAGGGCTCATAGGTTTCCTTACCCTTCACCCTTCAGGGAAGTCAAGGCATCCATTCCCCCCGCCACCCCCCCCCAGAACCTTCAAGATGACAACAGATCTCCTCAGCCTCTGGATTCCTCACACCTACCTTCCTTTTGGGGTCTGGTCCAAGGATCCAATTGTCCTCTGAGGAAATGCATTAATTGAACATGCTGTGAACCCACCCTCCTGGAGAAAACTCTAATAGATTGAAAACAAAGAACAACTTCAGAAAATCTGTTAGTTAAGGTTTATAAATTGCCAATGGTAGACTTGTCTGTTTCCTCAATTTAGGATGATTGGGTATATCTGGCCATCGGTAAATATAAATGAGCTTGAATGCCACAATTAATTAAATTTGTTCTATATGATAGAACTAATAAACAGTTACCTGTTGATGAAAATGTATATCTTGTTCCTAGCAGCAAGATACTAAAATTTAAAATATATATGTGTTTGGCAAGAATGGCATCCAAAAGGAATTGTGTTGTGCATTATTAATTATTCAAAATTAGCACATGTTCACTGAGTGCCTGCTACATGCCAGCTAGTTTGTTTGGTGCTTTTAACGAGTATCTTATGGAAAGCAGAGTGACTTATGAGATATACATAAGCAGAGTAGGTATTTTAGTACATTCAGCCCTTCCGTATTTGTGGATTTTGAATGTTTTCACCCTCCTCCTTCTATAATCAATTACAGTGTGTTCTTAATGATGGCATAGAGTTCAATAAGAAATATTTCAGCATGACTACATCTAGTGTCATCAGGCTTTAGTTTTTCTCTTCCTCTATATCCTGAGTGTTGCCTAGAAGGCAGCCTAAGAGTAATGTATCATTAAATTGGGAAGGTCTTTGTACAATACATTAAATGATGAGCATATTCATAGGTCAAATGTTTTGAAGCTGAAATCATTTTAAGGCAGCATACTGATTCCTGACAGGTCCCAAGGTCAGGAGAAAGAACCTTAATCATATAAGTTACAGGGGCTTAAAAAAAAACACTGTGATGAAATCCAGTGAATGTGTCCCAAGTTCTCATTGAGATTTATGCCCCAGGAAGGGCCCTGCTTTATGTAATCTTGGCTGCGTCGGTGTCTCTATCCCATCCTGATAGCAAATGCCTCAGACCTGAAGAGGAGGCTAGATGCGAAGGATCTTGAACTTGTCAAAACAACTTTTCTCGTCAGTAACTGTGACGGCACATCCAAGGTTTGGTGTAGCCCCGACTGCCATGACCATTCTTTCAAAGAGTTGTCCACATGGGCTCACTCACATCTTGGACAGAAACATCCCTCCATGCCCCCACATGCGTCTAAATCTCTGCCAATCAGGAAGAGGGGGAGCCCGCTGCTTCCCCCCAGGCCCGCATTCCTCAGCTCTTTGCTTACTGTCCTCCTGACAGCAGGCCCCTCCTACCCTCAGAGCTCGCCGGGGGGCGTGGGGTGGCCTTCAGTGACACTCGGCAGCCCCTCCTTCTCATCCTCACAGTCAAACTTTGTCTAGTTCTTTAAGTGTGGTATAAATCTACTGGAGAAGTGAGCGGATTTCACCCTAGACCTTTAAGCTCGCTCTCACAGCCTCACACCACTGCCCACCGCTGGCATCTGCTGCCAGGGCTGGGTTAACAGGCCTTGGTTTATGTGCATCCCCTGCCACGGCATCTTGATTCCCTGCATACATATTTCTGACCAGAGATGGCCCGTATCACTCTCCCACGTGGTATTTTAATGCCGAATGAAAGGTGCAGTCTGCCAATCGTGTTTTTAAATTCTGAGCACCGTCATTGTGGAAGAAGTCAGGAAGTTATCAAGAACTCCCTTTGAACTTTAGTTGATTCCTCCCAGCACAGGTCAGCTCATCACAGGGCACCATGCTGATACACAAGGACTCTGGTCCTACCTCCTGGCTGGGGTAGAGATTTCTGCCCATTTGGACAAATGTGTCTCTCCTCTCTTTCTCCACAGATGCCTCTCCATTTTCTGATACAGCTGCTAAGCTGTATCAGAAAACTCAAGGCCAAAGCGTGGAAGAGCCAGACACAGACAGGCTGCAGCAACATTCCAGACTCTGCCCTGCACAGTGTCAGGCTCAGCTTTGCCACATGATGGCTTGTCTCCAGGCACACAAAGGCAACGCCAGCACCTGCCTTCACCACCCTCTCTGCTCTGATACATGAGGGAGAGGTGTGGAACGTTCTAGGTCTAAGTCTACCATTTGTTACCATCAGAAACCATCAGTTTCTTCATCTGAACAACTGGACGATATTAACATCTTCTTCGTAGAGTTTACCTGAGAGACTAAATGTAAATTCAGCAAAGAAAGGGATAAACAACGTGTCTTGTCACTATTACTGTTTGTACGTGTGCTTCAGACAGTAGGAAACAAACTCCAAAATTCCAGCACCTTCAGGCGAGTGTGACATCTATGGGAAGTCTCTCTTCAAAGCCACAGCAAAGGACGCAGGCACATCAAATGACAGGGATGTTTGTCGGATGGTCAATGCAGGTTGCACTAGCTGGGTCTGGTCCCAAACAATCACACGTGATAAAACAGTCACAACCTCTTCCGAGCTCATGGTTTCCCAGGCACTTTGCCTACACCCCCTTTGAGAGCTTCCAGCCATGGTCACTCCAGTGTCTTAACCTCCAGGCAGATGCAGCTGGCACCACGTGGGTGCTCTTGGGGTCTGGCCACCAGTTCTTGAGCTTTCCCTACATTGACAATGACAGGGGCTGTGCGTGCCTGACCTGAACTTCTGAGTCATTACCAAACATATGGAATGATACGTCAATGAGGTCAGTGGGACAGATCTTACAACCCCTCTCTCCCCATTCCAACTAGAAAATCAATAGCTGCAAAACTATGGCAGCCAAAAGGCCATTCCAGTGGACTGCCGTGCTCAGAGGACCATGACAATATTAACTAAGTAATGAACACAGACAAGCCCTCAGGACGAAGCCCACATGGGGCCATCCAGGGGAACGGCCATTATTGCTGAAATGAGATAATTATTATGGGGGAAAGCACCGCTGTCTGTTAAGGTTTTGCCCGCTCACGGGGGTGGTGATGGTGACTTCAGTCTGTAGCACAGGTTTGGGTACATCTGTAAAATTCCAGTTGTCCTATAAGAGTTGGGTTCAGAATGCGGTAAAACTCTCCCAGAGCCTTCTTTCCCTGGGATGTGCTGGTCAGCTCCCACTGCCCACCTGCTGCCCTTGCTTTGCGTGTTTGTTGATTGTACATGACGATACATCACCACCTGTACCTGTAACTAAAGGGTCTGGTTCCCCTCTGGGCAGCCCTCCTGAGACCCGGACAGGGCAGAAGTGCCCCTTCCACACCTCTCAGCCTTCCATCTGTGTCGTGAAGGCAGGTCCTCATCCAGTTAGCTGGGCCAAGCGTGTGCGGACCAGAGTGGCCGCAGCCCTCTCCCCGACTCCCCTCTGCCCCTGTCCTCCTAGGTCACCTGCCGGATCTGGGGTGGGACTGGAGACCCGCACACGGCCCCCAGCTCGCCTCTTCTCACTCAACATCACGGGAAGCTTGCTCCATACTTCCCTCACACGGAACTCACATTTATTTTTGAAAGTAAAGAAAAAGGAATGAATAATGAATAGTAACTATCTTTCCTTCTTTGCCTGCCTGCTCTGAGGATCACAATGCCCCTGGAGGAAGAGTGGCTGCCTCTGAAGACCGTGATGAAGAAATTGGGAACAGAGGCAGGAGAAAGACGTTCCCCCACCCTCACTCCACCACCCCACTTAGTGCACATGGTGGGAGTGTGATTTGGTTTTTGTTTTTACTGTGTTTCCCTGCACTGAGCCGGGTGTCTCCCTCTGTTAAAGAGAAGTGTCAGTACTTCACCTATAGGATTTTTTAAGTGTTTTCATACATAAATTATTTTCTGATGGTAAGAGTTCACTTTTTGAAGATCCAGTAACACATTCAACACATTCATTGCCTGAATTGCCAGCCAGGTGACACCCAACAGTACCTAACTCATTAAGGTTCAGCTTTGATATTGCAAACACATGGCTTATTAAGAGAAGATGTAGAAATGGTGAGAAAAGAGGGTCAGAATCATAGGGAAGCAACATTTTTGGAGTCCCCTGCTTGCTATGCATACACAGGACCAGGCTGCAGACGAGTGAAACACCGTTTAACCTGCGGATCCAGGAAGTGACAGAAGCTCTCATCTTGGAGGTGAGAGGCTGCAGAGATTAAGTAACTTAACTCCTAGGGCTATAGCAAGTGGCAGAGCCAGATTCAAGAACAGGCCGCATATCAGTAACTTCTTAAAGAACTTAAAAAATATGACAAATATGTGTCTAAGAATGGGTTCTTGATTATAGCTGAGATATGATGACAGTGACAAGGGGACCTTTAGCAACAATAATCTAATGGAAATGGAAGGGGAAGAATACCGAGTGTCAATGCAGGTAGGAAACCGAAGGAAGAGCTTCCAGCAGAAACAAACCCAGGAGGTGCAGGGCAGGCTGGAGCAGAGGCCGTCAGGGATGGTTCAGGGCCCCGGTGAGCACATTCAGAGGAGGATCAGGCTGTGGTCCCAGAAGATCCATTTATCTAAAAAACATAGAGCATCACCCAGGTGCAAGCTGCATTCTTGACACTGAGGATTCCTCAATTAGCAAATAAGACCCAAATCTCCACCACAAGGATCTTACATCCCAGTGTCTGAGGTGGATAAGCAACAAGATGGCTAAATAACACTCTGTCTGTTCACTGTACCAGTCAGCTCAGGTCACTGTAAAAATGCCTCAGATGGAATGGCTCAAACAGTAGAAATCCATTTTCTCACACTTCTCAAGGCTAGCGGTCCAAGATCAAAGTTCCATTGGAGTTGGATTTCTGGGGACAGCTCTCTTCCTGGCTTTCAGATGACCACCTTATCAATGTGCCCTCACAGGGCCTGTCCTCAGGGCACACCTGGAGAGCTAGCTCTCTACTTCCTCTTCTAACAAGGACACTAATCCTACTGGATCAGGGCCCCACCCTTAACCTTAATTACTTTGTTAGTGGTCCCATTGCCAAGTATAGCCACCTGGGAAGTCAGGACTTCAACACACAAATACTAGGGGGACAAATATTCACTCCCCATAAAACATTTGAACAGGAATTGACCAGGATCTAGCCACTAAAAGAAGTTTAATAGAGAAATCAATGTTTCAGAGACACAACTTAATGGTCAGGCTAGTCATTCATCGTTTGTAACTGTATAAAGTTAAGTTATCAGAAAACAAACTGTCTACACAACATCACCTACACCCCTTACTTCTATCAATGTTTGTTATAAAAATCTCAACTTCAAACAGTATCTTTATAACCTTTGTAAAATACTACTTGATGATATTGTCCACTTTATACCAAGAACACAAACTTAAGTTTGGTTCCAGGGAAAAAATAATGTTTTGATGAAACATTTGGCAGTGCTGTCTTTTTTAGAATAGGAAAATGACACATCTCCATGTATCCCTTTATACCAGCTCTGAAATTATAGGAAAAAGCCCTCTATGAAATGCTAAAATCTGAATAAGTCCAAGGATAAGAAGAATCTTGTCTGTTTTTCTTCCTGTTGATCAGAGTTTGTCAGGCAGGTACAATCCCCATCGGCGGCAGGGAGTGGATTGAAGCCATGACCACCTTCTTTGATGTATTTGCTCTTGTATTTATCTTGCACTTATGGCAGGTGGTACCTCTTTTTTGTTATAAAGTCATATAGGCTGGTCCATAAATCCTTAATCTTTTGGCAAATAGGTAAAGAACAAATCAAAATACTGCAGTAATCTGTCTATGCCCCCACCCATTCACCCATCTCTCCACTTATATTTCTGTGTGAATGGGGCAGGATAGAGTCCACACTGTGCTCCCCCTTCCTTGGGATGAACACATTCCCACAGCCCTTCTGGGCCTGAGATACCAAGCTGAGATGAAGAAGAGGGCCTTTGGGAAGATGGAGGAGAGATTGACTTTTGCCTGGGGGACAAGAGGTGCTAACATCTGGAGCTTGGCATTCCTGGAGGTGATGGGGAAACCAGTGAAAAAGGAAAAGACCTGTCAGCTCCCTGCAGGTGCGAAAGGCAGAGGCCTTCACCTTGAGATGTTGTCTGTGTCTGCAGATCCTGTGCCCTGAGGCAGGGCTGGGATGGTGCTATTCCTTACTCCTGTTCGTGTTTAGAGCACCGAAGCCCCTTTTTAGAGGGAAAGCAGATTAAAACCAGGGGCTGAGGTGTTGCCGTACTCTGGCGAGTGCTGGACTCGACCTTAAGGAGGACTCCAGGGTGGAGAGGGGTGTGTAAGAGGGGCAGATGGGGCAGGGACTCAGGGATGTGCCCCACGGCGAGCTCCCCATGACTCTCAGCCTCAGACACTGCAAGTCATGATGCAGACCTGCAGGTGGTCTTCCCACGTGGTGGGTGCTGCATCCTCTCAGAGTGAGACTTGATTTCCCTTCTCATTTTCCTAAAGGCCCAGAACATATGTAAGGACTTGAAGATGAAGTACATGTGAATGAAAATGGGAAGAAGGCAGAAGACATAAAATAATTGACAAGGTACAGGAGCAGAAGTGGCTACTTCTTCAAAGAAGCAATGCAACCATTGTCCAAGATCAAGACCACTGGGCCAGCTACCTGCATCCAGTTAGGTGTGTGTTGATCAGCTTCCATCCTGCTGTCAACCATCCGGCTCTTCCCATCTGGGAAGCCTGGAGACTCTGTCCTATCCCAGTGGCCAGTGGTCTGGGCTCTGCCCAGCAATGCCCTCTTTCTCATTATATCAAAAAAAGAAAAAAAGAAAGAAAAAAAGAGGAAGGATGAGGAGGAGGAAGTAGAGGTAGAGAAGGAGGAAGAAGATGGGGAAGAAAAAGAAAAGTCCTCGTAGGTCATGAATAAAATGTTAAAAATAGCATAATATCATATAAATTTTAGAAGAAAGCATGGATGGATTTATTTATTTTACAGTCTCAGAGTGGAACAGACTTTTTAAGGTAAGGCACACAATCTAAAAGCTAACTTAATTATGTCAACATGTCAAACCCCAGATGAAAAAAGTGACTAAAACAAAATTGAGTGACCAACAAATAAGTAGAAAAAAGTATACTTCATAAGATCAATTAGCCCTGAGACTTTTCAACTAACATCTACTGGGGACTCACCCTGTGTCAGCCAAACTGAGCAGGTTAAATCAGTGACAGAAATCGGTATTGAGACCTGAATCCATAAACATAAAGCTGTGTCAGAAGTCACTGTGGTTATGGCAGTTGTAGAAGACATATGAATTGTTATAATTCTTGGAAAAAAATCTAATATCAAAATAATCATATTTTAAGTAAAACGGGGTGGGACTAAGGTCCCTGAGCACTCAGAGACAGACAGCAGGGTGAGGTGGAGCTGTAGCGGGTTATTTCCCTCATCTCACTCAGGGTTTGCACAGAGTCTGTGCTGAGAAATAGTGGCCTATGAACACAGCTTCTTCAAGGGTTGAATCACAATGGCCTCTTCACTAAACACAGGTCCCGAGCCTCAGCCGTCAGTGACTTCTGAGACCAGCACGTGGAAGGGCTCGTCATGCCCAGGCCATCACTGATGGTTCCCCACTTTGTCCTCCAGATGCAAGAGCTCCACTGCCCTGGCTGCCCCTCCCGGTACCTGGGGGGCTCTGCCCTCATCTCCCAGAGCCCTCCTCTCTCTTGCCCTGCAGGGCTGCTCAGAGGTGGGTGCTTCTATCTCTCATTTCCCTGAAGAAAGGTCCTCTGAGATGCTTCTCTCCTGTCCTGTGTTCAGTTTATTCCTGTTCTAAAACTGGACATTCTCAGCTACAAAATGAAAGACAAAAGATAAAATTTATTTTATTATTTTTTTAAAATTAAAGTATAGTTGATTCACAATGTTGTGTTAGTTTCAGGTGTACAGCCAAGTAATTCAGTTATACATATACATATATCTATTCTTTTTCAGGTTCTTTTCCATTATGGGTTATTACAAGATATTGAGTATAATTTCCTGTGCTATACAGTAGGTCCTGGTTGTTTACCTATTTTATATATAGTAGTGTGCACATGTTAATCCCAAACTCCTAATTTATCCATCCCCTTCCCCTTCCCCTTTGGTAACGAAAAATTTGCTATGTCTGTGAATCTATTTCTGTTTTGTAAATAAATTCATTTGTATCATTTTTTAGATTCCACATGTAAGTGATAAACTCTAATTCGAAAAAATACATGCACCCCAATTTTCATAGCAGCACTATTCACAATAGCCAAGACATGGAAGCAATGTACATGTCCATTGAAAGAGGAATGGATAAAAAAGATGTGATATATATATATATATATATATATATATACATACACATATACACAATGGAATATTACTCAGCCTTAAAAAAGAATGAAATAATGCCATTTGCAGCAACATGGACAGATCTAAAGATTATCATACTAAGTGAAGTAAGTCAGACAGAGAAAGACAAATATTTCTTTAATTTTTAAATGAACTCTTTGGGGAAACTATTTCCTCAATGAATGGACTAAGTAAAATTCAACAAGACTCCCACAGTTAGCAAATCATGCCAGGAAAAATATAGAGATCATTTCCTTTCCTGTGAAATGTCTACATCTCCTCTCCACGCTGTGTAGAAAGGCATATATTCCGTATCAGTACCACACTTCACTTAATGTCTCTTCTGAATAAGATAAGTAGGTCCCACACATTTCCATCCACATATTTGAAAAAATCCTATGTAGACAATTTCTTTTAATTGGAAGGATCGCACTTAGAATATATCATACAGTCTAGGAGATACTGATTGTACATTATCTGAAAAGACACTATCTTCACTGTCCTCACCAACTGAAATCATTGGAAAACACTATGGGAATGAGATAGATATAGATTCCATCAGAGCTATGGTTATGTAGCCTAACTATTATTATATAAAAGCTGTGACATTACAATGGATCCATCTCTTTTTACTTACAAATCGGTAAGTAAATATTAACTATGGTTCACCGCTTAATTTTCATCATTATAATAGATGATAATTTATAGGATTATAGAACTAAAATGTTTTAAAATGTTATTCACTTATAGTTGAAAGTGTTTTGTGTGTTTGTTTTGCTAAACTGTAGCATATTCCTGTGTAGGGCTGCTGTAGAGGAACTCGCTGTATCTACCCATCACCTCCCCATCACCTCCCTATCCCGTGATGTGCAGGTACCGGAAAAGGATGGAAAAGAGCATGAGGGTGCGTGTGCTAGAACTTCAGGGGAGAGCACAACATGGGCAGAGCATGAACCAACAGGGGCCGATCCAAGCTTTCCCATATGGAAGGAAGGTATTTTTATGGACATTGTTCATTCAATCACATGATTTTTTTTTCCAATTTAACTTTAAAGAATAGGAAGGAGGAGGAAGAGGGGGAGAGCTTGGAGGGGGGATAGGGAGGGGGAGGAGAAGGAGACAGAGAATTAGAAGAATTAGAAGGAGAAGTAGGAGGAGGGAAGGGGAAGAAGAAAGAGAGAGAGTCATAAACTTTCCCCCAGAAGCTTCCCCTGGGAGTCATCTCAGCCCGGGCAGGTCCCAGGGCTAGTTTTGCTGCCCCCCATCCCGACCTCGTCCCCTGCAAATGCAAAGATTCTTCCATCTGCATTCAGCTGTCCTTGGCACCGCGGGTGGTGTTTCATCTGGATCCCTATGAGCTCTCCCAGGAACTAAACTTTGATGCATTTGCCAGCCTACACAGCTCATAGCTGGAGCAAAACAAGTTGGTTCCAGAAATTAGCTTCTGTGGAAAATGTCTGGAAACTGGTTAACTCTTCCTTGCAGTTCTTTATATGAGATGATGGTGAGTCTGGGCCGCTGCCCCCCAAACCATCCTCACCTGGCGCAGGTGACCCTGCAGCCACTAAGGTGCAATGCTGCTCACACTGCACGTGCCTTGGATTTTCTAAGCAATTTGAGTGATTCTGATGTGAGTGAAATATAGCTGTGATTCATTTCTACTCCTTTCTGAGTGACCAGAAAGCTAAGCTATGCAACTGACGACTTTTCAATTGCTTCAGCCCCATTTATCACTGTCCCCCGGCCCCTTCTCCGTCTCTCTCTCTCTCATCCCAAAAGCAATAAATGAAAAACTACCCCTTGCTAAATAAAAAAGATAAGAGAAATAAAGAAGCCATAAAAACGTCCCCTGTGTTTTCAGTCAGTGTTTCACCTGTGTTAATTCATAAACATATGTATATATGAATTCCTATGTACATAGGAATTCTCAGAAAAAATACCCTAACTAGTTTCAAACTATTTTTTCCATTGCTAATTATAGCTACTATAAAAAGAAATTCTCTAAAAGTTATTATTAGCTATGGACAGTATAAATAGACAAGAATTATTTATAGCATAATATCCAGAAACTATACCTGGGGGATAATTGTTTTGAGTATTTTTTTGTCCTACAAAATAAAATGCCTTTGAAATGCATATATAAATAATGTAAATAAATTTTAGCTGAGGAAAATAAATAAAATTCCAACATTAACAAACAGGATTTTGAAACAATGACTCGATTTATCGAGATGGTCAAAGAAAAAAATACAGGAAAGTCACAAAATTACTTTAATTTGGGCATTTTCCATAGTAATAATACTTTTGTATAAAAAATACATTTAATTCATGAGAGCTGGGTGTTTTTCACAGAGCTACAACTGTTGTGTCTCTGGAGTTGAGTGAATCAATTTGGTACTAAAACGGTTTGATCAATACTCCTTTCTGGAAGAGCGGCCTGGGGGAGAAAGGTGAACTTCAGTTCAGGTAGAAGGAGGAATTAATGTTTCAGGAGGTCTGGATTTTATCCTTAATTTCACTGGGAAAGATACATGCTATTCATTACTCAGAAGAAGTAATAGGTTGAAAGCTGGGCCCAATTATAGCACATAGTAAATCTATTTTATTTTCTCTTCTCTGAAAAGTTTAGGTTAACTTATCATGAAATTGCAGAGAAATCCTTGACATCGCAAGTGTTTTCTACCATGTGAGAGTTTAAATGGACCACGTGAGTGTCAGCCTTTGTCTGAGTGGGTGGGTGCAGGTGTCCAAATCCGCATCCTCAAGCAGGGTGGGTTCCCTTCTATGAGTGGAAAGGCACTGACATGAAATGGAATGCTGGAATAAAATACATGGTTTTCATGGTCCTTATAAAAAGACAAATCAATCATTCCCAAAGTACAAGTCATGAAATCACATTATTACATTAGCCTCAACAGTTAACAGAAGGAAATGTACACGTTGATCTTGAGAAGAGCCCCAAGTCATTTCATTTTAAAATGTGTTGCATGTGTACAAATCTGCACAAATCCGTGCAGTAAGAAAAGGACACACACGCTCACCACCATCTATGTGAAACGTTTATTTATATCACCTTCACTTCCCTGCACTGGAACATTCATTTCTTAAAGTGATCCTCAGAGACTTTCCTGTTTAATTGCTCTCTGCAGTGTAGGCGGTTAGGCTGTCTGAAGTGCCAGGTGGGTAATAAGCTAATAAAACACATTCCCCAGCCCACAAGTGTAAAAGCCTTATACAAAATGAAGGAACTGTTTTATTTTGTATTATGGCCCTTGTTTGGAGGGGACAGTGCAGATCTCCCCATCAGCAGGAACCTGACCTGAAGCAGAACAGTGTGACTGACACAGATGACCTCCAGGAGCCTGGCAGGCTCAGGAATCTAACAGACCCTTGACTCTCAAAGACTCACCTCATCTTCCAGGAGAAGAAACACACCACATGGTCACAGAAGGATCAACTTGTTTGTCCAAGGAGTATAGCTCACCTCTGAAAATGTTACATACTTCCAGATACGAAAGGGTTGAATAGTATCTCATTTGCTCCTGGTTAAACCTGCTCTCTAAAACACAGGTTCCAGAGTTTTCTGTGATGGGTGTTCAAATGATCCATCAGGGCATTATTTCATTCTTGTTTATGGCTGAGTAATATTCCATTGTATATATGTACCACATCTTCTTTATCCATTCCTCTGTCAATGGACATTTAGGTTGTTTCTGTGTCTTTGCTGTTGTGAATAGTAAAATGTGCACACATTCTAAACACATTTCCTTCTTTAAAAATCCGTGTTGGATTCTCTTTTGGATGCCCAGTAAGTGTCTGCTCCACCTCTCTCTCGAAGACCCCAAAGCGGCCACTTGTAGAGCTAATTATTGAAGTTATTCGATTCTAGGAGAGGAAGAACACGCTCCTGAAATTAAATAAATTAATTGTCAGGAGGATGTGTGTTGGACATAAGGATGACAGATGTCACAAGAGGGTTATTTGATATCTCACATGTAAGTTTTACACTGCTTTAAGAAATAGCATTGGTTAGTAAGATCGGGTCACTGGCCTCCTTGTTGATTGGCAGTTTTACGCACAAAAAATAGCCGTTTACTTTGCAAAGCAATCCTGAGCAGCCTCCCAGTCCTGGGATGCATGATGCTGAGCTATTTTTAGAAATAATCATAGTGGCAGAATGACTCAGACCATGGGAATCATCGCTGGAGCGCATTTGAGGGAGACCTGGGAGGCACCCTGACAGCAAACAGAGCCCTGACACTTTTGGCATATGCTGACTCCCCCACGCACAAGGGTCACAAAGAAAACCAGATCCTAGCAAATGCGTCATCATTTTGCCGTGATCACAGTGTTTTAAAAAAAAACAACAAAAAACAGTTGTTAGAACCTATGGTAACAGCAGATATTGGTGATTTTGGATACATTAAGATGGAAAACAACATTTATAACATGTCTGAAATGCCAGAGATATTTACATTTGAAAACAGAATGCCCTCTAGCTGGTGCCCACAGCAGAGCTACTAACGGCAAATGTATTCGAGGCCATTCAGAGCATCTTTGATTGACAGAGTAAAGGCATCTGAGCCATTCTAATGTCAAAAAGGCTGTCTTCCCTCCCCTCTCCAAACACAGTTTAGGGTGTTATCAGATTTCCCATGATTAACCTTGGTATTTGACGTTTAATATCCAGGCCATTCTCAATCACGTTGGGTTACTAGTATCTGGCAGACACACGTTCAGGATGTATGTAAAATTTTCAAGGATACTACCAGAAACGTTTCAAAAATTAGAATGGATGGGCAAAAAAAAAACAATGCTTAGATCAACCCTAATGTTTCTGTTTTTTCTCTTCTGAGTCCTCTGCTGAGTTCAGAAGGGTCTAATGTGCCTTGTAACCAGCATGAAGGAACCTCATTATCATCTATTGGTCATGCCCATTATGTCATGCGACAAAAACATTTCGAGAAACTGGGGATATTAACCAAAACAATAGCAATAATCATCTGAAATCTACAACAAAATGCAGCCTGGGATGTGTAACAGTGACAGAGGAAATTTCAGTTGTAAAAAGTTGTGAATGGTGTGCCAATAGTTACACATTCAAACTGGCGGGAAGGGAAGTGACATCCATTCACTTATTCATTCCCTCAGCCTTCAGCACTGACTGCCTAAGGCGATAGGGCCTCAGCGCAGAGCACGGTGGGCCGCGAGGTAGGGAGACCCAGTTTTAGCAGACGTCAGCACATGCCATCAGCGGGCAGGACTGTGCAGCATTATTTAACACCGCTGGACTGCGTTGGTCTGGACCACATGTCAGATACTGAGCGCTTTCCACTGTTACCTCAGCTGGAGTCTGCAGGCTTTGCATGTGCTACACCTGTTCCATCTAACCCTTGACACACCCCCTTCTCTGGAGGACTCAGCTGAGGCCGCCCAGCTGAGTTGCTCACCCAAGCCGGGCAGTATCCCTGGGACCCGCAATTAAACGTGTGCTTTCCTCCTCTCAAACAGTCACACTGCAGCAGTGGGTCAGCTTGCTGCTACTCTGCAAGGGGACCAGCCTATGGTAAAGACAGGATGAAGTGTATTTGGAAAAGTGCATAATAATTATCCGTATTTTATAACACCCTTCCTTGTTTTGTGAGCTCATGATTTGGAGCAAAGTTTTATAAATTCTACCGTATTCATAGAACAGGGTGGGCAGGGAATATGAAGATGTGATGACTCATCCCCGGGACTACAAATATCATAACCATCAATAACACCAAAGTGGTTTAACGCTGAGTCAGACAGAAATCACTAAGCAGGTAGGTTCCGTTCCTATGAAGGTAACTAGATAGATACAGACCAATACTTCAAGGGCTGCAAAGAACTCCTTATATCCAAGGAGAAAGCAGAGCCAAAGGCTGGCCTCAGGATGGCGCTTTCTTGCGGAGAGAGCTGGTATCACATCATGAGCTGGTTGCTGCAGACCAGGGGCTCACATGGAGCCTCAGGAATCTCCTGGCCAAGAATGTCTCAGATTTTCTGCTGGTGATAATTCTCCGTTCACCCCAGGCAGACACGATTCCACTTTCATCCAAGATTCGAATGCGTCTCCTTCTGTTTTAACGTCTTCCTTCTCCTCAGGCATTTCACTTCTTCCTCCACTGGCAGGTCCAAGCAAACATCAAATCCCTTCTAGTCCTTAATGCATGAGGGAATTCTATTAACTACTATACATTTCCAGATTCCAAGTAGACTTCATTTCAGTTTTTAAACTTCTGTAAATTATCCCCTCGGGATTGCAACCAGGCAGGCAAATGATGGCACCAAGAATTAAAAGAATTCTCACCTTTGGCCTGCTAAAGGCTGTGGGTGCAGGCCAGTACTGACCCTGCAGTGTGAGGCCTATGATACCAATCAATATTGGTCCTTCAGTATAATGCAGAAGATTCTAATCAATACTGACCCTACAGTGTGAGACGGATGAAACCACAAGAGACCCTATATTGTGAGGTAGACGGTGCTAAGCCTGCATGTGACACAGGGGATACTGACCAGCACTGACCCTGCAGGGTCCCAGGCGGGGCTTAGGATGCAGGATGGGCCAGAGTCCCACGTGAAGAAACTTCTGCAGGAAACCGGATGTGACAAATGCTTTAGGTGCAAAGCATTTTACCCAGCAGGCAGGTGAGGCTGGGTGGAAGGGGCTGGGGTTCAAGTCCGGGAGGCATTAGAGGCAGGTGGCTGTCTGACTCCATCCTGGAGAGAGGATATGTCTGAGAGAGACCTCAGCGTAATAGCGCTCAGAGTTAATGGCTTTAAAAATATTCAGTCTGGCAGGACGAGGTCATCCAGGAGCGCCTCCCAGCCCTGCCTTCTCTGCGGTCCACCATTCCATTAATTCCCTACAAAAATTCATATCAAGTTTCTGTTATTATTCCATGAACTCAGCAAATTCAAGTTATAGGGCCACCCTTCTTAGCTCTCAGGCCTTCCCTAAAAACGTGATTTTTCCCCCTCCCTCCCCAAAAAATTTGTGTGAAAAAAACTTTCGTTTTGCTTGTCTGCCTGTTGTGAGTTTCATTGTGTTGTATCTCAATCCCTGCTGCACACAAAAAGGAGTTGCATTTTCATCTCTCCTGCATGCATTCCAGGAATGTCCCTCCTCCCCACAAGAGCAGCACCCTCCCCCGGCTCCCCAGAAACTGCTGCCCTGTGTTGGCTGAGCCTGCTGGATGGCAGTTGTCACGTGATCCAGCTCCCTGTGGGTCCTTAACAGAGCCTTTGTTTTCGGTGACCGATGCGTCTGCACACAGCAGAGGGGTTTCGCTGCTCTGGAGTTTTGCAAGTTGCAAGCTGAAGGTGATCTTCAGGTGATGTATTGCCCCTGGGCATGTGGCGTGGGGCTGACACGGGGTGGGTGGTGCAGGGTAGCCCCCAATCAGAAGGGCACGGCCATGCCAGCACCGAGAGGCAGCTTCCCTTATCAGAACAGGCTTCACAGAACGTTTTCGTTTTTCTGTCTTTTAACTGTCTGGACTTTTTATCAAATCTACTTTGTGAAGGTTAAATGCGTAAATCTAAGACCAGGAGTTCGCAGCAAGCAGGGCGTGATACCTGTCAGTCTTTGCCTTATTATTCTTTGCAGTGTGTTTGTCATTTCCTTTGTGTGTCTGGGTTACAGCCTGCACTTTCCACCAATCATGTTCATCATTTAAATAAGGAGAATGGGCATTGTCAAGGAGCCCCATCTGAGCGACATTATCATCCCCCCTGGTGTAAGTTGCATGACCTGTCTTGGGTTTTTAGCTATACACGGCAGGCCATCCGGGGGAAGCAGGTTCTCCATAAATCAGGCGTTTCAGACGTTATGATAACTTTTATTGAAGAGCAAATGGATTTCTTGACATTAGGCTTTTATACACATCTGTCGGTAAATGTAAACGGAGCTGCTTTCCCCCAGAGATAAAACTGATTCAGCTCATGTGAGTACAGAAGGGAAAAGATGCTCAATTTACTGAATGTGGTCAATTTCTGTTATGTGTGAACAATGATTTGAAAAGTCACAAACAGTAACAGGGTAGGTAATGTACCAGCATCTTATCCCTGGGAGGGACTAGCCAGTAATTATGGACATACTCACTATGGCAGCAATAGATCCAAAATTTAAGATAATATATCATTTTAATTTAAACTCTTATTAGGATATTTCCTATCTTACGTAGGCTACAGTAATTAAGTGTCAATGATCCGATACGTTCTGTTGCTTCTATTCTGCTTCAGTAATGCCCTGTCTGTCTACAGGCTTGCCAAACTTCCATCACCAGGTGTTGTGTAATAGGTTTTCTGTTATTTTTTCCTTGATCCGTACTGTTTTCCTTAATCCTCATATCTGTTTAGATGTCTGAAACATGTCTCTAAAAACATTTTGACATTTTAAAAACCTGTAATGATCTGTTTGCACTTTGCAATGTTTAACCATAAACTCTGGGTGGTTCAGAAAATATAATAGTGGAGGTTGATGTAATTTCTGAGAATCTAGAATTTATAGGTAAATGGATATTTGGAGTAGAAAAAATAATCTTCAAAAGTTATAAAACATCTACCTAGAATAAGAATCAGAAGTATTTTGTAATTGCAGAAAGAATCATAGTTAAATTATAACTTTATTCCTATATGCAGACAAAGACATTACCAGGACTGTGAATGGGGTTTCATTTCATATATATATTTCTCTAGGTCGCAGCAAAGATCATGGTTTTTGTTTTAATCAATACAAAAGTGGGGACAAACTATGCAAGACTGATCCTCAATTATATTTTACAACAATTCAAGGACCTGGAAAGAAAGATGTATATGGAAGCTGTCTGAAAAGGACAGAAGGTGTGTCTCCCCTTGGGGTTGGGACTACCTCCTTGGGGTTCCAGAGTTGAATACGTGCTGCTTTCAAGGAACCTTCAGTGATGCCTGGAGAGAACACGGTGTCAGGAGGCCCTCTCTCATCTTGAGAAACTGCAGATGGTGGTCAGTTGTGGCAAACTGGTTTAGATTTGAGAGAGTAGAATGCCATCGATGTTAGTGTTAGCAAGGACCCTGGGCACATGTAAGTCCCAATTTCATGGCTGAAAACATTAGGCCTTGGAGAGGTTAAAGGGACCGTCCTCAGGGACAGCCAGGGAGTGACAGGAAGAATGCTCTGCTTGGTGGCATTTCTCTCTGATTTACCTCTGTGGCCCTGGGTTGCCCATCATTCACACACTCTGCACTCGGGCACGGCAGCCTACCTCTGCAAGACGGTCACTGGAAGGTCTTCAGAGCACCGAAGACCAGCTGGTGGTTCAGAACACATGGACCGACTGATGGAGGGGTCCCTCTGGATTGAGCTTGGGGAACAAACTTTCCCAAGAGTGAATTCAAAGTGCTCTGGTTCCCCCAATGCAGCTGAAATACATCTTTGAGCAAGTTGGCCTCTTCTAAGCCAAGACAACCAACATTTTCTAGATAAGGGTTGTTTCAAGACTTTGCCTCTTTCCGCACTGCTGGTTGTTTTGCCTTTTTGCAGGGCTTGCTTCCAAGGATAATCACAGAGGACCGCTAGTTCATCGGGAACCTTTGATGCCATCTGCAGAGCTCCCTCTAATGTGGCACAGGCCCTGGCCTGGAGGGGGCACAGAATGAAATAAACAAGTCATAAATGTGCTCAAATTGGAGGACACCTGGGGCTAACACATAGATTTTTGAGACACCTACGAGTATATGTCTCTGCATCTACTGCTTTATTAAATTATTGATATAAGTCTTTATTCTCTATCCCACAGGTGTATCTCCTGCTTTTCTCTGCAAAGGAAAATGTCTGGAAGGTGGATCTTAGTGTTTCCTCACCAGCACCCGTGAGTTGGCGCTGAGGTTGCGATGGGAAAGGAGGCTGTCTCGCTCCAGCGTTGCCCTGTCTTCCTTCCTGCACATTTTGTTCTTGACGCTGGGGAAAACCGTGGACACTCTGTGTTGTCAAATTCAGGTAATTGTTTCCAAGGTGAATTGTTTCCTCACCTTCCTTTTTATCTTTCCTCTTTCCTTCTCTTGGTGTCTAAGACCTTCCCTCCACCTTTGACCTTCCAGGAAGTAACACATCTTCATCTTCACTATCTGGCCTGACCTCTTGCATAATTTTGGGTCCGCAGTGACCGGAGGCTCTCTGTGCACTTACGTGTTGGAAAGGGGCCCGTAGCGGGGAGGGGACGTGGAAGGGTAGGGGGAGGAAAGATCAGGTCTCCTGAGAATGGGGAGATGCTATCATTCTTAGCTAGCTCACTTTACTCCAAAATGCTTGAAATGAAACACATTTTTTTTTTACCATAAGGATGAATTTCCTTTCAAAGGCCTACATCTGTTTTTCATTTAAAAAAAACTTTTTTTCAACAACACCAAAGAGAATGACTTTGACCCTATTTCTTATAAACTAACAAACCTGTACTTTGATAAGAGAACTTGACCCTCACTGTCCGGGGTCGCAGTAAGACACATCTGTACATCACCCTTCATCCTTCTTCACATAACTGACTTTGCAGGGCACGTTACCCAATCCTGCTGGCTCTGCCTGAGGTTTCAACACCTGAACTCAGCAGTGGACAAAAGGAGAAGAAAACAGGCACCCTGAGGTGGAGACAAAGGGGAAACTCCACCCCAACTGCTCAGCGGTAATTCAGGAGCCTGGCCATGGCTCCTGCTCTGCCTGTGGCTTTCCCTCCTCTTCCTGATACCAGCCTTCCACACGGGCCCAGTGGTCCTGTGGGGGAGGGATTTTTATGCCTCCAGGAAACTGCTATCTGAAATAGCATCCCTTGAAAACCTCTATCCCTTCACCCTGTTTATTTTTCCTACAGCACATGTAATTATTGCCTGACATTATACTTTATATTTATGTAATTATATATTAGATGCTTTCCCACCAGAATGTAAACTATCCAGTATCCCTGTGTCCCACGGTCCTGAATAGCACTCTGCACAGAACAGACTTGGGCTAAGTGTCTGTTGGACAAATGAGTGATTAATTTGAGGTTGCCAAATGTGGATTTCTAGGTCCCCAGAAAGCATTTTACTCTTGCCAGAACAGTTTACATTTCTCTGCTAAGATTCCTTCTCTGCTTACCAATTCTATCCACCTTTCCCCCATGAATGCCTGAAAATAAGAATGACAGTTCTTTCGACTTGTCCGTCTGCTAATTCCAACATCTCTGCCTTCTATGGGGGTGCCATGGAATGTTTTTTCCTTCTGATGATGAGTCATTTTCCCCTGAGTTTTTCCAAACCTGCTAAGTTTTATATTGTATATTCTCTATGATGTAAAGAGTTTGGAGTCTGGAAATTTCCTCTAGATTTTGTTGAATTTTTTCATATTGTTACATTTCTAGCAAGTACATTTGATCCTGTGGAATCTGAGTTTTAGGGAATCCATAAACTCAGAAAAGGTGGTCATCTCCAGAATTAACGTGTCTTCATCTAAAACAGTAACAAAAAATTCCCCTTACTTTTTAAAAGTCATTCTCCTATATTCTTTCAAAAATGAAATCTTCCAGAAGAATTGGACTTTGTTTCTGTTCATGACTATTGCCGACCCCACGGTGCCCTGCCCTTTACCCCTTGGCATCCCTCGGTCTCCTAAAGAAAGCTTGTTCCTACCTGGGGCACAGTCTGCCTGAGGACCTGCTCTGTGTGCAGGTCCCAGGGAAGCTGGACGTGCGGTGTAATTAACACCCAGGGGACCAGGCACAGCTCCCACGTCCAGCGACCTGAAGGAGTCGGAGGGGAATCCCCAGCTCCTCTCCCCGGGGGACCACCCTGGAGCCTGAACTCCCAGGGTCCCCAGTGGTGCCTCCCTGGTGCCCTGTTAATTAACACACCCTTCCTTCCTCCCTTCCTGACTGGTTCGTCCTGGGACCACCTCCCAAACTCTTGCCTCTGACCCTGCCTCTGGGAACCAATCTGCGATGACAGACAACAGTGCCGGAGTCTTTGTTTATTCTCCTCTTCGGCCCCTGTATCTGTGTCTAAATCAATCATATCCTTTCAGGTTTACATCAGGTTCTAATCACTCCGTGAAACCTTTACCATTACCCTAGAGTTTGCTTATGAGAGTCCTGACAATTTCAGCTTGTGCCCATCAGATTCTCCCAACACTTTATCTGTAACTCTCTGTTGGCACCAAGCATTTCTCTTTTCAAAATTAATCTTCACGTCTCCTCTGCCTACTCAACAGAACAAAAAATCAAAGCCAGGACCAAGCTACGTCTCCTCTGTGTGACCTATAACCTCTTTAAGAACGCTTTGTTTTGAGTGACTGGGCCATATTTAAAAAGGGTTGGAATGTTGTAAACTCTGCAAATGTTGCTTCATTAATTCTTCACTTTCTATTTTTATTTTACTTTTCTAACTGATTTTGAGATATTCATGGGATTTGAGATTCTTACCTTTGAGAAAATATTTATGGAGCATATAATTGACATAGAACATATTGTAATGTGTTAATAGAATTAATTTTAATGTAAAACTATTTGTCATTGTTAAATGCCAAATTTTAAGCTATATTTTCTCCCCTGAACTGTCATGTCATGTCCTAGATTCATTGTGGTTTTAAAATAATCATAACGATTTTAGGATAATTATTTTCTCAATATTTGGCACAGGGGGGGAAAAGGTAACGAGGAATGGTTCTACATTTGAATCCATTGTTGTGAGTCAAGTGTCAGCTTAATGGTAGAAGATCTTTCATTTTATGAATTTATAACAAAGTGGCTTCTATCTCCACCTGCCAGAGTTTCCAGAATCTAGTGGCAATCATGCATCTGGTTAAAGAGGGTAAAGAAATGTCGAATCCTGTCTCTATTTTTGTTTGTGTTTGGAAACAGCTTATCATTTAGACACTTAGACATCACTAAATCAACCCTCATTGAAGCCTAATCAATGCAATTCATCTGGATATTTTTCTATATATTTTCTAATGTATGATAAGGTCAGCAAACTGATTGAGTTGTTTCATCATTCGTGTCTTCATTCACTTAACAGGAATCTCTCGGGAACCTACTCTGTTTCCCCCTTGGTTTTGGAGTGTAGACCCAACAGCAGAGGAGACCCAGCCCCTGTCCTCAGGGACCCTCAAGCCTCCACTCCTGATCACACCCATAAACATGGGATTTTCTCTTGGACATTTACAGATGAGAACTTTGCTAAAAATTTTGTTGTGGAAGAATTGAAAACAGATGTAGAAAATTTGTACAATTATCACCAAACATAAATGTTCAGGTGTGCACATCCCTTTATTTCTTGCTCAAACAAAATTGGCCAATAAATCGGAAGCAGAGCACTGACACTCAGTGAACCACGGCCAGTCCCATTTCTAAGAACCCATTTGATGGGAGAAACAAAAGAAGAAAGTAATTCATTTTAGGCTGCACCGTGTAGATGGGCAAAAGCATTTTAGAACACGAGTGTGATATTCTTATTAGAGACGGGTGAGATTGCTGCTGCCTTATTTCATACATTTTGGATGTTCTACCCGGTACAGTCAGGAGCTAAGGAGGGCATTATAACCACCTCATGAAGCCTGTCCAGGTCAAGGTGGACACATCACGCTTAAAGATTTTGGTGCTCAGTTTCTTTAGGTAGGGGAGTTTGGGTTCTGCTCTTTTTTGTTTTTAATGTCTAGGTTAATTTATTAACCTTCTCTTTTCAATTTTTAAAATTTAAGTATAGTTGCTGTACAATATTATATAAGTTACAAGTGTATGATATGGTGATTTATATTTTTTAAAAGTTATACTCCATTTATAGTTATTATAAAATATTGGCTATATTCTACGTGTTGTACAATGTATCCTTGCAACTTATTTTATACCTAATATTTTATACCTTTTACTCCCCTTCCCCTATCCTGTCCTGTCCCCCGTCCCCCTCTCCACTGGTAACCACTAGTTTGTTCTCTATAACTGTGAATCTGCTTCTTTTCTGTTATATTCACTAGTTTGTTGTATTTTTTAGATTCCATGTATAAGTGATATCATATAGTATTTGTCTTTCTCTTTCTGACTTATTTCACTTAGCATAATACCATCCAAGTCCATCCATGTTGCTACAAATGGCAAAATTTCATTTTTTTATGGTTGAGTAATAATCCATTGTGTATACACACCATATTTTAATCCATCCACCTGTTGATGAACACTTAGGTTGCTTCCATATCTTGGCAATTGTAAATAATTTGGCTATGAACATTGAGGTGCATGTATCTTTTGGATAAGTCTTTTTGTTTTGGGTTTTTTTTTTTTTTTCTGGATATACACCCAGGAGTGGAATTGCTGGGTCATAGTAGTTCTATTTTTAGTTTTTTGAGGAACCTGCATACTGTTTTCCATAGTGGTTGCAACAACTTACATTCCCATGAGCAGTGCACAAGTGTTCCCTTTTCTGCACACCCTCTCCAGCATTTATTATTTGGGTTCTTTTTGATGATGGCCATTCTGACAGGTGTGAGGTGATATCTCATTGTGGTTTTGGTTTGCATTTCCCTGGTGATTAGTGATGTTGAGCACCTTTTCATGTGTCTGTTGGCCATCTGCATTTCCTCTTTGGAAAAATGTCTATTCAGTTCTTCTGCCCATTGGTTAATTGGGTTGTTGTTTGTTTGTGTGTTTGTTTGTTTTGATGTTGATTTGTATGAGCTGTTTATATATGTTGGCTATTAACCCTTATTTGTCATATCATTTGCCAGTATTTTCCCTCATTCAGTAGGTTGTCTTTTTGTTTTGTGAGTGGTTTCCTTTCCTTTAATTTGGTCCCTTTTGTTTATTTTTGCTTCTGTTTCTTTTGCCTTAGGAGACAGGTACAAAAAAATTGTTATAATTTATGTCAAAGAATATTCTATGTTTCCCTCTAGGAGTTTTATAGTATACAGTCTTACAGTTAGGTCTTTAATCCATTTTGAGTTTATTTTTGTATATGGTGTTAGAATTTTCTAATTTTATTCTTTTACGTGTAGGTGTCCAGTTTTCCCAACACCACTTATTGAAGAGAAAGTCTTTCGTCTTTTGTATGTTCTTGCTTCCTTTGTCATAAAATAATTACCCATAAGTGTATGGGTTTAATCTGGGCTCTCTATCCTGTCCCATTGATCTATATTTCTGTTTTTGTGCCAGGACCACACTGTTTTGGTTACTGTAGCTTTGTAGTATAGTCTGAAGTCAGGGGTTCTTCTTCTGAATGCTTATCTTCTGAATAGCAATGCAAAACTTTGGAAACACAGTACTCAACGGAAAGGCTATATATGTGCCAGAGCTCTGAATCTGGGGAGACTTGTTGCACTAGATAAATTTTCCATTCTACAATCTTCTTAGAATCCTGCAGTAGAGGGATGCCAAGGGCTACTATTGATTAAGTAGGGACCAAGAGAGAAAGGAACATGTTGAAGGAAATGAGAATGAATGAGAGAAGAGAGAGACAGAGGCAGGATTCATTGGAGCAAGAGAGAGGGAGAGACTCAGGCAGAGGAAGGAGAAATAGAAAAGGGAAAGTTCTGCATCATAAACAACCACGTGATGGGGACTTGGGTCAGTAAGGAGTAGGTTGACTTGTGTCATGGAGACTCATAAGGTTTGAACAAAAGAGATTTTTTAATAAAAATTGTATGTGTATGTTTAAGGTGGACACATGACACTATGATATACATATTCATTGTAAAATGATTACTGTAGTCAAGCTAATTGACGGTCCCATCTCCTCAGAGAGTTGCTTTTGTTGTGTGTGTGGTAAGAACACCTGATCTACTCTCTTAGCCAGTTTCAAGTATAAAACCCAGCATTAGTGACCATTGTCACCAAGCTGTTTATCAGACCTCTAGAACGTATTCATCTTTCATCACTAAAACTTTATATCCTGTGACTAACATCTCCCCCTTCCCCCACCTCCAGCCCTTGGTAACCATCATTCTACTGTCTGGTTCTATGAGTTAAACTTTTTTAGATTCCACCTATAAGTGAAGTCATGCAGTGTTTTTCTTACTGCGTCTGGCTTATCCCACTTCTGGGTCTATGTCCAAAGGAAATGAAATCAGGATCTCAGAGAGATAGCTGCACTCCCATGTTCACTGCAGCATTATTCACCATAGCTGAGATGTGGAAACAACCTAATCGTCTATCAGCAGAGGATTGGAAAAAGAAATTATATATATATATATATATATATATATATATATATATATGTGTTTGGATGGCGACTATCCACGGCAGGCATTGGGGGTTCTTTTGTGACCTGGTCTGGGCTCACCACGGGTTCCAGGAGGTGTTCTGGTGGTCAGGTCACAGTTCAAGGGGTGAGCTGGAAGCAAGATGTAGGAGATGCCAAGGGCATACGTCCCCTCTTGTAAAGGACGTTACCCCAAAGCTGCCACACAACACTGAACAATTACATTGCTCACCAGAACTTAGTCACGTGGTCACATTTAGCTGCAAGGGAGCTGAGACATCCCCTTATTCCAGGTGATCTGACCTCAGCTAAACTGAGAGAAGCAGAGTTATGAGGTAGGGATGTGATTTCAGTTAACAGTTTTTATCTTGAACAAAATTTGAAGAATACTGCCTAATATGATCCACCAAGATGCCTAAAGTTGTTGGCTAGAGTCTCTATAAATAAAAAAGTCTAGGCCTAATAGAATAAACCACCAAATAAATGTCCTCGCATCTGCTACCCCGAGTACTCTGAGAGTAATGTTCCAGGCACACCTTTAACACAGTTGTAACGGATTACACCTTTGCACATTTCCTTTCAATTTTTCTTGGAGAAAAATCTGTCCCAGAAATACTTGCACATTTGAGCAAGTTTCAGACTGTAATTTATAGAACGTTGCATACCATTTAGCTAGCAGATCAGAGCTGTTCCTTTATAAACGTCATAGGAAACGTCCATTATACACTGCAAGTGTGTAGGAAGAAAATTTTGAAACATAAATTGTGAGGGCCCTTGAAATATATAACACTTTACAGACAGTAATGCTTTACCAGGTTGTCATGATCTTTCATGTAAATACGAACCTAATGTCTTTTTAAAGTGCTGTTTTGTCTTCCCGGCTGGCTGAGACATCGCTAAAGAAAGCAGAAACTGGGAAAGCAACTTCGCGTCAACAGAATCTGGGGGATGATTTTGGGCTGTTTTAGCTGGAACTGGCAGTTTGTGTAAGTAGATTTGTTCAGCTTCACCCTGCTGCTCCCTTCATGTTGATACTCCAATGTAGAGCAAAGTCCCGCAGCCTGTGGGGAGCTGTGGATTCAGATTATAGATGCCCCATCACCCTCGATCCTCTGCTCCTTCACGGAAAGGCCAGCAACTTTGGTCCCCACCTGGACCCAAATCTGATGTTCATGTTACTAGGAGCATTTAAATCTCTTTTCCACGAAGAAGCCTAGATCTCCGGGCAGTTGTCACTTGCAGCTCCCAGGCGTTTTGCTCTGTGCGTTTATTCCTGTGTTAAGGTGATGACTGACCAGAAAACCCAGAAAGAAATATAGATGGAAAGTCCTTCATCGCCCATTGAAAGCCGGCACACGGTGATTATGAATGAATGATGTCCTTCTGATTATCTAGTCCAGGAATCAGAATAATTGAGAGGAGAGAGCCTCTCACCACGGTGACCCTGAAATTTGATGAATGCCTTCAAGGGTCCAAGCAGATTTTGATAAGTCAGTGTGTTCACTCTGCCTTCCCACTAACGCTAAATACATGGGCAGCATCAGTCACCGTCTGTCCTGTGAACTGTCTTAAAAACTCCCCCTCAGTCCTGTACTCCATGGACCCCACACCACGCTAGGACCAGGAAGGCAGAAACCAGGGCCCTGCGATCGTATGAAAGTACATTTTCCTCTCATCAAAAGCTTTCTGGGAGCCTCTTTTTAAGCTTAATGACAGCGAATGGGTCTCCGAGAGAGGGGTCCCTGGGGAGGGCGTCCCACCTCTGCCCAGCCAACAGCCCGGACACTGCTGCCCATGGCCACCTCCTTCCAAGGTCCAGGGTAAGGACCGAGTGCAGATGATTTTAGACAAGCTTCCTTTTTACCCTGCGATCTTGGATTCTGCACTGGCTTTCTGGTCTCAATTAAAATAGCAAACTGTCGAATTGTGGATAAACTTCCCCAGAGGGAGGGTGGAGGGCTTCCTAAAGCCTTTATTTACCAGCGTCTCCCTGAGAACGAAGATCTCCATTAATTTCTCAGTTGTGAGGGGCTTTGGGGAGAGGCCAGGCCGCCATCTCTCTCCCCACATCTCATTCCCTGCAGTCTCTCCTCAAGGTGCCCCAGCCGCCCCGCCCTCACTTATGCTTCCTAATTGCAGCTGAACTTGTTCTCACACTTCTCTTCAGGGGGTCAGCGCGTAGGGACCCTGTAGCTACCCTCAAACTTTCCCTGACGCCTTGAAGGGAGCTTCTGGCCCCTTCCACGTCCTTCCTGACCACTTCGTCTGTATTTTAGAGGGGATTCCCCTTCTTTCCAACTAAATATATACTCTTTAGCCTCATTTCAAATAAACCAGAAAAACAGTGTTTGCTTTGAATCGTATGGGACTTTATCTTAAAGTTTAAGGCAGAGGCCTTTATCCCTGCCTTTGTCTGTAATTTACTAAGAACAATTCTCAGGATGTAAATACAAATCTGTGAAGCAAACAAAAAGAAAATATCACCAAGGGCAGCAAAGTTAAAAAAAAAAAAAGGTGGCCAATGAAGTCGGAGTGTTGACTTCTGAAGCCTGAAGAGTAAACACAGCAATAAAACCAGAGTTTGGGTTTTAATAAATCTCTGTTCCTTCCCAAACACTCCACCCTGCGACACCAGTAAATTAAAGAGGCCTGGGTGCCTAAGAATCCCAAAAAATGAGTAACAGAGTCATGCTTTTGCGTGGAGAGGGGTTTGGAGCCGTGGAGGGAAGCCAGGGCTGCTGACACCCACACCCCCGGGCCGGTGGCCGGGGACGGGACGGACCCGGAGGCAGCCTCCGTTCCGGGAAATTGTTTCTGAGGTTACAAGTGCTTTTTCAGAGCTGAAGCCCGCGTGATAAAGTGCTGCTCTTTCACCAGAAAGAATGTTTGCTTACTATTTCATCATCCCCTAGAGGCGCAGAGAAAGAAAATAAGCACATCAGTTGTCATTATGACAGGATAAAAATGGAGCCATCATATTTCAATAACACAATGCAACGAGCCGCCCATCCAGTGATGAGTTATGGGCTCTCCTGCTCGCGCCCGACTGTAAGTTAATATTGTCTCCCCAGGATAATTAGAGCGAAGTTCAATTACTGACCCTGAATTGCCGTGTGGGCCACACCATGGGTTTTGACACAGCTTTTTACACATTTATCTTTTCACCTATCGCGCTAAATCTGCATCGCGGCGGTGATTAATCTTGCGGGCCCCTTCGAGTGGTACCATTCTTCTCGCATGGATTGGCTGGTCCCCGGAGTCCCCTTGAGCACGGTGTGAGCGGCTCTATTACACTGTGTTTCTCTGCTAATTTACCGTCCTCTTTGTGTTAGGATCCCGTGGTCACTTCTGAGTCGCTCGAATGAGCACTTCCCCAATGGTCACCGGACGCTGAGTGTGGCCAAGCCCACCTGGTCATGGACCTGCCAGAGGCCAGCCCCCGGCTCTGCCTGCGCCTTTGTTAGTGGTACCACACGACCCCGCAGAGAGCCCGGGCCCCTTGTCTCTTCAGGGAGGGTCCACACATAGGGCTTGTTCATCTTCAATCAGCTTCCCAAGCAGCCCTGAGCCCCCTCGAATGCTCACCATCACTTCTTACGCTTGGTGAAGACGAAAGAACCACCACCCCACCCCCACCGCCCCACCTCAGCCTGGAACTCCTCAGGCAGCCTCATGTCGGAGGCAGAGAGGAGCTGGGAATGAGAATTAACGGGGTACAGTATTGTGTCAGCAAAGCCATCAAAGCAGAAGGTTATGACGTCAAATAGACCCTCTTGAAAGCCGTGCGTCTGTGACGGCTTGCAATTTGCAAGAGCTCAAGAAATGAAAACTTTGAGTCCCGATATCCTAAACCGTTTTATTTGTTACAAAATGCATTTTCCCCCACTCTGGCGTGAATGGTGAAAAGAATCAGGGCTTGGCCCTGTTGTTTTGGGGAAGACCAGGGCTCCCAGGCTCCTGGGTAGGGAAGGCAGGGAGCTGAGGCGTGTCTGGCCTGCAGACACAGTGGGAGCCGGTGAGGACCCCCGCCCAGGGCCAGGCTCTCAGGGGGCTGGCGGCTTCTCTTAGTAGAATCTCCTGCCAGGGCCACACGGTCTCTCAGGGGACGTTCCGTTCACTCTCCTCCTCATTGAAGATGCTCCATGTGCCCTTTTTGAGACCTGATTGGTAGCTGGCGGGGGGGGGGCGATCACAGCTACAAAGGTGACCACACTTAATCCTGAAATTTTGTCAGCCTTCCCATCTGTAAGACTAACACACACACTGATGATTCTAGGAATCTAGTAAAAGTCGAGCTCTCGTTCTGGACCCAGATGGGTCTGGACTTGAATCTCAGACTCTAAGCCTCACTGTCTTCATCCACAAAAACAGCTGCAGCCACCTTTGAGCCACGGACGGTACAGTGGAAGCACCAGCGCCGGCCTGTCTCATACTGAGTGATCGGCTGCCCTGCGTGGGGCCGTCTTTGTTAGTCCCTGGGGCCATTGATTTATCCTAGGGTCCGTTTCACCCCAGTGCAGGCCAGCTCTTCATCTCAGTCAGATTCGATGACTTAGGTTATTCAGATATCTGAGATTATTTATCTAAGAGTACTAGTGTGCAAGATGGCTGTTTTAATTCAAGAACCACGTGGAAGAGTCCAGACTTGATATGGCAAATGGAAAATGTTGTTTTAATCATCACGTCTGATAGTTCAACATGAGTATTTTGTGGTCGTTTTTACTATCAGAATGGAGTGTGTGATTGAGCTGATGCCCCTTCTGGGGGATCCCGGCGTGATCGCTGCCCCCTTGAAATCCTTTCCTGGGTCACCGATGCCGCCCAGGTTGAGAGTCAGATCTGGGGCCACAGAAGAACCTCAGTTCTGTTGGAGGTGGGGGTCAGTATGGCCTGGGGGGTTCCCAGGTCTTTCCCATCCACAGTGATGGTGGGTGACCCTGGGGGGGGTGTTGACAAGGGCCGTTGGGGAGAGCTTGGAAAGAACGATCTTTCTCCTCACAGCTGAAGGAGTTGTGCTCTTCAATTTTCCTCTCTGAAAAGGCAGGGCAAGACTGAGGCAGATGCCCAATTTCTCCCTGCTGTGCTCACCCTTGTTTTCTTCGTAGAGACCAGGTTCTGTCCACACCAGCAAGACAAAGGCGGCCACCGACCCAGGCCTGGCTTTACAGGCAAAGGCTGCACACGTCTTACACAAACCAAACAGGGGCCTCCAAAAAAGCCGCCATCCATGCTCCCATGTGCCAAGATGCTGCTCTAGAAAGAGTTCTATCTGTTGATGGGCAGCAAACATGCACAGGAAATTCAGTCATTGACCAAGAGACTGGAAGATTGCTTAAATCTGCTCACCATCTGGTCCACTCAGCCCGAGACTCTGGTAGCCACGTGATGATTCTCAAGTTCATCTCTGAAATGTTCACCGTATCCTGCTCAGATATCAGAAGTGATCCTTTCACCTGAGAAGCAAAGGCACTAAGTGGAAGCATTGGCGTCTCATTCTTTCTGGAAGCAGGGTTAAAAACAGAGGCATCTCCTAAAGCTCTCCCCCAGGATTCTTTTCTTTGCAAAATTACACTCGGTATCAAGTGCTTTTGACGTGGCTGGGATCAAAGGCCTGAGTTAGCACATTGCAAGCTGCAGGTGAAATGCTTGGAGTCCTGATGACAGCAGTGACAGATGAGTGAGGGCAAAGAATCTTTCAAACTTAAAAAAAGAAATTGCCGCTTGACTTGCCCAAGCAGGGGAGAGTTTAAATATGCAAGGGAGGAGAGCAGGGTGTGCAGGCAGCTACGGGAACTCCAGGCATAAAAACAGACCGGGTGTCCCAGCTGTTCCTCCCGTGGTCCTCTTATCCATGTGTCTTCCCATCATCGGATGAAATGGAGCTGCCTGTGGTCCTTTTGTCCTCTCGGAGCTGTGTGGGGCTCACACGTATCCTGTTACTATTGGCGATGGCAGCTACCTTTTTCCTCTCCCTGCACCCTTCTCAAGAACAGACACAATTGATCATTTTCGTTTGGAAATCCTTTGTCCAGGTGTTAGCCTGCTGCTGCTTTGACCCAAAAAGCAAACATTTTTTCTTTCCTCCATGAAGTACATCTGTTTCCATTCTACAGCCGCGCTCAAATCCCATCCCGTAAGCTGTCCCCAGGGTTTGCTTCAGCTGCATTTTGAGTTCACCCTCAGCACATTTCCTTTCTGAATCAATGATAGAATATCTGTCCTCTTTAACATGAAACAGAAAACTTTTCTTTTTTGCTCATGTGTTGTTGTGTTTTGTGTTGGCAGAGTAGGCTTCTGGGAAGCAGAATTTTAGGGACTACAGAGGGGCTCTTTGCATGGGGCCAGGCAGAGCTGGCTCTGTTTGTAGCTGACCCCGGGTGTGGACCAAGTGTCGTTGTCTCTGCAACTGTCACTTTGTAGACCTGGTTCTTGCCTTTGAACTTTGGACCAGAATCTCATGAGGTTCCCGGGCACCCAGTGTCCCCAGGGCAATCCTGGGAGAGCTCTTTGTGTGACATTTCCCACGGAATTTGGCCAAAAACTGGTGAGGAAAGGGCCACGGGGTTCCCGCTGGCCCAACACACACATTCCTTACCTTGTCCGTATATTACCTGGGGACCTTACAGAGCCAGGAGCACTAGAGAAAAGACAGGAAAAAGGAAAGCAGAAAGAAAAAAATAAGATGGAAGATGTGAATCAGGGAGTCCATGGGGCGGAGAAAGCTAGTGAGAATGTCAGACACACAGCAGAGCAAGGCCTATTCTGGAGAAATTCAAACCTGCAGGAACCTTGTGCAAAACACAAGTGTGTCTGGAGGCCCAGAGACGCCCCTGGTGGTGTTACTTTCCCCTGGGTGGGAGGAGTCCTTCTTCAGAGCAGTGGATAAAGTGAATGTAGAGGAGACCACCACCCACCCCACCCACCCTGCTCCCGAGCCCCTCTTCCTTTCCTGCAGGTGCACGGCTGGAACGCAGCATGATCATCTCACCCCACCCGGGTCTGGGACTCACTGTGTCCCGGGGCTGGGTGATGACCATCCACATGTGGACCCAGGCAACCCGCTCAGGCTCCTTGGAGGCACAGCCCTGATCTCCAGCACTACCGCCCAGGCTTGCTTCCTGCCCTGCCTGCAGGATACCTTGTCCAGGGCCGTGTGGGAAGTCATGTGGTACAGATGCAGCCAGCCTGGCCCCAGTGATTGTCTGGACAACCACCTCACAGACACCCAGCCTCCAGATGGGGTTTAGGTGTGTGAGAAATAAAGCCCTGCAGACTTAAGCCTCAGATCTCTGATTGCAGCTAAAATTGCGTTAACTGAAACAGGGTGCCTGCACATCCTGGGGCCTTCCTTCTTAAAGGGCCTGCCCTGGCATGGAGACTTAGATCCTCAAAAAAGAAAAAAAAAAAGGTACTTTGAAAACTTCTAGTCACAATTATTTTTGAGTTTATTGTGTCCCTGGTACCAGGTAAGATAGTTGGAGGGAAATAAGATAAAAATGAAAATAATTATTGGTAACATTCGTAGAAATCATACCTCAACTCTCAACTAGATTTTGACAAAATACTGGTTTTCTTTTCCTTCTTTCTCTCATTCTTTAAAATGTAGACATATGCTTATAGAATCTTGTACAAAACCAGGCAATATAGATTGTCTGCTAGATTTAAAGCACACAAAAATGGTATGTATATTGATGGATACATACATAAGTTGACGATTTCAATAAGTTATTGAGGAAGATAAAAAGTAACTTCAGGATATGGTCTTCTCTTGAGAGGGGAATGAGGGGCCTGAATGGGAAGGCAGGTCCAAACTTTTACTGTGGGTATAAACCTTTAGGTCATAGCAGCATTACTCACCATAGCCCAGTGTGGAAGCAACCAAGTGTTCACCGACAGATGAATGGTTCAAAAATGTGCAGTAAGAACAAACCAGTGTTTACTGGTGGGGAGAGGGAAGGGGGGAGGGGCAAGATAGGGGTAGGGGATTAAGAGATACAGACTATTATGTATAAAATAAGGTACAAGGATATATCGCACAACACAGGGAATTGAGTCAGTATTTTATAATAAATATAAATGAGAAAAAATGTGCTAGATACATACAGTGGAATATTATTCAACCTTAAAAGAGAATGAAAATCTTAGATATATTACAACACAGGCGAACCTTGAAAACATTACACTAAGTGAAAGAAGCCAGATGAAAAAGGACAAATACTGCCTGATGCCACCCACTTGAGGTCCCCAGTGTGGTCTAATTCAGAGACAGAAAGTAGAAGGTGGGCGCCACAGGCTGGGGGTGGTGGGGAGTTAGTGTTTAATAGGGACAGATCTTCAGTTTTGCAAGTTGAAAAGACTTCTGAGGTACATGGTGGTGATGACTGCATGACAATGTGAATGCACTTAATGCCGAATAGCACACTTAAAAACGATTAAAAAAATGGTAAATTTTATGTTATATATAAACATCCCAGACTCAAAATTTACAGACACCCCTTCTTAAACCTAGATGAATCAGAAGTCTTTCCTGAGTCCATTTGTGTAGGTGTGTGTGTGTGTGTGTGTGTCTGTGTCTGTGTCTGTTGTATATTTTTGCAAGTCAGAGTGACTAGGAAGATATCAAACTGCTTCCTGGATGCACTGTTCTCAGTGTCAGCTGATCAGAGAATACTGGAGCCAAGCCTTTCTCCTTCTTGCTCACATGCATCCTTGGGGGGGGGTGTTCTTTCCCCAAGGTGATTCAACTTCATCTCCATTGAGACTTCCTGTGAATTTCCCCAGGGGCACAGGCAGCTCCCGTGATGACCTTGATGCTGGCTGGAGTGGAGGGACCTGCAGCCCCTAGACACACTTGTGGATTGAGTAGCCCTCTATAGTCTGGGCCCCCAGAACTGACTTGGGGCTGACGGGTGCTCTGGGGGTAACGGCCCTCTCTCTGCACCCCTCCAGTCCACGCAGAGCCTTCTCTTTTGCCGAGTCCCATGGATGGCACAGCTCCACATTCTCCATGTGCCCTGGCACCAAACCTGACCTTGAGATCTGTTTGCTTTGCCCAGTAATCCATCCTTGCCTTGTGGGACCCGTCTGTTTCCTTGCCACTTCCAATTACATAAACTCCATCTTTATTGGTACTTGTACGACTTTGCACTTTCAACATTCTTATGTCTTTGGGCACAAGTCAGCAAAGACTTGAAACACCTCAAAATTAAGCACAGCTCTGGCAAAGAAGCCTGAACTTGGCTGTCATGAGAAATGACTGACATGCAGAGTACATTTTTAATATTCCTTTTCACATGAAGAAGTGAACTTCCTGGGGGAACGGGAAGCCTGGATAGAATTGCTTATCTCTGGAATTGGAAAAGATTGCAGAAGATGAAGAAACACTTTGCAAAAATAGCAACCTGCATGTTAAGGTTCCTATTTATTCATAATCTTCCTTATTTTGAAGAATCTGGCCATGTTGGGACATATTCTTTTCCTAATGCTTTGAGAATTAAGCACACAAACAGCAGGAAAACAATTTCACTGAAGTATAGAAAGGGATGTGTGATTTGGAGACAGAACTTCCTTGAAACTTTGTCTGAAATGTAGACAGGTTCCTACAGGTTCATTATTTTTGTTTTCCAGAGTTGTCTGTGTTCTTCCTTCAGGTCTGGATTAGAGGCTGAATTACTGAAGGATTATGAGGGAGTCTGTTCCAGAAGCTGGAAGTATTAGAAATCTCACCAAAAAATCTGCTTTGGTGCCATTCCCAGAAAGATTTTAGGACCTGGAGAGGTTTATATAGTTGGCTGAGTTTGGGATAAACATCTCCAAAATGTCAGGCGTGTTTCCAAACTGAAATGAAATTTGAGGTCCACCCATTTCACTAGTTATTAAGATAAAGAGAAATCCCCTGTTGAAATTGGATTACACAATTGGTAGTTCTTGCCATTGTTGAAACCCACAAATTTCATGCTTGTCTTCTTTTCTAAGTCCAGCTGCTCGAGAGGGAAAAAAAAACCCTTCTTCCTTCCCCTGACAATTTGTCTAGTGTAGTCACTACCGAGACTGCCAACGTTTGACGACATCAATATGGAAAATCTGACACCCGTTTGGAGGACGTCCGGGACACAGGTAAGATCAATGGGCCTTTCTTATTACAGTCTTTCTTGCGAGACCTAGAAATGAGGTGGAACGCGTACCTCGTGCACGTGGCTATACGTCCTAATTTTAGACTCAAATATATGGTTATCATGTGTGTTAGCAGAAAAAATAAAATGAAACGAGACGTTGCAATGAGTTATGGATTGCCTTCCCTTAAGATGGGAAGCACATAAATTTCCTTTTCCTTCAACATCCACCTTCAAAGGCCAGGTGCTCACTTGTGCGGCTTCAAACCCTTCCATTCTCAGGCTAAAGAAGATATCAAATCACCAGCATCCACTTAAATAAAATGTGAGGTGAACAACATTTTGAGTTCCTATTTAACACTGTAATAGACTCTAATTGTTGACGGGAATCTTAATGGTCTTTCTTGCTCAACCCACTGACCTGTGGGCCATTCCTCTGGCACCTCCTGGATGAGGGGGCTTGTTATCCTGTAATGGTACCCACGGCTATGAGGTCATATGAGAAGGTCACACCCATGGATGATGCTGAGTTCATATCTCTGTTGTTGAGTTAAGCACAGTGAATTCTTTTGAAATAACTTCACCTTTGGGTGAATAAAATAGTCTGAAGGGAACGGGCGCCTTTTCTGTTGGAGGAGAGGTTCTTGGCTCTGGGAGTCTTCTTTCCTCGGCCCCTGTCTCTGTCCTTTTTGCTTCCTCCTAGACACCAGGTGTATAGAGTTGAGTTACTTGTACTCCCCAGATTATGGACATGATCAGCTGCAGGTCAGGCAGCACTCATTTTATTTTATTTCCTTTTTTGGCAACAAAGTGTTTTCACCCAAGACTTAGCTCTACTCTGAAAGTGAACAATTTAAAGCAGGACAATTGAAGAAAACTGAAAATAAAATATCATATTGGTACAGACCACACAGGTACCATGAGTTTCTGAGGTGGGAAATTCCAAACGTACAAAACACAAAACTCAGATGCAGGTAAGAGACCTGGATCATATTTCCTGATGTTTTCATTCACTTCTTTGTTGTACTTGGAAGGTAAAATGTCTGGTATAAAGATTGCAATAGGATAAAACAGCCATTGCTCTGAAGTAAGTCACACCATAATATTTGTAATGAAAACTCCCTAATTTAAATGTGAACTGTCATTAACCCAACAGGTGGTCAATGTTAATCAAATGAGTCATAAAACTCAGCTGTCAAAATATGGCCAGATAAAAGTCACATGATAAGAAAGAAAGAAAGGACGAAAGAAAAAGAAGGAAAGAAAAGGAAAAGCTATTAGAAGCACTAAGAACTACAGATAAGTACTTGAAGACCTTATTGGTAAGTTGGGTTTCCAGGATGGTGTTGGACCACTTAGGTAGACATCTATTAAATGCTTCCTTGGGTACACGGTGTGTTAAGGAAATTACTGACATTGAAGTCCATCCAGTCTACAACATGAGTCATCTCTTCTTTCTCCCTCTTTATTCATTTATTGCTGAGTGTACCTTATTTGATGCCCTCTAGGCTAAAATCTAGGCTACATTGACCTTCTCTACAGCACCTCCAGACAGGACCCACACCAAGCACTGGTCTGTGCGTATTTCCTCTCTGGCCTTGAGGGCAGGGGCCTCTTCCCATCTTGAGCATCTTCTGCAGCATGTAGCTCAGCACCTAGCTCTCAAAAAGGGCTTCATCAAGAACCAACAGTGTTCTGTCAGGGGCTGAGAGCACTTTTGGAGAAATAATTCCTACCCACAGTGGATGGTGATAGCCCACTCACCCCCACCTAGAGTGTACAAGTGTTTGGGCCCTTGCAACCAGGGGACTGTTGGACCACGGTGGCGCTGCACACTTGATTCTCTCCACCCATGGATCAGAGGAGGCCTTTTAAATTCCAGTTCATTTGTGGATCTTTCCTCCCCTCAAACTCTGAGAACATGGGAAGAATTAAGATTCCCAAAATAAGATTCATAACAATGGTCATCAGTCAAAGGCCCCCTAAAGTCAATTACCATAGGTATGTTACTTGCTGCAGCAAGGGACATCATACACTACAGGGAACTCAGAAGGAGGTTTTTGGAAAAGTCTACATATGACCTCTAAAGAACCAGACTTACTCATAAGGTATCTTGACAAGGAAGGATCAGAATCTGTAAACCTAGGTATTTCTGGTACAATCACTGGTCTTATTCTAGAAAACATGAGTCCAAGCAGAGTTACTTGTTCATCACTTTGTGGTCTGACCCTAGAACATGAGGTCTGAGCACTCTGGGGTTAAGGACCTTGAGCCCGATGATCTGCGATCGGTATTATATTGTTTTGCTAGTTTATCTGTTTTGCAGCTCCTCCTGCAGCCTATTTTGAAGTGGTGGTTTCTGCTTCAATTCCCAGTTCCTCCATCACAGTCAAA
Organism: Balaenoptera physalus; assembly: GCF_965194825.1. Lineage (NCBI taxonomy): Eukaryota > Metazoa > Chordata > Mammalia > Artiodactyla > Balaenopteridae > Balaenoptera > Balaenoptera physalus. The sequence goes on from NC_138890.1 coordinate 174,637,568, forward strand.
CTTTTAGAAGGAGGGTCATTTTTCACTTTATCACATCAGATTTTGGTTTCTCAGTCTCAATTTGAGTTGTTAATATGCTGGAGGACCCTTACTGAGGTCCCTGCCACAAAGGACTTTCTAAATCCATTCTCTTCTGTGAATCCTCATCAGTCCCTGGCCCTGGCTTTCTCTCTGTGTGATAGAAATACTCAACTGACCACGCCAGCTGTTTTCTAGTCGGGATTATAGATCATTTCTGGAAGCACAAGGTTCTGTCCTTTGCACGGATATTAAGAATTCCTCTCTAATGGCTACAGCTCCAAAACACTAACCTGCCCTTATGAGTACCTTTCAAAATAATTATTTTCTATCTTGACCACCAACATACCTCTTCTTTGTGATAGTGATTTGGTGAGAAAAAGACTTGCTTCGATTTGCCCTGAATGCTCAACATTCTATTCTAAAATTATGACTTAGAAAGATTAAAGTATGGCATATATGCCAATTCAGAATCTAACGTCAGACTTTCTAAACTCCTAACTTATTATATACATATTGACCCTATTAGTCATACTAACCAATATGTGTTTACCTATCAATTAAAATCATCTGATTCATAATTTATACCCTGGTTAGAAAGCTACTATTACAAAATTCAGAGTCTGCTAATATGATAAGATAGCTTGACAAAATACAGTGTTATTCATCTCAATATATGTTTTTATCTCAGCCAAAAAACAAATAGCAAAAGCAGCTCACATCGAAGTGGAATGGTCCGACCCTTCCCCTCTCTAAGCCGCAGACAAACCATGATTTGCCAGCTCTTCAGGTGGCTTCATTTAAAGGAGATCCGCTCTGTAGCCCAGTTATTCCAGGGACATACTTTTAAGAAATATTTCTTTTGATTTTCTCAGCTCTTTATAACCAAGAACTACCTATTGTTAGTCTTGCTAACAATGGTTGAGTCTGTAACACAGTGTGACATTTAAGAATGGTCAGTGCGGAGAAAGGATGCCCAGACTCAGGGCAAAGAGTGGCTAGAGATGCAAAGTGAAATGGACCCGATCGCCCTTCCATTGACAAAGGGATTCTACTGAGAGACAATGCCATTTTGCTCTTATCCACCCAAGAGTCTCTTAGCCCTTAATGAGGGTTTAGATTGTTCTGGGTAATCAATGCCTTCATGACCAAGAGCCTGTGATCAAAGTATATACTGAGGCCCTTCCTTCCATCAGAGCTGGGGTCGGCGTAAAATGTTCAGGGAAAAGAGACTTCTTTCCTTTGGAAACACCGCGGATGAGCGCCGTGGGCTGCCATCAATTACGAAGACTTTTGCGGGATTGATCTCAATAATCAAGCCATCTCTTGATTTCACACTTCACCAAGTGACTGGTATTGTCATATTTCAGAAAATTGAATTCAGCTTTATGAAACATATGTTTAAAAGCTGTACACTTTCAATAATTATGCTATAACATCCCTGTTTTTATGCAAAGCTAACTAGATATTGTCATATTAAAATAGCAAATCCAATTCATTTCTTATGAAACACATGTTTAAAAAAAGAAAAGGAACACTTTAATTATTTCAGGAGTGTTCAGGCCAGCTCACCAGCCGACTGGATATTGCATTTGTTTAAAACTCAATCATGCAAAATGAAGACTAGATTTGAGAAATTTTAATAAAGATAACCAGCCTATCATGATATCATTTGAATGCTAATCGGCGTTCTCATTCGGCAGAGGGAGAGCGGTGTCGACTTCGCTGGAGGCTCTTTATTCCGCAATAAAAACATTTACATTCTAATGATTTTATTAAAGGGCTGGAGCTGTCAGCAGCCCCAGATGACTCCCTGGCAAACTGTATCAGTTACCAGCTCATATTGCCTTTATCAAAACCACCCAATGCCACAATGAGGTGTCTGCTGCTCGCAGAGCTGGTATTTAATCATTTCTTCTCCAGTATTGTTCTGCTTACAGAGCATAAATAAGAGCTTCCAATAACCCCAGAGTGCTCCTGACAATGAAACAAAGTCCTGGCCCTATTTATCTTTCTCACATTCTTCAGGAATCATTTTCTCTCACACCCGCCTCACCTTTTATTTTGTGATTGTTGCCGCCACTTAATTTCTTTTTTTCTTTCTTCCTTTCTTTCTTTTTCTTTCTTTCTTTCCTTCTTTCTTTCTTTCCTTCTTTCTTTCTTTCCTTCTTTCGTTCGTTCTTTCTTTCTTTCTTTCTTTCTTTCTTTCTTCCTTCCTTCCTTCCTTCCTTCCTTCTTTCCTTCCTTTCTTTCTCTCTTTCTCTCTTTCTTTCTTTCTTTCTAATTCACTATTCCTATCATCATTCAACGGCTCTGCATTTCTTCTTCACCCTGAACCCCAGGGCTCAGGAGAGAGCAGGGTGGAGAGGTGACCCTGTTTGTGGCAGGAAGTGATAGGACGCCCCCCCCTCCGGGGACCGCAGGAGTGAGGGCACCACCGGGCTGAGTGGGCCAGGACCTTAGGGAGGAGGATTCTGTCTTTGTCTTTGTCACAGAGCAGAGACCTTCAGGTAAGAGAGGAGGAGGAGTGAAGGATGCTGGAACCATCGCCTGTGTCCCTTTGCCAAAAAGACTATGGAAAGCACATGCTAGCCGCAAACAACTTTCTTCCTTTTCTTCTTTCTTTTGGCTCCTCGGTTGAAATCAGCAGCGCACAATGTGGGGTATGAATAATGAAATCATCTTTTCGTTCATTCAAAAAGTATCCTCCCCTCCCTTTTACATTTTCAGAATAAAAGCAAGGAATTCTTAATAAAAGCAAGAAACCCTTCCCCAGAAAATATGAAACTGGGAATCTTTCTAAGAGTTACGTACAAACCACCAAGGACTTGTTATAATTCAGAAATAAGTCATTTCAGTTCAGTGGAAATTTACTACCTTTTTTCTTTTAACTGCTAGGTGTTTTAATAAAAATTTTCCTAAAATAGATGATGTACTCTGATGTGCTTTCCTTCTGACAAACAATTCAGGTGAGCAGAGGTGGCTGGATGGCTCTCAGTGGTCCATAGCCTGGCATCTAGTGTTAACAAACACAAAATGTTTGTTAAAAAAAAATTCTGCTTGGGTGTGAATTTTAATTTAACCTAGCCTGATAGCTTTGAGACATCATTCTGAAATTGCCTGTGTAACTCTGTGAGGGGTTTAAAAAAACCCATGTGGGAATTCTACTGAGTTTGTATGGATCTTTGCTTCTTACCAAGCAGCCCTTTCTCCTCCTAATGAGCTGGGTTTTGTTTTATAATACCTAAAAAACCCTTTAATGCAATTCTTTAGGACCACACAAGAATGGAGCCCAAAATCCGCAGGGCACACTTGAGAAGCCTGCAGGTGAAGGCATTTCTGCCTGGACTCCACAGGGCCAGGCCTTCTGCCTCCGCTTCGCTGTACCTGAGCCGCTGACTCTCTGGCCACCTGGCTCTCACCTGGGCCTTGGGTGGATGCACCTGCTGTGTTCCCCAGGTGAGTGACACCTCCGCCAGCCAGGGCCACCGATGGTGGTGCTTACCCGCTCCCAGCCCGCTCCCCGTGGTGGCGAGAGCCTGTGGCAGGAGGTCCCACCAACTTGTAGCCTCTGACTGTCTTGGATGGAGGAAGGAATGACCAAGACAGAGCCGCTGGTCTTTCAGCAAGAACAGAACAAGCCTGGGAGACAGAAGCCCGGGGGCTTATTTATTCCATTATTGTCCCAAACATCCATTTATTAAGGAACGTGGAACAGTGTGAATTACACAAAAGCAAAGATCTATTGCAGTTATACCAGAAAGTAAAATTTTGCAGAGAAGTAAAAGCTCCAGAAGTTATGAGATGGCCCATCGTACTGGCAATTAACTTTCTTCAACATGACGTAAATAATGGTATTTGATTTTAAAATAGTTACAAATGTTTTGAAGATACTTCTGCCCATGATGGAATCTCTGTATTAAAGGAGGGTTACTGGATAAGGGGGAAAAAAGCCCATGAGGGTCTGTCTGCTAGCAGAACTAGTTGATATCTCATCTTTACCCAGATATTTAAATAAACAGCTCCCCTCAAGGCTGTCAGTGAAGAGATGACAGAGGGATGAGAGACCCCGATCCGTGGGAAGATGCTGCCAGGAGTTGACAGGGTGGTGGCGGCAGCTTGCTGTCACTGTCGTCCCCCATAGGCAGGGTCCCTCCTGGTGACCACGTCCTGCTTTGCCTGCCCCAGCTCCCTGGCCTGTGAAATCTGGACATAAAGGTCATGGGAGTTTACATCCAAGCAAGCTAAGGCTAAGAGATGTCAAGGATCTTTGATGACTCACCTCTCAGTAGGAACAAAAGGATTGCCTTTGCGGGAACACCCCCCATCTCTGGGCTGACTCTGAGCTTTGCACCTCTGTGTTCCTGGGTGCCCTTTCCCTCCATCTGTCCCTGGCCCCAGGCATCACCCCCAATCTCTGCCAGAGAGGGGAGTGGGGGAAGGGAGCTGTGTGGCCACACCGGGAGTCCTGGGGGGGTCCCCTTTTCACTCTCCCATGCCCACATGTGAAAGTCTGCCCCTGACCAAGGGGTGCTGACAGTTAAAGGATTTAAATCTGGTGCCAGCTGGGTGGGGCTTCACATAAGATGCGCCTCCCTTGCTCCCCAAGGCCATCTTTGGGGTTACAGGGGATCTGTCACCCTCTGGCAGGGGAAGCCACCTGAATTGTTTAGGGTTTCTGCATATGGGGACCTCCTTGAAGCCCTACACTGTGGGGTTCAGAGCCCAGCCCTGGGGTGATGTTACAGGCTGAAAAGACAGTGACTGAGGCGCCTCTCAGGGAATGCACTGAGATTGCATCCTCACAGCCCTGTCTCAGGTATCTCGGGAGGAGGGCTTCTTTTTCCTCTGGCACAGTTTTCTGTGGATAAAACAGAAGGACTTCACACTCAGCTGGGCGGCACTAATGTGAAATACAGTTTTGTGTGTACAGAGATACACCCCTGCTTGACGGGGGCCTGATTGGCAATTTGAGGGTGTTCAATCCCCAGTTTAGACTTGCGATCAAGCCCCATGGCTGGATGGCCAGCGGTTCCTAAGTGAAAGTAAACCACCAGGCTTCTAGCCTGGTCTCTTGAGGCAAGCCCTCTTAGCATTTGGAAAACACAGCTTATTTTTTTTATGGTCACCCACTGTTTTTTGGCATCTTTTCTCAAACATCACATCTTTATAGTTCAACTTTCAGTCTGGCCTTTTATTACTTTAAAAAATATTGCTTTGCATATGTCAAGACAAAAGATAAATATCTATGACTAGTCAATTTGTTATTTATATATTTCTTTCAAGAAGTCAAATATCAGATCACACTGAAAACAGATTTGCAAGCTTGTGCTGGAAAAGGATTTGAATATTATAGCATTATGCATTTATGTGTCTTTGTTCAAAGGCTTAAAAAATGTACCATCTGAAGAAATGTCTATTTAGGTCTTCGGCCCATTTTTGGATTGGGTTGTTCGTTTTTTTGTTATTGAGCTGCATGAGCTGCTTGTAAATCTTGGAGATTAATCCTTTGTCAGTTGCTTCATTTGCAAATATTTTCTCCCATTCTGATGGTTGTCTTTTGGTCTTGTTTATGGTTTCCTTTGCTGTGCAAAAGCTTTTAAGTTTCATTAGGTCCCATTTGTTTATTTGTGTTCTTATTTCCATTTCTCTGGGAGCTGGGTCAAAAAGAATCTTGCTGTGATGTATGTCATAGAGTGTTCTGCCTATGTTTTCCTCTAAGAGTTTGATAGTGTCTGCCCTTACACTTAGGTCTTTAATCCATTTTGAGTTTATTTTTGTGCATGGTGTCAGGGAGTGTTCTAATTTCATACTGAGACGGATTCTTCCTTGACTGTCAGGAATGGGGGTGGGCAGAGCTCGGAGGGGTGTTGTGGCTTCAACATTTTTAACAAAAGAGGCTGTGATGACTTGTGAATGACTCAAGTATGCATCACAATACCGTATTAGTTTTCAAAGAGCTGTGTCTTATAGCTTAAAAATAGAGAGTAAAAATGATTCTAGATGCATATTACACTGGAGATCTCCATAGCGACATGAAACTCAGCAAGTACTGAAGATTGATGTTGAATCTGCCAACAGACTCAATGATGTTCTTGGTTTGAATCTATTATCTATCTGTCACCTATGTATCTACTTATCTATCTATGTAACTGTTCGTCCATCCATCTATCATCTGTGTATCTAACTAATTCATCATATATTCTTTAACTGACTTATGTCAAGCTGTGTATTTCACCTCACTAAGTGCTGAACACAGAGCAGATACTCCTCAGGAGGACTGTGGTCCAGCCTGGAATTGAAGATGAGAAGTTTGAAGTCGGGAAGGTTTTCAATTCAGGGATCATTCACCCACTGAGTGTAAAAAATGAAGAACATTGACCAACACGTTAGCACTTAGCTCATCTTAGCTAACTAAGATGAACAGCAATTCGTTGAAACTTAAAAGGCTATTTTAAGATTCAATGACTATTAAATAACGATCCCGTTCTCTGTGGCCCGAGTTTGGACGCCATTGACAGGTGATCCTGGAGGTCAGGAGGTGGAGGAGGGAGGGTGTGTTATAGTGACAGAAGCAGCTTGCCCTTCCTGACATTTGTGGAGCTCGCTCCCCTGTAGGAAGGCCCAGGCCAGGCAGAGCTCTGAGGCTTGGCCATCTACTAGCTCCTTCTCTTCATCTATCCCTCTGTGGCAAGCAGTGTCCTAGCTCATTTTACTTTATTTTATTTTATTTATTAACTTATTTCCTTATTTATTGAAGTATAGTTGACTTACAATGTTGGGTTAGTTTCAGGTATACAGCAAAGTGATTCAGTTATATATATATATATATATATATTCAGTTATATATATATATATATATTTTTTTTTTCTTTTCCAGATTCTTTTCCATTATAGGTTATTACAAGATATTGAATATAGTTCCCTGTGCTATATAAGTAGGTCTTTGTTGTTTATCTATTTTGTATATAGTAGTGTGTATAAGTTAATCTCAAATTCTTGATTTATCCCTCCCCCCCGTTTCCCTTTGGTAACCTTAAGTTTATTTTCTACATCTGTGAGTCTGTTTCTGTTTTGTGAATAAGTTCATTTGTATCATTTTTTTTTTAGATCCCACATATGAGTGATATCACATGATATTTGTCTTTCTCTGTCTGACTCACTTCACTTAGTACGATCACCTCTAGGTCCATCCGTGTCCTCCCCCCTTTTAGGATAGGAAACGGAGGTCCAGAGCAGGAAAGCCACACAGCTGTACCTGGAGGAACCTGGGTTCACCCGGCCTCCTGGATCAGGGCCGGCACCCCCCAAGCCAACCCTGCAGAGAAGGGAATGCCATGCGCAGTGAGATGCTCTGCTCACCCAGCTCCCTGTGTGCAAACTCCCAACAGACCAACCCCTTCTCCTGGTGGGCCCCTTCCTCCACCCCATTCGGAGATTCATTTTTATTCTGCATTAACACACTGACTGATGTGCTTTCACTGCTCACCAAGGTACCTACTTGTAAGACAAGGCAAGGAGCCTCGTGAATTGTTTCCTTCAGTGTTTGCAGTGTAATATGATCTACACATCAAATGAATATGTATGAACAGAGTTGTAAACCTCATCTGTATTATTTCAGTGGATATTTACTGAGCAGCTACAGTGTGCCAAGAATGAGTTTAGGTGATGGGCCATGACAGAGAAGATAACAAGTGAACCCCCTGCCCTCCTACTCCTTCCCATCCTGTTGTGGGGAGAGACAGATGGCACACACACACACTCACGCACACACACATGACATAGGATAATGTAATAGGGTATAGTGTGATATACAGGAAGTTTTACATAGCTTAGTACATTGTTATGTATAATATACACTAAAGTAATATAGTGCCAGAAAAGAAATTTTAAAAATATGAAGAAAATGGAGCAAGATGAGAGAAATAGCCACTCGAAGTGCAGGAAAAAGAAGATGACCTAACTTTTTGATGCTCTCTGTGAAAAATGTTAGAAATGTCTGGACTGTATCTTTGGTAGAACTAAGTCATAGACCCTGTGTTTGTCAGGCCTCTTCAGAGAAACAGAACCAGCACGATGTGTACGTATAGATATAGATATAGAAACAAATGTGTAGGTATGTAGACAATACAGAGATATATAGAGAGCTAGAGAGAGAGAGATGGATGATGTAGATTACAGTGTAGCAAAAAATTAATCAGTCGATCTAAGAAAGAAATGGGAAATTTTACTGGAGACAAATTGAGGATTATAACTAGGGAGCAGCTTCTCAGAATGTTCTGAGAGGTCTTTTGCCCATTAGAGGTCAAAACACAGTTATTTAGGTTTTTTGAGACAGAGGGCTGTGCATTAAATGATGTAAATAGTTTGCACAATCCAGATCTGTAAGTGCAAAGTGGTGGGTCATCATGTGGCTCTTTACGAGATCAAGAAGGAATGTTATCTTTAGAGAGCTGTCTTGTGGGTGCTGGGGGAATGTTGCTGTTTATGGTTGAGCAGGTATTTCTGCTGACAGGGAGGTGTGGTTGAAGCCTAGTGCAGACACACAATGTACAGTGGGGGGAGGGAGGAGGCCAAAGGGCAGAGAAACATTCTTATATTTAAATTTTTCTTGTCTTGCCATAAAAAATGAATTTTATTTCACAATTCAGATATAGGTGTAGATGTAGATACAGATGATATAAATATACAGGTAGATATAAAGATAGAGATAAATATAGAGATAGAGACAGAGATACAGATAGAGATAGAGACAGAGATACAGATAGAGACAGATACAGAGATACAGATAGAGATAGAGACAGAGATACAGATAGAGACAGAGACAGAGATAGGGATACAGACAGAGACAGAGACAGAGATACATATAGAGACAGAGACAGAGACAGAGATAGACAGAGATTTATTTTAAGGAGCTAGTTCTTGCAGTTGTGGGACCTGCCAAGCCCTCAGGCTGGAAACTCAGGCAGGGTTTCTATCGGACAGTCTTGAGGCAGAATTCTTCCTTCCCCAGGAAAATTCAGTTTTTCTCTTAAAGCCTTCAAGGAATTGGATGAGGCCCAGCCACATTAAGGAGGGCCACCTCCTTATCTTAAAGCCAACTGATTGTAGAAGTTAATCACGTCTACAAAATATCTTCGTGGCAACACCTGGACTGGTATTTGATTAAATAACTGGGAACTATAGCCCAACCAAGTTGACACAAATTTTAAACACCACAGATCCCAAACCTGACTGTGGGATTTCCAGTAGGCAAATGGACTTTAGTAGGTCAGAATTGACAAGTAGGAAGAAAATTCCTGGATTCTGGGGTGTGCAGCTGTACCCCAAATCCACGCTTAGTAGAGTCATAGGCAGCCCTTTGAAGCCAATGGCCAGAGTGTTCACCAAGTAGGAAAAGAAAAAGAAGCTAAAACTGTTCCTTAAGAGTATAAAACGGTGAGTGTTGGGACTAAATGCAGTCTATATTTTCTGTATGTTTGTATCAAAATCTCCAAAACACAGTAAATCCTATTATTTTTAATAGTAACTCTCTCAGCATCATGGGTTCCATGATGACTGTGGATTCACACAGTTGTGTTTACCATTGGATTATCCTGTAATCCTTGCATCTGTCACTTGTGACCTTGAGTCTCTGATTAGAACACAAGACCGATAACACCCTGAGGACTCAATTTGAAAATGTAGTCTCTACACATGATGTAATACTATTCAACCTTAAAAACGAAGGAAAAGCTGCCATTTGTAACAAGGTGGATGAACCTGGAGGACATTATGCTCAGCAAAATAAGCCAGACACAGAAGGACAAGCAGTGCACAATTCCTCTCGTATGGAAAATAGTCCAATGTATAGAAGCAGACAAAAGAGTGGTTGTTGCCAGGGGCTGGGTTGGGGGGGCACACGGGGAGGGGAGCTGTTCTCCATGGGTAGAAGTTGTAGGTACGCAAGGTGTTTCATTTTCAGAGGCCTGCCTGCAACATCCTGCCCACAATTAACAATAAGGTATCGTGCACTTAAAATGTGTTAAGCAGGTAGATTTCCTGTTATGTGCTCTTACCTCCAAAATAAAACAAAACACAAACCAAAGGGACATAAGGAAGCTTTTGGAGGTGGTGGATATGTCTGTTACCTTGACTACGGTGATGGCCACACGATGGTAGATCCAAACACACCAAACTGTTTACATTAATTCTGTGGAGTTTTCTGTACCCCAATTATACCTCAATAAATCTGGAAAGAAAAAGTAAAGTAAATGGAGAAGCAAATAGAAAAATAAAAAATAAATATAGCCTAAAGATGCCTGGATCTGTGGAGATTGGATGACAGGGCAATCAGTCCCTCCATCCCTGGATGAATACCAATATCTAAAAGGTTTCAATAGTAGAGTGATGTGCCCTTGGGGACCTAACACTTGTGTGTCCCACCACCATCAGTGTCTTGAGGACCATATAGAAGTCAGGTTCCTCAAACCTGTGGGTTGGCTTTGGCTGTTTATAGGTCAAACATAATTTAGACTCTAAAGGCATCTTTAGATATACAGGGTGGAGATGAATTAACAGCAATAAATGTAAATTTACAAAGTAGAGTCAACTAGACTCTTTTTATTTTGACGAATATTTTCCAACCACCTACCGTGTGCAAAGCATGATGCTCCACACTGGGGACCGAGTAGTAAACTAGACAACACAGCCCCAGATATCCTGGAGCTTTTTGTGCAAACACAGCAACAAAAACCCTGGCGGCTGCCTTAGTACACATGCGACAGACACCCAGGGTAGGAAATGTCACGTAGCACTGCCCCCTTTTCCTCAGTGCTGTCCCAAGTAAAGTGGATTTGGGTTGATACTCATTCAGGAAGTCACCATTGAAGGTAAATGTGAGCAGACCAGTGCACATTCGGAGAAGAGGGATGTGGGATGTTTGCCAGGAGGACAATTCTGGAAATACTGGAGCATGTGTTTGCCGAGGAGCAGAAGACACCACTGTGCTTGGGTTGGAGCCCAGCACTTTCCTGGTAGTACTTCATGCTGGAGAGTTCAAGATCTTTCCAGTGCTGGGTTGCATATAGAGAGAGTCTTCCAGGACCGAGCTGCAGGATGTAATCTGGAGAGAGGACCCACAGGAGGGGCACATGATAACAACCTTCTTGGACCAAGGTCCCCCACCCAACACCGTCCTAGGGAGGTAGACAACTGAGGACAAGATAATCTCCCACGCCTTGGTCTCTATAAACCTCCACCTAGACACAAAGCAGGGATGGTGGCGTCTGATACAGGTTTAAGTTTCTGCCACCCCAGGAGAAAGAAGATTCAATATAGAGATGGGAGCAGTGTCTGTGGAGAGCTCTATTTCTTCCACACTTGAGTCCATGGGTTGAGATTTATCCCCACTCTACATGCAAGTGCAAGCCAGGTCGTGTAGGAGGTTTTACCTGAGCTTCGGTACCCAAAGACATCAGGTGATGGAACTTAGGTAAGAAAGACAAGATACTATGGTCGTGATCAGATGGAGGGGATTGTGGTCCCCAGAAAAGCTCCATCAGCTCTTTGAACATGAGCGTCTCTACCTGGGGCCCCAAGGGACTCCTCTGTGTTCAAGGTTCAGGCTCCTTCTCATCCCATTCCATCGTCCCCTCCCCTTACCACTCTCCCTCCAGATGGAGCCCAGTGGCCTGCACGGTTGACCCACCGCCCCACCCTAGGTGGGCACTTTCAGTGTCCCATGTGCTTCCCCACGTCTTTGAACTTAGAGTCACCGTTGCAGCTTCACTTGGGAAAACTGAAGCAGGAACAGGTACTGCCTCCCCCAGGCTTTGTTTGGCTTCTTACCCTCCTGCCAGCTCCTTTTCAATGTTCAAATCCCTTGTTCTTCCAATTTAATATTAATGGCTTCATGCTGCCTTTGATCTTCCAAATCAACATGACTCAAGTCAGCAGAAAACAGCCCTGTTTCCAATCAGCCCTGGGAAAGGAAGGTGTTCGTGGATGGATCATTTCTTCCTGCAAAGCTTGGAGCTTCTGTGGGGATCTGTCCCCTCGCTGGTGTCTGTGAGCCTGCCTGCCCTCTCTGATCTACCCACGTGGTGGGCTCCCCACGCACCAGGGCTGCGTCCTGACAGAGGATGTCAGACACGGGAGCCTGACTCTGGTCCATTCCTGCCTACCTGCTATTCAGATGAAGACATCTCGGAGAGGAGCACATTTTTATAATGCGAAGTACATGTCAAAATGAAAAAAAAAAAAAGTCTTATGCACATGAATAATAGAGGGGAAGCTCAAAACCAGCATAAATCATTATTTTGGCAGGTAATTTTTTATATCTTTGTATGGTATCTTTTTTCTATTGATAATTGTATCAGTATAAAATATAGACTATTTTTAAGAAATGAATACATATGATTTTAAAACAAGGTACAATCATGGAGCCACGCATTACACAAGCAATTCCAGGCGGGAGTTGGAGGTGGCATCCCTTTTCTCGATTTACAGGAATTTATTACTTTTGAAAAAAAAAATTGACTTTAGGGCTTATATACCCTGAATATCTTAAGCTGGATGGTAATTTCACGTGGAGGAAAATGACAAAAAGAAGCCAGTCGCAGAGACCTGGGGTTTCTCAGGTGGTGAATCAGCGACAGAAATGGGCAACTGCCCCCAGAATGAAGCAAAACCAGAAACTCGGGGAAGCAGACTAGACGGGAAAGTGTATGCTGCCCTTTTCTTCTCTTTATCTCTTAAAATGCTTTCTGTGGGACATCCAGCAGTGACGGGATTTGAAACCTGCTCTACGTCCGAATCACAACTCTGAGGTTGTTCTGAGCATTTTCCTCATGCACTGTTGTGACCGGCTTGTGCATATATACGTGTGAGAGCACACTCGAGGTGAGTGTGTGTGCACACGTGTGGTGTGCTTATGAGCCACTGTGTGTACACGAGGGGTGTGCATGCATGTGTATGGGTACCTGTGTGCATGCACAAATATGTGAGCCTGTGTGTGTGCCTTCCATTTAGACATTGCTAAGCTCCCAGAGGGCCCTCTAGAAGGCACATCTGATCACGTGCAACCCCCTTAAACGGCTCGGATCCACGCTCCCCATCTCAGCAAATTCTCTGTCCCACCCCCTCACTCCCCATCAGTAGCCTCACCTTTTTCCCCAATGCAGCTCCCGGCTGGTTGACCTGGAAGCTTCAGAGCCCTTCCCTTCTGTCACTCATAATGGATGCTTTTCTTAAAGACTGTGTAAGTATCACATTCAACAAAGTCAGCATCAGAATCTTGATGTAGTAAGTTACTTTACTTCCCGACTCTGCCTGCTTCTCCCCCCGGGTGCTTACACCTCTCTCTAAACCACCCTTCCTCCTGCTGTTCCGAGCTAATTTCCCCAGCCCAGGAGGGATACGCCTTTCCCACAGACCATCCTGCACTGATGCACATGACCCTACGTTTTACAGTACATCATGCTACAGATTGGGTGGTAACTGTACATTCAGAATAATGTATTTCCCTTCTATTCTATATTCCAAACTAATGCATCACTGCCAATTAATACATGGTAATCAGATGAATCAACGCAAAATGAAAAGGAAATTTGATGTAAAATACCTAGATTAAAATTGAAGCATTTGGAACCTGAATCAAGCTACAGGTAGTGAAGAGATAAATAACGTAGATGCATCAAGCCAACTTGCTGAGTTGGTGGCCAGAAGGACCAGAGTGGCTGTCATTCCATGTGTGGTTCATTCTGGCACCTTCTCCATATGAATGTTGTTTATAGCAGAGCCTCTGTAACCAGCTGCGAGATGAGCTTCCACTCCAGCCCTTGCTGTGTGTGTCCTTGGACCAGTCTCAGATCCCCGCCCAGCCTCAGGGTTGCCATCTGTAAAATGTGCATAACAGGATCACCTGCCAGGGGTGGAGGGGTTGAGCAGGAAACCCAGGACAGTATGTCAGGTTCCTGGAGCAGAGACCGGCTCAGAACAAGCCCTCAGAAAGGGGCTTATATCTACTGTACAATCATTCAGCCCAGGCCTATGGGAGGATGTGAGAAATGCAGCCCCACAAAGACACACGTAGAGGTGACAATGAAATCACAAATTAATGGAACAGAGGGGAAGACAGGCTGAGTGAGCTGGCTCTCGGGACATCTAGTACCAGAATCCCCTAATCAGTGCTTTCTCTCTATTTTTATCCTTCACACCTATCTTTGCCCACCTAGCTCATGTGTGACGAGAATAAATGCATCCCTGACTGATGTGAGATGTCATCAGTGCACATTGATGGGCTTTGAACTTTTATATGAAATATCCAATACTGGAACTGAAAGTTATTTCCAGGTCTGTCGTAGACTCAGAGAAAAGGAAATGGGTGATTAATTCACTTAAATCCAAACACTACGTGGACACCCAAACAGGCTCTTCGAGGGCTAAACTGACATAAATGCAGGGATGCAAAGCAAGGGGGCCACCAGCTCTCAGAGGCAGAAAGGGCAACCCGTCTCTCGATGATTTACAGCACCAGTACCCAGGCCGCGCATCGGTAATGGATGGGGACCGGTGGTAGAAAATGCCAAGCCAGCTCAAGCAGGCCAAACAGAACAATTGAGGGCTAATTCATTTAACAGATTGGATACCCAGGGACCACAAATGACAGCTTAAAAGACCGAGAAATGCCCGTGGGCCCAGGGGGAGAACTCGAGGTTGTAGGAGAAATCCGCCTACTCTGCATGGCTGGAGGAGGCTGATTTGCATTCGTGGGATGGCAGGTGAGAGCAAATTAGCTAATGGAGAAGGGGGGAAGCAGATCTCGTGGAATTTACTGAAGTGAAAAAGATCCTTGATCAACACTTTTGTGAAACTCCCAGGAAATATATCTAGGCCACCATAACCCTCAACGGTTTTCAGCACCGTTTCTGGTGATGCTCAAAATGCAGGGTGTGTTTAATTGGCCACAAAACATTTATTTTGGTATTTTTCACTTGTTCAGCAACCGTTACCTCCTGTCTCGTACCATTATCATGACTCAGGCTAGGAGATTTATGGTTACGAGGCGTGAGTTTCTAGAACAGTTGAAATATCTAGAAAGGTGGAAAAACTATTACTTGAGATATTAATTCCGTCTCTCGTTATCTGCCTTCTTTATAAGTCCATGTTTTTGTTTTTAATCTGCTGCCGCTTATTCCTTAAAAAAAACTAACAAGGCAGCTACAAGCATCACTCATTTTAACAATATTTTAAACATTAAACAAAGGGTTGCAATGTATGATTTGTCACCCTTGATGACAACCACCTCCGCTCTCTGACTACCATGCTTTGCCTTTCCAGCAGATTTGGTTAAACACACCCATGGTCAAGGTGACGGCTGGAAGATCTCCACTGTTTCCTCCTTCATCAGCCCCTTTCTCTCTTCACTTTCCTCCTTTGCAGACCAGACTCCAAGGCGCCCTCATAGGCTCTCTCTCTTGCAGCTCTCTTCCCTCTCTCTCCCCTAGCACGCATTAGAACCCAGGCACACACGCTCTGTTGCTCCGCATGTCCATGGAGTAGGGTGGATGGGACGAGGGAACCTCACCTCCCGACAGATGGACCTACCCCAGTGGCCAGCCTTGCACGGCCTTCCTCTGGCCATGCTCTCACTCTCCCATATCATCATTCACCCTCCCCGTCACTGTCAGGTCATTTCCATCAAGAATCCCAGATTCTACAGTAGCTCCTGTTAAAAACAAACGAACATTCAATCCCCCAACCACCACTCCGTTACCTCTCGCCTCAGCGACCCCTGCCCCCTTTAGGGCCTTGCTTTCCTGGGCCAACTCCTGCACAGGGCTCGCTGCTCTCCCGACTGGTGCTTCAGCTCATTCCAAGCTGGAGTTCAGCTCCTTAGCTACAGTGGGACCGGGATGCCACTGTCTCCAGGCCGTCACGTTTCCCGGTTCCTGAGACCCACTCCAGTTCCATCTCACCCACAGTGTTAGAGGCATCTGTGGAGTCCATCACTCTCCCACCCATAGTCTCTCATTAAATATGTTCCCAAAACAACACCTGGACTCTCCCTGGTTTGGTTTTTCCTCCCTGACCCCCTAATTCTCAAGTGTCATTCAGATCGATTCCAGGCCCAGTGCATTATAGACTAATGCAGTTTTTATGTTTTTTTAGGACAGATCATAAACACCGAGGTGACGATAGGACTTACTTCCTGACAGGTGATCACTGATGCATCTCAACTTTCTCCAGCCTCGCCCACTCACTCCTGGTCTTCCTGGAAAGAGCCTTTTCCTACGTGTCCCTAAAAGTCCCCATGTCGTCAAATCTGACTTCATGAAAGGACAGCAGTCTTGGTTGAGATTATGCATCTTAAAATATTTAATATGTTGCGAAGCATGATACAAATGGGAAGTGTCATCGTTATTGTTGAATTTCATCATTTAGAGGTGACTTCTGTTTAGGAGAGAATGGCCAAGGTCACATGAGTCCCACAGTCTCACCTTCCTTCTCAGAATGGACTTCAGAAAATATTCTGGACTTATGATTGCTCCTACGCGTCCGAGCAGTTGTGAAGTTCCATGGTTGATTTTAGACAATTATTCCTTTCAATACCTATGTTGGATAATTAAGAACTTTCTCCAGATCATGAGAAAGCAAACCCAAAACACATGTCTTTGAAGCCATTTTAAACTTTATCACGTCTAGACGCAAAGCTTTCTCTTTGGAATGCTACTCTTCAGAGTCTGGCAGTGAGGCCACTTGCTCCAGATGTTCTCAGCCTAAGAACCCTTCTCGGTTTCCGGGAGCCATGCCTGGCTGCAGCGCTTTCCACCTGCTACCCTTGGGCCTGAGAGAGGAACCCCCTCCATCGCCAGCCCGGGGGAGCCAGGGGACTGGGGGCAGTCTCCCCTTGTGCCTTTAAGACTTTATCAATCAGGGAGGTTTCACTCTCTTTTATTCAAAATAAGAGTGCTATATTTTCATTAATTTTTCTTTGCCATGAAACTTGGTTGCTCCATTGTCCTGTGCCTTATAGAGATGTACGCAGACATTGGGCGTGGACAGCAAGCTGCTACTGAAACAGGTTGGAGACTCACAGAGATCTGGTTTCTAACGCACCGTTCTGACCAGGTTATAGTTTTCATTTAGTTTTAGCTCCTGATTAAATATCATAGCACTTACTCAAAATCTTTAGAGAACACAAGATTTATATTACAGTAAACAGGTGTCAATACATGTGTCTGAAATCTTAAGGAATAAAAGCTAAGCCAATAGTTTATCAAGATTTTCAGTGTATTTTTAAAGTGTATATACATGCATAAACTATATATATATCTGTTTGGATACCATGTTTTTGATGAGGATTAAATTAAACTTTATTTAAATTATTATGATTAAAATTATGGATTATTGCTTCTCCAAAAATTATTACCTTTGAAATAGAAACAGTAGTAACTTCAGGCATCACTATAATTATGTAGACCACTGAAGGAGTTTGTTCTGTTTAACAGCTTTATTAAGGTCTAATAGATACATGAAACACTGCACATGTTTAAAGTACACAATTTGATGAATTTGGACTTGCACACACCCCTGAAACCTTCACCACAATCAAGGTTATAAACATGCTCATCACCTCCAAAAGTTTCGTGTCTCCCTTTGTTATTTTGATCTACTTTGTTTTTTGTGGCAAGCAGACTTACAGGAGATCTACCCGCTTCACAAATGTAAGTGTATAATACAATGTTGTTAACTACAGGCCATACGATGTACAGAGTATCTCTAGAACCTGGTCACCTTGCATAAGGGGAACTTTATGCCCACCAAACACCAGCAGCCCATGCTCCCTTCCTGTAGTCCCTGGCAGCCATGATTCTACTCTCTGCTTCTGAGTTTGACTATTTTAGATTCTTCATGTAAGCAGAATCAGTCAGCATTTGTCCTTCCGGGACTGGCTTACTTCACTTAATATCATGTCCTTCAGGACCATCCATGTCGTTGCATCTGTTAGGACTTCCTGCTTAAGGCGAATACTATTCCATTGTATATACACACCACATTTTCTTTATTCATCCATTGATGGACATTTATGGTGTTTCCATATCACTGCATTTTTATGGACAATACTGCAATGAACATAGGAATGCATTGATCTCTTCAAGTGCCTGATTTTAATTATTTTGGATAAATATCCCACTGTCTATGTGGATCATATGATAGTTTTACTGTTAATTTTCTGAGGAACCTCTCCATACTATTTTTCGTAATATGTGCCATTTTACATTCCCACAAACATGGTAGAAGAATTCCCTTTTCTCCACATCCTCACCAACTCTTGCTTGTTTTGTTTTTTTTCAATTATAACTACTCTAGCAGCCGTGAGGTGATATTTCACTGTGGTTTTGACTTTCATTTCCCAGGTGATTAGTGATGTTGAGCACCTTTTCATATACCTTTAGCCATTTGTATGTCTTCTTTGGAGAAATGTCTATTCAAGTCTTTTACCCATTTTGTAATTGGGTTACTTTTTGTTTCTATTGAGTTATAGGTATTTCTCATATATTTTGGATATTAACCCAAAGAGAGACTTCAGGAACAGAATATTTATGAGTTGAGACTTTCTTCTTTCTTCTGTGACTCCTGGAGTTGATCTCAAACTAGATTGACTATTGATGTCCTGTTAAGTATCTTTGTTCAACAAGGAAGGTTGTTATAGTAGACCCTGGAGCAAGACGTGGGCATGCTAGGTGAGCATTTAAACAAAATGCTGTGCTACTTAAACAAGCATCATTACTCAGAGCTTATACATCCTAGGAGAGTGGTCCCAGACCTAAAGAAGATAACTCCACCAAGGAAAATACATGTTCCTATGGGAAGGCAGTGTTTTTTGAGTTTCAAGCCATATTAGTAAATCAGAAGAAAATAGGGAAATCCTGTTGTAGCATTAAAATACAATTAAACCGCAATTCCATCTTTTTTTAATTGAAATATAGTTGATTTATAATGTGTTCATTTCCGCTGTACAGCAAAGTGATTCAATTACACATATATGTACCTTCTTTTTCATATTCTTTTCCATTATTATTTATCACAGGATATTGAATATAGTTCCCTGTGCTATACAGTAGGGCCTTGTTGTTTATCCATCCTGTATGTACTAGTTTGCATCTGTTAACCCCATACTTCCAATCCCTCCCCCACACCCCCTCCCCCTTGGCAACCACAAGTCTGTTCTCTATGTCTGTGAGTCTGTTTCTGTTTTGTAGGTAGGTTCATTTGTGTCATATTTTAGATTCACATATAAGTGATATCATATGGTATTTGTCTTTCTCTTTCTGGCTTACTTTACTTGGTATGATAATCTCTAGTTCCATCCATGTTGCTGCAAATGGCATTATTTTCATTCTTTTTTATGGCTGAGTGGTATTCCATTGTATATATGTACCACTATGGAAAACAATATGGAGAGTCCTCAAAAAACTAAAAGTAGAATTACCATATGATCCAGCAATCCCATTCCTGGTCATATATCCATCCTTTTAAATTGAGATCTAGAAAAGCTCAGAAGTCATCCTCTGTCATCTTGGTAATGGCAGATAGTCCATTGCATTCTCAGGCATTATTTCAATAATATCAGGTTAAAGGAAAGAAATAGCTTTGGTCTATTTCTGTGATTTAGTGTTATAATCCCAAAGACTATTATGGTGGTCTTAATTTTTATTATAGATGCTAACTTGTGGAAATAGTAATCCTTGAATAATTCCCTGAGCTATTTGACTGCTTTTTTCTGCCCGTTGAACTTGACCCCACCATCCATAGGAAGCGTTATAAATTTGTGAAGTTTCCTGTGAGTTGGACATTTTAATGAACCCCGCACAGCAGTGTCCCGTCAGTGGCCGGTTTGTCAGAGCTGGCGAGGGGAAATTTATCTCCCTGGCACAACATGCAGCACTGCTTTTCACCAGGGCTTGGACTAATTTCACTCTGCAGTTTACTGAATTAACACGGCTTGTCTTCCAACCTTTCGACGTGGGGACATCCTGTTCCCATCTTACTTGATTGCCGGCCTCCACTTCCTCCCCCAGGACCCCCAGGATTCAATCCACCTGGAGCCTTGGTAACCAAGTTCTGCCTTCTGTGTGATGGACGCTCCATCTTTCATGCAGGAGTCAGCTTTCCCTACTCTCCTAGCACCCCCCCCCCCAACTCACTGGTCAGCACCTGACCCCCCTCGTTTTGTTGGAAGAAAGAATAAACACTTGACAAATGAACTGTTTGTCATACATGCTCTAACACGGTGACAGTTAGAGAGGGCAGTACCTCCATCTGTCAAGACTTAAATGCTCATAGATCATTGGCTGGTACTTGGGCCAAGTGTTGGGTCACTCACAATTTCACCCACGGATACAGCAATTCTATGGGAAGATGACATACTTCTTTAGGTATTAAATCAGCCCTGGTGTAATTTGTCTGCCAGGCTCAGAGTGAAAGGAAGTAAAATACTAACGTTGTGTCACTGAATTACATCCTGAATTCTACAGAGGCTGCCATTTATCTCTCTGAGTGTACCGTGCTTTAAGAAAGACTGGGGGATGGAGGAGAAACAAAGAGTAGAAAGAGGCAAAAGGAGAAAAGGCGGGAGAAGAAGAATTTACATACTGAGCATTAGTCTAGAAATCTGTCTTCTATCACGTGGCCCAGGCCCAGCTCTCAGTTCATATGCTTCTTATCAGATTTTGCATTTCATACCCCTCCCCCATCTGACGCCACACAATGGCACTGATAAAATGGGAGCAAATTTCTTCTATTAGTGACTGACAGCAATTTGAGTGAAATGAAGTTGTACCATGATATTGTTATATATACAAGGTGCAAATAACCTAGTTTGAATAATCACAGCCTGTGTCCTTTTAAATGATTTTTTTCCCCACTTAAAGGAAAGCCTTTGATGTGATAATATTAATTCCCTCCATGCTGGAAGGAAGAGGGAAAAAAAGCTCAGAGAAGCGGAAATTAAATGAGTAATGCAATGTCAGTCAATCTTTTAAGCCAAGGCCTTATTAACTGCTAATCATTTTGTCATTTTGTCACTCAAAGTAATAAATTTGATAGGAAAGGACGGGGATGTCTTATGTTTACTTTTATTAGCTTTAAACAGAAACAGTTGTGGAGATATTACATTATCGAGACGTGTGGCATTTAAGTGCTTTCTGTTAAACGTAGCACCATTTTTCTTCCTCATCAGTGTCTGATGGCCATAATTTTGAATCATCTGGCTGTCTGAAAAAAAAAAAAAAAATCTATCCAGGCCTTGCCCAGAGTTCTGTCTCTGGAGTTTTATCAGGATTATACCAGGCATGTGATTGCATCTAATTTGTCAGAGGAGGCTGCTGATTTTGACAGTGGTGGCGCTGCTTCCTGAAAGGGACATTCACGCTTCTGCTGTCACTTTAAGAACCGTGAACTTTGGAACATACCAGGTTTATCATCGGCTCTTCCCACGCTGAAACTCAGGATGGCAGCTTTGTGGACGTTATGTCAGGGTGTTTTGTCTCGTGGAAGTTATCCAAGAAAGCATCTGAGGTGGCTCACTCTGGACAGGAGAGCAATAAAATGTGGGGTGTGCGTGGGACTAACACACACTGTGCTGTAGGTTAGGGCGGGTCCGCGGCCCCGGCTGGTGCTACCTGCTCAAGACCTGAGGTCTCTCTTTCTAAATCTCAGTGCCTGCTGACATGGTTACAGTCTGAGCAGTCCAAAGCAAACCTGTGGACCCCATCCAAGGACACCTCCTGACAGCCAGGCCACTTCCCTGCAGAATGTGACTCTAAGGGGCATGACGGGAATCAAAGTATGAACTGAAATTCATGAGACCCCACCTGCCCTTTGCTCAGGATCCAAGTGAACCCAGAACTTGGAGGTATAGGGCTGAGTAGAAACACATCCTCTGTTCCAGCTAATAGACACCCCTAAAGCCATATGTGGGGTGAAGTTCTGTTCTTCGCTGGGTGTGGGCAACGTTCACGAGCTACCTGGGCATCGCTGCCGGAGTTTCCAGCATGCAAATGCCATCACTGGACACAGCGGCCTGCGGTGACCCGGTTCTAACACGCAGTTGGTTGAATTCACTAGCTTCTAAAGGAAGGAGGTGCAGACAGGGTGAGGGGCTCGGGGTGAGCTGTGGTTGGTCCATTTTCTCTCCTGTTGGTTTTGTCCTCGAACCAGCCCTCCTGCCTGTTCCCAGAATCAACTAAAGCACTCTTTCTGTTTGTAACACTGAGGAGTTTCCCGTATCTTATTGTATGGTGAGGCGTCTATGGGAACGATTTCCTGAGGAAGTTTCTAGTGGCTTTTGCCAGTGAAGCAAGTCTGAATTGAAAATTTGAATTGCTAAACTGCTACTCATTTCTCTAAGAAGCTGTGGGACATATTTGGAGACTTTTTTCTTTCTCTCCCTTGAGAGTTAAATCAAAGATACAAAAGTGGTTTTTACTCTTATATGCATAATCTTTTGGGGGTGAGAAGAGCTTATCTGATCATTTTAAATATCTTCATCTTTCACCCATCCGTTTATAACCAGCAGAAAAACACGAATGGATTTTGACTGGGAGAAGTGTTGAACGGCTACTAATGAAAACATTGCTCAGGAAATATTTTGTAAAATGCTAATGCCAGGTCATTGTGTGCCCCACTTCTTCTGGAAAGATGTGGTGGTGGCTCTCTCTTCATTTCCCCCTTGCTGTGTTCAGTCTCTCACTTAATAACATGGAAAACTGTTACTCTCTTGTCAGCAGGATGGACCAAACCCCAAGCCCTGGCTGCAAGAAAACTACAATCTTCCGCTGGAGAAAACACATAGTTTAAATACTGCTGGAAAATAATTGATCACAGATATTTATCCTAGATGTTTTATTTCATAGGACATCCATTTAAGACAGAGGCATCATTTTTGTAACTTGTAGTATTTTGCTATCTTTTGAACATCTGAGTTTAATCCTAGCATCCGTTTAAATATACCTAAGGACTAATTTCAATCAAGATAAGAACAATGTTTTTGCCACTTCCAGTCTAAATGTTGAAATAAGAATCACACCACTCTCTCTCTTGAAATTCAGTTGTAAAATCTATGACTGGATACACAGAACTCATGAGAAGTCACTCAAATTTGACATTCTTTCCACATTAATGTGAATGATTTCCCCCTTCCCTTTACTTACATCAGTCTTTGCCCAGAACTGGTCCAATGGTCAGATGTGTGCCATAAAGGGAATTTCTTCATTAGGTGACACAATCATATGTATAGCTAAGAAAGGATGATTTATTCTTTACTGATAGTCATTTTTATTAGACACCCACTCCACTCCAACACACTAGGTATGGAAAACACATCCTGCAGGAAAAGGCATAAAAGAAGTGGTTATGAAACATCAGGGATCTGAAGGTGCTGTGTTCTCAGAAGTGCTCAGCATGCTGAACTGTGAAGATCATCACATGATCTCTTGCTCCTGGACACAGCTGGACAGAGCGCCACCCACCTGTGGGCCTGAGCATCCAGGCCACAAGGAGATGAAAGGTGAACGCAGACAAGTGAAGGGTCCCAGGACCCGCGGGTGACCTCCAGTCCACGCCCCTCTTGGTAAAAGCTGGTATTGGTTCTGGAGTCATAGGCCATCTTGGCTGGGACCTGGCACCTCAGCTCCCTTGCTCGGGAACCACTCAGCTCTCATGCCACTTCGTCTCTGTCCAAAGTGTGTGATGCTGTCCAGTGTTCCAGGCCCACATGCTTGGTATGTGTAGATCCCTTGGCAGTGGGGCTGGAGGGACTTTTCTCTGGAAACCTCTCTCACTCTCCACACCCTTCATTGGCAGTGGGTAGATAATACACTGGTATTTAAGAAATTCTCATTCATAGTGTTTATTTACAAAATCAAGACATTAAAGACACACTTGAACTCTCTTTTCAGGAGCTTAAACGATATTCAAAGGGTAGAAATACCTTTTCAGACATTGGCTGACATATACAATCTCCTTGTTTGCCTTTGCCAATTGAAATAAAGACAAAATGAGGTTAAAAAAAAATGACTTTCGTTATATTGGGGGAATTTTGTGTGTGTGTATTTGTGTGCAAGTGTGTATTTTAACTGAATCAACACCCTATAAAATATTGTTTAGTGTATCTGAAGGTTCTTTAAAAACCATTATGACCACTGAATTTGTAATGAAATGGAGCTCCCCTTTTAAGAAATTGTTATGTGACCCACAAGCAGCTGCAGGATACCCTCAGTGATCTTGACCTTGTCCCCTAACTTCAGCGTTGGTTTCCTCACCTGAAATTGAGCTGATTGTTGGACTCATAAGGAACAAACCCAATAAGGAAGCCCAGATGGCTGCATGCACGCAGGGCAGTGTTCGTTTTCTGTTGTAGCATCATGACTGTGCTTTGGCACAAGTTGGGTCTCTGGCGGAGGCTGGGCTGGCTTCAGGGCCCTGAGTGCTGGGTCTCAGGTCTTCACTCCTCACTGGTTTCCCACTGACCACCAGATGCACATGACGACCCTTCAGTCACTGGGTACAGGAGGGTGACAGTTCTCAGCAATGGTGAGGGGTGTCCAAGACATTAGAGTCTCTGAAGTGTGTGTGTGAGTGTGGGTGAGTCACTTGAGAAACAATCCTTTGATCCTCCAGAGATGCTCACATTCTCCTAAGAATGGGCTTGCCCCATCCCCTAGAACTCTGCCTGGTGGTGGTGGTCATCTTCTTATGGGAAGAAGAATGGGGGTACAAAATATGTATCACTGCAAAGAACACATTGATGGTCTTCGCTCCTTTTTATGAATTCAGAGTGAATCACGGTCCATCAAGCCATCCTTGAAAGAAGGTGGTTTGATTAATAAGCACCAATTCTATCAATGGCCTACAGGGGTTTTCAGCTGGGTCTTCATAAGAGTTAAGCCTCTTTGCCAATACAGTCATTTTAGCATGGATTCTAGGTACTTATTTCTGCCATGGGTGAGTAGTCAAGCTAGTTACATGGCTTTATATAAACGAATCCGATGGTGAGTTTCTCTGTGTGTATTTGTTTATTGGTCGATGATTGATTGATTGGTCAGCTCTAATCCTGATATGTGTTCCTGCCCTGCAACCGTGGAGACAGATCTTAGACCCCCTAACTTGAATGCCCTCTGCACTCAGCACAAAATCATGGAGCAGTCACCCCAGGCAGGATACCTTCAGACAGCTGAGATTTGGAAAACATACTTGATACTCTTTCCAACCCCACATAAGAGATAAATTGCGTGCAGCAGGCAATCACAGATCTCCATGTGTATCTGTCAGCTCATTGCTTATTTGCTATTTCATCTAGAACCTGCAGCTGGTCTCTTTAGCCATACTTTTAGGACTCAAGTGGTCTGAAATAAATTATCATCCAATTAACCCACACCAAATTACAGTTTGTATTTAGTAACAGAAATCATAAGGAAAAGAATCATCCAACATAAACACAAATTACATGCACACTTTAATTATGACAGGTTACAAAATGCATAAGGGATATATATATATATATTTTTTTTTCCTATGACAGCCACTATTCATTCTTGAATTATTTACAAAATACTAATATCAATTTGCATTTAAATGATATGTTTCTTATGAAGAGCTCAATGTGATATGTGTGTGTTTATGTACATACACACATAAATTGCAACTATTAATTCTGTACTAATATAAGAGTAAATATATTTTCTTTATGGAACATGCTGATAGTGACTACTACCTTTATGCACATTTTAAATGGTGGGATTCTTGGGCTTTAAGGAATAAAATGATGTGTCCAAACCCGTATTGCATGTCCGTGGCAGAACCAGAAAAGAGGACAGGGCTTGGTTTCTACTGTCCAGATCCTCCTTGCTTTGGACTCAAGAAACATCCTAGTCAGGTTGATCCTGGCTGATTCACAGGATACAGTCAAGCTTGGCTCTCAGCCATTGCAGATTTGAGGAAAAAAACAGCAACAGCATAACTCTTACATGTATCTTTCTTCATTCTCCTGAACCTCCCAGAAAGCATGAAGTCTCATATATGACATCATCCAGCTTCAACCTTTATGGGCTGAAAAGATCAGAAATGACTTTTTTTAGGGATCAGTGAACATTTGTTTCCTCTGCTCAATTTCCCTCTTTTGAGATGCTTATTCAAACTGAATGTTGAAAGCAACAGAAACAAGGCTAACATATTGAAAGCTGCCAATTCTAGCTGGCAACATCTACCCATGAAATACCATTTCTAAATTGGAAAACTGGGCAGAGGTTTAGCTGTGATTAGAGCAGTTATTCGCTTTAAACAGCTTAACCCCCAAGTACCATATGCTCTTTGCCAGCCCCTCCCTCTGGGTTGGAGGGTCTGTGGCCTGAGGGTTAGTAAGGAAGGGACAGAGGTGCCCCTCTTGGGTGCATATGCATTCGTCACCAGCCCCATTGTGAGCATGTCCAGGCTGTGTCCAGCACTTCTTTAACTTCTAAGGTCATTGCAGGCTGAGTCCAAGAGGAAGAAGTGCTGTAGAAAGGAGCTAAGTGTTCAGATGTTGTAACCTTCAAACTGCATGATTATTGGGGTAATAATCGCATAGGGAACTACCATGGAGACATAACGTGTTTATCAAACTCACCTCCCTGCCTCACTTCTGAGCTTAACAGGTCAACATTTCTATATTCACATGAGAACTTTGTTACCCATGTATTCAAATGCCATTTTGGAGGGAGTGTGATTTCCCATAATAGGAAGCAATGGAGTAATAAGGTGACTTGACTTGACTGAACTGGTTCCAAATCTCCAACTTCAAATAGTCAACCAACCCCTCCTGCCCAAAGACTTTGGATAAGAGAGTATTCACTCACACATACCATTCCCAGGCACAGGGAAACAGCAGCTGGCAGTGGCTTTAGACTTTGAATCTGAATGTCCACGTGTCTGTTTATGTTGTTTAACAAGCGACAACACCTTGTGCATTTGCTGAGTTGGGTATTGATAAACTTCATGCATGACTTGGATCTAAATCTCAGTACTCAGAAGAGGAGACCCACTGAACATATTCAACCTTTAAATATAAGGTGTATGTTTCATATGTGTACAAAAAGTGTATGATTTTCCTTAGGAACAGAATTTTCTCCTTCCAGTTTATCACACAGGTAGAGTTTACCCTCCAACTCTAAGTCTAGCAGGAGATTCTCTCTGGTGTATGCATGGATTAACAAATGGCAATCTGCAAATGCCCACCCTGGGTTTCTCATTTGCAGAGTAAACTAGCAACGTAGGCCATGGAGTGAATGCTCAGCAGCCCTTCTATTTTTCTCTCAAATAAAGAAATGAACTTCAGCCCATGTTTGAATTAACAACAAAATATGTGAATAGTTGCTCTACTCCTAACCTCAGAATCATTTTCCTTTAATTCCTCAAGGAAGAAGGGAGGGTAAAATAGGACTTGAATACAATGTTTCTCCCTGTTCCCTCCTTAGCAATCTGTGAATGGGTGGAGATAGATCACTGTCTCATAAAATTTTCACAACAGGGTCACTTAGGCACTCAAAAACAACCAGTGACAAGTTTCCTGATTGCACACATTTAATATCAGTGTAATGTCACACAAATAAATCCTAAATTTCTGCTTCTGTCCCTGCCCTAAGGTCAGTATGATTTAATTAATTATCAGAGCTATACTCTCATTAACATCTTCTAAGTCATGGTGACTTTCCTACAAACTGAAATTTTTTTTTTCTAAATACTTGCTGTATTTGGAGGGTTCCTAACTCCCTTGCCCAAACAGTACTGGAATCTCACAGTGGCTGGAAAAGTCTCAGCTCAGACCTGCATTCCCAGCTCTCATTCTTACACAGCTCTAGATGGCAATGTCACCAGGGTGGGGATGCTCATGACTTTATTAAAACCCTGACATGTAAATAAGATGGCACAGCATGGCAACCACTGAGCTGCCCTTCTGATTCCCCTCCAGCTTCCTAGAGAAGAACATCTTTTCCCACAATTAAAGAACCAAGGGGAAGAGAAATACTCCTCTCACCATAGCATCTGTGCCTTTCTGAGTGCCGGTTAGAAGTGGATTATTTACCATCAGCTGTTCCTTCTGGCCAGCAGAAGCTGTTGGAGGAGTGGGTTTTAGACATTACAATGGGCAGGTTTGCATATTGATCTTTGAAGGTCCATTAGCTCTCCACTGAATACTGCTGACAGCACAGATGGATGCCTCTTTAAGCCACGTCTCAGAGGAAACCACTTGGGGACTCTGGCTATCGACTTGCAGTGGTGGTGGTGTCCTGCCAGAGGGCAGAGCACTTTCTGCTCCATCCACCTCTTTTCCTTCCCCTTCCTCATCTCCCCCATCCCCTGGTCCTAGACCCTACCCTTCTCCCTCTGTCCCACTTCTCACCCCTTTTTATTTGATTTTTACCCTGTCAATTCTTAAATTTTCTGTTCTCTGAAATGGTGTATCTTCCTCACTTGGATGTGCAGGTACAGCTTGGAATGGCTCTCGTATGAACAGCAAAGGTTTATGAAGCTTCTTAATGACCCATATTTTTGGCTCATTAAGAAAGCTATTATCACATAATGCTAAGAGAACTAAAATGAGATTTTTCAAGTCATAGTGTAAACTTACTTTATTATTTGGTGATTTTGGTAGATAAGAAAGTCTAAATTAATGTATGAGTTTTAAAAAGAAGGGAAAGAGAATTCTAAGTCATTGACCAGCACTTTAACAAGTAAAAGATGGGGAAACTAAGAATAAATCTATTAGAGACTCTGCCCTCATATGGATGTGTGCCTGAGCTGCCCCTGATCAATTAAATATTCCCTTATCTGTTTGGGAGCAAACACCAGGAAGTGATGGAGTGACTCTGTCACTACACACAGATGACTGCTCACTGCCGCCCACCGGCATCCCATGCTCTATCAATACATCGGAAACGTAATTTGTATTAACAGTTGTTTCTTTAATTAAGATCTCCTCCAAATCTTTCTCATTGATTCATGCCATTAGCTTATTGACTAGGCATCTTGAGCTGGGAAGGCACATTTCTGACTGCACATCTCTGGGTTACAGGGACAACCTTTGGAAGGCCAGCAGAACTAGACCTCAGAAGCCAAGTTGTAGTTCGTATATTTTAATTTAAGGGTACTTTCATGGTGAGTGCATTGGAACCCGAGGAAACAACCTAACATGTTAATTTTCAAATGGTTACTGAGACCTACAATGACCAACACACTTATAAAACCCAATTTAGAATTAGCTACCCAGAGCATAAAGCTTGACAGTTATAACTTTAAAAGTGCGTTGCTGACCCTTTGACTTGAGTGAGGCATAAAAAATATACAAACCTATTTGTGGGGTTTTAAAATTTTAAATAAAATATATCTTTGCTTCTTATTAAAACACAATTAGAATACATTTTAATTAAATTATAGAGAAATATGTAAAATTTAAATCACACCAACAAAATGAACATAGAATCAAATAATCGCCTGATATCTTGGTGAGAAAACATTTTCTAAGGAAGAAAACCAGCAATATATCTCAGAAAAACACATATATAGCAGCAATAAAATTAAAAGAGAAAGACTAACTCTGAAGATATCTCTGTAACAAATGTGACCATAGAAATATCTTTACTATACAAAAGCTACCTGTAAGATCATCACTAAAATCCCCAATATAAAATGGAGAAAATAAAATGAAGATACATTTTACAGAAGAGAAAGTGAAAAATGGTAATAAGCATAAAATTAATTTTGCCAGTGATAAAAATAAATCAAAACAAAATAAACTATCAAGATATCAAGTTAATAAAGCATGTACATTATAATACTCAGTACTGGAAGGGTTTGGTAATATAGCCTCTTCTGGAGATTGTTGGTGTAACAATTGACACATTTCTTAAAATCAATTTAGCAATGTATCCATAAATTTATACATGTAAAAAATTCATACGTATACAAGTAAAAGCAGTAATTTCATTTCCAGAAATATGTTCAATGGAAATAATCAAGAGAGTATTTCTATTCAATGATTTTATTGTAGCATTATTTTTAATAGAAAATCTGAAAAGATATAAATACAAAAATAAGGGAATAGTAAAATCAACATGGTAGAGTTGAAATAGTGACCATTAAAATATTTTCCAAGAAATTTCAATAACCAGGTATAATTAGTGAAAACCAGTAGGTTTCTCAGTAGGAAAAACACTAAGAACCAAGTTTGAATATATTTCCCACAATGAAAGCATATTTTTAAAAGTAAGAAAAATTAAAAAAAAAAATGTCCTAAGGGGACGTTTAGCATGAAAAAGCAGCTTTGGTATAAACTTAAGAAGAAAAGCAATTGTGTGTTGAAATCCCCCTCCTTTTTTTTCAAATATGATTATGGTTGGTTCCGTTATCCAGGGACTTTGTTAGGGACTATAATTTTAGTGTATTTGGAGATAAGAAAATCACACGGGCAAAATAAAGAAAATAGTAACAGTCAGCAATTATCGAGCCTTTATTTTGTGCCAGGCACTGTACTAAATTCTTAAATTATAGGGTCTGAATTAATCCACACAACAAGCTTTTGAGGTAAGCATTACCATTTATAGCTAAAATGTTTCTTAGTAAAGGTTACGGTGCCAGTGGTTCAGCCCAAATCCTTTGTCCACTTGGATTCTTCTCCCCGTATCTGCCTCCTAAGTGTTTTGTGTGTGACCTGTCATTTGATCTTCACAGGGTCCTTGGAAGGGGAAAAAATTATACTTATGTCACCAATAAGATAAAAAAAAAAAACAAAAAACAGAGGCTTTGGGGATAAAAGAATTGGTGAGGAGGTAAGTCCTATCCAGTGCCCCCCACGGTTGTCCTACAGACAATGTAAGTCAGGGTAAAATGCTGCAGAGCATCCTCACCCCAGGACCATGTTTCATCCCAGCTGGTGCACTGCAGAAGCCCTGGTGGACGCTCACTGAGAAAGACAGAGAGAAAGAAGGTGGTGGGAGGGGGAGGGGTAGGGGAAAATTCAGCAGAGTAGAATGGCGTGTTCTGAATTACAGGATGTTCCTCTCCTTTGCCATTTCATATTTATGTCCCTGGTATCAGCACCTGCACAAGCATCTCTAGGGTAGGCACCTTGTTTTATTCAATAGCCTACATGTTGTGTTAATAGGACAGAGTAGATCCTCAAAACTACTTTGGATATGTTGATATATGGTTTCACGTTTCTTAAAGTACCAGGACATAGGACTCCACTACCAGATGTGGTTATGATTTTGCAGCAGCTTATGTTACATCACGTACATGGAAGATATTGCTAATAGTTCCTCCGGAATCAGAAACCAGACACCCTAAAAGAACCTTAACTTTCTTTCTCCCCGGGGGTGTAACATCTCCTACATACAGCCTGAAACATCTCCTAAACAGAAAGCACCATGAATTCAAGCGAGCCCCCAGGCAGTGAAGTATCCTCTGTCCAGGAAGAGTGGGGAGGGGTGGGTGGTATACGGGTCCCCATTGAACAAAAGGGGCAATTTTTTCATTGCTGTTCGTCCATGAAAGTGCAACTGTGAAGGCTACCTGCCTGAGCAACAAATTCTTCGCCAAATTCCTCTTCAACATCATCTAAATTACACCTCCTGGTCTCCCATCCTGATGCTGTGCTCACACCTGCTACCTGCCTTGCGAGAGCTGCCTCCACGCTGAGCCTGTGTGTCCTCGTCTTCCCAGGTTTCATAGTTTTCAACCAATGTTTACATCGAAATTCAACATTTAAATATTTGTTTCCTTTTGTATTTAATTTTATTTAATTAACGTTCCTGATATACATGACATTAAGTGATTATCATCTCCAGACTTTACATAACAAACTATTATATTTTGCCAAGAAATCTGGTGTTTATTTCTGCAATTCCTCTTTCTTCCTCTGCCCTTTCTCTTCTCTGGTCTCTCTCTTCCCCTCCTCCAGAGCCTCACACACAGAAACCACCCCCGCACACTCAGCTGGCCCATCAGAGACTAGTGTCAATGTTTTTTCTCTTGTAAGACATCCCTGTGAACCTGTTTAGTGCCATAAGATGCAATTATTCAGATAGGAGGTCTTTTCTTACATGCAGCAACAAGGTGGCTTATCTCCTTTTGGTGTATGAAATCCACATCCGTGCTTGTTATAAATGAGTGAGGCCAGATAGCAACTTTCCCAAACAATGACTCAAAAATAATATTCTCCCTTTGTAGATACAGGATGAGCCAAGACAGCAAGTCAGTTGTTTTTTTGTGTTTTGTTTGTTTGTTTGTTTTTTTAAGCAGAATAACTTAAAGAAAAAGAAAAAATGAAAACAAATCTCAAGAATAGCAACAGTGAAATTAGGGGCCAAGTGACATACAAGAAAACGACCGAAGGTTAAAAAGTGCGTAAAAAAATTAGCAAAAATGGCCCTGGAGAGATTTAAGTAGCTCAGTCTTCCTCCTGAGGCTTGTGGCTTTTTCTAACACAAAGCCCCAGATACCTCCTTCATCATCCATTCAGTCAGCTAAAACCTATAGACAAAGGATCATTCTGTCAAGACTAGAACTCAGTCAGTCTTTAAATTCTGACTTATAAAAGCAACTCCAATCATTTTCAACTTTATTGATACAGAACACTCTGTATTTACCATCAGAGGAAGAATTGTTGGAGTTTTAAGATGTTAAGTATTAACCAGACTAGTACTGGCTAAAATCCATGTGTTTGCTATGTATATGTATATCAAATCACCATGTTGTATATCCTAAATATATATAATTTTTACTAAAAAGTTTTAAATAAACAAAAACAAAATCAAAACAAATCTATGTATTTGGATAGCATAGATTACAAACCAAGAGAGGAATAATTTGAAAATGATTGTACAATGCCTATAGGTTTGGTGTTCTTAATGGATATAATGTATCGATCGTCTATATCTTATGGATATAGTTATGATACTCTTAATGGATATAAACGTAAAGAGTTCAGTATAAGTTGAAACTGTCCAAACTCAAAAGTAATCCAAATATATAGTATTTGTAATGGAGACATTTAAATATCAGCTTCTAAGACCTTTCCCCCCAGCCAGGTCTAAGGAAGATAAGGCGACAGATGACGACATTATTATTAATAAGAGCCACCATTTGCTGACCCTTCTAGGGGCAGGGGTCCTACCAGTTACCCTGCATGGTTACTAGCTTTAACCCTCACAGCACCCTTCATGCAAACCCATGCAAGATTGTTAAGGGTTATATTCACCTAAGAGATAGGTATGGGCAACAGTGTACTTAAGCTAGCAATTAAAGAGTGGATGCTATTATGCATGATTTTACATGACATAGATTCAGAGACTCAG
Source organism: Balaenoptera physalus (assembly GCF_965194825.1). Taxonomy (NCBI): domain Eukaryota; kingdom Metazoa; phylum Chordata; class Mammalia; order Artiodactyla; family Balaenopteridae; genus Balaenoptera; species Balaenoptera physalus. The sequence continues at coordinate 174,670,960 of NC_138890.1, forward strand.
GCCCCAGTCTCCAGGAACCATGCTCTGCAACTTTAACCACCAGGCTGCACGACTTCTCCTGTGAATCTTCTCCCTCCCCCTTCACAAGGCTGCCTTTGGGATGACATCATGATGGAGAAAATAGAACACACAATTCTGTGTGTTCGCTTATTTTACACACTGTTTGAAACTTTTTTCCACAAAACTAAACCACTTCTATAGAAATGATTTGATAAGGCTCCAAAAAGTCGTGAGTGAATCTTGATGCACTGCTGACTGTCAGGGAGTCTAAATTCTATGCTCCTTTGGCTGGAGAAATAAGAAAACTTTGGAATCATTGTGGAAGCACTAAATAGGAGCAAAACTGATTGAAAAGTGAAAATCCAAATAGAATATTCACAGTGCATATGAGTTTTTTGAAAACGATTTGCAAGGCTATTATAAAACATTAAAATCACATTGAACGCTACAAATGGCATAGATTTATTTACAAGATATGGCAGTAGATTAAAACAATCATTCTACTTTTATGACATTAATTCAGTATCCCATAGTGGTAACTTCAATGAAAATGAAATCTATTCAATATGTTAGCATTTTATGGACAAAATAATTTGTTACATATAGAGTGACCAGCCTCCCTAGTTTTTCCTGGACTTCACTGGGATTAGCACCGAAAGTCCCATATCTGTGCCAGCTGGGATGGAAGGTCATCTTAGTTGATTGTGAAATTAATTAGAAAGGAAAAACTATTTAGATGTTCTTATAATAGAGATGAGATGTATCTAAGTGTGCACTGAGGCCAACTATCAGAGACACTTTGGATGATGTGGTCTTTCATCTGAATATTGAAGGAAAATTAGACAAAAAGAAAACTACAGGTCAATATCACTGATGAACATAGATGCAAAAATCCTCAACAAAATACTAGCAACAAGAATCCACAGCACATTAAAGGGATCTTACACCGTGATCAAGTGGGGTTTATCCCAGGAATGCAAGGATTCTTCATATATGCAAATCAATCAATGTGATACACCATATTAACAAATTGAAGGTTAAAAACCATATGATCATCTGAATAGAAGCAGAAAAAGCTTTCGACAAAATTCAACACCCATTTATGATAAAAACCCTCCAGAAAGTAGGTATAGAGGGAATTTACCTCAACATAATAAAGGCCATATATGACAAACCCAAAGCCAACATTGTCCTCAATGGTGAAAAATTGAAACCATTTCCACTAAGATCAGGAAAAAGACAAGGTTGTCCTCTCTCACCACTATTATTCAACATAGTTTTGGAAGTTTTAGCCACAATTATCAAAGAAGAAAAAGAAATAAAAGGAATCCAAATCGGAAAAGAAGTAAAGCTGTCACTCTTTGCATATGACATGATAGTATACATAGAGAATCCTAAAGACTCTACCAGAAAACTACTAGGGTGAATCAATGAATTTGGTAAAGTAGCAGGATACAAAATTAATGCACAGAAATATCTTGCATCCTATACACTAATGATGAAAAATCAGAAATAGAAATTAAGGAAACACTCCCATTTACCATTGCAACAAAAAAGATTAAAATACCTAGGAATAAACCTACTTAAGGAGACAAAAGACCTGTATGCAGAAAACTATAAGACACTGATGAAAAAAATTAAAGATGACACAAACAGATGGAGAGATATACCATGTTCTTGGATTGGAAGAATCAACATTGTGAAAATGACTATAATACCCAAAGCAATCTACAGATTCAGTGCAACCCTTATCAAACTACCTATGGCATTTTTCACAAAACTAGAACAAAAATGTTCACAATTTGTATGGAAACACAAAAGACCCCGAAGAGCCAAATTAATCTTGAGAAAGAAAAACAGAGCTGGAAGAATCAGGCTCCCTGACTTCAGACTATACTACAAAGATACAGTAATCAAGACAATATGGTATTGGAACAAAACCAGAAATATAGATCAATGGAACAGGATAGAAAGCCCAGAGACAGACCCACACACATATGGTCACCTTATTTTTGATAAAGGAGGCAAGAATATACAATGGAGAAAAGACAACCTTTTCAATAAGTGGTGCTGGGAAAACTGGACAGCTACATGTAAAAGAATGAAATTAGAACACTCCCTAACACCATACACAAAAATAAACTCAAAATGGATTAAAGACCTAAATGTAAGGTCAGACACTATAAAACTGTTAGAGGAAAACATAGGCAGAACTCTCTATGACATAAATCACAGTAAGATCCTTTTTGACCCACTTCCTAGAGAAATGGAAATAAAAATAAACAAATGGGACCTAATGAAACTTAAGAGTTTTGCACAGCAAAGGAAACCATAAACAAGAGGAAAACATAACCCTCATAATGGGAAAAAATATTTCAAATGAAGCAACTGACAAAGGATTAATCTCCAAAATATACAAGCAGCTCATGCAGCTCAATATCAAAAAACAAACAACTCAATCCGAAAAAGGGCAGAAGACCTAAATAGACATTTCTCCAAAGAAGATATACAGATTGCCAACAAACACATGAAAGGATGCTCAACATCACTAATCATTAGAGAAATGCAAATCAAAACTACAATGAGGCATCACCTCACACCAGTCAGAATGGCCATCATCAAAAAGCCTACAAACAATAAATGCTGGAAAGGGTGTGGAGAAAAGGGAACCCTCTTGCACTGTTGGTGGGAATGTAAATTGATACAGCCACTATGGAGAAGAGTATGGAATTTCCTTAAAAAACTAAAACTAGAACTACCATACGACCCAGCAATCCCACTACTGGGCATATACACTGAGAAAACCATAATTCAAAAAAAAGTCTTGTACCACAATGTTCATTTCAGCTGTGTTTACAATAGCCAGGACATGGAAGCAACCTAAGTGTCCATCAACAGATGAATGGATAAAGAAGATGTGGCACATATATACAATGGAATATTACTCAGCCATAAAAAGAAATGAAATTGAGTTATTTGTAGTGAGGTGGATGGACTTAGAGTCTGTCATATAGAGTGAAGTAAGTCAGAAAGAGGAAAACAAATACCATATGCTAACACATATATATGGAAGCTAAAATAAAAAATGGTAATGCAGAACCTAGGGACAGGACAGGAATAAAGACACAGATGTACAGAACGGACTTGAGGACACGGGGAGGGGGAAGGGTAAGCTGGGACGATGTGAGAGAGTGGCATGTACTTATATATACTACGAAATGTAAAATAGATAGCTAGTGGGAAGCAGCCACATAGCACAGGGAGATCAGCTCAGTGCTTTGTGACCACCTAGATGGGTGGGATAGGGAATGTGGTAGGGAGATGCAAGAGGGAGGACATATGGGGATATATGTATATGTATAGCTGATTCACTTTGCTATAAAGCAGGAACTAAAACAGCAATGTAAAGCAATTATACTCCCATAAAGATGTTAAAAAAAAAAAAAAAACAAAGATGAGAAATGAGCTTGAGGCAGAAAGGGAAGCATGAGCTCAGAACTGGCACATCCTGGGTAGGGCACAAAAACTGTTCCATTTCTGGAACAGCAAGGGGGCAGAATTCAGGTCATGAGAGGGTTTGTATGCCCAGGCCTGAGTTATCACAGCAGGAGTAGGGTGAGTACATGTCTTATAAAGGGCAGGGTTTTTTTGATCTTTTGTAGAATATAAGAAAGAAGCAGAGAAAGTTGTCTTCATTGGTTGGACGTCATGAACCAAGACAGGAAACCAGGAAGAGTGGCATGATTTTACAAGGAGGATCATATATTGTGTATTAGATGGACTGAGAGCTAGAGGTTTTCCATTGACCCAGTTAGAGGTATTTAGCAGGTTGACCATCAGGGGAGACATTGAAACCAGGGGTATGAATTTGAGATAACTGCAGAGAATCAATCAAGAGATTTGGATCAGATAGTCCAGAAAGAAATTCCAGAGAGAAGAAAAATGTGTTAGAAAGCTGAGGAAGACCTCTATTGATGTAGAACTATGGAAACCGTCAGAGGACTTTGAGAGTTAGCAATCTGACATGCAGCCCGTGACCTGGAGATGGTGATTGGGGTGTGGCTGTAAATAAGTGAACAAATTTGTTTAAAACTGGCATCTTTAACTCTGGAAATATAGTAATTAATGTTCAATAACCTGTTTTGAAGCTTAAGCATCATGCTAGGTGAAATGAGCCACTCAAACATTCCCTTGACCTCAAGAAGACCCCACCATTCATTCGTTCACTAAACACCAACACTCTGTCCTCATAATGCATGATTAGATAAACATTGGGACCATTATTCCTTGGCACTGAGGGAATACAAAGATGAGTATGACATAATGCTCCTTATTTAGGGGCTCATGGTGTTTCTGAGGGGAGTGTGCATTGAGGAGCGATCTATACACTGATAATGTAGGACACAATGTCCTTGTTATGACAGAGGAATACAGGTGTGCACATCCTGGGAGCACACAGACAAGGTTAATGAAGGACCCCTCCTGAAGAAGAGGTTACACAGGTGAAGAGTGGGGGGACTTTCTAGGTAGAGGGACCAACATTAGTGTAAAAGCTGAGAGAAGGAAGGAAAAGTAAGTGCAGATGGAAATTAGTGGTGGGAAGGAGACAGGGATGGGCAAATCTCTCCTCCCAGGTGGTCTCAATTTACTTAATCAGGAAACAGCACCGTGAATGTTGGGAACTATCGCTGGGCAAGAAGAAAAGAGATGCTGATACAAAATCCCTAAGGATTCTCTGAAATGTGGATCAGAGCTCAGTGACCTGAGCTGGGCACCTTGAGTGTTTAGATAGATCAGCATTCTTGTTGCCAACTACGCTAGACACACCATGCGAACCAAAAGGAATTTGGAGAGTGGTGTGTGTGCATCACAGGTGGTACTCGTGGTCAGAATACCCTCCGCGGCTGGACAAGTAGAGAGAAGTGAATGTAAGCGTTCTGCGAACACTGGGGGAGGATAATAGGTGAAGAAAAGTACTCATCATTTCCTATGTCTTTTGTGAAGATGGAGAATTAAAGGAAGAGCAGATGACTGCAAGGGAGTCCGCCAAGTCTATACTTGGCATTGAAGACTTTTTCTAGGTCCTGTAAAATTCCATTAACTACGGTTGCTAGAGAGTAATTTGATTTTCTTCCAGCTCATTACATGGTGCCCCTAAGGAGGTAACCCATAGAAAGATGCTTTCCCCACAGATAGGATTCTGCACATTTTCCCCAGATTTATAGAGGCTGAAAAATAAATAATCTAAATAAACAATGCAAGGAATCTATGTTAAATTTTTGATGGTGAGTACTGGATATTTTTGGCTCCAACTTATTGAAACTTTCTAAGAAGTTTTGATTACTGATGTTTGTTTAGGAAGTAAAATCAGTGATACGATTTAATATAATTCTCCACCTTTTATTCATATGCCCCTTAGATATCAACTGTTCTAGAAATCCTTTGTGCAAGTGTATGTGAAGCCAAAAGTGAATTAGTAGAATCCAAGTTTAGGCCAAATAAATTTTTGTTTATTCTTTGCTAAACAGGGTAATCAGTGGTATGAACTATTATTTCCTAAATAACACCAACCTGTCAAATGCTAGACTTTAACATTTCAAATCCCATTTAAGAAATGTATACACGGATGCAACTCTGCTTTCCATGGTATATAATTATAAAGTTGTTCCTTCGATACATCAATGTTGTTAGGGTGCATATCTTGGGTGATTTGAATAGATTGATATCTAGTACACTATATGATTATAAAATCTAGTATCTAACTTTTAAAGTCTTAAGATGAGAATGACCATGAATATTAAATTTTTTAGAATGTATCAAAGTACATTCAAGTTCAAGATTTATGGAAAACCCAGCCCAGAGAGATTCTAATTGGTTTGGTCTTAACAAAGAGAGATATCTTTTCTCAAGATAAAAGCTTCAAATGGCTGGTAAATCAAATTTGTAAGCCTTCCTGAACTTCTAAGAGCTCTTACAAATAAATATTTTAGTAAGCTAACCTTAAATGGATTAAAAACACATGGTCAAATTGTCCTTCAAACACACAGGACCTATTTTTTAAAGGAAAATATATTCAGCAAAATGCAGTTTAAATTTAACAGACCTATTTTAACACAAAGTATAGGATTTTGAAGAATTTAAACCATAACTCATTTCTCAGACTCAACACCCAAGGTTTTGGAAAATGAATCCATGAATTGATGATGACCAAAAGATGACATCAGACACCTTTCTGGAAGAACATGCCATAGAAACTGCTGTGTAAATGAATATACGCTGGGTGCTTGTACAAGGTGTGTCTGTTACTCAAACTTCCCAGAGCAACTTTCAGAGGAGAAGAAATTAATGACAATTATTTTTCTCCCACATGTGTATTTTTTAAAATAATAATTTAATAGATAATGAATATATCACCATAAGAGGTGAAATAGTTTGTATAATTAATCTGTCTAGGATAATTACAAGTATTTATTGTTACACAAGTCATTGTATAAGGGATTATGAAATTATAAGTTTAAAAAAATAACTTCTCCAGGAGTATCAAACAGAATGGTAGGGGCATAGTCCTCAGGAAAAGACCGAAACTCAGGATCCAAAGAAAGTATTTTAGCTAATATGCATAATGTCTTTCCCTTACCTTTGTCACTTGTCTCCTGCTTTCAGCTTTGTCGTCACCAATGTGTACACATCTGAAGCAATCTTTATCGACAGGTTAAACTCCTCACTATGACAGAGAGAAGACAGGAAAGGCCAGAATAGTTATGAATTTTTAATTAAATTACTGCAAAGCAAATTTCAATTATCACACCCAACTCTAATGATCACTTAGCATATTCAAGTTTTATTGGTTCACCCTCCCTCTCTCAGAGTTCTTAATTCTAGTAATTTGACGTAATGTGAAAGGTTTCATATGTCTTTATTAATGATATATTCTCAGTGATTTATTTTCTTCATAGACAAGACTACACTTAGTATATTAGCTCTGCTAGCAAATGTGTAATTTATGTGTAATTCCTTCTCTAGAAGATCTGGAACCACACTCCCCATTCCACCAGACACAGAAAGGGACCCAAAGACCACCATACAGTTAGCCAGATTTCTTCTCAAAATAAGAAATAGGAGATAAGTGTTGTTTCTGGTGTAACTGACCACCCCACATCTACGTGGAATGAAATCAACAACAAAAAATCAACACTCCAAATGCAGCCACTGGTTCCTTATTTGTGACACTGGAGAAGCTGTTAGCCCAAGTGAGAAGAGGAGATGGCTGTTCATCGTCAACATTCATCTTTTAAATACCATACATTTGGAGGATTTTTCTTAAGCTATTAATTTTTGTTAGCAAAGTTCCACCTCTCTCCTCCCATACAGGTGTCCTATTCAGTGATTTTTTATATCTACCTGTGAGTGAGGATGCTTCCCCAAGCCGTGCAGATGGTAGTTACATCTGTAGGTTGTGCAGTGAACAGGCTGATGGTGATGTGTCTGCTGTGTGTCTGGGACATGTGCACATTCAGGAGAATGAGATTCACCAGGGACACCAGTGCCCTGTGTCCTCTGGCCCTGTGACTTCGTGTTGATGCATTGAATGTATATGGCCTGAACTTCTGGACACCAATTTATATTTTTGGAAATAGGTGACTTCTGCAAGCACATTTTTTTCTCCTAAAATAAGTAAGAAAGCGAAAAACAAATACCGTAAGCTAGCACGTATATATGGAATCTAAAAAATAAAAAATAAATGGTTCTGAAGAACTTAGGGGCAGAAGAGGAATAAAAATGCAGATGTAAAGAATGGATTTGGGGCTTCCCTGGTGGCGCAGTGGTTGAGAATCCGCCTGCCAATGCAGAGGACACGGGTTCGAGCCTTGGTCTGTGAAGATCCCACATGCTGCTGAGCGGCTGGGCCGGTGAGCCATAATTACTGAGCCTGCACGTCTGGAGCCTGTGCTCCACAGCAAGAGAGGCCGTGATAGTGAGAGGCCAGCGCACCGCGATGAAGAGTGGTCCCCGCTTGCCACAACTAGAGAAAGCCCTCGCACAGAAACGAAGACCCAACACAGCCATAAATAAATAAATAAATAAATAAATAAAAATTAACGTGGATACTATCAGTTTTAAAAAAAAATGAATGGATTTGGGGACATGGGGAGGGGGAAGGGTAAGCTGGGACAAAGTGAGAGAGTGGTATTGACATATATATACTACCAGATGTAAAACGGATAACTAGTGGGAAGCAACTGCATAGTACAGGGATACCAGCTCAGTGCTTTGTGACCACCTAGAGGGGTGGGATTGGGAGGGTGAGAGGGGGATGCAAGAGGGAGGGGATATGGGAATATATGTATACGTACAGCTGATTCACTTTGTTATACAGCAGAAACTAACACGTCATTGTAAAGCAATTATACTCCAATAAAGATGTTAAAAAAAAAAAACTAAAAAAAAAAAACTAAAACCTACATGAAGTTTGAATGTTTAACTACTATTCAGAAGTAATCTAATAAAATTTAAGAAATGGATTCAGCACCCTTGACGTTTAATCTGTATGATGGGCGGCATCTATATTGCTAATTTAATCACTTTTTAAATCCAGAGGTTGGGAAACACAGCCTTAGATTCCAAGTTCTCCAACAGCAGAAGGGTATCCTATCCAAAATTATAATCCATAAACACCAAATAAAGGCTTAAAAACAGTAATGAATAACATGTTGATTGAAATAACTCAGTCCATTGAGTTACACCATTGAAAGGTCCACTATTACACCAATGAAAATTAAAAAGTAGAGTGGGAAGAAAGTAGGGTCAACAAGTGAAAGGGCCCTGGAGTTCTCATCTTATGTGTTATAGAAATAATAAAGGCTATTTTGTTCCTCATGTTGATAGGAAAAAAAATTAACTCATAGGCATCCTTTAGTTTAATAGTTAGGACTGTACCCTTGAAATCACTAGAGGCGAAAACAGCAAAGAAAATAACATCTAATAAAAATAAACCATAAGAGGACTTCCCTGGTGGTCCAATGGTTAAGAATCTGCCTGCCAATGCAGGGGGCTCTGGTTCGATCCCTGGTCCGGGAAGATTCCACATGCCACAGGGCAGCTAAGCCCATGAGCCACAACTTCTGAGCCTGCATGTTGCAACTACTGAGGCCCACGTGCTTAAAGCCTGCACACCGAAACAAAGAACAGCCCCCACTCTCCGCAACTAGAGAAAAGCCTGCACGTGGCAACGAAGACCGAGCATGGCCAATAATAATAATAATAAAATTTAAAAAACATAAGTGAAGATAATAATTCAAATGATCAGTTTTGAAAACAAATACAAAATGATTAACCATATCAAAAAATGAATTAAGCTCAACTAAAACCTGTTTACAAGAGACAACCCTAAAACTAAAATATATAGAAGAATTAGAATTACTGTAAAAGAAAGACTTAAGGAATGTATTAGCAAACAGAGTAGCAATATCAATGCCAAAGTAGAATTCAAATTTTAGAAAGGTAAGTGATACAAAGAGAATAATTTATATTGGTAAAATGTACATATAAAATGGTGACTAACTTCTCACCAAGCTTTACAGGCAAATGATGTAAAAAATGCATGAATAAAAACAGTTTGAAATATAAGAAAACTACACTTTTATGTATCAATTCTTTTATCTTACAAGAAATAGATAATGTGAGGTAACATAGACACAGTTCTATATTATGGAAAGAATAGAGAAGTAATTAAATTAATTTATTTACTGAGGTGAAATTTGCGTAGAGTAAATGAGGGGTTTGTAAGTGTATAATTAAACAGATTTTATGAATGCATGACACCGTTTGACCCACACCCTTGTCAAGATTTAGAACATTTCCATGACCTTAGAAATTTCTCTCATGCCTGCCACACACTCCATAGGCAACCACTTTTCTGATTTCTGTCAACATGGATTTACTTTGTATGTTCTTAAACTTGATATGAATATAATCATACAGTATATTCCCTATTATATCTGCCGTCTTTCACTCAATGCAAAGTTTGTAAGGTCTATCCATATTGAAATATGTATTAGACGTTTATTCTTTTTATTACTCAGTACTATAAGTATTGCATAAATATAGCAAATCTGTTTATCCATTCTCCTCTTGATAGCTATTTGAGTTATTTCCAATATTTGATTATTACGTATAAAGCCAAAATAAACATTCTTGAGCAAGTTCTTTGGTGGATACACGTTCTCATTTCTCTTGGGTAAATATATCGGGAGGAATTGCTGGATCAGAAAATAGCAGTAAGCTTAACTTTATTGGCAGTTGCCAAATATTATGCCGCAGTGCTTGAATATATACTAGATTTCCATTAGCAAAGTATGATGTTGGGCATGTTTTCATGGGCTTATTGGTCATTTAATCTATTTTCTTTGCTGGAATGTTCAAGTCATATGTCTATTTTTTATTGAGTCATTTGTTATTTTATAATTGGTTTATAAAACATCACTGTATAATATAGATATACATACTGTAAATATTTTGTCCTTTCTGTGACTGGACAGTTCATTCCCTCAAAAATATATTTTGATGGAAACAAGTTTTTAAATCTGGTGAAGTTCAAGTTATCAATTTATTTTTCTTTTGTGGTTAGTTCCTTTGTTTTCTTTCTAAGAAATATCTGCCTATCCTAAGGTCATGAAAATATTATCCTGTATTTTACCCTAAAAGCTTTATAGTTTTAGATTATGTTCAGGAATATGAGCCATGTCAAATTATTTTTTTGTGTAAGCTATAAGATAGGGGACAGGGGCTTCCCTGGTGGCACAGTGGTTGAGAATCTGCCTGCCAATGCAGGGTACACGGGTTCGAGCCCTGGTCTGGGAAGATCACACAGGCCGCGGAGCAACTGGGCCCGTGAGCCACAACTACTGAGCCTGTGCGTCTGGAGCTTGTGCTCTGCAACAAGAGAGGCCGCGATAGTGAGAGGCCCACGCACCGCGATGAAGAGTGGCCCCCACTTACCGCAGCTGGAGAGAGCTCTAGCACAGAAACGAAGACCCAACACAGCCATAAATAAATGAATGAATGAATGAATGAATGAATGAATAAATAAATAAATTAATTAAAAAAAAAAGATAGGGGACAGTGTTTTATTTTTAATGTATATTTATCCAGTTCTTTTGTGTTTTCCACAGGAAAATTTATAGATTTAGATTATACATATGAGTCTATATTTTTTGGAAAGATTATGTGGATGTATTAAGTAAGAAGTGATGTCCAGTGTGTGTGTGTGTGTGTGTGTGTGTGTGTGTGTGTGTGTGAATAAAATACACAGTTTCTCCAGCATCGTTTGATGAAAAGATTCTTCCTCATTGAAATATCTTGGTACGTTTGACCATATGTGTGCATATTAATTTCTCTTATCTTTTCTGTTCCATTAACCTAAGCATCTATTCTTACACCAGTGAGACTTGATTGCAGTAGTTTATACTTAGTCATGAAATTAAATAGTCTAAGTCCTCCAATTATATTCTTCATTTTTAAAAGCTTCTGGTTACTACTATTATTTTTTTAGAGGTTTTCTTTTTGTATATAAGACACATAAATCAATTAAATTTGAGGACACAGTACAAAAAAAAATTCAGTTAATTCATTTGACAATGCTGTTTACGTTCATAATGTCACTTTTTGTTGTTGTTTTGTTTCCTAATAATAGTCGTTTGCATTTCCACAAAAATTTTTGAAATCAATTAGTCAAATTTCCACAAAAGTCTGCTGAGATTTTCATTTCAAACTCATAGAAATGATTGGTTTGAAGGATTACTCACATCTTAAAAATATCAAGTTTTCTGATCCATGAAGATTGTATATCTCTCCATTTATTTAAAACTTCTTTATTTTCTTAGAACAATATTTTTAAATTTTCAAGGTACAGAACTTGTATACATTTTGCTAAATTTATGCTTAAGGGTTTCATATTTTGATGCTACTGTAAATTGTATTGCTTTGTTAATTTCATTTCTTTTTTAAATTAAAGTACAGTTGATTTACAGTATTATATTTGTTTCAGGTGTACAACATAGTGATTCAATACATTATAGATTATACTTCATTTAAAGTTATTATAAAATATTGGCTACATTCTCTGTGCTGTACAATATATCCTTGTAGGTTATTTATTTTATATATAATATTTTATTAATTTTATTTCTAAATGTTTACTGCTGGTACAAAAAGAAACAAGTAATTTTTGTATGTTGACCTTGTATTCTAAAGAGTACCCTAATTTATTCATTAGTTCAAGTAACATTTATGTACAGCCCTTAGGATTTTTATAATGTTTATAATAATGTCTACAAATAGAGTTTTATTTTTTCTATTTAATCTACCTTAATAACCACCTTTCCAATTCCCTGTACAAATATTAATATTAATATGTGTGTTATATCTTTCTTAAGTGGTTGAAAAACTTCTGAGAGCACCATTTGAATCTGGAATTTTATTGGGGTGATTTTTTGTTTGTTTATGTAGTGAATTTTATGTATATACATGGCTATTTATATTATTTCTTCTTGAATCATTTTAGGTAAATTATCTAGTGCAAGAAATGTCTCCCTGTTTTCTAAGTTGTAAAATTCATTGTCACAAATTATTTATTATATTATCTTTTGAATGGTTGTAGGGTTTGTAGTGTATCTCTCCTTTCATTTATAATACTTCAATTCTTTATCTCTCTACATATGTCTCTACCTGTCTTGCTAAATGTTTATGATTTTAATGATAATTTCAAGAAACCAACTTTTGCCTTTGTCAATTATTTTTCTTTTTGTTGCCTATTTCAGTAATTTTTGCTCTTACATTTCTGATTTTCTTCTTTCTTCTTACTGTTTGACCTACTCTTTCACTTTTTCAAAAATAAGCATAATAAACATTTTTACTTCTCTAACATAAGCATTTTAACATATAGATTTCCCTCTAAACTGCTCAAGTTGAATCCCACAAATTTTGATATGTTGTATTTTCATTATCATTTATTTGAAATATTTCTTAATTTCTTCTGTGATTTCTTCTTTGTCTAATGTGTTAATGAGAATAATCTAGATATTTTATTGTCAATACTTTACATTATGACCAAATATATGGTTTATCGTGATGACATTCCATGTATATTTAAGAAGAATGTGTACTCTGCCTTTGTTGGATATAACATCCTAAATCTGTCACTCAAAGATAGAGAGCTGATATTGTATCTATACATACTTACTGATCGTTTTCCTAGAAATTCTGTGAAGTGCTGAGCCAAGGGTGTTAAATATCCTTCTGTGATTGTGAATTAACTATAGTCCCCATTAGTCCTGTTACTATTTGCTTCATGTACATGAAGTTTGCTATTATGCACATATACATTTACAATTGTTATGTCTATATGATAATTTGTTGACTTTATTATTGTGGAACACCCCTCTTTACCTCTGGTCATAATTCTTGTCTTCAAGTCAAGTTATTCTGGTATTAAATATACCCACAGTGGCATTCTTATGCTCACAATTTAATTTTAATCTTAGCATTTTAAGGTATCTTAGCCATTGCATTTAAAGTGCATTCTTTTAGGAACTTCCCTAGCGGTCCAGTGGTTAAGACTCTGCACTTCCCATGCAGGGGGCATGGGTTCAATCCCTCATTGGGGAACTAATATCCCACATGCTGTGTGGCATGGCCAAAAACTGAAAAAAATAAAAAAAAAAAAGTGCATTCTTTTAGACAGCAAACAAATGGGTTCTGATATTTTTTAGTTGTATTTGTCAATCTCTGCCTGTAGTTGTAATTATAATTACATACATATGTGTCTTTTTATACATAAAATGCCTTTTATAATTAATTTATTGATATGGTTTATTTTATTTTTAGTATCTTTCTATTGGTTTTCTAGTTGTCTCATCTGTTTTTTCCTCTCATTTCTGAATAATTTTGGATTACTGTAATATTTAAAAGTGCTCTATTTTAATTCCTCTATTGGGTATGCAGCTATAGATATTCATATTTTCTGATTCTTTTGGAGTTACTATATACATTCTCAACTCACCACATCCTACATGGACGTCACATGTGCCAATTCAAGTGAAATATAAGAAAGTCTCAAATGTAAAATAACTTTTATTCTTGTCCTTTGTGTGAATGTTATTTATTTTATAAGTACATTCATAAAAAAGTACAAAGTTTTTTTTTTTTTTTGGTCTTACAATTTGTCTTCAAAATTTTTTTTAAAAGATGATCTTTTATGTTCACCCACAAATGACCATTTATTGTGCTCTTTTCCATCTGTTTTCATTTTCCTTTAGCAGGAAGAATTTCCTTTAGCAATCTTTGTAGTGCAGATCTGCTGGCTACATAACCTCTCAGCTATTGCTCACACAAAAAACTTGTCTTTCACCTCTATTTATAAGTGAGGTTTTGACTGGGTATTTTTTCTTTTCCTTTCAGCACTTTAAAAATTGATTGTATAATTCTGATGTCAGTTGTTTTTGATGACAAGTAAGCCATCATTTGTTTTATTGCTCTCCTGCAGATAATGTGTCTTTTCTTTTCTCTGCCTGCTTTTAAGCTCTTTGTTTTATCTTTGGTATACAGTAGTGTGAATACTTTTTGCCAAGGTTCAGTTCCATTTGTATTTATTCTTCCTGGGATTCATGTTTTTCTTGGTTGTCTAGGTTGACATTTTCCACCAAATTTGGGAAATTTTTTGTCATTAATTTTTTATTTGTTTTTTGTTTGTTTGTTTGTTTTTCCAATTTCTACCTTCTCTCACTCTGTGTCTAAAATTAAACATATTATAGAAAAAAATATTTTCACAGGTCATTGAGGATGCATTTATTTCTTTTCAATATATATTCTCTCTGCTCTCCATATTTGAAATTTTCTATTTGTCTATATTCAAATTAATGACCCTTTCTTATGTAGACTCCAATGTTCTATTTTTAAGTCCAATATTAAGCCCCTTCATGTGAGTGATTTAAATAAACTTTTTATTTTATAATAGTTTTACTTTTACTGACAAACAAAAAGGATAATACAGAGACTTTCCACATAGCTCACACCCAGTTTCCCCTATTATTAACAACTTACATTAATTTATTACAATTGATGAATGAAGACTGATGTATTATTGTTAACTAAAGACCATACTTTATTCAGATTTCCTTAGTTTTTACCAGATGGCTTTTTTAATTTTTCCTGTTCCAGAATCCCATTCAGGACACCACAATACATTTAGTTGCTATGTCTCTTCTAGTTGTGACGATTTCTCAGCCTGTCCTAGTTTTTGATGACCTTGAGAGTTTTGAAAAACACTGGTCAGGTATGTTAGAATGTCACTAAATTGGTATTAGTCTTAACTGTTTTCTCATGATTAGATGGGGTGATGAGTTTGACAGAGGAGTGCAAGAGGTAAATTGACATTCTGCTCACATCATAGTAAGGGTAAATACTATCAACATGACTTAAAACTGTTAATCATAAACTTGATCATCTGCTAAGGTAGTATTTCTCAGGTTTTTCAACTGTAAACTCAGTCTTTTTTTCCCCTTTTCATATTGTGCTTTTTGGAATGATGTTACTATGTGCAGTTCCTACTTAATGTGTGGGAAGTTATGCTTCACCTCCTTCAGGGTAGTATGTCTACATAAATTATTTGGAATTCTTCTGCACAGGAGATGTTTCTATGATCTCACATTTACATCCTGATTGGTTTGTTTGCTCATTTATTTTTTCATTCATTTATATCAGTTTGGACTCATGGATATTTATTTCATACTTTGATTATGATACAATACTATGGTATATATTTTGTTGTTAAAATTGTCCCAGATTTGATTATTGGTGCTTGCAGTGGGCTCTGTGTCCCTTTGACATACCTCTGTGAACACATATTGTTTTCCTTTGAGCATTTCCTTATTTTTTGTGCTACAAGATATAAGATTAATGTGAGATAGTCTAGGCTCATCTTGTCTATTCTTGCCCCAGTCCCAGAACCAGCTATTCTCCAAATATCCCTGATTCTTTTTATTAGAGAATGGTATGATAAACCAAGATTTTAGTGTTAGCTGTTCTTGTTGCTGATGGGGTGTCATTGCTTCCCAGTCCTCTCAGCAAAGAAACATAGGAGTGTATACCAACTTATGTATATATACTTATCTGTATCTATATCTATATATATTTCTATATGTGACCTTATCTGTATCTATACTAAGTTCAGTATGGGTTCCTACTGATGTCTCCCAGTGTAATTCATTACATATGGATAACTTAGCCTTTTCACTTGCTTGTCTGTACCTTCCACTCCAAGAGTCAGAAAACTGGCTCCCACCATCTGCATCCATTTACATAATTGTTCAATACCAGTGGATGTGTATAGTTTTTCCAGAGTTGTTAACATACATCCTTGTGGAAAACAACTTTATCAACTAGAGTACAGTGCTTATGTGCAGTTCCTTTTTGCTTTTAGTCTTACAAATCCCATCCATTCCCAAAGATATATAGGTCACCACCTTCTCACTCCTCCCCCTTCAGTGACATGGTTTCATACATTTGTAATACAGTTAGATTTGGTAACATTTTAGATAAGATATTTCTCTACCTCCCAAATGAACTTTTAAATTTTGCATACATTAGTGTTTACTCTTTGTGATGTAGAGTTTTATAGACTTTGAAAACTGAAAACTGAAAAGTGTAATGTATCCACCCTAACAATTTCATACAGAATAGTTTCACTGCCCTAAAATACCTGCTATGCTTTACCTATTCAAGCCCTGGGATTCCTGACAACTACTGGTCTCTAGACCATCTCTACAGTAGTGCCTCTTCCATAATGTTGTGTGAATATAATCAAATACTTTGTGGCCTTTTCTGATTGGTATCTGTCACTTAGTGATATGCATTTAAGATTTATCCATGCTTTCTGAGGCCTGTTTATTTATTCTTATCACTGAATATTTCATTAAATGGATTTACCACAAATGGTTGATCCATTCTACTGAAAGACAACTTAATTCCTGTCAGTTTTTGACAATTTATAAATATTTATATACTGTTTTTTTGTGATATAGAATTTTAGATTGAAAGAATCAAAGAAGAACACTAAGATTTATGTTGGAGAATCTTAATGAATTATGAATTGGGAAAAACAGGTGAAAATATAAATATCCAGTAGTAGAGATTCACTAAAGAGAGTCCATTTAAATAGTAGAATAACATAAAATAGATAAATTTTAAATAAAATAATATTAAATGAGTAAATTATATTTAAAATAGTCAGCATCAAACATTAAGTTTAAAATGCAATGTATAAATCTGTTTACTATGATAAGAATTTTGGTAAATACTTAAAGACATACATTTATATGTTGTTTTACCAATATTACCTACTTCAGAGAATCATTGCATATGTTACAAGACAGGATGTGTGTGAATAATTTAATACACAAAATGCTCCAAGCATTCTTTAAATGTTAGCTCTTTTTATTATTAAAGAAAAAAATTGAAAATAAATACATTAAATATAAAATGAACAGTAAAATTAGTCATTTTCAAGATTTTTTGCAAAGTAATTTTATAATCAATTTAAAAATTAGTTTTAAGATAAATTATAAACAGGATTATGCAATACAGTGGAATATCATTAACATAAAAGCAACATAAAATATTCTTATTGTATTCATTAGCAAATGCATAGAGCTTCCAGCAAGTTTCATCCTTTAAAAAACAGTATTTTTACAAATATTTAGATATAAGGAAACAAAATTGTTCAAATGAGAAATATATTCCTCTGAATGTACAACATTGTGTGAAAGAACATATTTTTACCCAAAACATTTGCTTCTGTTTTTCCATTTTCTGAGATAATTGAGAAGTACAAACTTCTTCTGAACTGTTTCAGTGAATTTCTTGAAGACTTTGTTACAAATTGAATTCACTGTTGATTTAAATGTTCTGAATTGCAGTTTCCTCATTTTTTTCTTTTACTGAACAAATCATACATAACAGGCTGACATTTTCATCTTTACTACAATCAGAGTTAAAATATTAGCATGACCATTATACTAGCTCATTAGAAAAAAATGTTACAAATCAAGTTCAATAATGTTTTTCTTTGCCATTTAGCTTTTTTTTTTCTTTTTTAAAGGGTATTTCAGTCTTAAATCACTTTATATTATTATTTACATTGTGCATACAATCTAATCTTTAAAAAAGTTTTTAAACTGTATAAACCAGTTTAGGAAATGTCTTAACTATAAGATTCTAATTTTCTTAAGGGGCCACACAATTGGCTGCATAATGTACTAAAAATCTGAGCAGTGGAACAATATCCATGCAGGAGAATGCGAGGGTTTAAAGAGAGTTTACTTATAGAAGGTGCTTATAATCTGAATTGCATTTAATCTTCAGAAGTATGTTTGGTCCTTAAGTATATGGACAACTCAGTGGTCCTGATTGATTTCCTTTAAGGCTTGAACTGTGTCTCTTCCAACATGGTGCCTCCAGGGATCAGCAAAGACTCACCTCACAAATGGATGAATGAGAGCCCTGCACCCCAACCAGGACATGCCTTCTACTCCATTTGCCCCTGGAGATTCAGAAGTCCTCACATCGTATTTTCCTACACTTTATTTGGAGGGCACACCACATTCTCCTTTTAGACACCCCCTATTTCACAGCCTTGGAGTTGTTTCAGAAGAAAAATGGTGGAAGCAATAATTTGGGGACCTTAAAGATGGTCCAGTTATGATTTTGTTCCACCTCAAAACAGATGGTTGACACCTGAAGAAAGCATGTCACTGTGCATGTCCCCATCTGCCTGTGGTACATGAAGGCAGGTCAGGTAGAAGTGTGCGTCATCCTGGGACTGCACTGGAGGCCCCTTCCTGTTGAGGATGCAAAGCTACATGACTTTCCTCTGAGGCAACCTTCCTGAATGCTTAGGTTTAAGTACTGGGCACTGAGGTATGGGGATGATTTGTCCCCAGTTTATCTTAGAGCCCACAACCAGTGCTTCTCAACTGGGGGCCATGAGCCCCACTAGAGACATTTGGCAATGTCTGGAGACATTTTTGATTGTCACAACTGGAGGGGAAAGTGTTACCGGCATCTGGAGGGTGGAGGCTGGGGATGCTGCTGAACATCTGACAATGTAGAGGAGAGCCCTCACAACAAAGAAGTATCTGGTCCAACATGTCGAGAGTGCAGAGGCTGAGAAACCGAGGTCTATACAGATGCCAACCTGCTAGGAGAACGCTTTTTGTCTTGACAAACCAGTAAGCATACAAACATTTCCCCTCCAGTTCCAAGGAAATGCAGCTACAGAGAAAGAGCGATTATGCAACTATTTCTGTGTATGGCATAGAGTTTCCTTTAACATCTCACACACATACACACACACACAAACACACACACACACACACACACACACAGACACCCCTCCTCATTAGTGATGGTAGCCTATATCCATGGACACTTTTCTCTGCCCTGCAGATTCCTCAAGGCAATTGTTTGCCCAGCACTGCACTCCCTTCCACAGGTGATGACACAGCACTGGGAGCCTCAGGGGCTGCTCCCTCCAGGGGTCTCTGCTGGGAGCCCTGAGCTGGGCTTCCACCTGCAGCCCCCTGACAACACAGTTAGGACCCTTCAAAACCGCCTGGCTGCCTCCAGACATATGACAATGAAAATCTGCAGTCAGTGGGAATCATCTTATAAGAAAAGTTCAAACAATTGTACATTTTGTGTTTTATTATTGATCTAAAGTTTATTTTATGTTATTGTAGTTTATCATTTATAAAAGAACATGGCATGCTTTATACACTTTACAGACGTTGTCTATTTCAATACATATGTGCTTTCCTTCCCCTAGCTCTAATGGCTGTTCCCTCAGTTTGCAAATCTGCCAAGATTTTTGTTGTTCTACCTCAAGATAATATTTATACTTCAATAAAAAAATAAATTAAGGGCTTCCCTGGTGGCGCAGTGGTTGAGAATCGGCCTGCTAATTCATGGGACACAGGTTCGAGTTCTGGTCTGGGAGGATCCCACATGCCGCGGAGCAACTAGGCCCGTGAGCCACAACTACTGAGCCTGCGCGTCTGGAGCCTGTGCTCTGCAACAAGAGAGGCCACAATAGTGAGAGGCCTGCGCACCGCGATGAAGAGTGGCCTCCGCTTGCCTCAACTAGAGAAGGCCCTCGCACAGAGATGAAGACCCAACACAGCCAAAAATAAAAATAAATAAATTAATAAATTAATTTAAAAAATAAATTAAAAAATAAACAAACAAAAGATAATATTTTTTTAAAGTTTTGAGAAGATGGGTTTTTCCAAAGTTTCTCTAGGTTTGTTTTGCAAATACCAAATACACTGTATTTGATATTTTACCAAGAACTAGTGATTTATACTTGAGCTTGTAAACAATTCTTCATACGAGGCTAATCTGTATATTAGTTCAAGGATAGTGCGATTAATGGGGTAAAGGAGAATCAGTACCTCAAAATTGAATGTAATGTTTAATACATAGTATATTGGATCATATCAATATTAAAGCAATCATTATAATTTTGCCTATGAGTAACATCTTCCTGAGAGGAAAATCACTTTTCTTTAAAGTAATTTCTTTTAAGAAAACTAAAGTGTTTCTAGATAAATTATCAAAATATATCAGATTTGGTCCCTAAAACTCCAAATATATATACTTTTGTTAACTTTTGCCGTCTTTCATCTCCACTTGTCAACACTCACCCCATCATTTTTCTCTTGCCACTTTTCCTACGGATTTTAAAAAGTTGTTTATTCCTCAGTGGTTTTCTCCTTTCACCTGGAAAAACACGACGGGGTCAAACTGATTCTCAAGAAGCAATAGTGGCCCCAACTCAAATCTACCCTCCTCACCTGCACAGATCTGTCCTTGTCACGCACTTTCCACAGCCAGTGCTCCTGAAGCTTCCCACCCATGTCCCTTGTCTTCATCCTTCTCAGAAGCAGAGCCTTCTCTTGGCTTCCCGATGGAGCTCCTTTTCATACCAACACTGCCTTCGAGATCTGCGCCCTGGCATTACCTCACTTCCATCTATCTTCTTCTTATACAGACTCCC
This sequence comes from Balaenoptera physalus, assembly GCF_965194825.1. Taxonomy (NCBI): domain Eukaryota; kingdom Metazoa; phylum Chordata; class Mammalia; order Artiodactyla; family Balaenopteridae; genus Balaenoptera; species Balaenoptera physalus. The sequence continues at coordinate 174,692,069 of NC_138890.1, forward strand.
GGGGTAACCATTTTTGAAGTGAATTTCAGCATACAATCTCCTTCTCCAGGTTCTTCGCCAGGATGTTCCAACTCTTCTTTCTTTCAGGGGGCTTGTGTGTTCAGTACAAGATTTCTTTCTCAGAGCCCTGTTTCCCAAGCCCTTGTGCATGCTCACCTTTGCCCAAAGGTTTTTTAAAAGTAACCTGTTGCAGTTGCATCTATCTTAATAGCCAGGGGACCAGAGAACAAGCGTTCCCCACCTTGACGCATCTACACCCTCCCCAAGCTTATGAAAGATTGGCTTAAAGTCCCACAACCTGTGCAGAACATGGCAGGTAGGTGGTGTGTTATCTTGGTTCTCCATGACACTGACTGTGGGTCTCTGTGACACTTCAAGTAGATATTGTGCCCCTATCCTCTGCTTAACACTGCCCTAGATCATAAAAGGTAATGCAGGCGTATTTATTTTACTGACCATGAATGCCACCATTGTTGGACTAAACACAGTGAGAATCAGGCATCAGGCAATTTTTACCACCTCAACAAGCAAAATAAATTCCCCTTCCAAATGCAAAACAGGCAAGCCCTCTGAGAAGCAGAGAGATGCTGTGCACACAGCTGGGTATTATGTCTGTGGAGGGTGATGGTTCAGACTCTTAGGAACAATGAGGATTCTCTGTGCCTCGAAGAACCCCACCTTTGTCTGCCCCAGAAAACCTGGGTGAGACACACACTTCCTGAAGGGGCAAAGAGCTTTGGTTCCCACATCACGACCTCTTTTGATATTCAATCTTCTAAGGAGGATCTCTAACGTGAAATCCATCTGATTTCCCCACCCCTGAAGTTCCAGAAGGGTTGCTCTCTTTTGCTAGAAGATTTATAATGGGTAGACCAGAGCAAAAAGAGAAAACCACACCACCGTGGTTGGAAAGATGTCTGGGGTTCTTTAAAAATAATGGTGTGCTGGGATGAAGGGGGCGAGGTTGGTGTTCAAGTCCCCCGTGGGTCTGAAATCAAGCTTGCTCTGGTCAGATTGGGACCAGCTCCAGGGGCTGGTAATCTGATCGTCTTTCTCGATTTCATGCTGTGTTTTCTTCAATGCCCTTTCTCCTGGTTCCAGCCTGCGACTGTGTGATAAGACACAAGAAATTTAGTCATCGTGGCTGCACTAAAGGAGCTCAGGGGAGGGATTATGACATCCCATAACCCTTACATTAACCACGGACAGGGGTGGCTCTGCTGTGATTACAGGATACTACACCATAATGGTTTTCTCCTCCTTTGCCTGCTTGTGGATATATATATATATATATATATATATATATATACATATATATATATATAGCCTGTTTTATTTATATATTCACTTCCTAAAAAGAAAGCTTTGAAAGCTTAACCCAGAAATAGTCATCATCACAATCAGTGCCCTCCATCTTGGCATGAGGCTCTCCAAACTTGTACACCCAGATGAGGCTCCACTCCTCCCCAACATGGGCTAGATCACTGTCAAGGACATTATCGGGAGCGCTCATATGTGTTCTGTCTTTATTAGGAAATGCAGACTGTGGAAGCTGGGCAAATCAACATGGAATACAGAGAGGGTAACAAGGGGAGCAGCATTTAGGGGAAATAGAATGAATTGCAGAGGCGAAGCAGACAGTGTTCTTTCCTGTTACTTGGGGATGTGCAAGGTTTTTTGCAAAGAGCCCACTTCTAACAATGGTTGATGCCTCCTCTCAAGTCTGCTGGACAAAATATGGACATGCCTCCAACAAGACCTCTGTTTAGGAAGTCTTCACGTTGTAGATCTTTCCACTGAAACATTTCATTCCCCTTTTTAATTCTAGCAGTTAAAAGCAAATAGAACAAAAAAGAAATAGTACTAATTAACATTTTAAAAAATATATTCAATTTTATTTTGGGGAGACAATTTAAAAATAGCTGGAAAACACTACAATTTTTCTCTATAAGGAGGAAAGTACGAGGTAGTGTAAGTAGGACACACAGAGAGAGGAGAAGACAAAATGTACATGCCATTGTGTATCGCCAGAGGGTTGCTGTAATGTTCAAGTAGTTGCAAATCATTGTCTGAAAAATTAATTGTAAACAAATGGAAATCAACATTGACTGCAAATCTCAGTTCAGAGCCATGTACCAGAAGAGCCTAGATGCCAGTCTGCCATTGAAGAGTGTCTGAACTTGGGCGCAATGTCTCACCTGTAAACAGGTATAATTATGTCTTCCTCAGAAGGTTTTGGTGAGGGTTTAATTAAGTGTCATAATAAAAGTTAAGCACTGGTAACGTAGTAGGAGCTCACCAATGCCATGGTTACCAAAATGCCAACGTGGTTGCCCAGGATCCAGGAGAAAAATGGAGTGCTAGCTCAAGTCGATTGTGAACCAGGGAAAAACAAAAACAAAAACAAAAAACACAGGGTGAATCCCTGGATCTATTGGACCAACTCTGAAATGGGTTTGATGCAGGACTGATTTGACATCTGCTCCAAGCTTGCTCGCTTTCTCTCTCTCCCTCTCTTTCTCTCTTTTTGTCATATAAATCAGACCATACCCTCGTTGGTGGCCCCTATTTCTCAGCCGTAGGAACACTGATGTCTATTAGCATCTTCCCTGACTCTTCCAGGTTAAAGCACCCTGCTGGCCACCATGCTTTGCCGTCTGCTGCAGAATTACATTCTCCTTGTTGTCGATGCCTAAGCTCTGCTGTTGGGGAATTCTAGCCTTCCCACTGGTACTTGGAATTCCCATTTCTTGTCAGCATCTTTTATGGGCAACCCAGACCTATGGCTGAGAGCCACCACTGAGCTTCTCAAAGACACTAATCTAAGTAAAGAGCCCACTCTGAGGCCTTGTAGGGATCTGACTAGGGGCCCTTGTTTGCTCTCATATAATAAGCTCATCTCCCAGTGCCACCTCCCTGAGCCTCTGTCCTTCACCTCAACACCCTGGCAGGGAAGTTCCAGCTTCTCTACTCCATTCATTCCAGCTCATCTATTGGTCCGCGCTTTAAGAAGCCACATGGCAAGTATATTAAGATTCTTCTTGGTGTCCTAGTCCAGATGTTAAGCCCCAAGTAACAAGGACTGCTCCTGTGTCAGTAAACTCTCTCCTGCACAGATTTACATTCTGCCCTTCCTAGTCTAATGCCTTCAAGGTCATTCCTGCATGTCCTCCATGTGCCGGAAGAAATCTGAAATTCTTTTGGTTAGTAACCTCTCTCTTCCAGAGCAGGAAACATAATTCCCTGCTCACCTGTGCTGTGACACGAATGTGGTTATTGGTCTGGAAGACATGAGAGGAGGTGTCAAAGGGCAGGCTCCTAGGGAAACAATTTCTGAGACTGAGATGGGAAATCAGTTTCCTGGGGAGCGCTCTCGGAAACAAAGTGTGTGCAGGGGAGGGGAGCAGCCTTGGGCAGAGAGAGGAGATGCAGCCTCTAATCCAGCAGAGGCTTTGATTGGTCCTGGGGAGCTCGCATGCTGGGATGATTCTTCAAAGTTGTGCCCGTTGGGGCAGAGGGGCTTTCGGACTCTCTCACGGACATGGCATTGTATTTACACTGTCTCGGGAAGGGGTCAGGACTTTGTGCTGGACACCATCTTGGCTGAGCACAGTTCCTGCAGAGGAATCAGCTGAGTCCTCAGCAAGAAGCAGCACTGACCCAGGCCAAGGGAATGGAGGGATTGGCCCTGTTGAGGATTTTGGATGGTGTGTCCAAATCCACCACGTGACATCCACTGCAGTCCACACTTTGTACCCCTTGAGTCCATTTGTTTGTTTTTATAGTGAGTTCATCCCATTGAAAACAGTGGCTCCAAGATTCTAGCAGGCTGTACCTCCTGGGAAAACTTACAAGAGGAAGGTCAGCCTCTGCCACTGCAGGTGGGCCTCCTCACTGCCCCCTGCACTGGCCATCCTAGCGTCCCTTCCCCCTGTCCGTACTGTTGCTGGTCACACGTCCTTCTGAGGCTGTGGTGTGCCTCAAAGACAAGAATGGGCAGGGGAGCTGCAGCAGATGAGTCAAACCTGTTTCCCAGCATCTGGGATGTAAGAGCGGCTCTTCTCTTGCCAGGAGGGTGAACTTCCCCTTGCCTGCTGGTCCAGCACCACCAGGACTCTGAGTGATGGAAGATGCAGCTGTGGCATAGGGTTGAATGAATGGTCTCTGGGTACCCTAGTAAGCAGTGTTCACCTCTGGGAACCATGACCTCATGGCCCACAGAACCTGAAGGTGTGGAGGATGGAGGAGGAGCAGAGACTCCCCCAAGTCTTGAGAGCAACGGTGAGTGGGGCACTTCTGACTTCCAGCCTTTGATCCCATGTGCCCAAACTTTGCCTTCTTCACAGGGACCCGGCCTTTGCTCCTGTCAGTTGATTAGGGCTGTGAAGCTGGCTCAGCCTGAAAACTAAGTCATGTTGACTTTTGCTGGTGTAGACCAGCTCCCCGATCCCCCAGTTTTCATTTCTTTTAGTTGGACAGTTGGGCACAGTTCTTGTGGACCACCATCTTGGCTCCTGGGTCCACCCGGTTCTACTAACCATCCCCATCACTCCCTCTGGGTCAAGCTCCCCTGATTCAGAGACTGACACCCACTACAAATCAGCAGCTCCTCCCAGCACAGAGGCCGGGAACCACATCCAACCCATGCACTGTCCCATGACCCGTGTTTGGGTTTGCTCCACTGTTGCCACCTTGAAATTCTTAACAGATTTAATGGAGGCCATGCATTCTTATGTTGGGCTCTTCAAGTTATAACTGTTCCCGAGAACACAAATAGCGGCAAAAGGTACCTGCTGGAGGATCATGGGCCTTTGTGTGATGGGAGAAACCATGGCCACAGATTGGGATCCCAGGGAGAATGTGAGAAGGGAGGGCAGAGGCCTGAGGGGAGCCTGCAAGGACCAGAGGCAGGGTGGGCAGAGTCTGCGGAGAACTCTGAAGGGAGGGTGTCCACAGGGAGCCCCGGCGGGGTAAGCATGTCACAAAGGAGACTGTGACAAAAGGCATGAAGTGGGGGTGGGCGTCATTTAGTAAGAAAGGACTAAAATGTGACCTTTCCATTTGAGAAGGAAAAATCCCTACCCTCAGCGGGAGCCATTCCAGCTGGGTAGGGGGCTCGGGGCATTGGGGAATGGGAAGGGAGACTTGACAAGGAAGAGAGGACCAGGGAACACTTGGTCAGGGGCAAGTTTTTGATTGGAGGACATTTAGTGCGCTCTGAGGACAGGAGAGTGTGGATGTGTGTGTGTGTGTGTGTGTGTGTGTGTGTGTGTGTGTGTGTGTAAAATCCAGTTTTACAGGTAGTTAATATACTTTCTTTTACAATTGTATGTTCCCTAAATTGACCACCTTTTCCTGCCAAGAACATTTTATTTTATTTTAACTTTTTATTTTATATTGGAGTATAGTTGTATAACAGAACATTTCAAATTTAACAAAACTTCTGACATATCTAAGCCCTCATCCTCTGCAGACCACCCCCACCCCCCCGTTCATAAACACTGGCAGCATTTTTTTTTTCTTCCTTAAGGCAAAAACTCAAATGACAAAGCAAAACATAAGCCTTCCAAGCTCAGCGAACGGCTAAATTTATCAATGTTCTCTCAGTTTATGTGAAGTAGGAAGCTGAACCTTAATTGGTGTGTTTTGTTTATTTTTCTTGGTTTATTTGCCTCCATCCAAGGGAAATTTATCACAGTACAAAGAATTATATCTCCAAAGCTTTGTGCAGTTAACTACATTTCTTGGTGAAAAGCCCAGGCTTGATAATCCACTCTTTTTAGGGTCTAGTTTAAAGGTCACTTCTTGTTTATGGTTTTGTTTCGTTTTTGAGGCTGTCACAGTGGAGATGTTAAGGAAAACTTAGAAACAGGCCATAAAGGAACACTCTTTCTCTTTCTGGCATCAGAAAGGATGGGAAAGGTTGTATGACACTGTTGGTGGGTTCTAGGTCATGGCCACCCTAGTAAGAAAAAATCAAAATGGATTCCAGCAGGTTCAGACACAACTCTGCTAGTATATTGTAGGCAGTGCATAGGCTAAATGTTTTACCATAAAAATAGTTCCATTATCCAGAGATACTGTCAGCATGCACATTGCACATTTTCATTTCATGTGATGCAGATATACACAAACAACGGATTCTGAGGTCTACATTAAACTCTTGGCATTGAACTGTATTGTGATGAACTTTTTTTTTTAATCCCAGTGTTACAGTTTCAGGAAAATAGCTTTCTGTTTCTGGAGGAATAAGATGTTTAGTCTTAGCCTAGTGAAATATTGATAAGGCTCTGATTTGCAATGATTTTCTGTCTTTGCTGATTTTCGCAGTCTGTAGTCAGTTCACATTTCCCTGTGATTTGCACACATCCAAAGTCAGGGGAAATTAGGCCAGAGCTATTTCACGGGTGCCCACAGTGACAGCGATGTCCCCAGATATAGGAATTTGCCATTACATTGCTGTTTTATTTGGTCCACCATAAATATTTCATTCAGCCCTAAACGAGGCAGCTACTCAATTCACAGTGATGATATACGTATGGTGGGATTGTCTGCAGTTCATTCAAAACATACTAACTTTTAAACTGTCTTGTTTAAAATGTTTTAGTTATTTTAGATGATCAAATTTTTTCAGGAAGATGTACCTTTGCTGCATTTCACAAATTAAATATTCATTGAAACCATATGAAATTGCCAATATTTGACCATTTTGACATACAAAAAAGGCAATTTCTTATAGTTCCACCTAAATTATATTTCCTGTTATGCATGTGAGAATGAATGTGATCATGAAGAATTTATAATAGATCTTATAGTAACTTATTGGAAGCACTTTAATTAGGATATTTTGTTTTCGTGAAATTTTATGTACTTTATGTTGAAACTGTAATTTTTAATAGAAAAAGACTACAGGAGATAGTGAACCAGAGGAAAGACTCTTCCACTCTTTTTTTTTTTTAATTTTTATTTTATATTGGAGTATAGTTGAATAACAATGTTGTGTTAGTTTCAGGTGTACAGCAAAGTGATTCAGTTATATATGTGTGTATATATATATATATATATATATATATATATATACACACACACGTATCTATTCTCTTTCAAATTCTTTTCCTATTTAGGTTATTACAGAGTTTTGAGCAGAGTTCCCTATGCTATACAGTAGGTCCTTGTTGGTTATCTGTTTTAAATATAGCAGTGTGTACATGTCAATGCCAAACTCCCAATCTATCCCTCTCCCCACCCTTCCCCCCGGTAACCATAAGTTCGTTCTCTAAGTCTGTGAGTCTGTTCTGTTTCGTAAATAAGTTCATTTCCACTCTTAAAGACTGCAGAATTATATGATTGAAAGACCCAACAATTACATGGTTTCCAATTTCAAAATAAGCCAAAATTCTGACTGAAATAAGTTTCTTGCATTAAATCAAATGTGTTAATCTGTATGAAGTTTTTGGTTGTTTAGTGACTTGTTTTGGAAACTTCACAAAAATAGTAATTCAAATATTTATACTTTTAACAATTGCAGCCAACATCTTTTAAGCACAGAATCGGACGCATGCCAATGTCATAAGTATTCACTTATTATGCAGACCAGCACAGTCCATGCAACAAATAATATTATTATCACCATTTTACAGCTGGAAAAAACGTGGCATGTCAAAGTTATGAAACTTGTCGAAATCACACAGCTGTTTATCACGGTAAACTTTGGGAGTAAACTCTGTGCGTGTGTGTGTATTGAACTCTAGGTATTTCAAAATAGTGTTTATTTTGCTGTAATATGTGGAGAAGGTTCTAACTTGCATCACATTTGTAAATTCCCAAGGTTATTGTAACACAGAGAAACATCAAATAGCCTAAAGAAAAATACTGTAGGATGGAGGAAAAGAAAGGGGGGCCTTGAGAAAAATATTCCTGCTTCTAACCCTACACGTAGAGAAGACAGGAGGAAACAGACTCCAGTGCGTTGGTGAGTTCAGGCCATGCCCTACCGTTGAGGAATGGGGTCAGGCCTTCGACCCAGATCTCAGAGTGAAGGGTGTCCCTGGTCCCTGCTTAAACCCCAGTGCTGATGCTTGCTGGCTGGGAGACTGAGTGAATCGTGAGACCTTCACACAAGTGTAATGATGTTTTGAGATGATCACACTCGATTTCATTACAAGATGATTGGGTGCTGGTTCAGCAGAGAAGAGGAAAGAACATGAATGGGTGTGAGAAGAAAGAGCCCAGTGGGGCGAGGGACGGACTTGGCCTCTTGGTTCCCCAAGAAGGAGCCGTGAATGGGGACTTAGTCCAGCTGGCCAGCACAGCCCTACGGCCTTGTGGCAGTTCCCCACCAGGAGAGACTCACATCTGTAGTTTTTAATAAGCACGTGTCAGTGATCTTCTGTCTTTTTGAGGATGTGGCCATAGTCTTAAGCAAAGGCCATTAATCACTGCATTTCCATGTTGCTGTGATGCTGGCCTCATATTGCAGAGACCACTGGGCTCTCCTGCTATGTCAGGTGCACACTTGGGCCCAGCATGACAGGCAGGATGATAATCATCATCATCTATTTACACTGCCCACTGCCATCGTTTGACTTCGTCCTTCCAGAGTGAGTTCTCTCAAGAGGGATTAGGGCAGCTGCCCCGTGTCGGCATCAGGCCGGGGAAACAGCTGTGCTGCAGTGGCCAACATCAGGCCCCCCTGGAGGCTGACAGGTTGTGTCTTTGACCCGTACAAGGAACTTGAGTTTGGGGTTTGTTCGTTTCCTTCTGACTCTGACGTTCTTGTTGTCACTTGGATGTATGTGTATATTTCACAAAGGGGAACCCATTCCCGGAGGCATAGCCCTCAGCTTCTCTCCTCTCCTCTCTCCGGTTTCGCATTTCGTCCTGCAGTGCCCTTCACTGCAGGATCCACACTGCAGCCACACAGCCCCTCCCATGAAGAGGGAGGGAGGGAGGCCACTGATCGCAAAGTGAGGTGGGAACCGCTTGAGTCTAGCACCCCTAGGACAGCAGCCTCAGCCAGGGCCACGCGCGGGCTAGGATGAAAGTCCCTCATCGAAGCACACAGAACCATATAGAGGAAAAAACGGGCCTTCCCTTCCAGATCAGTCTCAGAAGCCAAATACGGACCACAAATGGTATCATTCAAGCACCGACATCAGAGGATTGCTCAGCGTGGGGGTCGGGTGCTTCTCTAGAGATTAGGACTTAGGATTTTTTAAATACTCAGGAATTCCTAAATTATTACTCTACCAAGTTTAAGTTAATTATCCTTTTTATTTTTTCCTGTTTTTCAGAGTCCAATCATGATATAGTTGTATTTCATTTTATTTATTTTGCTTTTTAATTTCTTTTATTTTTCTATTTTTCATTTATTATGCATTTTGTGTTTACTGTTTTATGTATTTATTGTACTATTTTATTTTATTTATATTGTCTTATTTTAAAAATTGTCACATGTTACACTGTGACACCTTAAAGTGTACAGAAAGCCACATCCCTGCCTGGATCTCAGACCCCTTGAAGACGTGTTATTCTGCTTGATTTGAATCTCGGACCCTTAATGTTTTGTAGGTAAATTGGCTTGAATTTCAACTGCAGTAAAGTCTAATATTATAACAATTTGGCATAGTGACAGACCAAGCTATCAATCCCATGATGATCTAAGAGAGGGGCGATCGGTTTTCAAAGATAACACTTCTGGCTCTTGGGATCTGTTTAACAGCCTGGAAGATATAAAAGACAGTGACCAGTGGTTTCCTTGTTTTGTTTTGTTGGCATTTACATCACATTGTGTAAAAGCAGGTACAATACTAACTGCACAGCACCCGCACAAAATCTGCGCTAAGTTTGTAGCCATCAGTACAGGGAGCAGGACCCTATATTTCACAGGACGTCCAAGCATTTCCATCATCGCTGCTCGCTGCCGGCTGCTTATCTGCTTTGTTTCCACAGCCACTTTATAAGAGCACGCCCCAGCCCCATCACTATCCAGGTTCACACTCTAAAGTGAAACTATAAATTTCAATTTGGAGAAAATAAGTTCTCATTTGGGTTCAGATGTTTTAAATAACACATGACCACTGGTCACCTCAAGTCTGCATTTCTAATGTTATTTTATGCATTTGACAATAGATGTTCCACTCGGCTTGGGAAGGGGGGGGTGGGTGCGTGAGGGATGGAGTCTGCTTAAAATGTAGGAATGTATTAGAGCTGTCAGTCAGCGCTGACAAGAGACAAATGATTTCTGAAGATATTTAAGACATCTGTGTATGCTCCATTGTCTGCAAGTTCTGAAGTTTCAGAATCCCATCTTCAAAACCTCTTCAAAATATTGTCTCCACATTTTAAGAGCCTGAGAAACAAAGCAGAGTGCCAGCTCTAGAATATGTCATGAAGATATTTCGGTACAAAGCTCGAAGGGTAGGCAAAGCTATGGAGAGAGATGCTAGATGCCCAGAGGGTAGCCCAGGCTGGGATGGCCACTGTGGTTCCAGTAACATCCATGCCATCTGCCCTGTTCCTTTCTACAAAGTAATTATGTTACATGTATGCCACTGCAAAGGCAGGAACGGTTATCCTGTGGATTTTTCTTTTGCCTTCTTTCCAGGTTTGATTGTGGGTTTGTTTCCAATAATGTTTCGATCCTTTACTATCCTGTAAAATGGAGAAAATTTGATTAAAAAGGATCATATATAAGAAACTACCTTTCAGAACTAAGTCATGGTAAATACGCTCATGTAATGTTTCTCTTCCTCTCAAAATAGCCACCCTAAATAGCAGAGGGGTAAAATATATTTTAAAAGCAAATCAGTAGATTTGTATGTGTGTATCATGTACGGTTTATGATAGAGTGATTTTGGGTGGAAGATCTCTGTGTTTTGTCTGACGCATTTTTCAATATCATGAACATTTGCATTGGAATCATCATTGTAAAATATAGGTTGATAGGTTAAAAATGCTGTTATTTTATAGTTACATCCCTGTCATATTCGGAAGTGAGAGACAGGCATGATTTTGAGGCAGAGAATAAGCTGCACCTCGGAAATTTGAGAACCACTGTTTTCATAAGCACCAGCCAGAGGCATTTACTTGATTCATCAGCAAGTGAAATTTCAGCCAAGTGGAGCACTGTCATCAGGTCAGTGCCTGGGTGTGCTGACTTTAAAGGGCTCCATCTCACCTCTTCTGTGCATTGCCTTTGCCAGGTCGCTTGGCTGCTTTCCCCCTAAATGGGGGTCTCTATTTCCCCTCCCTTTGAATCAGGGTGACCTCACGACCCTTTGTAGCCAATAGAAAGTGGGAGAAGTGATGTCCTGGCAGTTCTGAGCCTCAAATAGCTGTGCGCAGTCTCTATCTTTCCTGGTGCCTGACAGCATTGACGTAAGAGGGAAACCAGACTAAACTCTAGAGAGAAACTCATCATCCCAGCCCGAGGAGTCAAGACCAGCCTGTAACGGCCACCCGCACCAACCTCTGATCATAGAGGCAGGAGTCTGCCCCACTGGCCTATAGGTGTCTGAGTAATGATAGATATTTATTGTTTGATGTCCTTGAGTCTGGGGATGTTTGTTATACCATAACTAACTTATACATTGTCACCAGTGTTATGATAACTATCACTTACTAAAATCACATAAGGTACTGAATGTTTTTTATACAGTCATTGTTTTAATTAATTTTTTTGAAAATCCCTTAAGGAAGATGATACCATCCCCATTTTAGAAATGAAGAGACTGAGGTTAAAATTTTTGTCAGTATAATTGAACCTATGTCTGTGTTATTACTAAGTTTTAGGGGTCCAGCTTCCTCTTTCTACCACATAATGCTGCCCCGTTAAAGATTGGGATTCATCTCATGACTTTACCCAAAAGGTCTTATGGTAACACTTCCTCCCTGTGTGAACATCAGGCCCTGCTCTGCATCTTGCCCTGTGAACAGCTGGCTCCAGGGATGGTAGCTCCTCCCCCTCAGCTCCCTGCTGGCTCTCCTCTTCCTTCTGCTCCTAGTTGGAGTGGGGAGATCCAGACATCAAGCTAGCAGTTGGGACGTGTACCTGTATCATCTCCCACCCCTTCAGAGAGTGATTTGATTAGTCGTGATGAGCCCTGGACTTCTGGCCTAGCATGGAATCATCCACCTTCCTGTGTCCTCTGTCAGCGGCCACGTAGTACAACACATTGTTTAGTGTGTGAGGACAGTGGGTGTGGGAGAAGTGACATCATTCATGATTTCCTGTAGTTAATAAGTCACTGCCCTGGGACAAGAACCCACTGCTATAAGGTCCAGCCACAGTGTTCTCCATCACATCCGGGACTTTCTTGAAGGAAAATATACAGTAGGTGTCTCTTGGTACATTTTTTCATAGAGCACCTGGTTGGTCTCTGTCCTTGACATCAGGGCAGGGTTAGATGTAACTGTTACTAAATACATACACATGCACTCACACACAGACATACACACACAGAACTTAGCAAGACTGGGCAAGATTGTCACCTGCTTAATTCTTAGGTAAAATTGTCTGTTTAGATCTGTATGCATCCCTGTGCCTATACTGTCCTTGGAAATTCCAAGATAAAACTTGTTTAAGAAAAAAAAATAATAAGTTTTCATAAAACACAAATGTGTCTTAAAAAAGAAAAGTAATTCCCCTTCTCGGAAAGCTCTGCAGAGGAAGAGAGTAGTTTCATCTTTAAAAATCTGTAAATTGGAATAATCATGTGATCCTTTTGCTCTCAGTTTGCACTGCGTATGGTCCAACTTGTGGACCAAGAACAGAAAAATGAATACTGATGTCCTCGTTTTATCATTTTTTAAAATAAAAAAGGCTTGCACAGAAAAACATTAATAAGAATCACAAGGCACCCTGTCTGAAAATAAAGGCATGTTCTCCAAGATTCACATGTCGATATTATAGTTAGAGAGAATGTTTTCCACCAGCAGAAACCTCTGTTACACACTCTCCCAAGAGTAGCTCAAATGGTCTGAATCCAGACTTTATTTTGAAGTGAGAGGAACAAATTGGCTTAATAGGCAGCCATTTGTGGCCAGAAGAATTGACACAATATTTAGGCATGCAAGTATCACACGTTAGTTGAGGAAAAGAATCACTTATTTTTAAACTACTGTGAGACTAGAGAGAAGAGAAGATGCAGTGGTGGGTGGGGTGCTCTCCATGTAAAATATTGCAGTGGGTGGAGGAGGGAGACTTGTTCCTCCATGCCCCCCCTACTCCTGTTGCCTCACCCTCCTCCACCAGCAGACAGGGCCCTTGTGCCCACATCCCACCTCCATCCTCGCGTCCAAGCTGGTCTTTATTAAACTGAACAGATTGTTCATTTTTGCTAAGGAGCCACGGTCTTACCCCAGGGGTATTTGCATTTTAAGAGCTGTCAGAATTTTAAGCAAAGATGTGATATTCAGATGACAGTAGTGGAGGAAGGATGCTCTGCTCCCTGGGAAACCTGGCGATTGCAGGCACTGGGCTTCCTCCACCAGCCCCGAGATGGGTGCACCTGCCAAAACTGATGCTCGCCTTGGTTTTATAGCTTTTGCCACCAAGGTTGAGTGGCAATCTCAAATCAGGAGCTCTACAGAAATTCTTTTTGCCACGAAATTTCCTGATTTTCAGTTTCTTCTTTGTTCACATGTCACTGAATTCTAAAATATGCTAAAGGTGGAAAGAGCACATCAGGAGGATGGACTGCAAACCCTTCACTTTACAGATGAGGACACAAAGAGGCTGCAAAGTCAGGGGACTTGTCCAGGCTCCCTGGGGGGCTGGTTCCTGCAGAGCAGCATGTGGACCAGACTTCTGAGTGCAATGCAGTCTGTCCTTGTTGGCATTGGCTTCAATGGCCTCCAGCAGGCCAGAATTCCAGGCACAATGTGGAGAATGATCTAAACCCTGCAGACCTTACCAGTGCCTCTGTTCTGCAAAAAAAAACAAAAAACAAAAAACAGAGAAATAGTATTACTGGGTTACTCAGAAAGAGGCAAATAAAGAGCTTGGAAAATCTGAGCAGAACATGTGAAAAACATACAAAATAAGTTTATGCTTAATAGTGGACAATGGTGATGGTGTGAATTGTGCTTGATGCTTGAATCCTTTAAGTGTCACTATGTCCTAATAACTTCACATCCTTGATCTTGCACAGGGAGAAACCATGGCTCTGACTCATGCCCTTCCAAGCTGTTTCATGAAGACAAAGCTGAATGTTTAAAGAAGAACACAAGCTTCATGCAGATATACATACAAATATTGAGTGTTTTTATGATTCACATCCTCATTTCCTCCAAAGGTGTGACAGAATGTTTGCAAAATAAAAAAATAAAAAAAAAGAGCAACAGAGACATGTATAATAAGATCTTTAAGTGGAAATTTTTAAATGGCTATAAAAGACAGAAAGGGACAGAAAATTATTATCAGAAATATCTGTTGTCATTTAGTTACAATGCATTTATTTCTACATATCCCTGGCTACAAAGTCAAAGAAGGAAGTAGGATATGCTATGATTTCCCATGTCTGATGGAAGGGAACACACCTGCTCACCAAGGGAGGTTTTGTCATCCAACCCGAGTCTGGGTGCCCATCACACAGTGAGACAAACAAGCTGAAATGTCAGGGTTTAGAGCAGAGAAAGGTTTGCAGTGGCCAAACAAGGAGAAAGGGTGGCTCATACTCAAAAGACCCGAATTCCCCCGATGGTTTTCAAGGAAGAGTTTTTAAAGGGAACATTTGGGGTGAGGGCCACAGGGTGTGTGACTTTCTTCTGATTGGTTGGTGGTGAGGTAACAGGGTGATGTTTCCAGAATCTCAGTCACCAACATTTTGCTTCCAACCGGTCTGGCGTCTCAGCACAAAGTTACCATCCTCCGCCTGGGTGGAGGCCTCAGTTCCTGCAGAACAACTCAAAGATCTGCATCAGATCGTCATGTACATCCTGGAGGAGGAGCAAGGACTCTATTTTATTATCTGAACTACTGTTTCCTGACCTCTGTTCCTCTGTTTCTGTCTCTCCTCACTTCCCTAATTAATAACTGCTTGAATCTGCTCTTTGGAATCAGGGAAGCCCCAGGAGGCTAGAGGCTTTTTTTCTTTAACAAGAAAGTGGCAGGTGGGCCTGGAGGGACTCTTGTACATGGGAGGGCCCAGTGAGGTCCAGCTCAGTTTCCTTTTTGTTTTGTTTTGTTTTCTTAATTTAATTCTGAAAGAGAAGCATTGCTTGAATCCTTGGATGAAAGCTCTAAGCCACATGATGGCCAGTGTCTTGACCCAAGGATTTCCCACCTGGGCTCCTCCCTCAGCCTCAGGGGGGTCCTCCCTCCTCCCTGCTGAGCCCCCCGTGGGGGGTCCTGCCCAGGGTTCACTCTGACCACTACTCATGTGCAGCTGTGGAGGACACTTCCAAAGCACCAGGCCCCAGCAGGACCTCTCTGTCCCTCACCTTGCTCCCTGCGATGGTGGCTGTTATATCCACCTGACTGGACCATGGGAGGCCCAGAGGTGAGGTCAGACATGACTCTGGGTGTGTCTGGAGGAGACTGACATCTGAACGGATGGACAGAGTGATCAGATGGACCCCCCAGCGTGGGTGGCCTCATGCAAGCTCTTAAAGGACTGAACAGAACAGAAGTCTGACCCTCCCTCAGGTAAGAGGCAGCTCCACCCACCTGAGGTCCTTGGAGCTGGGACACTGGTCCCTTCCTGTCCTTGGCCAGGAGCTGCCGTTGGCTGTCCTGGGTCTCCTGCCCGTGGACGCGCCCCTGTCTCGGGCCTTGCCTGCCTCTGAGATCACGTGACCTGATTTTGTGTCTTGACTCTCCTCATAGAAGTTTGTAGACTTCCTCTGGGCTGTGTCCCTCTGAGAACCTGGGTGCACACTCTATCCAGGCCCTTCTGGAAGGTTCAGAAAGGAGACCCGGCTCACTGTCTACCTACTCATTTCCCTCCAGACACCAGATCAGAGCAGAGGCTTGTCTCCATCGTGAGAAAGGGTCAACACTGGGCAAAATGACAGTCACAGAGCCTCTTCTGGGACCTTCCTCCTCTTCTGCCTTGTGGGACAGTCTCCCGCCTCTCCTTTTCCCCTTGCTTCCTGCTGCCCTCTCCCCACCTTTCAAATAGAAGTTTAAATAAAGCTTCCACTTCCATGACAAGGTGAGTGTTTGCTCTTTTTATGAAGATCGTGAAGTCTTGGTCGTAGATCCCACAGTGCCGCTGCTAAGCAATCCTGGGAATGGCTGCATTACGAAGAGGAATTAATACAAGTTTAAATTCCAGCTCTTCGCACAACGTTCTGCAGAAAGAACTCCTCCATCACGGGGCCCAGAAATGCCCTGGGCAGACCTCCAAGGCAGTCCTCTATTTCAGGGACCTCATATATCAAGGCTGTCGAGGTGCCTTTGGGCACAGGCAGAAATGAGGGCAAATCACAAAAAATAGGTCAATTGGATTGTCCCGAGGCCATGGCATCCTTTATGTTTTCTGGCCCCCACTACTTGGTTCAGTATGCTGGAACTGGACCTGACACATCTTTTTACCCAGTATGATTGGGTCTTGATTCTACAGAAAAGGTCAATGCCCTGTGAGAAATTTCTGGAACTGTGAGACCTAACCGGGCACTGTCTCAGCCAAGCAGCCACAGACAAAGGAGGCAGCCAGTGGTCTGCGGGCGTCCTAGTTCCCCACCCTGGGATTGTCACCCAGTTCCTTTGAACCCCCTCCATCTTGGCATTTGTCTTAGCCTCGAGCAGGTGTTTCATTATGGCTATGAACGTGGCACTGAGCTGGCCTCTTTCAAGTGTGCAATTTCTGCAACTGAACTTTGCCTGCAAACTTTACGCGGGTGCGCGCTGACAGCAGACTGCCCCAGCCACACTGATCCAGCTCAGGGACAGGTGGGCACATAGCAGCCTTTTTTAAACTCACACTTTTTAATTGATACATTCTGCCCATTGCAGATGTCCTGTGGGTTTAACATAACAGTTTGATTAGGTGCAGAGATGAATCCATCCGGGCTGGATAGTAAGCACAAAATCAAGAGGAGGAGGGATTGGATAAAATCTAAGGACGGCGAGCATGCAGTAAAGGCTTCCTCCTCGGCTGAGAGGTTGGAGAGATGGGAGAAAAGATCGCCTCACACTGAGCCCCAGGGAGGGTGGTAATGTTTTCCTAATGGGACTAGCGTGGCAATATATTCTGTGTGCACAGTATCAAGGCAGAATTCACAAATTGTTCAATTCTGGCAGGAGACTTTTGGATTTTGAATGGCCAATTCTTTTTCCTAGATATTTGATTTGGAATGAAAGGCTAATAACATAATTGAGTACTTAGACTTGGTTTTCTTAGACGTTTTTTGTCACATGGGAACTGGACGTCATTGCTGAGCAAGAAAAGTTCCAAGTTCGGGTGTGGGAGCTGAGCCCCTTACTTTCCATACGGTTATTGCATTTTGTCTACTCTGCTAATGTCTATCTTGTTCATTTCTCAATTCCCTGGCTCTGCTTGCCTAATGATGGACGGAGAGTTTACTACAGCACAGAGGACGGAGGACTGAAAAGAGAGGAACCAGAACAGGGATGGCCAGGGTGCCTGCCTGGAGCTGGAGGTGTCGCGAGGCCTCTCCTGGAGGGGCCCTGGCCTGGGATCCTTCAGCAGTGCGTCAGCAATTGTTTAAGTCACGGGAAAAATGAGCCATTGCAGGGAGATCACTTCCCCATGTGTCCATCTTTGCTTATGTACACTAAAAGCAAAACAAACACGACAACCCAGACTTCCCAGCAAAAAGACATGAAATGGACCTTAAAATGGATTTAAAAATTAATTCAATTTAAAAAAGATTTCTAGTATTGAGTTATTTTTTAAGTGGCATTATTCACATATCTGAGACTGGTTTACATCCCTCTACAAGAGAAGTTAAGTCTTAGATATTAGAGTCCTAATTCCCAGTTGGGTAATGGACCATTTAGCCCTAAGGAAATGAGTAAGTTTTCACACTCTGATGCTCCTTTGAACTTTGCATGGTTTCAGGTACATTTTCTTGTGTGTATCATGTTTTTGTATCTATTTAATGGAGCTAACACAAAACAGTGTCTGTCCTGAAGCCAATGAGATAGAGAATTATTATATTATGCCATATAAGTGATCAAGTGTCAAACAGATTTTAAAACTTTTAAAATATGGTTGAAAGTTAATTTTTTTAAAAAGTTCTGGTAACACAAAGAAACAAATGGTCAGTAGCCATGCCTTTTACCTGACTGATGTGACCCTATGTGCACAGTGGTATGCACCCTATGTGAATTTTGAGTGTCTTCATGGAAAATCACAGAACTGGATTCCCTCTTCATATGTGCTTTCTGGTTTTCCAGTCCCTAAATTTATCTTTGTTCCAGGAATCTGGTTTATAATGATGACCATATTAGCAATATTAAGGAAAGCAGGTTGCAAACTCAGTCATGTGTTGATAATTCAAAAATCAAGGGAAAAAATAGATGGCGCTATAGACTAATGTTTATGTCCCTTCAAAGTTCATGTGCTGAAATCCTAACCCCCAGTGTGAGGTGGGGCCTTTGGTGGGGGTGCTTAGATCATGAAGTCAGAGCCGTCATGAATGAGACTAGTGCCCATGTAAGAGGGCTCCCTTGCCGGGTCCACCATATGAGGACAGGAAGAGGGCTGTCACTAGACAGCAAATCTGCCAGTGCCTTGATCTTGGACTTCTAGCCTCCAGAATCATGAGGAAAAAAAAAAAAATGTTGTTTCCAAGTCACACTCTATGGTATTCTGTTATAGCATCTTGAATGGACTAAGACATACGGAAAATAGTCAAGGTGAGTTTTGTTTTTTTTGTTTTTCTCATAACTTGGTGAGTTCATTTCTTCATTAGAAGTACATATTGTAATTTGATTTCCAGGGAAAAGGAAGCTGCCCACTTACACATTAGTCACTTGTTTGGGGGGCTGGGTGTCCCCTAAGAAGAGGTCAGTCCTGGGGTCCCAGACAAGGACCCTGCACTTTATCTGGCCATGCCCACCACTCCACAGTGCTGTTGTCTGCACAGCATGTTGCCAGCTGATTGACAGTGGTCAGCTCAGGCCACCAGCCCTGCCCATCCAAGGACCTCTAACCTACTGAGGTCCTGTTGTCCTCAGTGAGTGTGTGAGGGAGGAGATGGTAACAGGGAGAAGAAAGTGCTTTCGTTTCCTGGAGAAATGATACAGTCATTCTGCAGACTTTTGCATGGATGTTCTTAGAACTAGAAGTATTGCATAATTGACCCAGGTCATCCCCTAGCTTGGTTCATGCCCATCACTGGGATTTCCGTCACATGAACTTGGTCTTTGCTAGAGCAGAAAAGACATTGTCCTTCTCATCTGCTGTAGCTTGAGACCACAGCCCCTAAACCAACACCAGGTGTCCCATGGTGAAGCCTTCGAAAGCTGCAAGTCTCTGCATAAAGTCCTTCTTCCTGGATGATGAAACGTAATGGAGGTAATGGGATGAAGGCTGTTAGGATGAAGCCCCAAACCCGAGTCATGTGGACAAAGTCCCAGCACGAACCAGCCCAGGCTGGCCTCCTGCCTCCTTACAGGGGCCTCTCCTCCCTCTCCTTGGACTCCCCCACCTCGAGCTCATTCCAGGCTCTCTGTGGAGCCGTGACCCTCATCTCAGGCCTCGCTCACACATCCCTGTCTTTGGAATCCAGCTTCCCACTTCCTTCCTTGGCTAACAAATTCCCATCCCCAGATCTGAACTCGACTTTCCTGGTAGTGCCCCCTCCTCACACTGCACCAGTTGCTCCTTGTGTGTGTTTTTGTAACACCCCACGTTTCTCTGTTTTGTCATGTGTGACTTATTATGATCACATTGTCATGTTTGATTACTTGACTTTGTGTTCTCATCCCCAACGGGAGCATAAACTCCATGAGGGCAGGTCCTGTTTCTGTCCGGCTCCTCTCACATCCCTGGCAAACAGCACCAGCACAAATGAAAAGTGGTTGATAATGGATGGTAGATGGGAGGGGTGGGATTGCAGTGAGCATGGACCAAATGCAGACAGGCCATCATCCCATCCAGCACCGTCAGGGCGCCTGTCAGCTGGTGAGAGACTGTTGATGGAATGAAGGTGTATATGAACAAAGAATGACAGAGGGGGGACAGCCCCTCGGGAGACTGCTGCTACTTTTCCGGCAGGAGACTGTGAGAGTTTTATTAGAACATTGGGAACAGGAGGAATATGGAAAGAAGTCGAGGTGGCAGCAGCCTGGCGTGGTGACTCACCAGGCACATGAAGAAAGGAAGGAGAAGAATCCAATGTGGCACAAGATTCTGCTTTCAGTCAAGTGAAGAATGAAGCATCATTAAGATAAACAGAAGAATCAGGAGGAAGAGAAGGGTCTTAGGGGAAGATTGATGGGGAAGGTTTTAGGTGCAATCCATTTGAGGTTGTGTGACTCCGAGAGGGTCCAGCAAGCATCTGGGTATCCACGTCTGTGGTTTGGGAGAAGAGCTGGTAACTTGGAGGCCCTTCTTATAGAGGGGGTGGCAGAAGGCGGGGGCAGATGAGACCCCAAAGGACACAATGGGAACAAGAGAGTCAAAGTCAGGATTGACTTGGGTGGAGGGAAGGGGATGTCTCAGGGACAGAGTGAGGTGCCCCAGAGTCAGGAGAGGCCCAGGGGACAGGACGAGAGGGACCTGTTCTCAGGGACGGGTGGGGGTGTCCCACCATCAAACACTGTGGAGAAATGGAAGGAAAATGCCCTTAGTGAACACGCCTCACTGGAAAATGTAGCAGAGAGTTGGGGACTCCTGGTCGGTCCATTTCAAAACCTCAGGCCAGAAGGTGAGGAGGACGAACCCTGTGAGGAAGACCGTGGATTTGTACCCTAGGGGTGTTCTGAGCAGGCAGCTTAGTGAACAGTGAGGTGGACGCCAATGTCAGCTGTACCCACCGGGGTTACCTGACATGCCAAGAAGTGAATGGCTCTCTGCTGAGGTGGCAGGAGCGTGCACGGTGTGGGATGTCGTCAGGGGGAGGGCAAGCTGAGCCACAGTCAAAGGAATGATTCAGAAGGACGGGAGAAGGCACCAAAGGCGCGGGTGGGTGCGTTAGGCTCTCCCTGGAGCAGGGTCATACATCCCCCCAGAAACCAGCAGTTACAATTGCAATGACCAAGGTTTCTCCCGCAGGATTGTGAGCTCCCTGAGGATCGTGACCCCCAAAGCCCCGCCAGGAGACCATGGTAGTCAACCTCAGACGCCAACACAGTAAAATAAAGGAGAAGAACAAAAGTGAGGTCCTGGGCCAGCTTGGAGTCTAAGACTGTTTCAAATCCATCCTCTCATCTCATGGTCACTAGACCTCCTCTGGAAAGTGGAGAAGAGATTTCTAGGTCCACTTCTTTTGTTCATGGTGTTTTGCAGAGAAGATGGAAAAATGCAAGGTTGTGTGCAGAGAGAGGGATTCCAGGTCTCAGGGCTTCAGAGGCTAAGCCATTCCAGCTGACACCCAGGCTAGTTGCAGGAATCGTGTGGCCGGTGTTCCTAGGACCTTGTGTGGTTGCCGAGGGTGAGTCCTCACTGGTGCAGGAGGAGAGCAGGGATGAAGAGAGGCTCTTCTTTCTGCTTGGGTCCTTCCTTGAGGGGAGGGGAAGTAAGTTTCCCTGAAGCAACACAGTTGGCAAAGCCAATCCTTAGTGCTGTGACCCACCCAACCTCCAGGCACTAGAGACCCCGGGAGAAGGGAGTGGTGGGAAGGCAGTGTGACGAAGGGCAGGATCCTTCATGAGGACGGACGGCCAGCCTGTCCAGGAGGAGGCCCTGGAGGACTTGAGGAGGTTCTGGGATTCAGGACATATGGGCAGCACGATCTGGACTGGACAGAGGAAGGGATGTGTTAGGTGGAAGCGAAGGATGAGCCAGGGTTGGGTTTTGACCTTGGGCCCGAGACCAGTCCAGGTCTCCACGCCGATTGACTATAAAAAAATTTAACTTTAAACTCACTCTTGGGAATTCCCTGGCAGTCCAGTGGTTAGGAATCTGAGCTTTCACAGCCGAGGGCCCAGGTTCAATCCTTGGTCGTGGAACCAAGATCCTGCAAGCCACACAGCATGGCCAAAAAAATACATAAAACAATAACCTCACTCTTGTTTTCTTTTCTTATCAACCATGAACCACAGTAAAAATGTACCTTCTGTCTAAACTGAAATACTTCACTTTGTTATAAACATAGACTAATAAATGCAGACCCCTGACTGGCAACAGCATAGCTGCTGTTACACAAAATGCCCCGCCTTCTGTAGCACCAGGCACAGTGATCGTGGTTGTAGAGCACAGAGCCGGGGAACAACGCTTTAAACACTGGAAATCGGATTCCATGGCTTGTTCTCTCTCCTTGTCAGATGGTGGTCAGTTTTTTTAATTAGTGGTCCACCCGCCTTGATATCACAGGGGCAGAAAGAATTGCTTCATTGTAGAAGAATCTGTTAGGACAGCCACATGGGAAAGTGTCAGAGACAGATCATTCTGGGGTTTCCTTATAGACTGTTTTGTAAATAAATCAGACTTTTTAATTGCTCTGTCAGAAGGATCTTTCTTTGAGCAAAAGGTGTCTGCGGCTGAATGCCCAGGACATGTGTTTGGTCTGGCAAAGGGCTCCGGGCTCTTGTACTCAATATCCACAGCGACCTCTCGGATTCCACGTACATAGTAACAATTAAAAGCACACAATGGCACGACCATGTTCACGGTGACAGAGGCAGGTTGGCTGCTTCCCATAACAGCCTCCCGGGCGGGCGGAACAAAGGGCCCGGGCCCATCTGCGCGGATCTCTGAATGCCGCCTGTTCCAGAGGCTACCCTCCTCCTCCTGCACCGGGGCATGGGCAGCCCCGGGCATTAGGATGATAATGAATTCCAGGCGAGCAGACAGACCCGACAAAGGGATGTGTTCCCGGGTAGTAACTTAGCAGGTGGAGGACACAGAGTTGTGTTGACTCCCTGCGGATGGATGGATTGAACTGAGCATCTCCACATGGGTCCCTTTGCTTGAGTGTTTCCTTCCGGGGATGGGAAAGAAGCAAGAAGCCCTGTGTTCTGTGCAGATCGTGGTGAATTCCAGGGTCTTATCGTACTTAGGAACATGTTTTCTCTGCAGCTCACTCACTCCTCTGGTTCTCCCCGTGGATCCAGGACTTCGCTGCAGACAGTTTGATATTCTCGCCCACACGCTCTCATTTCTGTCAAAGAGGGAAAAGTGAAGCACTCATGGTGGGTCCTCCAGGACATGGTCCAACAAAGCCAGCATCCTAAATATAAAAGAGTCTCCTTATTGGTGAAGAACCGTGCTTCTGATTATAATCCTTGAATGGATTGTCTACGACCCCCAAAGAAAAGCCTGAAGCTCTGGGAGGGGCTGGGAGAATCCCCCAAATGCAGAACAGGAGGGACGCACTCTGCATCTGGCCTTTGGAATGGAGCAGGCTGGGGACATGTCCCAGAATTGACTGGACATGCCTTGCCTTTCTCGCACAATCCCTTACATTTAAGAATTGAAATAAGCCTTCGGGAAGTCATAGAGGTTAAAATGTTGCCCACATCAATAGCAAAACAGTAACATCAACAACAAAACGTCTTTGACCTCAGGAGAGGGAAAGGAGTTGAACCGAGTCACGTCGAGTCCCCAAACGCGGTGACACCAGTCCGCAGCAGTTAACAACTATTATATAAACACGATGGAATGCAGCCGGTACTCTGACTGATGGAAAAATCCCGGTCATGAGCCACCGGGGGCTGCCTGATGCCCGCACGGCTCTCCAGCTGCGATCCAAGTGTGTTTCAATAAAACCACCGCTCTTAACAAGGAATTTGATGGAGTGTTAACAACCTTTAGCTTCAGGTTGAGCTGTTAACCAACAGAGTCGTCATTAACTGCTGGTAACAACTGTGTTTCGGGGGATTCTTGCTTCATTATGACCCTGATAGCCAGAGTCCTGCCTCCTGACTCGGGGAAATGTTTTTCATAGCATGCTTCCCTACAACCTTCATTTCTCACGGTGCATCTCTGCCAGTGGAAAGTACAGGAGAGGTCATAGGGCAGCGGGCGGCAAGGAGGCTTCAAGAGCCATTGTTCACACAGCCCAGGATGTTTCCAAGCTCCAGTGACCAGAGTCCTCTGCAGACAGTTAACGATCCTGGCAGGGAGGCTGGTGACAAATGCTTTCTCAGGGACTATTGGTTTTTCAGAAACAAAAAACAGGTTGCTCCCGTGGGGTGAGACCTCCCATCTGGCTGCAGTGACCTAGGCTTTAGGAGGTGAGGCCCCTGCCACACACACATTCCTATGTCTGGGTAATGATGGGAGGAGGAGAATTCAGAGGGTGTAAAGCCCCCATCTCAGAGTCTGGTACTGTGGGGGAGAGGTTCGGGTCACCACAAACAGAGGCACAGATCGACTTGGACGGTCATTATCTGAGACCATTCCTGGATGCACAGCAATGATTTTCCCCCAAAAAGGAAGCTTTAGCTTGCACTTTCTGTTTGAAATTAAATCAGAAGTGTCCATGGACTGAAGGTACTTGTTCCTTTTTTTCAATATCAGCCCTTTTAATTTCCTTTAATCACTTGACTGCTAAATCCCTCCAGAGCAGTATGTTTGAACAGCTTTAAACTTTAGGAAAATTTTGTTTAATATTTGCAACAATCATGTATCTGTACAAAATAAAGGTTTTTACTGTATACTCCTTATCTGACATTTGGGCTAGGGGTTTATATGTGCTTCTGTGGGTATTATAATTTAATTCAAAACAGTTCATGGCTCTTATTAACCTCATATTTTACAATGCACCTAACAGGCTTATCCCACAAGAGTTACTCTAGAAACAATTGTTGAATGATATGTATATATTTCCGCCTGTGTCTATATACTAATATTTCAAATCAAGAATGTGGTTTTCTAAGATATCAATACATGCACTCCAATGTTCATAGCAGCATTATTTACAATTATCAATACATGGAAGCAACCTAAGTATCCATCATCAGATGAATGGATAAAGAAGATGTATATACATATAATATACCATGGAATACTACTCAGCCATAAAAAAGACGAAATTTTGCCATTTTCAGCAACATAGATGGACATAGAGGGTATTACGCTAAGTGAAATAAGTCAGACAGAGAAAGACAAATCCTATATGATATCATTTATATGTGGGATCTAAAAAGTACAACAAACTAGTGAATACAACAAAAAAGAAGCAAACTCAGAGCTATAGAGAACAAACTAGTGGGGAGGTGGGGGGGCAATATAGGGGTGAGGGATAAGAGGTACAAACTATTATGTAGAAAATAAGCTACAAGGATACATTGTACAACACGGGAGATATAGCCAATATTTTGTAATAACTGTAAATGGAGCATTACCTTTAAAAATTGTATAAAAAATAAATTTGAATTTCTGATTTAAAAAATGTGGTTTTTCTATTGGGCCATTGTGAGCACATGGCCATCAGTTCATTTCCCGGAGATGTGCTTGTACCTGGGAAGGGCAGGTGTTTGTCACAGAGGATCACAGAGGAGCAGTCCCTGGTAGCAGACAACGCTTGGTGCCCCCGAAGGGGTCCTTACAGCCACTTAGCTCCACAAGCTGAGCTGTGGTCTTGAGAGGGGACAGGCCACATCCAGCATCATAACACCCTTGCCTGTCCAGGCCAGATGGGGCCTCAGGACGGCCCCAGGCAGGGAGGCCCTGGCACGGGTCCCCTCCAGGTTGCAAGGAGATTGCAGGAAGGAGGCATGAGGCGTGGGCTTGAAGTCCAGAGAGGAAACCAAGCCTCAAGTGAAGGGGCCCCCAAGGCAGAGGGAAACATGACCCCTCCCCCTCCTTTTGAGCCTCTGTGAGGGGCTGCCCCGCTCACCTGACACTGCCACCTCTAAGGGGCGGGGGCCACCTCCAGCTGACATTCCTGAGCCCCCCCTGGGCTCTGCTGGGTGTGGATAAAGACCAAAGCCGCAAGCTCACTGGACAGAGGAGCCCCTCTGGGGCAGAAAACTCCAGAACAAGAGGGCAGACTGTTGTCCCTGCCCGGGCCCAGGGGGCCATAGCAGCCCATAGAGGGTCCCTCACAGGGGCCTGGCCGAGGGGGAAGCTCTGCTCATGCGGGAGACGAGAGAGACCCAGGCAGGAGTTACACCGGCCCAGACTTGAAAGGCGGCAGGGCAGGGAGAGCAGGTGCCCCCAGACAAGAGCTGAGCAGGGAGCAGAGACCAGGGTCCTCCTGCCCCAGAACCCTAACCTCCCCTTGCTGCCCTGGCCAACCATAGGCCTCAGCTCTGACTCAGCCCTGGGAGGGAAAGGTGGGAAGGCTCCCGGGCCGAGGCTTGTAGGAAGGAATTGTTGACGTCCTCCATTCAGCCTGACCTTAAAGTATCATCCCTTGTTTAGTGGATTCTGGCTCCAAAAATAAGCAGGTGAGGGCAAGGGAGACATAAAGGACAAAAGTAAGTCTTGAACTTTTTGGCACCTGTGGTTGAATCCTGCATCCCTGATGTGTGCTCTACGTGGGTCTCTGTCTCTAAACCTCTTCTCCCTCGCTTTCAAAATCTGTCCTTGCTCTTGTTTGTGAATATGAAAAGCATAACTGACATTTTTTCTGTCTCCACCCCTTGTTTACAAGAGGCTACGAACCCGGATTTAGGGAAACTGTTTTGCAGACACATTTCTCTGAGCCAGAATTAAATGAAAGCAATATTAAAAATGCCTTTGAACGTGTTTCACAAACGTGAAAGAAGATTTAAACCATGCTCAGGAACACACATCACTCAGCCTCCCCGTGATCAGCACGCTGGGTTCACATGGGGATGGGGCTTCAGGCACCCAGACCCTGGGCCAGCTCTGCTTCCCCTGCCCGGCTGCCCACGCAGTCCCCACGGAAGTGGTGCCCAGCCTCATGAAAAGGGCTCCGACCAAACTGGGTTTTGGACAGTTAGTGTTACCAGTACATTTGGGCTGTGTACTCAGATTCTGATCCTTAATGAAATCAAGGAATATTGAAATTAAAAAAATGTGCTATAAACTCTCCAAAGGTAAAATTGATTATCCATCTATCTTTCTGCGTCTCTCTCTTCCTGATAACACTGAGCTGGGCATATTTTCACACTAAGGCACCAGGCACTTGCAGAATACATAGTCATGCAGACAAGCCAGAGCTATCTTCTATAGACGTGGGGTTCATTATTTCTGGCCACAGAAACACTATGTTCTGGAGAGTGACATGTTTTATATCAAGCTTCTCACAGCAAACGAGCATGTTAAAGCATCCTGGACAGAAGGCAATGATCTATACAACTAAACACACACTTATACATTAAAGCATTCAAAAACTGTGTAGAAATCACACGCACATGGGAATCTCATTTATATTAATTAAGCCTGGAACTATGAGTTTGTTCTAAATGTGCTTACGTTCCAATGTAGGTATTTTTTTTCTTTACGTTTTCTCCATCCCACTACTTTGCTTCTCTGCAGCCATAAGGAGAAGGTGCTGCTCGGGCTCCTGTGGTCACAAAGACAGACGGGAGGCAGGACTGCTGCTGGCACGCACCTTGGTGGAGTTTGGTCCTCTCCTCACCGCCCTGGCATCCTGGAGGCTCTCTGGAGGGCAGGAGGACTCACCCCTCTTCCCTGTGCCCCTGTGTAGACATCACTTTGCAGTGAACAAAGTTATTGAGTTCAGTTTGGGATTGCAGTGCTTTATATAAACTGAATATTTAAGTATTTGTCTGCAGGCCATGTAATGCTGCTTCTTTGTGCCATAACCATGAGTATAGGATGCTCTGTGTTTTTTGAAAGGTCAAATTTTTCTTTAAAAGTAAAACTTTTCACACTTACAGAATGCAAGAGAATTATTTTTAAAGAGAATTATTAGGTGTTTCCCTTTTCTTTGATCAATTCCACATTTCCTATTACCCAAAAGAATAATGTTAATATTCCATAAGGTTTTCTCTTCTGTCATTTGAGGAAAGGCGCAACAGGTGTTATTGCTTTGTGACTGATATTGGCATATTAATTATGAACTGAGTGATTGTGTGATACCTTGAATTGTATGCTACTATGCTTGATAAAACTGAACGAATAAAACTACAAACTGGTACAAAACTTGAAGTCATACCGTCACAAAATTTTCAGGAAATGTTTTAATGAATAAAAAACCATAAAGAGTAACTATTTTGGACATTTGAAAATTCTATGCTTTCAACTCTGTTTTAAGAATGCTTTTTCTATAAATGCTAAAAAAAAAAAAAATCAGTGAGAAAAAAGCACATATTGTTAAACAGGATTTTTGATGGCTGTCACATCATTCTTTGACTTTATATCACATTTTACTGTGGATCTCAAAGTCTGAAAATAAATTTATGAAAATATTATTTCATTATATATGATGTCTGCAAAACAAACAGTAACCATTTCCAAACTTCAAATTCAAATCTTGACTAAAGTGGTATACTCGTTGAAGGAGTTCAAGGTTAAAATAATAAAACTGGTTATTTCAGGTAATCTATGCTCTAGACCTAAAGGAACCTAGATCTCAATAGACCCAAAGAAATAAAATGACAAACAAACAGCAATGTTTTCCTTCCACCCAGGCCTCCCATTAACGTATAAAGCTCCTGGTTTCTGCAATAATTATCCAGTCATCTTTAGGGTCCTCGACTCGACCCTGACACCCCCTGGGGCCTGGCTCCAGCTTCCATGTCGCTGACCCTCCAGTGCAATCTAAGATCTTGGCGTCAGTGACACTGTTGTTTTTTTTCACTTCGTCTCCGTGCCTAGGAGGTTTCCTCGCATGTAGAAGACACTCAGTAAAATAGTTATTGAATGGATCCACAGAACAGCAAGTAGGACGGAGAAAGTGGTGGAAAGATAAGAACTTCCAGCCATGGCTTGATATTGGTAACATGACAATTGTATAAATACTGTGTAGATAATTGAGAGACACAGAATTCCTCAGCTTCTAATCTACCCCACACTCTTTGTTGATGTCCAAGATACTTTGGACAAGAAGATGCAAAGGAACTAAGTATTGGAACAAGAAATTAAGTTCAAATTAGATAAATAGATTGAAAGAGGGGAACTTTCAGGCTGTAAGTGAGTTCTCAGCCCTGGGCCTGGGCTGATTACATCCTGGGATGCTGAGACAAGATGGGAAGGACATCATTGCCTAATTGCAAATGATACTGAGCAGCCACAGAACAGCACAAGGTAAGGGGGACGCTTGAACAGGTGCAGTTACGGTTCTACACAAGAGAAAGGCAGATTTGGCAGTAGTAGTGTAGAGAACTGGACGTCAACCCAAGACCAAGAAGTGGGTGACCCAGAAGCACATGGAAAAGGAGCAGCTACCCCTGGAGTCAAGCCAGGCTCATCAAGAATATAAGAGAACTTCATTTTCTTTGGGGACCAAGATTACTGATTTCTAGATGAGGAATATAACAGATATAGTTGAGTGCCAGTGTCAGCAAAGCAATTGCAAATATTACCTTCTTCCTGGACAGGAGAGAGAAACATAGCCATGATAATGCAATTTAGATTCCTCACTACTTCAAAACAGTTCCCCAAGGATGTTCCCCTTGGCTCAAGGCCAAGCTGGAATTTGCCATCACTTGGATGTGGGTATTGAGTTCAAGCTGTCCTGATTTTTTTGGTGTGGCTTAAAGCTTGAAGTAATAATAATTTCCCTGGATGATGGCTCTAGCATAAAATATGTCTTTCTAGCAGGGACAATGAGCTGAATGTAACACAATGGCACTTGCCAAAAGTAGATGAAGCCCGTATAATCCCAGCGGTCTTTTGGATGATGGGGCTCAAGGAGCTCCTATCTTGGGGAGGTAGGTCGCCCCTGGGGGTGGGGGTAGGCATTTCTCTGAGAGGTGCTGAGCTGCCCCCCCCACTGAATTAACAGAGTAACTCCTAAAATGAGGACTGCCCTAGCTAGCTTATAGCTAGAATGTCGCTCTTGGCCCCGTGCTCTGAATTTAAAAGGGGCAAAGCAAAATGACATCCAGAGAAAAAAGGTTTGGACAGAAATCCCTCAAGAACAGGTCAGAAGAAATAAATTAGACCTATGTAGCTTAAGAGAATGTCTGAAAAAAATATCCCCAATGTTTGAAAATACTTGATGTCAAAAATAGATTAGCTTAATTCTATACAACTTGAAGAATTAAGATTGGAAGCAATGAACAGAAGCTACAAGAGGAATTTTAACCTAAATGGAGGTGGGGTGGGTGGAGGAGGAAAGCTGACTGAAGATAAATTGATAACTTTAGAAGGCAATAGATTTGGAATATTTGAAATGTTTGGGGAGTGGTTGACCATACCTTACTGGGATGCTTTTTAAAAGCATTGGAACCTTGGATCAGTCTTTGATCTAGAGTCACCCTTTCCAAGATGGTAGAACGTGTGGCCCTTGAACACTTAAAATGTAGCTAATCCAAACCGAGATGCGCCTGAACTGTGAAATATCTACCAAAATTCAAAGATTCAGCATACACAAAAAGAAAATATCTTGTTGGTACATTTTTATAATGATTACATATTGAACTGATAACATGTAAAGCTATATTGGATTGCATGAAGTCTATCAAAATAATTTCATCTTCTAACACTTAGTCAGTCATACAAGAAATGTTGGTTTTACAAAAGCATTTTAAGTATCATATGTGGGTGACATTATATTCTATTGGACAACGTTAGTCTAGATCCCAGCTAGTCAGACTGTGGTGCTTACATCAGCAGCAGCAACATTACCTGGGAGCTTGTGAGAAATGAAAATATCCACCCAAACCTAGAGCAACTGAATTGGAATCTGCAGTTCAACATAATTTGAGAAACACTTGTATTATCATTGCTGTCAAACATTTTTTAAAGCAGGGAAATGTTTTATTTAAAGAGAAGTTTGTGGAAGATCACTATAAGAATAAGTAACTGAGTATGCTCTCTTTTTTGTGTGGATTCTGACTCATCCTTCACCATTGCTTCTCTCACCTTTACATATCTTTACCCAAGTTCCCATTCTCTGGAGTAAAGCATAGTTTGAAAACCATTGGTTTGTACTGTTTTTGACATCTCTAAGATACCTAAAAACTGTAAATGACCAATATTTCATAATTCAGACTTGCATTCAATTTTATTAGAAACAAAATGGCAAGGTATCCTTAAGTGTGGACATGGTTTTGTGGTCTAGTCATGACCTTGTTCAGTTCCTTAGCTGTCAACGTTGTCCCATCATGAGAATCATTAGAGAACTTTACTTTAAAAATATACTTCTGGGCTTCCCTGGTGGTGCAATGGTTGAGAATCTGCCTGCCAATGCAGGGGACATGGGTTCGAGCCCTGGTCTGGGAAGATCCCACATGCCACGGAGCAACTAGGCCCGTGAGCCACAACTACTGAGCCTGCGCGTCTGGAGCCTGTGCTCGGCAACAAGAGAGGCCGCGATAGTGAGAGGCCCGCGCACCGCGATGAAGAGTGGCCCCCACTCGCCACAACTGGAGAAAGCCCTCGCACAGAAACGAAGACCCAACACAGCCAAAAATAAATATTAAAAAAATTAATTAATTAAAATAAGATTTTTTAGAAGAATGTACTTCCCATTCAATAAGAATTTTCAAGGGTAGTAATTTAGCAATCTGTTTATTTAAGAGCTCTCGGGTTAGTTTAATAGAGTTCTAGGAAATTTCACGACAACCTTCACAAGAGCAGTACCATCTCTCTCAAGAGATGTTTTTGATTGATGCTTCAACTCTGGTATAACTCTGAGTTTTTGCTTTATATTTCTAATTCTACATTTTCTACATTTCTACATTTTGCTCTTAAAAACAATGTAGGGAGTATTAACTACCACATGATGCCTCCGATTTAAGAAAATCCTAACCAAAGCTAAAAGCTTCCTACTCTATTATAATTTCCTTACAGAAATTGTAGCAAAAGATTTATTTTGGGAAGGAGTATTTGATGGTGATGTTGGTGGTGGTGGTGTGTGTATGTAGGGCCACCTTACACAAGTATTTTGTATTGTCCTGAAATATCTTTTAAAATTACTTTCTGAAAAATACAAAAATAAAAGGCAAAAACATTTACATAGTAAATTAGCTTGGCATCCTATTGTAACTGGAAAGGAGTCTTTCAAACAGAAGGTGGAAGAAGTAACATGCTACACGTAATTATTCCTAAACACTGAATCTCCACATACTCAGTAAAGCTTTTTTTTCTCCTGTGTAAAGTGATATCATTTGACATACTATTTCCCACCAAATTCTTTGATTTAGAAAAAGACCAGAGACTTACTATGAAAATTGTATCCCCTTTAAATGTATGCTTAACTTTGCACCCAGGAGCTGAAACAGAGATGTTAGGAAGAAAAAATATGGAAAAAGTCTGTCCTTGAAGTCAGATGTGTGTGGTCGAATGGGTTTGGTAGTGAGGTCACTGGGACAAGCAGAGAATGTTCCAGATGAAGGCAAAACCTAGAAGATAGGAAATAACCTTAAGTACATATTGTTAAAGAAAAAATTTACCTTGACATTTATTAATTCCTTACCGGGAAGACTTTATTTAGGGCTATTGCAATAGAGAAGAGAGATGGAGCTCAGCTCTGAACACAAAGAAGACAGGTGGGATTTACAGCCAACAAGCAGAATAAGACGGTCATTGAATAGAAAGTTACTATGAAGAAACATCAAATGTAGGGGGATTCTTAGAAAGACTAGGGGAATTTCTGTGACAACTGGACTGTGTTGGCCTGGCAAGGACAGGGCCAAGGTGGAAACCTCATGGTGAAGTTGGCTCAGAGGAGCCTGACTAAAGTTTGGTCACAATATCCATTGTGAAACCCAGCATCCTTGTAGTCAGGGAGACCCTGATTATATATATTTTAAGGGCTGGGGGAAAAAAATATTGTTGTTTGTTTTGATGACTCAGCAAGTTGTTTAGGGGAACTCAAAAATTCCAAAGAAGTTCCAAAGTAAGTAATACTGTGAGTCATAAATGAAGCACTGAGAAGTAAGAATGAGGAAATAGATGCACCCAAACAGGAATCGCTTCCTTCACCGACCCCCTGTGCCTGGTGTACCAGCCACCTCACAAGGACAGCCAGGCTCTCCCCACGCCACCCGGGCATCTGCATCTGTCTCATGAGGACGTGGTGTGAGTTTTGCCCTCTCTTCAGGGGACACAAACCACATCAGGCAGAATTCCCAAATCAAAACTTTCTGTGCAGCAGTCTCCCCACCTGGCTTTAGCATCTTGATGTCACAATCTCGCTGTCACTCCCCTCTTCACATGCTTTATACACATTATGTTATTGAAAAATTCTCAGCAAATGTCATCTGAAGATGAATGTGACAGGCCTGTTGACAGCTCCTCTGGAATCTGAATATTCTCAACTCAACTAAAAACGTCAGGGAAAGAAGAGTCAGCTTGAAAAATGCCAGATGTGCCTGCAACAGTTGTGTGCACGCCAGCTTCCAGAGTCCTTGAATGTGTACAATTTTGGCTTCTAGAAGATGCGCGTCTCCTAGGGCATTGGTGGAACAGGACTAAGCCAGGTACATGGGTGGGAAGGAAATCAAGCCCAAGCCCAGAGAGTGTGTGACTTTAAAGTAGCAAATCTACACCCGCAACATGGTAACCCTAACACTTAGTCAGTCATACAAGAAATGTTGGTTTTACTTCTGCTATGGGGATGGGTGGGCCCTGCTCTCCTGGTTCTGGTTGCATCTGGAGAGCCAATTAAGAAAACCATGAATCCAACTGGTAGGTGATATTCAAATAGGAAGAGTGGAAAATCCAGCCTAAAATGCCCTGGGAAGGGTTTCTGGAGGAGGTGGCTTCCAAGTGGTGGTTGAAGAGGGGGCCAGCAGCACATCCCAAGGCACAGAGTTATGTCTGGGATGAAAAGCCGTTACGTGTGTCTGGACCAGGAACGGAGTGGGGAAGGGGAGGGCGAGGCTGGAGCTGGCAGTGGGTGCTGAGGAACTGGGACCAATGGGGAGCCATGAGCTCTTCTAGAGATCTTCTCTGTGTCTCAGGTAAAGAACTATTTGCCAGACTGTTTATTTATTGTTTTGAAAGTCCTCCACTTCCTGGCCATGGTCTGCCTACAGCATCTGACCATAATGACCTCTCCTGTCCCTTCCTACTTAGAATCCCTGCGGTGAATTCGGTCCCAGAGTTGTTAGCCGCTCTAAACCCGCTCATCCTGGATTTGCTACCATTTTACTGAATTGAAACTAACTGTTGGATGAGTCTTTCATATTAACAGTGAAACAGGAGTGACTGGTCCAATAGTAATTTCATGCTTTTCTTTTTCTTTTCCAATGTCGATGTCTGTTTGATTACGTCTACAATAATCTGGGCTTCTGTAAGGTTTTGTTTGTTTTGTCTCGCTTTTTGGCAGAGATTGCTGAAATCTATTTTAAATTATCTCAAGAAAAGTTTGTCCTTCTTCAAATTAGATAGTTTTTAGCCTCATCAATGGATGGGTAAAAAGTCACATGTCAAGGTTTTGGGCTTGCTAAAGCTTTCTTTCCAAAAATAAAGAAAAAAATTAATCTATATTCTCTTAAAGTCATAACAGTTCCCAAATATCCTCAGACTAGCCCCAGGTCCTGACTTTCTTTCAAACCATCCATCTGGCTGTGTCAGCCAAAATATTTACCGTCTTCTCACTTCAATCAATTTCATGTCCCGTTGATAAACGCTTACCTCATCTTAGGGAAGCTGATTCTTCTTTGCTCAAATTCTGCATATGTTAAACTCTAGCTTGTGAAATTTATTTAATCTGACCCTCAGCTACTTTGGGATATAGATTAACAATTGATAATGTTGTTATAAATCTCTACACATTTCTTCTTACGGTGATTATTTTAGTACCACTTAAATACACTAGTGTCTGTATAAATTATAGACGATGCAACTGACAAGGGATTAATCTCCAAAATATACAAGTAACTCTTACAGCTCAATATCAAACAAACAAATAAAAAACCCAATCAAAAAATGGACAGAAGACCTAAATAGACATTTCTCCAAAGAAGACATACAGGTGGCCAAAAAGCACATGAAAAAATGCTCAACATCATTAACTATTAAAGAAATGCAAATCAGAACTACAATGAGATATCACCTCACACCAGTCAGAATGGCCATCATCAAAAAGTCTACAAATAACAAATAGTGGAGAGGGTGTGGAGAAAAGGGAACCCTCCTACATTGTTGATGGGAATTAAAATTGGTGCAGCCACTATGGAGAACTGTATGGAGATTCTTTAAAAACTAACAATAAAGCTACCAAATGATCCTACAATCCCACTCTTGGGCATAAATCTGGAGAAAACCATAATTTGAAAAGATACATGCACTCCAATGTTCATTGCAGCACTATTTACAACGGCCAAGACATGGAAGCAACCTAAATGTCTATTGACAGATGAATGAATAAAGATGTGATGTGTGTATACACACACACACACACACATATACACACAATGGAATACTACTCAGCCATAAAAAATGAAATAATGCCATTTGCAGCAACATGGATGGACCTAGAGATTATCATACTAAGTAAAGTAAGCCAGACAAAGACAAATATCATATCACTTATATGTGGAATCTAAAGGAAAAAAAAAAAGATACAAATGAACTTATATACAAAACAGAGATATATCCACAGACATAGAAAACAAACTTGTAGTTACCAAAAGGGAAGTGGCGGGGGGGATAAATTAGGAGTTTGGGATGAACAGATACACACTACTACATACACTACAAAATAGATAACAAACAAAGAAAGGACCTACTGTGTAGCACAGATAAATATACTCAATACTTTGCAATAACCTACAAGGGAAAAGAATCTGAAAAAGAATATATATATGTTATATATATATTCATGGTTACCTAAAAAATTTTAAAATAAATAAATAAGCTAGTTTCTATATAAATTAAATAAAGTGATAATATGTTTGCACAATGTTTAATGCCTCAAACACATTTGGCAGGTGTATTAATTGACCAGAAGTAGAAGCATCTTACCTTTATTTGAGATGGTCCACATATCTCCACATAGACCTCCACGGAGCTGCAACCCAGACCAGCATGGCATTTAATGTTTTACAAAGTGCATTTCACAAAAAAGAGGACTCTCACTGAATTCCTACTGTAATACTGTAAGTCAGAAGCTATTCTTGTTGCCATATTATGGAAGAAGAAACTGAGGTTTAGAGAATTAAATAACATGCCCAGGATCACAGAATGACTAAGCAGAGAAGCTGGGTCTCAATAGCATGCCTGAAAGTTTTTCAAGGAAAAGAAATTGGAAAAGAGGTCAATCACGGAGAGAACAACAAGGAATCAGGAAAGGGCCTGCCCTTCATGGCAAAATGGTGTCTCTACATGGACAGAACTTGAGGTCACCCACATGAAGAGGGGCTGCTGACCAAATGGACCAAACTTGGTTGCCATTAAGCCCTTCTAAGGATGACACTTAAAAAAATAAAAGCAGTCAGGCATGGGAGGTGCTAGAAAGTCAGCTGGGAATCATCCTCAGGAGGGTACATCATCCAGGGTTACCTTTGAGGAAGGGTCTCCAAAGGGTGTGTGTGGGTACTTGGGGGCATCAAGGTTGGAACCCCACTGGGTGGGCCAGGGAGTAGTTCCAAATGTGTTACGATGGAAAATGGTATGTTTTGAACATTCAAGAAGAGAAGCCTTCACTTCCGCAAAAAAAAAAAAAAAAAAAAAGCTGTGGGTGCTCTTACAGATGCCCATGGAGCTTTTTAATCTGCTAAAGCTTGTCTCTTGCCCCTACTCAGCATAGGTTTCTAATCTCAATCACAAGAAGGATATGCTAATCTCACCTTTCGACAGAAATTCAGAAAGTGGTTTAGTTCTCATAGTTCCAACAGACTTAATGTAGTCAAAGAGAAACTCAACAATGTTGTGAAGCCAAAGGGTGCCCACCCACCTTCCAAAATGAAGAGATCTCCTCGGGTTTGGAAGTCTAATCCAATTCCAATGTCACTTCTTCCATGAAACACCCTTTAATCTCTTCCCTGAACTTAAAATAATACTTCCCTCTGTTTTCTCAGAATTTTGCATGTTGAATTTCCTGCATGCTTTTATATTTCCTGCTCTAGAATAAGTTTCTAGAGGGCAGGCAGTTTTATAACCCTCCCGTTTGCAACATATAGTAGGATTTTGATAGATATTTGCTTAGCAGAAGCCCTGAGGCTTTAGAGGATAAAGATGGAATTTGCTGGAGAAAGAAATAAACTGGATTTTTAGCAGTTGAAATATTTTTTAAAGGAGACTTGAAAGCTCAAATAACTGGACTTTTCGTGAATTTCATAATTACTTGAGAAGTATTTTTCCCTCCTACACACCTTAGCAAAATTAAAGGTTGCTGCAAGCAATTAATAAACACGTTGTTTCTTGACCTCTGACCATGGCTACTGGCACGTCTGAAACTTTAATTGAGCCCTTGGTCGTTTTCCTTCTGACCACCAATTGTAATGTCTTAAGGAACTCGAAGGTCATTTCTAGCCAATGACTCAATTTTAAATTTCAGGATATTATGAGAGAAGCCTCAGAAAAGTCATATGAGGGACATACTTAATCTAGGAAACTTCGACATCTGGCCATAGTCACATGCTGGGTTAATCCAATTATATGGAAATGGTAGTTTTTAAAGAAAACAAAATTCATGCTGAGTTTTGGCAGAACACCTGTCACGGGAGACGAGAGACTCCTTTTTAGAAATCACTGGCCCTGGTCATGTAAGTAATTGAGTTTAAATAAACGGGTGCTTTGGAGGTGAACAGTTCAGTTGGCAGAAATTGCTAATTTACACGGGCTCTTTGTGTAACTGGGAAGGAAGGGTACAGCCTCTCTGAAACACTTAAGCTGGCCCGAGGAGCTCTGATACTCAAGCTATTAGCTGACTGTCCTTGTTGTCTTTTCTGTTATGACTACTTTCCAAACTCATAAGTGCTCTTATCTTGAGGCCTAGTCCTGACTTACTCTTCTTTGGTGTAGCTACATAGAGACAATACCACGGCACCAGCAACGTATGAAGGGCAGTGGGAATTTGCAGCAACAAGTGAAATTAAGTCCTGTGAGTTTTCAACTGCTAATCTTTGCCAAGTAAGAATGTCCGTCAAATTAAGGCTCCTGGGAGGTGGCTGAAAGTAATCTATTTCCTTCCAGCTACCTCTTTAGTTCCAACCATGATCATCATCTTGCATGTCTTCATAGGGGAGATGCTCTAACTTTCACAGAAAGATTAAATCAGCAATTAGATTTCTTATGAAATAGAATTTTATTTAAGAAAACTTTTAAATGTACAGAAAAACAGCAAAGATATTATAGACACGCTACATGTCCACACCTATATTCTTCCATATTTAACATTTTACCTTCATATGCAACATTTGCCACAATTAAAGAACAAATATTGATATATTACTGTTAATGAAAGCCCACAGTTTATACAGATACCCTGATTTCTTTTCCTAATATGCTTTTTCTGTTCCAGGATCTCACCAGCATACCACCTTATATTTAGTCATCATGTCTCCTTAATCACCTCTTGGCTGTGACAGATCTCAGACTTCCCTTGTTTATGATGACCTCTACAGTTTTGAGGGGTACCAATCAAGTAGTTTGTAGAATGTCTCTCTGTGAGATTTGTCTGGTGTTTTCTCATGATTAGGCTGGGCTATGGGTTATCAAGGAGACCTCAGAGGTAACTTCCTTTCTCAACACATCATATCAACAGTCCATGCCTTCAACATGACTTATCACTGCTGGTGTTGACCTTCATTACCTGGCTGAGGTAGCATTTGTATTTTCTCCACTGCAAGGTTACCCCCCTGCTTAACCTTTGGAAGGAAATTGCTTTGCAGGGCCCACACTTAAGGCGGAGGGAGCTATGCTCCAGTTCCAGAGAGTAGAGTAGCTACAGAAATTATCTGTAGTATTTCTGTATTGGGTATTGGTCTATTTTCCTCCTTTATTTACTTATTGAATAAATTATTTATATCATTATGGGATCATGAATATTCATTTTATACTTTAGGAAATAATCCAATGCTACTTTATTTTGTGTTGCTTGAAAGAAAATGGCTTTACTCATTGTGAGTTCTTTCACTTAGCTCCTGTGTCGCTTTGACATACCCCCATATTGTACGTGTACATGGATGTGCATGTGAGTGCATGCAACACGTGTGTGTGGGCATGTTGAGCACTTCCTTACTTTCTATCACTCTAAGATATTCAGAGTTCATCCCAAATATTTCCCACCACAGTCCTAAATAAGTCAACTATTTCTCTAAGAAGCCTTGATTTGATCCAAATAAACTTTAGATAGGCATTGCTTAATTTCCCAATAACTGGGGATTTTCAACCATTTTTCTGTTATTTCTAGTTTGATTCCATGTGATCTGAGAACATACTTTGTATGCTTTATAGAATATTAAATTTGTTAATGTCTGCTTATGACATACAAAGTGGTTTATCGTGGTTAATCGATCCATGTGAGCTTGAGAAGAATGTGTATTCTGCTGGTATTGGATAGAGCATTCTGTAAAAGTCAGTTGGGAGCAGTCAATTAATGCTGTTTAGATTATATGTATCCTTCCTAGTTTTCTGTCTGTTTGATCTATTTCTGACAGAAAGGTGTTAAAATCATCAAGTAAATGTGCTTGTATGTATTTCTTCTTTTAGAGCTATCAGTTTTTCCTTTACGTGTTTCAGTATCATACGGTTAGGTACATACAGTTGCAGGATTGCTGTGCCTTCTTGGAGGACTGACCCCTTTATCATTATGTAACACACTCCTTTATCCTTGATAAATCCCCTTGTTCTGAAGTCTTCTTTGTCTGAAATTAATACAGCTTCTCCAACTTTCTTTTAATTAGTATTGGCCTGACATGGCTTTCTCCATTCCTTTACTTTTCACTTTTATGTATCTTTATATTTAAAGTTAGCTTCTTTTAGATAAAAAATAGGGTTTTTTAATCCACTTTTTAAAACCATCTGACAACCCCTGTCTTTAATTTGTTTAGACCATTCACATTTAAAGTGGTAATTGATATAGTTGCATTTATTTCTACCAGATTTGTAATTATTTTCATTTGTTGTATTTGTTCTTTGCTCCTTTCTTCTTCCTCTTTTTCTGCCCTCTCTGGTTTTAATTGAACTTTCTGTGATTCTACTTTATTTCCTCTCTTAGCAGATCTTAGCATTTTATCTCTCATATTTATTTTTAACAACTTTTTAGTGGTTGTTCCAATTTCCGATATGCATTTTTAAGTAATCTAAGCCCACATGTAAATATGACTCAAGCTACATATTGTCAAATTTTAAAAAGTCAAGTTATACATATATATGAATGTGCATATAGAAATTATTTTACATATATTTTTATATTTACATATATATTTACATATATATTCTTACATATATACATATATGTTTATAAGGACATGACATTAGGTGTGGGAGATATGTTCCAGATATGGACAGGAACACACCCATAGCCACGTCAACAATCTAGCAAAAAAAAGAGTGAATAGAAGAGATTTTAATTTTTCCATTTTTGGATTACTCCAGTATTGTTATAAATATGTCCTTTACTTAAATTTGTGTAACTCTAAAAGAAAGAAATTTAGCCTGTTTGACTTTCTGATTTTTTTTAAGTACATTTTGAAAACTCTCTTTTTTTTTTTTTTTTTCCTTATAAGTGTAAACTTTACAAAAGCAGGGCCTATATTTATATCTTTCTCCAAATTATATTTCTAATCCATACCATAACTGGAGTACCTAATAATTACTTGTTAAATATAGAGTCAGTTGAATGAATGAGTTAGTAAATATTGAAAAAAAACCTATGGGCAAATTGTGTTGACATTTATTTGTTAATATTTTTCCTGTGGATTACCTCTTGGTCTTTAAGACCCAACTTCTTATAATGTATATATTTTTCAATAAAATATTTTCTGGCCAATGATGATACTAAAAAAACTTTATGATGACGTCTCCCAATCTCAGGAAGTAGTTTTACTAAAATGACGTGCCAGAAAACTATTGGGCTACTTTCCCAATACGATTAGTCATTCAACAAAATCACATTTAGTCCATTTGGAAAGTGTGCTAAGGCCATCAAAGAAGATGTGCGTTCTTAGATGTCCAGGGTGCAGGGGCATCATGGTGTCCTCCTGGGAGTGAGCCATTCCCTGCCCTGGAACATCTATACTAGCATCTTTCTCACTTCACCTTTTTGGGGGGGGTGGATTTTTAAAATTTATTTATTTATTTATTTATTTATTTATTTATTTATTTATTTATTTACTTTTGGCTGCATTGAGTCTTCGTTTCTGCTTGCAGGCTTTCTCTTGTTGTGGTGAGCAGGGGCTACTCTTCGTTGCGGTGCACGGGTTTCTCATTGAAGTGGC
Source organism: Balaenoptera physalus (assembly GCF_965194825.1). NCBI lineage: Eukaryota > Metazoa > Chordata > Mammalia > Artiodactyla > Balaenopteridae > Balaenoptera > Balaenoptera physalus. The sequence continues at coordinate 174,733,587 of NC_138890.1, forward strand.
TTCTCTTGTGTCAGAGCATGGACTCTAGGCACACGGGCTTCAGTAGTTGTGACACAAAGTCTTCAGTAGTTGTGGCTCATGGGTTCTAGTGTGCAGGCTCAGTAGTTGTGGCGCAGGGGCTTAGTTGCTCCGCAGCACGTGGGATCTTCACAGACCAGGGATCGAACCCGTGTCGCCTGTATTGGCAAGCGGATTCTTAGCCACTGCACCACCAGGGAATTCCCCCACTTCACCTCTTGTACCTAGATCTTATTTTTGCCTAGTTCTTGTGTGGAAAAAATAGTGATACAATTATTGAGAAAGGAGTGAGCTGAGTGAGAAAATTGACTACAATTTATAAAAAGGAGACATTGATGCAAAAGAGTAACTATTTAAAACATTAATTGGACACCAGGAAACAGTGTTTAAAACATTTTACATCCACGTGATAGTTTGTGTTTCTGTTCAGTTTTATAATATTATTTGTAGGTTTTGGATTGATTTGTCATGTGCTTTAATTTTTCCTATGTGCAATGTTTGGAAACAGGCTCCCTGTTAGCAGAATGTCTGGTTGTTAGGAATGGATTATTGATATTAAGTGCGGGTGGGGAAGAGGTTCCTGTGTGTATATATATATATATATATATATATATATGTTCTTAGACAGCATGCTGGAAAGTTAGAGCGGTCAGGGCCATGGCTAGTCCACAGCCTCCTCTCTGTGGATTGGGAAGAGTTACGACCTAAGGGTTAAACAGTAGGTAGGATCACACCCCTCTCACTCCCTCCCACAGTGGATCCTACAACCTGCACAAGGTGTGCAGTGACCTGAGTAGAGGCGGACCCCACACTAGATGCCTTTCATCGGGACAGCTTAGTTTTGATACCATGAACCAATGAAGGAGGCACCATTATCCTGGAGAAGAAAGCTGGGCAGGTCCAGTAAACTGCTCAAATGTGCACGCCCAGTTACCCGCAGAACCCAAACCCAGGTCTGTCTGACCTGGAGCAACTCTCTTGGTGAGGGTTGGAAGGTTGTATGCAAAGACCAGCAAGTGTCCGTTTGACTGAGTTTCACTGACCACTTCAATAGGGTTTTAAAGGTTCTCTTTAAAGAGAAAAAGAACGAACTCCAGAGACTAAGGTCAATATGCTATGTACCTCAGGAGAATACTATATAAGAAATGAAGGACTCAGTGATTCTCAAAGAAAAATAGCTAAGGAAGGACAGGCAAGTGGCTGTGAACAGAAAGGCCAGCCTTTATGGGGTCCATTAATCTATAGTAAATTAGTAAGGAGAGGTGATAGAGTCTGGTTGAGGGAAAGAGGGCGAAGAAGTGATCCATCTGTGTGAGTCTAAGAGAGATAGGACGGGTGCAGAAGTGTAGAAGACACGTTTGCATTTTCTGGTTCAGCCTGCCAACGGGCAGAAAGCAAGCTCTAGTCAGGTATTACTATTCCATTTGTCCAGACCAGGGTTTCTGCAGAATGAGAGGAGGGTTAAGGTGAGTGGCAGGGGCTTCAGGAGAGAAAGGCAGCAAGGGAGATGAAAGGGCAACAGTGAGTGCTTTGGAAAAAAGACAGAAGGAGGGTGATTGTATCACCACCCCCAAGAGCAGAGCTGTCTCCAGGACAAATTCAGGTTAACCAACCTCAAGAGACAAATGCATGAAACTGATGTAGATCCCCAAAGTTTTTATGAAAAGTGTCATTGCTAATGGGACCCAGTTATCCCTACTCAGGACAACTCTTTCTGTCCCCATGGGGTAATGACACAAGTGGCCAAATTATAATCCAAATGCAAGAAAGTGGTCAGGGAAGGGGCATGAAGGTGTGACTTGAAGATTTCATGAACCAGCTAGGCATAGAAGACTGCGACTTTCCGCCTCCCAGGGCCCCTCCCCTGGGACATCCCTTCTGATCTACTCTCCCCTAGAAGTGTTAGGATGGGTTCTGCTATTTCAGGTCTTGTTTCTATCACACTTTACAGAACAATGAGTCCCCCACCCACCTTGGAATGACGCATCCTCCTTTGTATAGGCTGATACCTCCAGCACTGCCTGGAAGAAAAGCCTTGTAGAAAAGCTTCCTGCTGGCTCAGGTGGGCTTGGGTCAGTGGGTCCCCCATCCTCCCTGACTCAACCCTGCACCTCAATGCCCAGCAAACTCCTGACATGCAGAAGATACTACAACTGTCTGAGGATGAGTCCCTCATTTAAATTGTGAGGTGCTGACAGGACTTCAATTACAGCCATAAAATCAAATGTTTGTGAGAGAGCATAGCTTGGAGGAGGGCCAAAATTCTTCCAAGGCAGAGACTGCCCAGAGCAGAAGCTCACTGAGGTCACAGCCAGGATGAGGTGCTTTTGCCAATGTGCTTACTTTGGTCAATTTGTATCTACTTTCTCAGATGGTCTCTCCCCTGACCCCAGGTTCCATTATTCACATACATTTTTGTGATGGACTTCTGCTACAGTCAGAATGTGTCCCCCACCCCCCCTCCCCAAATTCTGATGTTGAAGCCCTAAACCCCAGTAGGAAGGTGTTTGAAATGGAGTCCTTGGAAGGTGATTAGATCTCGATGAGGTCATGAGGGTGGGGCCACAGGGAGGAATTAGTGCCCTTATAAGAATGGACAGCAGAGAGCTCGCTTTCTCTCTGCCACGTGAGGATACGATGAGAAGGCTGCCCTCCGCCAGCTGGGAAGAGAGCTCTCACCAGAACATGACCCTGCTGGCACCCTGTCCTCAAACTTCAGCCTCCAGAACTGTGAGAAACAAATGTCTGCTGTTTAAGCCACCCAGTCTGTAGCATTTTGTCATGACAGCTTGAGCAGACAAAGACAACATTTCGTTCTAATTTTATTATTATCCCCAAGTCATGAGTATTTTTCCAAATCACTGTATGTTATTCTTAAATTACTTTGTTCACCATGCCTACAATTCTGGGGTATGAAGAGCAGGTGATGAGGGAATTTAGTTTCATTTATTGTCTCAGTCTATGATCTGATTAGTCCAAAATTCTGTCAGTGCATCATCTCCACGAAAATGTTAATGGCAGCGACATAATGGCCCCTTTTAGTATTTCACATAAATGTCATAATTTTTATTTTCTCTGAGACTGTACTTGTCAATATTTAGCAACCTGAGAAAACCATAATTCAAAAAGAGTCATGTACCACAATGTTCCTTGCAGCTCTATTTACAATAGCCAAGACATGGAAGCAACCTAAGTGTCCATCAACAGATGAATGGATAGAGAAGATGTGGCACGTATATACAATGGAATATTACTCAGCCATAAAAAGAAACAAAACTGAGTTATTTGTAGCAAGGTGTATGGACCTAGAGTCTGTCATACAGAGTGAAGTAAGTCAGAAAGAGAAAAACAAATACTACATGCTAACACATATATTATGGAATCTAAAAAAAAAAAATGGTTCTGAAGAACCTAGGGGCAGGGCAGGAATAAAGATGCAGACATGGAGAATGGACTTGAGGACACGAGGAGGGGGTAAGGGTAAGCTGGGATGAAGTGAGGGAGTGGCATGGACATATATACACTACCAAATGTAAAACAGATAGCTAGTGGGAAGCAGCCGCACAGCACAGGGAGATCAGCTCGGTGCTTTGTGACCACCTAGAGGGGTGGGATAGGGAGGGTGGGAGGGAGATGCAAGAGGGAGGGGATATGGGGATATATGTATATGTATAGCTGATTCACTGTGTTACAAAGCAGAAACTAACACACCATTGTAAAACAATTATACTCCAGTAAAGATGTTAAAAAAAAAATGGATTCTTAAAATTAAATGTGCAAACACACGTCTCCCCTCTAAAGAGTGTCTCCAATCCGTGCCCCTGAGATGGGGTGCTCAGCAGCAGGGGTGAGGGGGTTTGGATGAGGTGACACCCAACACCTGGCTGACACAGAGGCAGCGCTCCACGGGAGCCAGGCGTCCTGCCTGATGGACGTTGGTCATCACTGGACCCTCCACCGCTCCTGGGGGAGCATCCCAGGCCAGCACAGAGAGCTGAACTCGCACAAAACAGCACACAGCAGAAATGGAAGGGAAGCTGGCATTGAGGTGCACAGATCGAAATGAGGGAACTTGAACTTCACAGAGAAAGACCTGCTGATTTTGGCTCACGGCCCATAACTCAGGCCCACATGCCACATGATGTGAAAAAGTTAACAGTATCTAAGTTAACAGATCGTAACGTATCGCCAGGAGAACCATGTCCTGATCTAGGGAGGTCACAGGGCAGGAAAGTCCCAGTTGCTCGGGTCATGTTAATGGGAAACTTAATGTCCTGGGCCGGTGTTGGGGCAGATATGGGGGGATCAGCGGGCTCTGGGCGTGCGGGACCCCGGGTGGGCATGGAGCAGTTGAGACCTCCTGCAGGGCCAAGGGCCATCTGTCCCCACCCCCATCCCCAACCCCACGCCCCCGCCCAGGAGCAGTCTGTGTCTTTTGGAAGGAACAGGATATAGACTTTTTTTCTGAATCACTCCAAGAGCCAAGGGAAGAGGAAAGGTCTGGGGCGTCTTTCAGACCTTCGGTGAGTGAAGACACTGAAAGCAGGGCATCTCGTGTGGCACTGGGCGTCCATCGCCTGGCTGGGGCAGTGGCTGGAAGACACCTTCCTCCACAGGGCACCTGGCTGTCGGACCAGTGAGTGATTCAGCATACATCACACCCTCATCTTCACAGACCCAAGTCCACGCGTCCTGGGCATTCCGGCCACGTGGACGAGGCCTGCCCTGTGGAATCCCTGTCTCTGGAAGCACAGAGCAGAGGACATGGGGTCAGTCGATTGTCAGAAATGCTAACTTTGTGTCAGGCCTGCTACTACCTACAGCAGCGCTGGGCGAGCAGTCAGCACTTCCTGCGCCCTCGCTGGATGATTGCCTTCTGGGGAAAGTGGGAGTCACAGCAGACCACCCAGATGAGAACGGGAGGGGCTGTTTACTCAGAGTGGCCATGGCGAGGGGCTGGGGCTGCCACACGGTGTTTGGCAGACACCCAAAGGCAGGCAGAGGAGAGGGGGCCTCAGGTGGGCCCGATGGAGGCCGGGGCCCGGGGAAGCTGGAGGAGGCCCGCCAGAGGTGGGTGTCCTACATGATCGGTTAAGGATGTGTTTTAGGCTTTCTGCGGTTGGTGCTGAGTTGGAAACGGGCACAGAAGTCACTGAGCGAGTCCAGAGAGTCCTGGGCCCGTTAGCTTCAGTTCTGCAAGGCCAAGGCTATGGGTCAGAGTTCTGTTGGCATCTACATTCTGGCCAGTATCACTTTGTGCATTGAGAGCCGGGCCTTCCTGAGCTAGGATGCTGGGATGGTGCTGTGGGCTGGCTCAGCGGGGAGGGGGCAGAGGGGGGAAGGGAAGACGCCCAGCAGGGGGCACAGCCTCCCCCTGTGGTGGAGGAGACTGGTTGGCTGCGGGATGGTAGGTGGCCGGCCATGAGAGGCCCTCATCACGAGGGTGAGAAAATACTGCTTCCTGGACTTCAGCTCCGGTTACAATCCAACCAGGCTGGGAATTTACCTTAATGAGGGAAAGATGGGTTATTTATTCTACGACGAAGGTGACATTTCTGTTCCATTTAAAGCAGAGATTAGGAGCTGTTTGCTGAGGGTTGTTTCACCGCAGCAGGATTTTTAAAGATGCGTGTGGTGGAGAGACAGGAGCTGCTGGCTAGAGAAGCACTTGGTCCAGCCTCTGTTGTGTGATGTGCTTGCCCATCCTGCCCGTACTTCGCCTGGCCCAGAATCTCCTTAACGCACACTTTACTCACAGAGGTGGGTTTTCATATTGGGGTTGCAAGACCAAGGCTGAGTTCTGGCCTCCAGGGGGCTCTGGGGGTTACTTTTCTACTGACTCAATGATATCAGCTTGCTGCCTGCCCCATGGTGCCCCGAGGGCTGGGCTGTCCTTTGAAACAGTTCTGTGGATGGGTCCCTGATATGGAAAGAACAGCACGTGGTTCTTGCAAACAATTTGATGAGTTTGCAGACTCATATGTGAACTCCCAAGATACCACCACCACCATCAAGGGAATAGACACCACCCACATCTCCCAGAGTCATCTTAGGTCCCCTTCTTTGTTTTTTCATTTAAAAAAATTTTTTTTTTTTTTTATTTTGTGTTAAGAACACAACATAAAATCTACCCTCTTAGAAAATTTTGAAGTGAACTTCAAAACCCAAAATGACTAACAGGTATGAAAGGGTGAGAGGTTCCCAAGAATCAGGGAAATCTCCACCCTCACTTGAAGAAGCTGACTGGGGCTCCCCAGGAAAGAACATTCCACAAAGGCTCAGGACTTCCCCGAAACCGGAAATACACACCAGGCATCAAAGACACACCTAACACTTGTGAGTCCTGAAGTACACAGTGATTTAAATGTGAAATAACTAGGAAACACTGGCCACATTTTCATTTCAACTAAATGTCTAGACAACTTTGAACAATGGAATTCCCAGAACAAAGCAATAAGCAATCAGGAACTAATCTGTTTTCTGTGGAAATATGATGATTATATAATGATGGCTGTAATTGTGGGAATTACAGTGGTTCTGTAATGCTTTCCCAATAAGATACCTATGTGGTAAGCTCTATGTGACCTAGTTTAATTTAAAATTCACATTACCTGAATGATTATTCTAATTTATTAATTATAATATGTGTAACAAATAAATTATTAATGGTATTATCAATACAAATTATACATAATGTATAATAAATAGAATAATTATGTATTACTGTTTATAATAAGTGAAGAAAAAGCAATGGAGAGCCCAAACCACTCCAAATGTAGGTTGTAATACTGACAATCGGTGGGAACTTCATTCTGTCAGGTTGCTTTTCTTCTGTCAAGTGAGCCTGTCTGTATCTATGATCACAAAGCTCCAAAACCATCTTCCTGACCTTCACATTTGACTTTGATTCACCATCAGCCATTTAAATAGGAAAATGGTAAGCCGGTGTGAGTCAGATAAAGGCTGTACCTGGGCAGATTTGTAAAATGGGAAGATGCTGGCATTGGCCACGGGCATGTGGAAGCGATAAAAGTCAGATAAAAGCCTTTTTAAAGACAGAAAATAATGAATATGAGAGAGGCGGAAAAAAGAGAAGGTTTTTTTTTTTTTTTTCTTAAGTGCAAAGGAAAAGTTTCTTCAAGGAAAAAAATAACACAAGAAGATTTTTCTCCTTCCCAGGGAAGGAGCTGTCTGCTCTGGTCCTTGTAGATTAATCAAGTGTTTAAGTGGAGGCTCCTTGACATTTTGAAGTGGGTCGAGACTGAAGTGGTTTAGCTCTGACACCCCGTCCTACGGCAGCGGATTTTCTCATCTAATGGGATGCAGGGTCATTTCCCATGAGCTGTTTAGGGGACCTTTGTAGCTTCAAAATGTGACGTTTCCCTCAGAAGTGCCTAAAGCTGATTATTAAACATGATTCATAAATTCTTCAGAAGGTGATCAAGTTAGGTTTATACATTCAGACGGTAACAGAAAGCAGCCTTCCCTCCAACTGTAAATACCCACAGGCCCACTATGGGGCATTTTAACATTTTTTTTCCTTGTTTGCCACCTTTTATTTGTACAGCATTCTTTTTGAAAAATATAGAATCTATTTACATACATCTCAGGATGGGAGTGTGAGGAAGACGTGAGATGAAAATTAGCTTCCCAACCCCGGCCCCGAGTTACTTAACCCAGGACTCACTGAGGATGCAAAGCAAAGGGGACAGGAAACAGTAACCAAAGGACCACCTTTGTGCCTCACCATCAGCATGGAATACATCGCAGCCTCGTGGTTTAACTGACCAACTTGACCTGCAGCGTGTGCGTTGGGGACAAGTGATGTCCCTCAGCCGCATCCTGCAACCTCCTCTTCACCACCGACTGCCCTCCACCCCCCATGATCAGGAACGGGCCTGCCCTAGGCCAGGGGCTCTTTCCACTTCTCGGAACAGCAGCCTTTCACTCCCGGCCAGACAAATACAAGGAAATGTTTATTGCAGCTCTATTTACAATAGCCAGGATATGGAAGCAACCTAAGTGTCCATCGACAGATGAATGGACAAAGAAGAAATGGCACATATATACAATGGAATATTACTCAGCCATAAAAAGAAATGAAATTGAATTATTTGTAGTGAGGTGGATGGACCTAGAGTCTGTCATACAGAGTGAAATAAGTCAAAAAGACAAAAACAAATATCGTATGTTAACACATATATATGGAATCTTAAAAAAAAAAAAATGGTTCTGAAGAACTTAGGGGCAGGACAAGAATAAAGATGCAGACGTAGAGAATGGACTTGAGGACATGGGGAGGGGGAAGGGTAAGCTGGGACGAAGTGAGAGAGTGGCATGGACATATATACACTACCAAATGTAAAATAGACAGCTAGTGGGAAGCAGCCGCACAGCACAGGGAGATCAGCTCGGTGCTTTGTGACCACCTAGAGGGGTGGGATAGGGAGGGTGGGAGGGAGACGCAAGAGGGAGGAGATATGGGGATATATGTATATGTATAGCTGATTCACTGTGTTATAAAGCAGAAACTAACACACCATTGTGAAGCAATTATACTCCAATAAAGATGTTAAAAAAAATACACTAGAATATTTATGTTATTTGTGTTTGTCACATGGGAACGATTATGAAAAACGAGCTTGGAGTCACCCTTATTCTCCCACAGATTTGAGGGAGAGCACAGAGATGGTGGTCCCGGCCAGAGGCAGAGTGTGGTCCAAGGTGGGCACTTCTCTATGGCTCTCCACCAATCTGGCCCTGCAAAGACACATTCTTTCATTTTCTCCCCAAACTCTCAAATGTGAGATAGCACATGCTTTACCAAGAAGCCAGAAAATCCAAAGGGTTAAATTTATATTTGACCAGTTGTCCTTTTGAAACGGAGATTTCCCTTCGCTGTCAGCCCCTCCCCTACAGAGACTGAGGAAAGAGCACAACTGTCGCATTTTAAGAAAATCTGAAATGGAAATCCTGATGAACTTAGGGTGAAATTGCTATCTTAGCAAAGAAGGGCTTTCTGAGATGCTCGTCCCGATGGCTCCACCCTTTGCATGACCCATAAGACAGATGCCAGCTGGGGTCGTAGATCTGAGCATACAAGGTTTCAGCAACACATTTGCCGCCAAAATCAGAAGATACTTTAACAGCACACCTTGAAAGAGCAGGATATTAAGTTAACACCTGTGGAGTTTTTTGATTTGAGACCTCTTCACAGTTCCAGTATTCAGTTTGGTCCAAGTTCCATTAGGGGACATTCCACTCAGCTCACAACTGAATTTTACTGACTGATGAACCGTTTAAAAGGGTAGCTTATATGTTAATACATGGTGGCAGCTGTCGTCTTCCACCTATACTGGGTGTTCTTTGCAAAGAAGACCAGCACAACACATTTCTTCACAGTATTCTGTTTCCATCCTTAGACCAGCACTGACCGTTGAATAAGTTATAAGCAGGAAATACCACGTTGACATGGCAATGTGGTTTCAGTACTCCAGGCCTGGCAAGTGGCTTTTCACAGGAATAAAACTCGATCAGTTGTGGGATTCTGCAGGAGTGCAGTTCAGTGGTTGTCCTTCAGAGACCGGAAGCCCTGTTTCCACTCTTGCTGGAGGATCTGGTGGGTGGAAATGTGTCCCCCCAAATACATAGGTTGACTCCTAAACCCCATTACCTCCAAAGGTGAACTTTTGGAGATGGGGTCTCAGAAGAGGTAATTAAGGTGAAATGGGGCCAGGAGGGTGGACCCTAATACAATCTGACCAGTGTCCTTATAGGAAGAGGAGATTAGGACACAGACACACAAAGAGTGATGACCACCTAAGGACACAGGGAGGAGATGGCCATCCACAAACCAAGGAGAGAGGCCTCAGGAGAAACCGACCCTGCCCACACCTTGATCTTGAACTTCCAGCCTCTGGAACTGTGAGAAAATAAGTTGTCTACTGTTTAAGCCATCCAGTCTGTGGTATTTTGTTCCAGTCACCAGAGCAAAATACAGAGAGTGAATGATTCTACCCTCTTTAGAGTTGCCAATAGATAATTTCAGCTACCCGCATTTACATTGAAGATATTTTAATAGAAGCCTTCGCTCAGTCACCCACTGTAACAAATGCTTCTCTTCACTGAGATTACGGTCTCTGAGGCAGATACTGGCGGATGAGCACCAACCCCGCCTGGCCAGTCGCTGCAGGTAGGAGAGAACACGATGCTTCCACACAGGGGGCTGGACGGCCCCCAGGACAAGCAGGCGATATGAGAATCTGGCCGGGCAACGCATTCCATGGGGCCATTAGACAGAGCCGTATGAGTGATTTTTTGAGGCAATTCCCAAGTCTAAATCTGAGTATGAAATGCAGGGGATGAAAAGCAAATATTACAAAATTAATCTACTTAGAACCATGAATCTTATTATATTTCCAGCCACTATACTTTCATGCTTAAGCAACAGATGTTATTCTTTGGCCATGAATTTGCTTCCACCAGATGTTTAGCAACCCTTCCCCCTTCCCCCCCTCCCTCCCCCCTCCCCTTCTTTCCCCCCCACCCCACCGCTTCTCCCAGCTCTCCCCAAACAGAACATCAGCGTCTAGGTTGCCCTGGGGTCTCCACAAACAAGGTTTTGCATGGCGAGCTTTGGGGCTGTCCTGGGTGAATGTTTTGAGGAAGCACTCCGACCCCAGCTGAGAACACCAGCAAGGGGCTGCGGGTCTGTTTTAAACGTAACCGCTGTACCAGTTGGCCTACTAGGGGTGCAGATGTGCACAGGCTAGCCTACACTCTGCTAAAGCCAGTAGGTCCCCAGCCCAGGCTCACCACCAGTTCCGCGTGCCCACGTGGGTGAGCGTCTACCCGGACGCCGGCCCCCTGAGCAGCCCTCTCTGCCCACCAGCCTGTCGATCAATCACAAACACAAGAGTCAACCGCCCCCGGCCTGTGACAAGCTGAACTGGTCTGAGCTTTGATTTTCCCCCTTTCCTATGGCAAATGTTCACGATGGGGATATTGCCTTGTTATTTTAAATTAAACACTCAGAGACCGCCTGAGGCCCGAAGGTAAGCAATCGTAGACAAAATATCCTGAGTTTGGCAAGTGTTCTTCAAAGCTTAATGAGGAATATTCCGGGCACATAATTAAAGTCGCCTACTGATATCAGACCCCTGCAAGTACTGGCAGGAGGGGCCTGTGTGAGAGAGCAGGGGACCCCTCGGCTTGGGCCTGGGCTTGCACACCTGCTCACACCCACCCACACTCACACATGTACACAAGGGCACACACAGTCACATATCCCCGAATACACAGGCATGCGGTCTCACGCCCTGCACGCCCTCACTCACACACACTAATTCTCACGAGCAGCTCACTTATACTCAGAACACTCACTCACACACGCAGCCTTGGAGAAGAGCCCCCGGTCACCCAACCGGTCCATCCAGCCCATCATAGAAACAGCTAATAGGTGCCTCTCCCTCTCCCTGACTTGAGCACCCATCCTCCTGTGCCCTGCTCTCTGTGTCGGGGGGTTGCCCTGGGCCTCCTGCGGTGGCTCATCAGCAGATAGGAGACCCCAGGGCTATTTAACTGAAAGCTCACCTGTCCAGTGAGAGAGCCCTGGGGCACGCGCTGCGAGCAGGAGTTGGAGGGTGTGTCTGCTGACTCGCACCCGCGTTCTGCTGTCAGTGGTCTGTGTGTTATCTGCATCCATCCACAGGCTGCATCCGGCCATTCCCTGAGATGTCCTGGTGCAGGCTCTGGCTCCCAGCTGGAACGGTCTCCACGCCGACCCCCGGACCTCCAGCTCTCTCCGCTGGGCATTCCTCCGCCTGCCTGAACCCCTTCCCTTCCTCCCCCAGCCCTCCATTCTTCTCAGCCCTCCAGCCCCTCCTCCGAGCTCCCTGAGGACGTCCTCCAGGCACGTGTCAAGCCCCTGAGGATGCTTCCTTGTTTCCCATCCCCGTCCCTTCAGCTCCCCTGTTTCCATGACTCCTTACTCTCTGCTGGGGTCATTCCCGGAGGTCATGCAGCCCAAGGAAGGTCATGGCCATCTTGGGAGGGCGTCCAGGCAGGCAGGTAGCCATTTGGCTTCTGCAAGGTAGAGCAGAGAGAGCTCAAACAGGTAAGAGGCTAGAGGTGCCCATGGCTGGATGGAGACCTCGATAAGCCAATCCTCATCATCCGGATGTCCTCCACTGGCCAGGCACTGGGCACCCAGAACCAACCAGAATGTTGCACACTGTACATCCCAGAGCCTCAAATCCTGGGGGTGGGGGAGAGATGAAGACACACACATGGTTGCAAAAGAGCGTGGTCACTTCTCTGATCTCGGGGTCCGAGAAGGAGGGGTCTCTGATCCAGATGTGGGTGTCAGGGTTAGATGAGCACTGTACTGAATCCCGAGACTGAGGACTAAACGTGTGAGTGGGGGCAGGGCCTTGCCTGGGCCTCCTGGGCGGGGGTGGCCGAGGTCTCCTAGGGGTTGAACATCCTAGGTTGACTGGGGTGGACGGGGGTAGAGGACTGAAGAGATATGAGAGCTGAATCACCACAAGGCCCAGTGAGGGGAGGGTGAGGCCCAGGTGGGAGCCCGGTGGGCTGGGGGCAGGGGACAGGCAGAGTCCAGGCTCATCTCCCCTCGACCCTTCAGCCTCACGTCTGTCACCTGGACCCCGAGACCCTCAGAGACAGTCCTTCTCTCTTTCACCTCTCCTGGTCCTAAGAGCAGCCCCCATTGGGGGTCGACACCACTTACCTGGGCCGGGGGACCCCCAGAAAGGCCAGGCTCAGCAGGGGTCCCATGCAGTCGCAGGAATGTCCCTGCACGTGACACTTTGCAGTGGGGCTGGGCTTCCAGGCTGCTCCCAGGAGTCTCCCTGGCCTTTGGGCAGAGGCACAGGTGAGTCTGCCAGCCGCAGGTGACCTGGATGGTCCAGAAAGGAGGAAAGAATGGACAATCCTGTTACAGAATCCAGGGCCAGCTCCTGTCGGAGTTGTGGCGCTCCTGCTGAGCGTTTTAAGGGAAAAGTGCTATTCTTAGAAAAGCATCTGTAAAAGCTGACTGACATAAAATATACGCGCTCTAAAGAAGAAAGGATTGGAGGATACTTGACCGTCAAGATTTTGATCTAGTGCGAGTTCTGAGTTCTGCTCTGGAAGGGACAGAGGCCTGATCCCAGGGCTGTGAGTCAAGTTTTTTCCATCATCCCCCTCATCCCTTCCCATCCCCTGGCTCCTCTTTTTATTTCCCTCTACCTCTTTTTCTCCACCTTCTCTTTCTTTTCTTGGGGTCAACAACGTCATAGTTAGGTATGCCGGGTTGTAAAAACGCCAGGACACTATGTAAATTGTGAGAAGCCCACAGTTCTGGTAATTTTGGGTCTGAGGACCCTTTTATGCTCTTAAAAGGAAGTATATGAACTAGGATTGAGATTCACTGGGAGCCCACAGAGGCAACACCCACAAGCGGTTCCAGAGGGGCAGCTGGGTGGGGCTGCGGCACCAGAGCCTGGGTCTGAGGCCCCTCAGGTTCCTGCACCTGCCTTCCTCTCTTATTCAGAAACCTAGGCGTCCCCCAGACTACGCTCCTCTTCACATTTCTGTGCCCCTCTCTTCCCTGCAGACTGGGTTCCTCTTCTCCCTTGCTCATTTTTTTAAGAAAATGAAACATTTCTAAGGTTTTTGTTCTTTGTTTTATTTCACACTAGACATTGTTTCCTTTTAATCAAACATTTATTATACTATTTATTGTCAATAATTATTTCATTATCTTGTCTCCATAAAGTTTTACAATTAACACATTTATACATTAAAAAAGAAACACTTTGATGTGTATTTAGTCATATATTAACCAAACAAAATCACTGTTGAATGAATATTTTTGCTATTAAATTGTAATAACATCTAGCTCTATGGCAAATGTGACAAAGGCCTCCTTACCAGATCAAACATCCATTGTATTCAATAATATACAATTTTAATAACAGATGATCCAAGGGTTAGACATCAATAAGGTATGTCATGTTACTTATTTCATTTGATTTGCCTCACAAAATTGGTGTTTTGATTAGGTTAATAATAAAATGATACCAACTAGCCCAGTAGTTCTCTTGACTTTGGTCTCAGGACTCCTTTATATTCTTAAAAATTATTGAAGATCCCAAAGAGCTTTCATTTAAGTGGGTTTAATCTATTAATTTTCACCATATTAAAAATTAAAGTTGAGAAAGGTGTTAAATATCTATTCATTAATTCAAAAGTGAAACCATGGCATGTTAATCTATATAACACATCTTTATGTGTTAAAACATTTTTCTGCAAATCCAAATTACAGTGAGGTACCACCTCACACTGGTTAGAATGGCCATCATCAAAAAATCTACAGACAATAAATGCTGGAGAGGGTCTGGAGAAAAGCGAACCCTCTTGCACTGTTGGTGGGAATGTAAAATGATACAGCCACTATGGAGAACAGTATGGAAGTTCCTTAAAATACTAAAAATAGGATTACCATATGACCCAGCAATCCCACTCCTAGGCGTATATCCTGGGAAAGCTCAAATTCGAAAAGATACATGCACCCCAATGTTCATAGCAGCACTGTTTACAATAGCCAAGACATGGAAGCAACCTAAATGTCCACTGACAGATGAATGGATAAAGAAGATGTGGTACCTATATGCAATGGAATATTACTCACCTGTAAAAAATAATGAAATTCCATTTGCAGCAACATGGATGGACCTAGAGATTATCATACTAAGTGAAATAAGTCAAAAAGAAAAAGACAAATTATCATATGATATCACTTATATGTGAATCTAAAATATGACACAAACGAACTTATTTATGAAACAGAAACAGACTCACAGACATAGAAAACAAGCTTATGGTTACCAAAGGGAAAGAGGAAAGGAGGGATAAATTAGGAGTTTGGGGTTAACAGATACACACTACTATATATAAAATAGATAAACAACAAGGACCTACTGTATAGCACAGGGAACTATATTCAAAAACCTGTAATAAACCATAATGGAAAAGAAGATGAAAAAGAATATATGTATATGTATAACTGAATCACTTTGCTGTACGGAAGAAACTAACACAACATTGCACATCAACTATACTTCAATTAAAAAAAAATAACAAACATTTCCAAAACATAAAAGAAAATAGTGAGATTGACGTCATAGTTTTACATTTTTGCAAATCTTTTTCCTCTCTGGTTTCATAGAAGGCAGCCTGATTTTCTCTCTGCTTCTGTACTTAATCACCTGGGATAGCCCAGTCCTGTGGCCTCTGGAAAAGCCCGCTGTACACATGTGAGAAAAATGAGTGAGCATATAAATGCAATGAATATCTCCACATTACTTGGGACATTGTTAAGAAAATCGGCACGTGCCTGATGTACAGAGAAGGGAAGCAGAAGTAAACGCAGCTGCAATGATCTGTGTGTTCACATCATATGCAGAAACTTGAGAGTTGGGAATTGGTGAGTTATCCGCCAAACAAACCATTAAAGATGGTGCTAGGAAATTTTAATACAGTCCTCTCAGTTTTCAGATGGGGAGACTGACAAGGGGACAAGTTCACGTAATAACCAAATTCACATCATTAGCAGAAGAAGTGGCCTGGAAACCAGGCCTCAGAGGCCAGTCCAGTGCATGGCCTCTCACAGCCCTCTGCTTTTCAGACCCCTGTCTTTTCACAAATCCTTGCCATTCAGGAATGCCTCTTCCATCTAGTAGATCTCAGAAGTAGTCCCCGTGGTCCCATGACAATGTGGGTTCCAGGGAATTACATAGGCTCGCCTGGGAATTGGACCCATTTTCCCTTGGATTTCACTCTGAATCCCGAGCTAACTTGCAGACATGTTGAGGGGAGACACCTGCTCCTCAGGTGCGGGGTCCCTGCCACACGGCTCAAGGGTCATATGTCTGCATGCATATACATAATAACTATCTGTTCACATGCAAGGTCAAGAGCTGGCAGTTCCCTGTCTCAGCCTCTCAGCAGGTGCATGCACCTCTGTGATCATCAACCACAATATCTATAAAAGGAAGAAAATAAGCAGTTACGGGGCTTCTCAAGGGTTAGCAGAAAGCATTCCTCACGACTCCATTCCTTACCACATGGGATCTAATGGACTCTCTTCTTGAAGCCATACTGCAGGTTCCAGAGATGGAGTATCTCCCACCAATGAATTGTGAATATATGTCTTTTCTAGGTAGCAAGAAAATTTTAACATTGTGTGTTGTGTATGGGATAACAAGGCCGACACAATCGCCTACTATTAAATAAAGTTATAAGGGTTGGTTTGTAGTTTCCAGCTCACAACTATAGAGCAGCACTCCATTACAGAATAACTGTCCTGGACGACTCAGTTATTTTACTTTAGTTTTTTGGGTTCTTTTTAAATTTTATTGGAGTATGGTTGATTTACATTGTGTTAGTTTCAGGTGTACAGCAAAGTGATTCAGTTATACATATACATCTATCCATTCTTTTTCAGATTCTTTTCTCATATAGGTTACCGAAGAATATTGAGTAGAGTTCCCTGTGCAATATAGTAGGTCCTTGTTGGTTACCTATTTTATATATAGTAGTGTGTGTATGTTCATCCCAAGCTCCTGATGTATCTCTCTCCCCCATGTTTCCCCTTTGGCAACCATAAATTTGTTTTCTATATCTGTATGTTTGTTTCTGTTTTGTAAATAAGTTCATTTGTGTCTTTTTTTTTAAATTAGATTCCACTTATAAGTGATATAATACAATATTGGTCTTCCTCTGTCTGACTTACTTCACTCAGTATGACAATCTCTAGGTCCATCCATGTAGCCGCAAGTGGCATTATTTCGTTCCTTTTTATGGCTGAGTAATATAAGATGTGGTACATATATTTCACTTTCCTTGTATTTTGGGGGTTGCTCTATGGGTTGAGTTCGGCATCTCTGTTTCTCCAAACGCCTCGTTTGTGTGGCTGTGCCGGGGTTCCCACAGAATCCAACTGCACGTGGGCACAGACTGTCTCCTCACCTGGACGCAGGCAGAGGGAGTCATATGAGAGAGGAAACTTCATGCTTGAAAATAGAGCAGGAGACAGAAGTCTGTGCTATGGGGTCCCCTAGAAGTGGCCCAGCAGCACAGAATCTTATTAGAGATGAAGTGAGTGTGTCTTTATGGAAAAAAGGCTATCAACTGTAGTGTTTGGCCAACTTTTGAAAGCCAATTTTCTTACCTACCCTCAACATCCACATAATTAGCAGTCTAGAGCCAGGCCCTCTTTGGGGGACACTGTGCTATCCAAATCCTCTGGGAACCCCATTGCCTGCATGTCTGCCTGCTGGCTTCGACAGTGAGTGGGACTAAGGCCAAGCCTCTTCAAGTATTTGTCCCAGAATTGTTCTGACACGAGGAGCCCCAGCCTCACCATGAAATGTATAACTTCATCTCTTATCCTGTGGCTCCTGCAGAATAAGATGAGAATCTTTTAAAGATATTAAAATAAGCTCCGAGGCTTAGGATGGTCCATTCACATCTGCTGATAATCAGAGAAAAAGAGAACAGTGGCAGACGGAAATGTAGAATTGTATGTAAAGGGAAAAGACTAGGTTGGCGTAGTCAGATCAAAAGCAGTTTCTTTTTTTTTTTTTTTTAAGTATTATGATCAAATGGGTCCTTGGGTACTATTACGAAAAAGAGAAGTACTCATTTCTGGGACCTTGAAAGGCCACTCTGTGTCACCTGGTAAGCTTTTCTTTTTCAGGGGGGAGTGTGTGGACGGATCCACATGGCATTCTTTTTTTCCCTCCTTTGTTGGTTTCAATTGTCTTACTGGCATCTTCTTTTTAGAAACTTGGTCTCATAATTTAATAAGTAAAATGGAGTGACTTGTCTCTGTGTTGATCCTGATTTTTAAAAACTCTGATCCAAAGCCAAAATTTAAAAGGATGGTGTGCTCTGTCCTTCGTCCGTGCCTTAATACTGAATGTGAATTGACCCACTGTTCACCGCCAGATCAAGCTCAGAGCTCAATTTAGATTTGCACACATTCAAAGTTCTTAAAGACCGAGGTTCTATTCAAATGGGAGGTTTTCACTGCACACACAGCCTTAATCAAAAGTAGAGCTGTATAGAATGGTTTAAATTTAATCCAAATCTTGGCCAATTTCATGAATCTGCCTCCTCCAGCCTCACACGAGTGGGCTCATAAATGCCATTTCTGCACTTATGCGTGGAGTGGCTCCCAGCAGATGCTGCAAACAGTTTTCTCTTGCCTTCCTGAGATTTTTATAGCATGAGCAAAATAAAACTCATTTCATTGATTGATAAAGGGTAATAAAGTATGACTTTTCCTTGAATGGGCTTCACTAGTAACGAGCATGGGCCACAGACGGTAAGATCAGGAACCTGATGACCCAAAAAAGACAATATATGTGCAATAATGAAGAATGTGGGAGTGTGTGTGCGTGTGTGGGCGCACGTGTGCACCTAGATAGTGGGTGTGGTGGGATAAACGGTCACAGGGGGCTTCAAGAGGGAGATAATAAAATTTTTCCTCAATTAAAAACTGACGGTGCTATTTCACACTGGCGTAGAATAGTTTATCTCACACAAGTAGAAAATACTGAAACGTATCTAGGTTTTAGAACTTTTAAAATATAACAGGCAATATGTAGCCGTTTTGAAATTTCAGTACTACATTTAACATACTACTACCGTCTCTTCCAGTGTGGTCCTAAAAAAATAATCACAAAAAAGGAAGGGCCATTTGTTACAGGGTTACCCCTTCTATATAAAAATCGCTTCCAATAGACTGACTTTCAAAAGCAAGGCACATGAAGGCTGGGGAAGGAACTGCAGTGGGAAGGCACGGCCTTGGACGTGAGCAGAGTCTAACACTCTGGGGCACACACCGCCGGCTGCGAGCTCTGTGGGGACAAGGGCACCAGGTCGCTGTTGGAGCAGCAGACAAGTGCATTCAGTGCCCACGTGGAGCCTCGCCAGCCGACAGACACTGACCTTCAGTTCCAAGGACACCTGGGCTTTTCTGGGTGTCCCGTCCTCACCCTGCTGTGTGGGCCCCCTCCACTGCGCTGACAGACCAGGAGTCTGGACCTTGTCACTAGCGGAGAGCATCACTCTGACCTTACCTGCACCCTCACCTGGGCTGTTTCAGGTAGGAGAAGATACCCCCTGCACCCTGGTCCCGCCTCTCCCCTCCCCCACTCACCTCCGCACAACAAATGTCACGTGGTCTTATGCCGGAAGGAAGTGGTAAAAATCAAACTTAATTAGGGAAGAATTGTCTTTTATTTCAATATTTTAAAATCATATTTATTGAGTTATAATCTACATACATCAAAATCACCTCCTGAAGCATAGAGTCACAGCCCCTGAGTTTGGACAAGTGTTCACAGTTGTGTAACCATCACCACAGTCACAATCACGATGGAGCACAATTCCCTCAAACCCACAATGTCCCTTCCTTCCCTATGTAGCACCCCTCCCCCCACCCTCTACTCCTGGCCACCACGGATCTGACTTCTGTCCCCTGAGCTTTTCCTCTTCCAGGAATGTCACATAAGTGGAGTCACATGCTTGGGGCCCTTTTGTGTCTGGTTTAGCGTCATGCTTCTGACATCTCCCATGTCGTGTGTGTCTGTGTGCATCACCCCGACTTTACTGTCCCTTCTTCTAGCTGACCAGTAGGACCTGTATGAAAACACCAAACTCTGCTATCCACTCACCAGGTCATCTGGGTTGTCCCCCTATTGGGCTAGTATGAATAAGGCTGCTGTGAACATTTGTGTCCAAGTGTTTGTGTGGATGTATGCTTCCACTTCTCTCGGGTCAATCCCTAGGAATGGAATGGCTGGGTCCTGGGGCAAGTGTATGTTTAACTTTCTAAGTAACTGCCAACCTTTTCCCAAACTGATTGGATCATATCACAGTCCCACCAGTAATGTCTGAGAGTTACAGTGGGTCCCATATTTGCCAGTACTTGGTACTGTCCATTTTTCTCTGGCATTTTTAGGCATTCTAATAGTATAGAGGTGTCTCATTATGGTTTAACTATGTTCTTATAATGACTAATGATGTGGAGCAATTTTTCATGTGCTTATTGTCCATTCCTACATCTTTTTCAGTAAAGCGTCTATTCAAATCTTCTACTGATTTTTTTAGAGTACTTTCAGGTTCACAGCAAAATTACGTGAACGTACAGTTTCCACGTACTCATAGCCACCCTCAATATCAGCATCCCTCACCAGGGGGTACATGTGTTACAATCAATGACCCTACATTGACACATCACCTAAAGTTCTTAGTTCACATTAACGTTCACTCTCGGTGTTGTTCATTCTATAGGTTTGGACAAAAGTAGAATGACATGTATCCATCATTTCAGTACATTACAGGGCATTTCCATTGCCCTAAAAATCCTCTGTGCATCACCTGTTCACTCGCCCTTCCCCTTGATAACCACTGATCTTTTTATTGTCTCTGAACATTTTCCAGATATGACATTTTCCAGAATGTCATATAGCTGGAATCACACAGTATGTAGCCCTTTCAGATTGGCTTCTTCCACTTAATAATATGCATTTATGGTTCCTTCATGACTTTTCACGGCTGGATAACACATTTTCTCTAGCGCTGAATAATATTCCACTGTCTGGGTAGACCATCGCTTATTTATCCATTCACCTACTGAAGGACATCCTAGTTGCTTTCAAGTTTTGGCAATTATGAATAAAGCTGCTATAAACATCGTATACAGGTTTTTGTGTAAACATAAGTTTTCAGCTCATTCGGGTAAATACCAAGGAGTGAGACTGCTGGATCATATGGTTAAGTGTGTTTAGTTTTGTAAGAAACCGCCAAACTGTCTTTCAAAGTGGCTGCACCATTTTGCATTCCCACGAGCAATGACGAGAGTTCCTGTTGCTCCACACCCTCGCCAGCATTTGGTGTTGTCAGTGTTCTGGATCTGGGCCATTCTAATGGGTGTGTCAATGTGGGTTTTTAAAGTGAATGAAGCCTATGTTTTGTAAATTATTGGGGATGAGAATGAACTAGACCAGACTCCAGAAATTGCTGCACTGCAGGCCCTAAGCAGCTGAGGCAGCAAGAACAGACTTTTCAGGGGAACAAGTGGAACACTTTTGCTGCCTCAACCCATTTCCCAGGTGGGAATTGGGCTTCTTGTTAAAGGCAGTGTTTCCTTCCCAGTGGCTCCCATTATACTTTACTTTTACCCATCACTAACTCTCCTCGTGCCCAGAAAGACGGGAAAATGACCAGGAAAACACTACTCGAAAATTCTGAATTGGGAACTAGATTCATCATATTTCACTCTTATGTAAAGAGTTTTCTATTTTTCATCAATTCAGCCCAAAGTAATATAAACTTGTCTGGAAAATTCAAACTGAATGCTGTACTATGAGTTTAAATGGATATATCAATCTTGTAACCTCTAACATAAACTTTCACCAGAAATATTGATTATACGGTGACCAACAAATTATCTTTATTGAGTCTTAAAGTGTCTTCCATGTGCAGATGGAGGCAAAATGAGAAGTAATGTTGCATTTGTGATCCCATTTCACCCCTTTCCCCCATGGCTGTGTCCTTTCCTGCTAGAAGAGTTAACAAGAAGATGAAAAATGTTTACTTCTTACTGAAGGGGAGTCAACTTGAGTGACAGACACCGTGTGCCCCCTGCTTACCCTCCAGACCTCCTCACTTTGGAGGGTGATTAGGTGTAGAGTGTGGACCACTCCCCCAAATACCTGCATCCTTCTCCATCCTCTGCTTTGCACTTTTTACTTCATACCTGGCCACTGTCTGGTCATGAGTCCACCAGCACTGGCTACCTTCCCATTCCCAAACTCACATTTCCTGTTGGGGGTCCCTCACACAGGTGTTTGGAAGCCCACCTAAGATGCCCCACTTCACTGTTTCTGGGCATTATCTACACTCCCACTCGTTCTCTTATTTGTGATGTGAGGTTGCAGAGTTGACAGCTTGTGTTGGTAAATAGAAGATGTGTGTTTCTAACGCCTGGATATGGAGTCGGAGCCCAACTCAGGCAAGACAGGAGGATGCTGGCAGGACAGGCACCAGCTGAGAGCCCTGGAGGATGGTGGCCGCCTGCTCCCAAAGCGCTCAGCAGGTCCCAGCACAACACAGGTGGGACCCCTGCAGAGGGGTGTCACATGCAGGATGAAAATATCTCAGTGCAGGTCAACTTTCTTCCTCAAATAATAAATATGTGACCTGAGCAATGCTGAGGAAAGGCCAAGGATGTTAGCAGTTGGGCTCTGAACCTTTGTATCACCTGAAAAAAAAAAGTACCTGAGGGAATTCCCTGGTGGTCCAGTGGTTAGGACTTGGCGCTTTCACTGTCAAGGGCCCGGGTTCAATCCCTGGTCAGGGAACTAAGATCCCACAAGCCACATGGCACGACCAAACAAACAAACAAACAAAAGCATCTGAGATTTCCTAACTACTTACAGGCATGTGTGTGTGTGTGTGCATGCATGCACGTGCAGGTGCACCAATAGGCGAATGAATTTCCTCATAATCAATTGCAGTAAATTACACGTCCAAATATTTCACAAAAGGTCCTGACATGGACCTGTGGAAATTTAGCTTTTCCTGCCTTTGCCTCGAGGTTTCGAGGTTCTGTTGCTGCTGCTTCTGACTTAGCCCATCCACCGGCATTTTCCTCCACAATTTTGGATATGCCATCTGGAATATGGCTCTTTTATTTCATATCTTGAGCAGCGGAGTTTTCTTTCTCTTGAAGCTAATGGCCCAAGTCCTTCTTTTTCATCAGTCTCCATCTGCACCAAATAAGCTTTTGAGAAGAGAACTAAATCTGAGGTACAGAGGTGCTTATTCCATTAAAATTTGACTTGAGGGAGATGTAACTTTCAGGGAATGACTTCACCTTAAGGTCTTGTGTGCCTGGGCATTGAAGGACAAGGCACCGCAGCCATGGCTCATCTGTGAATATCATCTCTGCCTGCGCCCAGGTTACACGCGATGAAGGGAAACGGGTCGGGGCCAAATAATTCAGCCTTGCTGGCCACCCTGCTCTAAGCATCGCATGGCCATGCTGTCCCTGCTCTGTTTGCTGGCTACCCAGGTCATGTTTTTAGATCAGCGTCCAGCGGGGTGATTCTTGTCATCC
Source organism: Balaenoptera physalus (assembly GCF_965194825.1). NCBI lineage: Eukaryota > Metazoa > Chordata > Mammalia > Artiodactyla > Balaenopteridae > Balaenoptera > Balaenoptera physalus. The sequence continues at coordinate 174,756,799 of NC_138890.1, forward strand.
TGACCTTGGTATCAGAGGCCCATAACTTAGTCTGAAGGAGAGGATGGGCCTGCCCCCTCCTGCCACTGATCGGGCTTAAACCAGGGGCTTCCTGCAGGATGGAGGGAGTCAGGAGCCGGGAAAGGGAAGAGGAGAAAGAAAGAAATGGATCTGCAGCAGAGCAATGTTTCCAACAGAAAGAGAAAACAGGGAAGCAGGCCCCTGGGAGAGTCAGCCCATTACCTGATTATGATGGAGGAGATGGTGCTGGGTCCCCCGGGGTTGAATTAGCAGTTGCTGCCATTAAAATCTTTATACATCGGATCATTGATACTTACTCACATCATTTAAGCTGCCATTTAAATAGACAACTAAATAACTCACAGTTTTATTTCCCCACCTTGGTTTTCAGGAGATCTGTAAATCTGAAAGATGTCCGTTTCCCATCATTTTGTATTACATTATGCTTTCTAATCTAGGTTTTTTCCCTAAATTTTGGCAGTAGTCGTTTTTACATGAGTAATACATTTTTACTGTGGTAAAATATACATCATGTACCGTTTACCATTTTATCCATTTTTAAGTGTACAGTTTTGTGTCATTAAATACATTCACATTGTTGTACAACTGTCATCACCATCCATCTCCAGAACTTTTTATTTTCCCAAACTGAAACTCTGTCCCCATTAAATAATACCTTCCCCCGTTCCCCTCCCCCAGTCCCGGGCAGCCACCATTCGACCTTCTGTCTCTATGGATTTGATAGAGTTCATAGAAGTGGAAAAATAATTTGTCTTTTTAGGACCAGCTTGTTTTGCTCAGCATAAGGTCCTCAAGGTTCGTGCATATTACAGTGTGTGTCAGAACCTCTTTTCTTTTCAAGACTGGATAATGTTCTAGCATATTCATGTACCACATTGTGTGTATCCATCACCTGTTGATGGACACTTGGGTTGGTTCTACCTTTTGGTTATTGTGAAATATGGCACCAAGAACGTGGATGTACAAATGTCTGTTCGTGTTCCTGATTTCAGTGCTTTTGCATATATGTCCAAAAGTGACATTATGGCATCATATGGTAATTATACATTAATTTTTTTTGAGGAATTGCCACGACTTTTCCCACAGCGGCTGCACCATTTTGCATTCCCATGAGCAGTGCACAAGGGTTCCAATTTCTCCACATTCTCACCAACACTTAGATTTTTTTTTGAATAATAGCCATCCTAATTATCTCATTGTGGTTTTGATTTCCAATTCCTTAATAATTAGTAATGTTGAGAATCTTTTCACTTACTGGCCATGTGTATATGTTTAGAGAAATGTTAATTCAAGCCCTTTGCCCATTTTTAACTGGGTTGTTTTTTGTTGTTGAGTTATAAGTAATAATATTTTCCCTACAGTTTTTCAAATTCCCAACTCTCTTCCAGCAATTTGTGAAGGAGATGCATTGGGTATAAACAACATCCTTATTTTGGAATTAGAATCTCTTTATCTCTGGTGTCACATAAGGGAAGCGGTCTCACAGCTCTGTGCTTTAGTGCAAAACCAGGGTTTGATAATAATTTCCTCACTAATGAGGTAATGTATATAAATGTTCCCAATGCCTTGTCTGGTACATGGTAAGTACTCGATTAATTTTAGTTGAATCTGAATATGAATTATCTTTTTTGGATATTCTCTGAGTGAACTATATTTCTGAGAGGAGGAAAAAAAAAAAACAAAGAAAAGAAATGCAATTATCTGACACAAGATATGTTAGTAGTGCTTTTTATTCTGTAATGCAATAATAAAGTGAAAGGGCAAGATAAGTGAATTTAATCAAATACTGTACAACATTGAGTGTTTGTATATATTAATGGTGTCCTTAATGCGTAAAATATTGTATATGTAGCAAATAGAGATAATTAATTTTACTTCTTGGAGAACCTGCTTTGTTTCTCTTGGCCACAGAGTGCCTGCAGAGGCAGCTGCAAACGAGCCTCATTGTGGGAAGAGAAAACACACCGTTTGTTTTGCCTGAAAAAATGGGGCCAGTCTACGAGTGTGCACTTGTTTTTTTTCCTCAGAAAGTTGAGAAGAGAGAACTTTTCAACAAAAACAATATCATGCTTTTCAAAGAGTATCACAGAATATCATGTCCTGAGAAAATAATGGTTAAAAAGAAGTGTGGACGTTTATCTTTGGGGGACATCTATGGTATTTTCCCTAATTAACATTCTCTGAGAACCGCAGTAAGGATAAATGTGCTGGCAGGAAAAAGCAGGAATTTTGTTCTGTTTCTTCTCTGGCTGCCACTGGAATGGACAAAAAAGGGCAGGGGGTAGTTATATTTGTATTAAAAACCATTTAAAAATATTCTCTTTTCCTTCATGAATGGTTAACATAGCATACTGTATACATTATTGTAGAGAAAGACTTCTTTCCCAGGTCCCTCCTTTACTCTCAAGCCCACTATCGCACTCAAAACACTTCTGACACCAGATATGTAAGTTTTTTCCCCAACTCCAAGCAGTGCTACAAGACCAGCTGGGTGTCCTACAGTCTAACTCAGTTGGAGCACTGTCTACCTGGAAACAGCATCAGACCCCACAGGTTAAGGGCTCAGTCCCACAAGACCACCGCCCACTTCAGATGCCAATAGCAAGTAGTCGGTCCCCAGGTTACCCCAACTTCTGCCCAGTTCAGCTACAAATCGGAGGTCTCACCACCCCCTCCTCAGGGTCCATTAATTTGCTACAGCAGCCCAGAGAACTCAGGGAAACACTTCCTTACGTTCACCACTTTATTAAAGGATATGAGAAAGGACACAGGTGAGCAGTCAGGTGAGGAGATGCCCAGAGCCAGGTCTGGGAGGGTCCCAAGGGCGGGAGCTTCTGTCCACGTGGAGCTGGGGTGCACCCCCTCTGGGTACATGACCGTGCTCTCCCACCTGGGAGCTCAGAGAACCCCGTACTCCTGGGGGGTCGCAGAGGCTTCCTCGCGGAGGCGTGGTCCACCATTCACTCCATTTCCAGCCCCCTCCACTCTCTGGAGGGTGGGACGCAGGGATGAAAATTCTAAGCTTCCAATCACAGCTTTGTCTTTCTGGTGACCAGCCTCCAGCCAGGAGCCCACCCAGAGATGCCTCAACAGAACAAAAGACACTCATATCACTTAGGAAATTACTAGGGTTTTAGAAGCTCTGTGCCGGGAACCAGGGGCAGAAACCAAATAGATATATTTTTCTGTTATCTCACAATTATGTAAAAGGGCACAGAGATGCTGTATTGATGTAGAGGTGATTATCTTTGGAATAAAGCATCCAGTTTGCCCCCAGGCCTGCTCCGGGCAGCCTCCCTGGGCCCCTGGCCGTCCCACCCCTCCTCTCTGCAGTGTCCCCCCTCCCCTCCCGTGTCACCCCGTTCTGTTTCCTCACAAGCTGCTGATGCCAGGGGACAGCGTCGCTGCACAGCCGAGGACTGTCACTGGACTGCACGTGCCTGTCGTCTGAAGTCTGCTCCACACCATGAATTAGCACGAAGTCAAGTGTCCAGTGAAAGAATTCACTTTGGTGCCAGACGCATTTCCTACGCCTGGAAAATGGAACCTCTTAAAATAAATCCTTTAGGCTTAAATTATCTGCCTCACCTTCCCCCACCACCAGCACACACGCGCACACACACACACACCTCCAAGTGCTCCAAAACAGAGGCATGGCAGAGTTTCAAAGACACAAGAGAGAAAAAAAATCTTAATTAGATTTAGAAAAATCTAATTTTGAAAAAAATAATTCAGGCAACTTTTAGCCCATTAGAAATTGACAAATGGCAAATGTTGTCCATCTCTGGCTGCTTTCGCCATTTGGACCATTAATTGCCTTTTTTCAACCTATAGCTGAAGTCAGTTAAAATAATTTTCAAATGAAATCTGATTCCCTTTCTCCCTAGACATTGAGGTTATGGGACGCAGGCCACTGTAGATGTCTGTACACATGCTTGTTGCCTCGAAACAAGAGGCCAAAGGTAACACACCCCCTTCTGCTTTAGCATTGCATGTATCATTCACTCATTCATTCATTCAGTGAATATCGATTGGCTGCCAGTATGATGCTAGTGCAAGCCGAGCACTGGGCACCTACACACTGCCCTTGTCTTCAGGGGTGGGCAGTCTCTTGTGTCACCCAACAGAGCTTTATGCGATAACACGGGTATTCTGTACCCACACTATTCAATATGGTGGCAAAACCCAGGTGGCCATAGAGCACTTGAACTCTGCCTGGCGCAACAGAGGAACTAAATTTTTATTTTTATTTCATTTTAGTTAATTTACATTTAATGACTAATGGATCTTGTATTGATGGCTGTTGTCCTGGACAGAGCACATCTAGACAGAGACACACACAAGTCAAAGAGCAGCAACCATGTGCAATAAACATGACGTTAAGCAGAATAAGCCCCTCCTCCCCCCAAGACAGACACACAAACAAAACCCTGTGAAGATGGTAGGTTACACGACACAGGAAAATTAAAGTTGCAGGTGGAAATGAATTTGCTAATTAGCTGACTTTAACATGGGGAGATTGCTCTGGATGACCCAGGTGGATAATCACAAGTATCCTTAAAAGTGGGAGAGGGAGGAAGAAGAGTCAGCCAGAGGGAACCATGACTCAGGAAGACAGGTACAGAAGGATGCAACACTGCTGGCTTTCAAGGTGTAGGATGAGGCCAGGAGCCGAGGAACTCAGGCAGTCCTTGGAAGCTGGAAAAGACAAGGTAACAGATTCTCCCCCAGAACTTTCATAATTTTTTTTTGGTCACGCCTTGGGGTATGTGGGATCTTAGTTCCCTGACCAGGGATTGAACCCATGCCCCCTGCAGTGGAAGCGCAGAGTCTTAGCCACTGGACCACCGGGAAGACCCACCCCTAGAACTTTCAGAAAGGAACACAGCCCTGCAGACACCTTGACTTTAGCCCAGTGAGACCCTAACTACAGAAGTGTAGGAAGAAAAATGCGTGTTGCCCAGTGAGACCCTAACTCCAGAAGTACAGGAAGAAAAATGCGTGTTGCCCAGTGAGACCCTAACTCCAGAAGTACAGGAAGAAAAATGCGTGTTGCCCAGTGAGACCCTAACTCCAGAAGTGCAGGAGGAAAAATGCGTGTTGCCCAGTGAGACCCTAACTCCAGAAGTGCAGGAGGAAAAATGCGTGTTGCCCAGTGAGACCCTAACTCCAGAAGTGCAGGAGGAAAAATGCGTGTTGCCCAGTGAGACCCTAACTCCAGAAGTGCAGGAGGAAAAATGCGTGTTGCCCAGTGAGACCCTAACTCCAGAAGTGCAGGAGGAAAAATGCGTGTTGCCCAGTGAGACCCTAACTCCAGAAGTGCAGGAGGAAAAATGCGTGTTGCCTTAAGTCAGTAAGAGTGTGGTCATCACTGCAGCAGCCACAGGAAACTAACACCCATGCAGGAGCGGCGTCTCCTTACCAGAAGTCCTGCTTTGTTTGGGGGGAAGTGGTTACTGCGACACTGCCTAAAGGTTGAGAAGAGAAAGCCAAACTCCGAATTGAGGGGACATGTTTCCGGCAGCAGGGAGGGCACGTGGAGAGGATGGAGGTGAGAAGATGACTGGTGAGTCCCAGGAAGAAGGGGTATCTGGACGCAGCACAGCATGTGCACGAGTGGATGAACGGGGAGCAGGGTCCTTGCTCACTGAGATTCCACTGCCAGAGCCCCTGCCACAAATACATAGGCAGCTGAAGTTTAATTTACGAGGTTACCCAACTGACTTTAAAAGCTGTGCATGCAAAATTCCAAGATTTCAGAAATGTGGTTATCCGAACACATTCAAATACATCCATGGGAATTAATGATGTTAATCAAAGACAACAAACTAAGGATTATCCTTAATACCACCTCTGGAGGCACTGACCCTGACCCATCCCAGATCCTCCTGCAGTGGACATTGTGGTGGTCAGTGTCCTGAAGTGAACTTGAGCAGACTCACATGCCCATCGGTTCTCCCCACCAAAGAAGTAGAGTTCAAAGCCAAGAAGTTCGAGATAGACTAACAGGTCTCTGTAAAGACTTTCTTCTCTATCACATTCAGTGGCGTGTGGTTTATGCACGTCAGGGATGGCAGCTCAGCCGCAGAGAAGGTTAGAGGATTAAAACGTGAGGGATCAGAGGGTTCCCTCTGGGCTACTCTCCAAAGGCAAGGCCCTCCTTGCTGTAGTCCATTCAGGCTGCTGTAACAAAGCGCCTCAGACCACGGGCTTATCAACAGCAGACATTTATGTCTCACGGCTCTGGAGACTGGACAGCCAACATCGCGGTGCCAGCTTGGCTGGGTTCTGGGGAGGGATGGCTTCCAGGTTGCAGACGGCTGTCTGCTCGTATATCCTCAGTTGGTGGAAAGGCTTTAAGGGAGCTCTCTGGCCTCTTCCCGTAAGGGCTCTAATCCCATTCACAAGCGCCCCACCCTCATGAGCTAATCAGCTCCCAAAGGCCCCAGCTCCTGACAACCATCACATTGGGGGTTAGTGAATTCTGGGGGACACTGTCTCCTGGAGCCTGGCTCTCATGCCATCACACGTGCTCCAAGCCCTTGCAGGGACCACAGCCTTGTACATTCTCTTCCATTTAGTCGATTGATATTGACTGTTCTGTGAGCAGTGCTTCATCAGCTGCTGAGAGAACAGTTGTGAGCCAGAAGGAAATGGGATCTGCAATCGAGGCCTCAAACAGCCCCCAGCAGCCCCCTTCAGACTGCATGTGCAGCCCACCCCCCCAATTAAAAGTGGAGTGGACGCCCCTTCTGTGGGCTGATCTTGTGATTTCCTTCACCCAAGATCACGTGGCAGAGGTTACATCTTGGGGCTTACGGAGACATCCAAGGCAGATTGATAAGCTGTTCCAGGTCATGGGGGGAGAGGCAGCTGAAGACAGGGGACCGGGTCCCCCGAATCTCCAGGCTGGAAGGGCCTCAGAGTGACCCTGGAACAAAGAACAACCCAGTTGAAGAATGATTAATTGCTGTTTAAATCTACTAGCTTTGGGGGTGGTTTGTTACACAGCAATGGATACTTAAAATCATCTTGACACATACACAGTTACAGTTTTGTACCAGAGAGACACTTCTGTTGTTTTTCTAACTCAATATCAGTAAAGCTGGATTAAAAGGATTAGAGGAAAACTCAGCTCATGGACCCAAGTGGTGGGAAACTTCTCCCATCTAGAAGGTCCTAGAAGACTCCCAAGAGGCAGTCATCCCAGGCAGGCTTAGAAGCAGGAGCTGGGCAGAAGCTCAGAGGCAGTGAGGAATTATCCAGAAACAAGGGTGAAAAGGTGGGGGGCAGGCCATAAAGGGTTTGTGGGCCAGCTTGCTGAGCTGGGATGGATCCTTCTGCCGCGGAAACCCCATCACTGCTGGACGCGTCTCGTGAAAGAGCACCTCCTGCCAGCCCACAGGTCCTGCCTCTGAAGCTAACGTTTCTGGGTCTTTCGGTCGATTGTTTTAGGACGGGTTGATCTTTATGAATCCGGCACAGCACTGTGTTGTTCACCATCATGTATCGTAAGAATGCACTTTCTGTCTTCCTCTGGCCCCTTGTTGAGTTGGCGGGCAAGCCTAGCCCTGCATCTGTACGTGTAGGTCCAGGACCCCTGTGATGGGGCTGCTGTCCAGACGTAGGGGCAGGCTGCTCTGGGGGAGGGAAGTGCACTGAGGGTGGAGTCTGGGCCACCAGGCCAATCCCTCACCAGCCAAAGATGGTCAGCATCTCTGGGCTTGCAGCGACAGGCAGCACGGACGTCCTCTGCAAGCTCCGAAGGGCGGGTCACAGCCCCGCTGTCCCCAGGCTGCCGCGGAGGGAGAGAGGACACCACTAGTCTGTGTGCTTCTCACGGACCCCTGTCCTGGCCTCAGACGGACGCCCTTCTATGTCTGAGTGTCTCCTCCTAGGGAGTCAGCGGCCCTGTGGGAGGACACCCTGCTGGTCACTCTCAGCCCAGGACTGGAGAGGGGGCCCGTTCTCAGGTGCTCTGCGTTTTAAAATGTTTTAAAAATTCTTCCCTTTTAGATCTTTTTCTAAAAACTTACTTTCTTTATTTTTATAGAGTTGATTTACAATGTTGTGTTAGTTTCGGGTGTACAGCAAAATGATTCAGTTATCCACACATATATAGCTATTCTTTTTCAGATTCTTTCCCCTTACGGGTCATTACAAAATATTGAGTAGAGTTCCCCTGTGCTATACAGCAGGGCCTTGTTGGTTGTCTATTTTGCGTATAGTAGTGTGTATCTGTTAATCCCAAACTTTCTATCACAGGGAACGATAAGTGATCCAGGTGGGTCTCAATCAGCCCCTGACACAGGCTGTGACCTGAGCGGGACTGAGAGCTGCAGCTTTCCCTCTGACCCTGGGTCTGGCTGTGCTGAGAATAGGAAGCGGCTCTGCCTTCAACCCATGACTTTATTTTACCTCCATGGAGACAAGATTTGGCAGTGTCAGGGGTCAGAATATTGCCTGGCCAGACCTCTGATCCTTTATACATTTGAAACAAATCATTTTAATTATTTGATCCAGAATATTGCTATAGCAGGTGTGTCTCTTTTTCAAGGGGAGAAAATAAAGACTCTCCCTCACAGGATAAACCCTAGTGTGCTGACAACTTATATATTGCTTCGTTCTTAGCACCAAGCTTCTATGATCACAAATTGATCTCAGAGAAATCTCTTCTATGGGTTTGAATCATCTCACAAGTTGGCAAACGTGGTGAGTTCATAGGAAACCGGTAATGGCAATGATTTTTTAAAAAGTAAAAATACCACGTTCTTGATGTTTATCCTTTAAAGTGATTTTCCCAGAAGAAACACCCTAACCAGAAATGGTCCCAGCCTTCACATGTGGATACACACATCCCATAAACATTACATGTATGCTGTTATGGACTGAAAGGCATCCCCACAAAATGCATGTGTTGAAGTGCTAATCCCCAGTGTGACTGTATTTGCAGTAAGAATGTAATGAAGGTTAAAGGAGATCATAAACGTGGGACCCTGACCCAATAGGATTAGATTCTTTATAAGAAGAGATAAAGTGGGCTTCCCTGGTGGCGCAGTGGTTAAGAATCTGCCTGCCAATGCAGGGGACACGGGTTCGAGCCCTGGTCCAGGAAGATCCCACATGCCACGGAGCAACAAAGCCCGTGCACCACAGCTACTGAGCCTGTGCTCTAGAGCCCGTGAGCCACAACTACTGAAGCCTGCGTGCCTAGAGCCCGTGCTCTGCAACAAGAGAAGCCACTGTAATAAGAAGCCCACGCACCGCAACGAAGAGTATCCCCTGCTGGCAGCAACTAGAGAAAGCCTGTGTGCAGTCAAAAATAAAAATAAATAAATTAAAAAAAAAAAAAAAAAAAGAGATAAAGAGCTCTCTCCCTCAGTCTCTCCCCCTCTCCCCCTCCCCATCCCTATACTGAACCTATCTCTGCTTTTCTCCATCTCTCTCCCTCTCCCCATCTCCATCTATCTCTTTCTCCCTCTCCCTCCCTCCCTCTCTCTCTCTGACATGTGAAGACACAGTGAAAAGGTGGCCGTCTTCAAGCCAGGAAGAGAGTCCTCCCTAACCAAGAATCAAAACTGCTGGGGACCTTGATCTTGGACTTCCTGCCTCCAGAATATACGAAAACAATTTTTTGTGATTTAAGCCACTTACTCAACAGCATATTGTTACAGCAGCCTGAGCAGACTAAGGTAGATTTCACAAAATGCTTTGAAAGTCTCTGCACGCTGAGTGTGATTCAAGAGGAAGGACGGGTTTGTTGGCTACGACACTGTAATTATGTTATTGAAAATTCTCTCTGGTATCCACAGGCCGCTCCCTTTTGCATCTACAATGTGTTGATATGTATCCAAAGATAATAACACTCTCAAAACGTTAAAGGAAGAAATCACTATACACAAAATATTTTAAGGCAGAGCCAATTTTCTATCAGAGGTTTGTGCCCCAGACACACACTTATAGTGAGAGGTGATTTTTCTTCCTTTAAAAATAAACCTGCATTTTAATTTGAAGCAAAGTTTGGTTTAAATCGTTTTCTTCTCTTTATTTATCCTGACGGAACATACTCCTTTCTGCTGCAGAACACTCTTTATAATATTGACTTTTATTCAGTAGACTTTATTTTTTTCCCAGAGAGCAAGGCTTGATTTAATATTTTCCATTTCTTCAGCAGACACCCGGAATAAGCAGAAAACTCTGCACCATGATTGCTTTGGGGACAAAACGTCTCTAGTAGGTAATTAGACAAATGCTCTTAAACACACAGACACACATACGGATTTTCCACCAAGATTTGTTTTGGTATATAAAAACGCACTAGCCTCAAAGCAACTCTATAGTGTTAAATCCACGCCAGGTGCATACATATAGTCCAGCAAGTAAAGGAAAGCCTTCCCCAGCAGGAGGGAGCAGGGTCTTTAAGATCGCTCTTTTGTCCTAAAGGCAGGGTGATTGTGTAGCCTCTGCCTGCATTTGAACTCCTTGCTGTGTGACCTTGAGTAACTCACTTAAACTCTCTGAGCTTCTGCTTCATTTGCACATCTGGAAGGTGAGACCCATCCCTCTCTTATAGGGGATGGGTCTCATGATCAAAGAGTTAAAAATGTGTCAGGTGCTTCTAGCAACATCTGTAGTGAGGCAACTGCTCTCCAGGTATTAGCAAGTATTGCTCTTTGATCCATGGGGCAAGAGGGCTGATCCAATCTATGGATTATTTGGGGGAGGGCATGCAGCTCTGACTGACTATAATGGGTTGAATCGTGTCCTCCAAAACTCTGGAAGGTGACTTCCTAGCTCCCAGTGTGTGACCTGATTTGGAAATAGGGCTGTTTTAGGAGTCATTAGTTAAGATGGGGTCACACTAGAGTAGGGTGGCCCCTAATCCAATAGCACTGATGTTTTTATGAGAAAAGTGTCCCATGGGGAGGACACCAGGTGAACATGAAGCAGAGGTGGGGGGTGTGATGCAGCTACAGGCCAAGGAACACCAAGGATCGTCAGCGGCCACCAGAATCTAGGAGAGTGGCCTGGAGCAGACCCTCCCTCAGCCTCAGAAGGAACCAGCCCTGCCGACACCTTGGTCTCAGACATCCAGCCTCCAGACTGTGAGACGGTAACTTTCTGTTATTTCAGCCGCCTGGTTTGTGGTACTTTGTTATGGCAGCACCACCAGTGGACCGCCTCTAAACAAGCAGGCTGTGCCCCTCTCCCCCGGAGAAGCACATGGTTGGGGAGAGGACTCTCCGTGCTGTAACTAAGCTTTCTGTGCCCACAGAGGGGATCAGGGGTGTCTTCCTGGGTGAGGATGTGGTCCGGGTGGCAGAGGGGAGACATCTGTGTGCCACACGACATCCTGACTGCTCTGATAGATTCTGGAGTCTGGCTACTTACCATCCCTCCAGCCGGGTCTTCTAAGTGCCAGGCTGGTTGGTCTCTCTGAGCCCCAGACAACCTTCCTGTTGCTCCATCCAGCCTCCATCTTGGGGACAACCCAAGACTGGAGCCCCTTTCATCTGTTCCCTGCCTTCCCAATCCCACCCCTCCCCAGGGTCCAGGCGGGTCCATGGGTCTGTGAAGCCTGCGAGCCCTCCAGGCTCGAGCTCCCCCAGAGTCTGTGCCCCCTCCGGTGCCCCTCTCTTGGGAAACACTGCACCTTTGTGGTGGGTGCCATGACACTTACCACCCACCAGCATGGGCACAGGGTCTAGTGCTGCCTGCAGGCTGTGAGCGCTGGTGACAATCAAGAAAGATGCTGCACGGCTATGCACCCGGGGGTCCACAGCTCCTACACTGTGAACGTTAAGCGAGATAAGATGCCCAGGGCTCGGTGAGTGTTAACCGATATGGTTGCTCAACGTGAACTGGGATGATCCGGACCAGGGAGCTTCAGCCTCGGGGGCTTCTCAGCCGAGAGAGAGGGGTGCCCACTGCCAGCCTCCCGCCCCAACCTGCAGCCAGAGCAGCTGCGCTTTGAGGAGCTCACGTCTTAGCCTTCTTATTCTTCTCTTTGAGAGGATGGCCCAGTCAAGGTCTTTGAAAATCACTGATGCAAAAGAAAAAGATAAAACAGTATTCAGGTTTCCACATCTGCATGTTGAACTGACAATGAATTTTAGGTGCAAGTTACCATCTTGTAAGGATCATTTATATCATGGATGCTACATGGAAGCACCAAGTGGAAGAGGACCTTCGTCGCCAGCCTCCTCCCTCTTCCCTTTCCCCTCTGCCCTCTCCCCTCTGCCCTCTCCCCTCTGCCCTCTCCCCTCTCCCCTCTGCCTTCTCCCCTCTGCCCTCCCCCCTCTGCCCTCTCCCCTCTGCCCTCTCCCCTCTGCCCTCTCCCCTCTGCCTTCTCCCCTCTTGGTGCCTGCTTAGTGGTCTGTCTGTGGCAAAGATGCCAGGAACCGTGGGCTCCTTAACCTTCTGCGTTTGCCTGGGACCCTAGTCACACACCGACAGTTCTCATTAAGGAACAAAGGGCGCTGGGGACAAGGGTTTGTTCTAGGTGTCCCCTCCTTCTCTCCAAGGCCAAGTGTAGACCCTCATATAACTGGGAGCACAGTGGGGACAGCTCAGCCATTCTCACCATGTGGTCCCGAGGGACCCCCTTTGCTAAATCACTTCCTTCAGCTCTTGCTGTCATGTCTTCCACATAAAAGCAAAATAACAAATTCCCTTCTCTTGCCTCCCCAGCCCAGCTACCACTGGCAGCGCTGTCTCTGCTCTGTCTGCATTCCCCGTGCAGCCAGCCCTAGACGGGCTTTCCCGCCGCCCACGTGCTCCAGACAAGGCCCTGACACTCCCATGTTACTAGGTCCATCTGTCAATTCCACAGCCTCCTTGTCCTTGGCCAGTGAGAGCATCTCGTCGCCCATCACACACTTGGTTCATCTCCCACCACAGAGACCCTGCAGCCCACTGCCCTTCCAGCCCTGACCCGTCCACCTCCCAGGGACTCTGAGCGTTGAACCTTCTCCTCTGGTCTCAATTTCATCCCTTAGTGACCTTCTTGGCGCTGAGGCTTTCCACATCCTTCAGAGGATGACATTTCCCAGATCCATCATCTGGCCCAGCCTGTCTCCTGCATTCCAAGCATCTACAAAGACTTTTAATGAGAACCAAGAAACATTTTAGAATAATGGCATTCTCAGTCGTTCCCACCAAACCCGCTTCTCTTGATGATTTTCCCTTCTCAGCCCCTCCAGTCTGAGCATCCCTCAGGCCGAGATCGAGACCACTCTTTTGCTTTCATGCCCACATCCAACAGTTCAGCGAAACCGCTTTCCCCTCCATCCATCCCTAGTCAAACCACTGCTCAAGACTGAAGACACAGCCTCCCAATGGCCTCCTTGCCGTCAGCCTCATCCCTACCATCCAAGCAGCTGAAGGGGAGCTCAAAGTGCAAGAAGGTGTCACTCCTCTTCTGGAAAACTCACAATGGCTCCCATGTCACTTCACATGGAAGTCCTGGACTCTCGGCCGTATCTTTTCTCCTTATCCTGCTCCCCTGGGCTTAACACAGAGGTCTCCTTGCTCATCCCCCAGCTCATCCCCCTGCCTCTGCCTCGGTTACTCCTCTCCCAGCTAGAGCCCACCTCCCAATCTCCAGGCCAAGGCCCCTTCTCGGGAGAGCCACCCTCACCCTGACCACTCTCCTTAAAAGGGCACAGCCTTCCCAAACTCCGCATCACTCTGACCCAGTCCTAGTTGTTTTAACACAGGGCACTCATAGCCTGCCCACACGCTGTTTTATCTACGCTTAAATTAAGTTTATAGTTGATGTCAATGGTCTCCCTCGGCTGTGACTTAAGCTCCTTAAGCCTTGGGGTCTCTGCCTGTTCACTGATGTACTCTGAGGCACGTAACAGTCAGTGAACAAATGTTTCTGGCTAAATAAATTGATAGAGTTACTATCTCAAAAGACCAAAAAGCATTATTTGTAATGCAGTTAACTTTGGGAAACCTGATGGAGGCTGTGAAATCTGGAGCTCTGTTAAACATGTGGGATTCTGCCTGTCCTAATGGCAGGGTAATCCTGTGTAAGCATCCTAGGACATGACTGGGCAGTAGGGAGACTCAGCCCCCTGTTTCTCCACCCCTGCCCAGAGGAACCGCACAGAGCAGACCTCTCCCCACGTTCCCAGCTCTTCCCCTAGAAGTTGAGTGACTGAGTATCCCAGTTCATTCATGACTCATTCTGGAGACCAGCCTGATGCACACGGGATCTCTTCCCCACTCAGCTCCCTGCTGCCTCCAGAGAGGCCGGAAGAGGGCCAGCTCTCCTCTGCTACCCTGACCCTGACCCTAGGATGTGGATGATGCAAGATGGGAGGAACGTGATGACCTGCAGCCTTGGGGCTCAGCGTCATCCTCCGAGTCAACTGTACCAGAAACAGCGCAGATTTTTTAACCTACCTGATTCCTGTAAGTGCCTGTCAACTGACACCGACTCAACCGCAAGAAGGAAGTGTGGGGTGAGGCCCCCTAGATTTCCAAACAGGATCTTCAAAATCAATTCTACAGCGAGCCCTTGGAGGAAGAATCTTTAACTCCTTTTATTTTCTCCTCTGAGGCTCCAATCCAACACTGTGATTGCCACCCTCCCTGGATAAATATTGCTGGGCAGCCAGAAACAGACATTGCGTATGATTTTAATCATACACATTCTCTGATGTACCCACTAGGAAAATCTTACCGAACTTTGTTTGGTTTTGTATTAATTGACTAAGTGGAACATCTATAATGCAGGGCATTTTCAAGGTCCCTAGAAAAAGATATTGGAAAAATTATACGTTTGTCACCTGGACATTTGCTTATGGACTGTTTCTCTCTTGAGGATAGTATAGTATTAGAGCCCAAGACTGCATGGGCTAGGTTGCTAGACTAGAGATTTTGAATGCTGAAGATGGGTTGTAAAATAATTTAAAGACGATAAGCAAAGTAAAATAAATAAATAATAAATACATAACACAATCAAAACTCACCACACAATTCCAATACGTTAAACATGACTGAAATAATATATCTTGGATCAAATTATCAGTGATTGGACTAGATGTAATCTTAACATTTGAAGATCTCCATATTTTCTGGTTCAAGGTTAAATAGTGGTCAATATTAAAAACCACAAGTGCCCTCATATGTGGGGATTATAGGGAGGGGGTGAGATTCCATCCCATCCTCATAACTCTAAAGTTGAGGAATGTCCTATGAATGTGAAGATTGATTAACAAAAAGAACACCCCTCTCTATGCCTCCAGTCCATTCAGGGCATTATTTGTGTGATTTTCTCCTTAACAGGAGAAAGGGACCACTTTCTTCGCACCATCAGGAGGACATTCACTGAGAGCTCAGTCCTAGAGACCTGCAGATTCCGGGCCAGGGATGCAGCCCCCTTGCTCCCTCCCCACCTCCAGCCGCTCTCTGGGCTCTCAGGTTTTGATGTGTACCTCCTGCCAGGGGCCGGCCACGTTAAACAGGCTTTGACGAGAATCAGAACCGGACCACCTCTGTCTCCGAGGGCGACTCCTGGCCCGTGGGGATGGAATTTGAGGAAGACACCTCGGCTTCAAAAGGGCAGCCTTACTGTTTCCTCTCCTGACTTCCATTTAAACAAAGAAAAAGTCACCCTGTGTCTGTGTCTCTGGCAGGGGGCCCGCCACTGTTTATCAAGCCTGGGCAAATCCAATTAGTGGGTGGCCCACCTCCCAACCTATTAACCTGCTCAGCGCTGAGCACGTCTGCAGGCCCTGCCAATATGTCATTTCTCCAGCGGCTGATAAGATCAGCTGGAGATGCTCAATGAGTCTCCTTTCACTTGGGCTCCCCGGCCCCGCCCTCATGGCCCGATCTTATTTTCCTACATGAAATAGGATGGCAGCTCCCAAGGCCCCGGCGGCTGCGGAATAAACGCTGATGGGCCCAGCGCACGACGGGGCGGCCACTCGCTTATCGCGGGGCCCACAAAGGCAGGCGCCCGGGTGATTAGCGTCCCCCCGGTGCCGTGTCAGGCCTATTTCTGTCACACCCGCAGATTGAGGCTTTCACTCAGGCTCACGAATGAGTGACACATGGCCCGACCGGGAGGACAGCATTGTTATTTGAGTTAAGAAATCAATTTGTATCAAATGTACACTGTAATTTATTTGTTGGCTTTGAAGGGAAGCGAGCTGAGATAAATGGGCGCGGGCTGCTTTCTTTCCCACCCTCGGCCGAGCTGATAAAGTTCTTGTGAAGCTCCACGTAGCTCCAGCCACAGCCAAAGTGACAAACACGTTTAAAGTTGCACAGTGATCTTTAAATCTCAAAAAGAACACCTTGTCGGACATGATAGAACATTTTTTACCTTTTCCCTCTATCTGTCAGAAGCTGCTGTCACACATTGCTTTAGTATTTTTGCTGACATTTTCTTTATCAAGCACATCTGTTTGTGGTCGAAAGATGCTTATTCCTATTTTCTTCAATCTACAGCGGACTGAGAAACTGCCAAAAGGAAGGGAGAAAATGAGACGATCTGTCCCAGCATCACACTTAAATACCTGGAGGTGCCTGCGGTTTGGGGTTTTGTATTTTTGCTTTTTAAAAATATTGTGTTTTAGCATCATGCGGTTCTGCTCTTCTTTCCCATCAGTATCTCCTCATCCTCTTTCTTCTTTTTCTTCCTCCTCGTCCTTTTCCTATTCACCTTCATCTTTATCTTCATCTCCATCTCCGTCTCTGTATTTATACAGAATCTTTTTAATTTAAATTCTTCTTGTCTCAGAGGAAATCGCAGAGGGTTTTCTTTTCCTGCCTGCTGATGCTGCTATAAATTATCCTGTGACGGCCGTCTTTACACTCACTGTTGTCTTGAAATTATACGAGTAATGCCAGAGCCCCTGTTCCAGCTCCCAGGACACCAGCACCTTTGTGGGGCTGCCTGATGAGAAAATGCCCAGCCCCATAGCCAAGGGTGCACTTACTTCTGGACATTTTAGCCCAATAATCTCCTTATTTATCTCTTGTTTCCCTTCTTTTAAAAAAGTGACATAAATGTAACATCTCATGCCAGCCGAAAGAACATTGATCAACTTTTAACCTGTCTTTTATGTACTTTTTGAATCTGCTTCCTGTCATGACCAGAAGAACAAATGCACGACCTTGGAGTCTGTCCACCTCTGACCTTCTGTTTGTCTGGCCTTATCTGTTCTCAGTGCTGGGCCAGAGCCCCAGGAGAATTCCTTTTATTTCAAGCTGGGGCCAGAGCGGTCCTGAGGCATGGTGTTTACACCTAGTCTCAGCCCCTCTGCGGGCGGGACCACTGGCCACGCTGACCAGGACGTCCTTTCCCTGGTTTGGGGCTCATGAACCACAGCACTGCTTTCCTTTTTCATGGACCTTATCTTTACTGGTTAATGCATCGCTGTGGAGTCAGCAGGGTCTGTGCATCACTGAAACTCAAGCTTGAACTTTTCTGGGCCTGTGGTATGACATTAGACCCCCTGGTTCAGGCCTTCAGTCTCAAGACACTCCCCGCCTGACTTGCACCCGTTTCTCCAGTGGCACTGGAAGGGTGGGGTCAGGAAGCCGGGCAGTGGAGGGCCTCCTGCGACCGGGCCAAGGGACCGTGACCCGGGGGCAGAGCTGGTCGGGAGGCTGCTGGGCCACTGTCCTCCCCTCCCTCAGCCCTGTCTCAGCCAGGCCTGGAAAGCGTCCCCTTTCCTGTGTTCCCCAGACACACTCACCCTTGATTTGGCATCTTGACAACCCAGTGTCAAGGGTTCCTATCAGCTGGACTAAAATACGTGTCCACAAATACTGGAAAGCGTCTTTGCCTAAAATTAATTAACTTTCAAAAAGTGGTAGAACTCACTCTCCAGGAAATAACGCGGTAGCCAGAAAATAAAGTTAGAAAGTAAGTGGCAAGGAAGCCAGGCCTCTCAGTGGATTATGATGTTTCTCAGCCCTACACCCGGCCGTGTGCACTACTTTGTTCTGTTTCGGTAACAGTTTTATTGTATATAATTTACACACCGCACAGTTCACTACTGTGAAAATCAATGGCTTTTAGCATATTCAGACTGCTGCAACCAACACCATAGGCAATTGTTCTCAATTCAAAGAGAAACGCTGTGACTTTACTTATCACACCCTTACGCCTCACACTGCCCCTCATCCCCAGCCCCAGGCAACCACTAATCTACCTTCTGTCTCTATGGATTTGCCTCTGGACATTTCATATAAATGGAATCATAGAATGTGTGGTCTCTCATGACTGGATCATTTCATTTTGCATGAGGTTCTCAAGGTTCATCCATTCTGTAGCAGGTATCAGTGTTTCATTCCATTTTGCAGTTGAATAATATTCCATGGTAAGGATGTACCACATGCATTTTGTTTATCCATTCCTCAGTGGGCGGACATTTGGGTTGCTTCCAAATTTTGGCTGTGACAGATAAGGCTGCTATGAACGCTCATGCCCCATTTTCTGCGTGGACGTGTGTTTTCATTTCCCTTGGGTCGATAGCTAGGAGTGGAATTGCTGGGTCATAGGGTAACCCTATGTTTTACTTTTCAGGAGCGGCCAGACTGTTTTCCCAAGCAGGGACATGTGTGTACTGTTTTCACACACAAGTCAAATAAACTCAGTTAGCTCCTTTCCACTGAACAGAAGATCAGAAACAGCAAATTAAGGGTAACAGGAGAAGCGTTGCTATGGAAAGGAACAGTGACGCTGCAGAAATGACTTCTTCCGAGTGATGGGTAGGGAAGAAAAAAATCAGAAGGCAACATAAGCATTAAAAAAAAAAAAAAGAACAAGCAGAGTCTTTGATGTGAGTTGAACAGTCTCTGTCTGTATCTGGGGTCCAGACGGTTACCATAGAACTGATATTTGAATAGTTTCCTGGCACCAGAAGGAAAATGTAAAATTGTACTCTGCACATTCAGCTTAAGAAGTCATCCAAGGGCATAAAATTCCATTATATGTGATACAAAGCTACAAACAATGTGATTAAGATATGAGGGCTACGATGTGAGAAATTCATTCAGAAAGTGCGTTCGTTCCATAAACATTTGTGATGTTCCTTCAAGACCATTTGTACCCACCGCCATCCACACGGGGCGTCGCACACACCACTTGGTGATTCTGGTGACGCGGTGACGACCCTGATAAGGGTGATGACAGACACAGGGAAACTCCCTTATGAGACAAAAGAGAGGTCTTTCCAGAATTGAAGGGACTTCTTGGACAGGCAGGAGCTTTTTCAAAACGTTACTTAGATTATCTGAGTGCTAAAGAGTGTGAGTGAGAGAAAGGTTTCATTTTAAAATATACTTCGCTGGCTATCCAATTAGCTGCACTGTTTTTATGCCACGTGAGGTTGTAAACTGAGTTTCTGTTTTTCTTTTTTAAATTATATCTGAACGTTTAAGAAAGTCTGTTCATCTTCTCTCTGGTTGAAGAATCATTTATTTTTTCAGTACACATGTATCGATAAACAATATTAATAGCTGAAAGGGGCTTTTCCAGCACTTTAAATGTTAAAACTATTGGGATTACAAAGTTGCATTTACACTTGTTGACTGAAAAAAAAAATTGCACAACCTAAAATTTGAGAATTATGTTTTATTCAGCAGACTCTCTGAAGACCTAAGCCCGGAAGACAGCCTCTCAGATGGCTCTGAGGGACTGTTCTGAAGAGGTAAGGGTGAAGCCAGGGTGTATAGGAATTTTTGCAACAAAAACCAGGTAGTTGGAAGATCAAAAGGTTACTGTTAATTAAAGAAAACCAGACATCTCAAATTAATGAGTTTAGCGCTTTTCTATGTATGGGAAGATGCAAGAGTCTGGGCTTATTGAAATCATTCCTTTGATGTGTGCCTTAGCTATCTGGGGCCAGCATCCTGCTCTTCTCCATCTTGAATCCCTCAGGGTGGACAGTCCAGGGCGGCCGCAAAGGCTGATGGCTTGATGGCCGCAGCATCCTTTGTTGACTGATATGGCAGGTGACATTTTTCATCTACAGACTGGAGACCAAATTATGCTTAAATCAGAATTAAAACCCAGGGCCTTGGAACTCTGGACCCATACTTGGTTCAGTCAATTTCATGTTTCATGTGGGAGCATATTTTCATTTGATATGATGAAGTAAGATTTTATGATAACTCCATGATGTGATCAGTGTAAAACACACATACACACACACACACATACACTTGCAGTTGGCACAGTTCATGATAAAAAGTGAAAAACAAAAGGCTGCCCTGCAAGTCAGGACTCAGTCAAAAGGGTGGCTTCACAGATACATGCTGAGAACTTTCTTTTGAGAAGCAAAAATATCTCAACTACCCTTATGCGCCAATCGGGAAGTCAGGTTACACTGCTAGGCCCTCCCTCACCTCGGATTCCTGTCACTGTACTGGTGTCCCCACCATCCAAAAAGTTCCCATTTCTCCTCTGGAAGCACAGGAAGTCAAGGAATCAAAACTGGGGAGCCTACAACTCCATCTCCTCCCATCAGACCGCACTCACCGGTGCCTCTGGGATCAGACCCCATGGGCCTCCCCTGAGACACAGGACCTGTCCTGAGTGTAAACCATATTCTCAGAACAAATGGACACGTGGGCAGTGAGGGAACAAACTTTTCTGTGCTCCCTGGGGGAATCGTGGCTATGCTTTTCCAAATGTAATTGGGAGATCAGTGGTTCTTTGAGTTACTGTTATTATTTTTCATTAACAGAAGAACAATGTTATTATTTTCAGCCTGGAAGATTCATCCAGGGTTTATTGGGCTGGGCTTTGAATTCTTTGAAAGCAGACCAGGGCGAGCTCACATACATCTTCACCCACGGGTACAACGCTTCCTAATTAGGAGTAATGGTGTGATAATCCTCAGTTATGAAATGTGTATTTAAATGCAGTTTTATTACTTTCATGTACATTGCATACTAAAGAGCAGGATATAAATCTGTATTACTATTAGGAGGTGAGTTAATGAAAAAAATACAGTATCACATAATATATTATAATTATAAAAACCCAGTAGCATATGGCAGTTAATTGTTACACCCAGAGCTGAAATCACGCAAAGACATTCCAAATTTATTGATTCCTTGTTTTGCGACCAAATTGCTTTTAGCTTGAATCTGCTGTGTTCTTGATTAGTACCCTGACATTCCGAGACATTTTTTTTGAGATATCTAAATTTCCGTCAAAATCATATATGCTACAGAAATGACAGGAAAATCTGGATGAGTAGAGTTCAAGTTATTATTCAAACAATGTTCCCAAAATAGAATGTTCCACCAAGACAATTATATGGCGATAGATAGATAATATATAACACAGGAGCAACACAGACTGAATTTAAAGAGGAAGGAACATTGCAGTGTGCTCTTATTAAGATCCTAGAACAGTTTCTAGTGTTTGTTACATTTTAAAAGTTAATTAAAAGGTTGGCGTTTTATCATGCGCAGTAAAGAACTGACAGGCATTAATATAATACGAAATGCTTCATTCTCCAGCAGAGTTTAATTTACAGCAGCAACAAAGAGGGGGGAAACAAGAAATGACACAGTCGAACTGTTGCCACAGTGGCTCCGACTCTGGGGACCCTTTGGAAGAGTGTTTGGAGGGAGAAACACAAGCCCAGCAGAAGCCCTGGGAGTCACATTTTTCCCAAAATGGTTTCATGCTGCAGGGTTTACGGGAGGCTGTCTGCAGGTTATACACATCCCTTCGACCACCTCGCGGAGGTGTGCAGCCCCGATCAACGCCAGCCGCGTGGACATCAGAGCACGGCATGGTCACCAAGAGGCCATTGAAGTCACCAGCACCAACTGTCTGGGGCCAAACCCAGAGATGTATATCCTGCACGTTTGTCTACCTGTAGTCCATTCATATATCTGCCTGCGAGTTCAGAAGATGCTCTGTCAAAAAATGACTTTCAATGGTGAACATCATTTGTTACAAAGAGTTTCACAGAAAGCAGACAGAGAATGGGAATGGTCAGAGGCGAGTAGATCAGTAGTAATAAGAGCATCTACATCCAAGGTGAGCTGTCCCACCCGGGGCCTCAGGGATGAAACCCTCCGCGCAGGATGGTACCTAGCCACAGCACAGACCCTGCAGCATGTGTTAACCAATGCTGTGCCTGCCAGAGGTTTGAAGGGTGATACAGAAACCCCTGTTTCCAACCACACCCTTACCGCCCGCCTCCACCCTGGTTTAATCAGATTCTACTGCATTATTCAGTCATATTTATTGACAGTCTGTTAATTTTTATCTTACCTCCACTGCAGTTTGCATCACACTGTCTTTCTCTCCAATTAGAGCATGTTCCTTGAAGGCAGGAGAGTAGATTGTATTTACAATCTTATACTCAGTAACTGTTACACTTCCCTTGTCAACACATAGGAAGGAAGGAAGGAAGAAAGCGAGGGAGGGAGGGAGGAAGGGGGGAAAGGAGGGAAAGAGGGAGAGAGGGAGGCAGGGAGGGAGGGAGGGAAGAAAGATATCCTCCTAAAACCCAGGAATCAGATATCCTCCATAAAGAAAACTGAATGTTTTAGCAGTTCCTAAACACAATTAAACATTGTGAAAATATAATGGACTCTATTAATATTTATATCTCTTCTATTACCTTAGCAAAAGTATCATGGTAGAAGTTTAAAAAATATAGGCTCTGGAACCTTATTTATATAGTGTATTTTTGTTTTGTTTTGTTTTGTTTTGTTTTTTCCAGAAACTGAAAATAATCATGTCTGTATTTTGAGGATCATCAGAAAAAAGAAAAAATATTTCAATCATTACAGTGTACTTGTCATAAGGACACACATTTCAAAACTGAATCTATGTAGAAATCTATGTTTTAATATCTTAGTTCTTATGATTTTTTGGACATAAAGTTTTCATCCAGTGACCTATTTACACTAAATTTTATTCTACTCATGCTTTAATAAAAATGGGTTTCAGTGAAATACGCATACGTCAGCTGTAGGTCAACACGTTTGTTTAGGAACAGATATAACCAGTGTGTCTGCTTTGCAAGGCTTGAGTGTGTGATGGGGTCATGTGTCTTTTACTGGGACATTAAACAGTCCTGAGCCTCAGGCTCACTTTGAGGGGGAAGTTATTTGTCACCTGAGCCTGCAGCCTTGTGACCCCTGGGCCCAGTAGGAGTGATCACACCACCCTGGGAAGCACTGTTCAGAGCCCTGTAGGGTGCTGGCAGGTGCACACTGAAATGCCTGGCTTTGCCTACCTCACAAGACAGTTATAGGGTTCAAATTAAAGAAAACAATTTCCAAGTTCCCAAAGCTGGCATCCATTACCGAAGCTCAGCCCTTCTCACCTGGACACCCCTACACCCCACACCAGCTACGTGGCCCAGGTACACGTATACCTCACGCTCATCTCTTGGAAGCATCCAGTCTTCAGCACAGGCTCTGTCTGGGCCACCCCTCCAGACACCACAAGGCACCTCACACATCTGCCTGCAGAGTCACTGTTACTAATTATGAAGGATGAAAGCCAGGCCTTTGAAAGTCAAGTCCAATCTGGTCAAGTAGGTGCAACCAATCAAAAAGACCACAGCCTGTGCTGGTGGGCACCCACCTTGCTTGAGGGCTACCCAGCATCTTTTGAGCCACCATCTTATATTTGGGGAGTTTCTCACATCATGCATTTGCCTCCCCAGAGTAGAGGTGGGAACATGCTTTCCCAAACTCTTCTGCAGCTAGGCTGCTGACCTATGATAGAGACTCCACAGTTAGATGTCCCACAGAGGTTGCAGTTTGGAAGGGAGCTTGGTGAGGGAGGAACCACCCAGTGGGACCACCTTTGAGGAGCAGAGGGGGGAGGTAGTTCACCAGTTAGAGGGTGCATCACCGGGGTGAGTTTCATCCAGAGCCAGCAGCAGTGGACATTGTGGGCTCCCCAGGTGTCTGTCAGATGCCTAAGAGTCTTAGATAAATGCTGTTTTCTGATGAAGGCCGCAGGACCGGGTTCTGCGGTTTATAATTAATTATAATTTGCAAGGTAGAAACTGGAACCAGCTGAAAGGGTGAAGATTCAGCATAATCTGTCATCTTAACCCTCTCAAATGTCCCCATTCCAACGCTCTGGGCACCATTCTGTGTTGGTCAAAGCCCCACCCTTCACACAAGATCCTGGAAAGGCTGTGAACTCCACACACCTAGTCATCTGTCAACCCACAGGTTCAGCCTTTGAGCCTGGTTTTGGGATCCTCAGCCTTGAGGCAGCCTGATAAAGAGGGAGCTGTTAGCACAGACATAGAAAGTCCCTGCTTCCCTGATGGTGCTTTGAGCCTGAATGTGAGAGGCTGAGCTCATGACACCTTCCTTCAGCCCCCAGCACAACCCTAAGTAGCCAGCCACTTCCCATGCCCTCATGCCCACCCTGCTGTTCTCTGTCACGGCCACTTGGTCTCCCAAACCCCTGCCTTCAGGAGCCACCTTGGTTCAGGGGCCACAGGGGTAATTTAAGTAAAACCCTTTCATTACTGCAGACCGGAAGCTGCTGAGTCCCATCCCATAACAGCAGCAGGTCTTAAATGCCTTCTAGACCCCCCAGGACAACTAACCAGCGACGAATTTCCTTTTCCTCAAGGACCAGTGATGTGCAAAACAAGCCAGGTACACCTGTATTAAGATTCTGAGATACAAAAGTACAATGCCCTCCAGCCAGTAAGAGCAGAAACGGGATTCATTCAGCGGGATTAGGGTGCCCACAGGAATGAGTCTAGCCTTGCAGGGGACGTTCTGACCACGTGAACCTTCTGATAAAGGCACAGGAGACCCTGTGTAGACATAAACCGTCCATCCAAGGGGCGGCTCACTGAACCCAGGATAGTCCTTTGTGCTGAGCTTACCAGGTTAACTCAGTGAATAAAAGGGAAGAAAAGGAATAAAAAAGGTCATATTCGAGACAACGTTTCCTTCCAGGACGGCCCATTGCCTGAGCTCCTTTCTCTGGGGAGTGAGGCCTGTGAAATAGATGAGGCATCTTGAAAGGCCAGAACAGAATGAGCTTTTGGTTTCTGAGGGGAAGCGGGTACAGAAAGGGCAGGGAAATGGCTAAAATCAAAATGGATAAGCTTTACCACCTAATTCTCCCTGGGTAGCCCTGTTCCCCAGTTGCAAGGCTGGATTAAAATCGTCCGAATGTATGCAGAGATAAGTTTGCAAGTTTTAGTGGGAAAACTTTGGCTCTTGGAGCTGTGTCTGCAGTTGGTAATCACGCCGCATTCCAGGAATCCTGAGCCCCCCATCTATTCTTCTTCCGAAAGGATCAAGCAGAGCTACTGTTTTCCTTTCCAGTTCATTCCTGTCCATCCATTAAGGGATCCCGTGTTTTCTTTCCCCTGCAAATCTTTTTCACTCCTCTGAGCTGCCTTTTAAAAAAGAAACCATTCTGTCCTTATTATAATCTTCACACATGGAGCTTGGATTTCCTTTTTCTTTATTTCTTTTCTTTATTTTTTGTCCATTGGGTCTCCAGGGATTGGCTTCTCATTCTTACCCTTTCTTCCAGGGCTTTGAGGCTTTCGCTGGCCAAGAGTCAACACATAAGAGACGGTCTTAAAAATTTGTTCACATCCATCTATGAATGGAAAGGATGAAAATGCTGCAGGAAGGGTTGCCTGTCATTGGATGGAAGGCCTGCAATTTCACCTGTTTTAAATCTGCTGTATTTGTCACCAACTCAAAAGCTGAAGATCTAGTGACTCTTCCAGGTCTTTGCTCTAAACACACACACAGGCACGTCTCTTCCATAGAGACTTTTCTCTTCCATAGAAACTTTTCTCTTTCCACTTGAAACAGAAGTGCATTTTCTCTGAGAAAGTGCTGACAGCAAAACTCGCTTTCTCAAGGCAGGAGAATTGCTTGCCCCCAGGCTGTGAGCAGCCGGGCACACAGGGACACTCAGGCTGGGCCGCCCTGGCTCCCAAGGTTTCATGGATCCCAAGGTTCCTTGCATTTAAAGCCAACCCATCAGCACCCCTCTTCCACCCAGGGAAGGGGAACGGTCAGCAGGCTCTGGGCAATTAACAAGGAGACAGAGTTCTCAGGGCACCCTGAGGGGGCCCTCACATGTGTTTGTTAACAAAATAAACCTTCACGACACATCAGACTGCTACCATCCATGTTTTTCCACCTGGAAAAAAAAGTCAAAGACAAACTAAAAAAATGTCATGCTGGTCTGCTGTATCTGATTTTCTGATTAATAGACACCACTGAAGATCAAATTATTTCATAATATAAAGACATAGAGCATGGATATCATAATGAACACATTTTTGAGGTGACCTCCTTGTCCACGTCAAAGAAACAACCAGGTTCAGGGTTTGTTTGCTTCAATATCAAGCCTTGGTTATTACCCAGGAATGAAATTGATCTTTGTTTCAGTGTCTTCTTTAATGCCAGGGACCCCAGCTCAACTTGGAGCAGAGATTTCTCCTCCTCCGGTCAAGACACAATGCAAGACTTAAACAAAACGGAGTTTAAGTGCTGTCATCTAAAGGCAAAGTATGTGAGATACAAGTTTCCCCAGGAAGAAATATTCATGGATCTGCTGCTCTTCGGACTGGCTTTCACCTTCATTCATCCCTGGCATGTGGGCATTGAGCAAACTCATCTGCAGGATATGCAGAAGGGATATAAATGGCATGAAAACAGACACCGTTAAGGAACTAGCCATGTGGGACTTTGTAGAGCCTGGATTAGCCTAAAAAGTGATGATGTGGATGGTTTTGCGATTCAAGAGGATGGAAGACCCACGTCTGGAATTCACCTGTGAGGTAGGGCCTCCCCGCCCCACCCCCCTGCCCTGGGCTGAGAGATGAATGGGGGACCCATGGGACTTGGGTTCTCTGTCGCAGCAGCAGACGTACTAGGGCACAGACACACCTCCAGGCAGAGAATGCAGCAAGTCGACTGTGGGGCGGGCTTAGCAGCTCTGCCCCCCAGCCACGGGTCCTCTGAAAGGTGGGTCTGTTCTAAACCAGCCAGAGCAGAGCCAGACTTCTCTCCAGGAACCCCCAACAGCAGCCTTCGGAAGGAGACAGGTTGCCATGTCCAGAGAGCATCGAGCTGCCGTCCAGAGCCGGGGCTGGCTGGGTGGCTGATCTCCGTGAGGAACAGCCAGTGTGAGAGATGCCGGATTGCCCACGCACCAAAGAGTCAAGACCCGAAGATACACTCACCAACCACTCAATACATAGCTGTGAGCCCGATGCAACCCAACTCATGACTTGTTACATAATGCAGACGACAGGATCACATCATGTGAAATTCCACCCAAGGAGAGAAAAGGAATCTGTCACATTGGTTGGGACTGGGATTAAACAAGGCATTATATGCCAAAGGAACATAATTATGAGGCTGACTTTTCCCTCTTGGTACAATTTCATCATCCTTCAAAGTTACGAGTACTTATCTACATTTTTCTAAATTTCTAAAACTACAACTAGGCAGTAAAATAATTTCCAAAATAAAGAAAGAAATTGGTTCTGTATAAAAATGCAAAAAGAAAAGTTTGGGATTCATGACATAGGAGGCAAACCCACCCCCTTATAATCCGCCTCTGAAGTTAATTCACTGAGGGCTTTCATTCTAAATGGTGTGAATTATGGGAAAGCTCATTTCTTCCTAAGGCATTTTTCTTTTGTTGAATATGTGTACTATGTACATTACAGGTTAGAAAACTGAGGGCCAGGGAAATGAGCTAAACCACAGTTCCCCAGAAGCAAGAGGCCCAGTGGTCTGAGTGGGTACAGGTCTGAGTGACCACAGCTCACTGCTGTCTTCCTGAGACATTTCTGATGGAGCAGATCCAACACAGTATTGGTTTTTCAAAACTTTAAAAGTGAATTATTATTTTGCATTGGTGGCTCAAAACTGAGTAGAATCTCAGTCTCTAATGTTGTGTAAGGTATGATGAAATGCTCCTCATTGCGTAGAGTGTGGAAAGGTTCCCTTTTGTTTCATTAGCTTTCCCAATATGGGAGGTAAATTGGGCTAGGAGGTGAGGTCAAGAAGCTAGAGCAGGAAGGTATGGGAGAGGGATTGGAAAGACACAAATACTTGCATTTTAACCCCTTTTACAGTAGCCTGTATGTTTTCATGTAACTGCCTAGGTGATATATACAAGAAAGCTTGTAGAAAATAATCAGCACTGTGTAGCAGAGAGCTGGTGTTGATGACTTCAGGCTTTGCGCTGCCTTTCTGCTAGATGCTGTATTCTGCTGCCCACCTGCCAACTTGTCCCTGCCTCCGAGCATCTGCGTCTCTAGGAATGGTTCCAACGTTTTCTCAGAGCTGAACTTCAGAATCATCGGTGGGATTCTTTCCTTCACGCCCCACTTCCTCCCCCTCGACAAGTCTTCTGTTGTCTGCTTCCTACCCTTGCCCCAACTTTTGGGACTAGTAATTATATAACGGGGTCAGAATACAGATCCTGAAGTGTGTGCTGAGTGCTCATAGGTCCACGAAGGTGGTCTCAGAAAGTCTAAGAAGATGCCTGTGATCAGGGTTGAGAGCAAGAAGGTGCCTAAGATCCTGGTGTGTCCAGGAGGCTTCTTGCAAAAATTAGATAAGTAAATGAAATGTTAAAACCTCTTGGTGTAGTTTTGACAAATATTTTGAAATCCATAATGTAGATCTAAACAAAACTTCTTTAAAACTATCCAACACTGTTTGGCTGGTATCCGCTCTTGTCTGCATTTTATAAATAGGAATCTGTTGCTCTGTTGGGCCAAGGGATTTATGGCAGCATCTTCCAACAGGTGTTAGAGGAGAACAGAGTTGGTGAAAATCCATGTTCAGTAAAATCCTTGTGTCTCAAGACCTCTGTTAAGTCTGAGTGTTCCAAAAGTCTCTAAAAGCACTAAAAAATCAAGTCACTGTATTTCTCAAGCCCTCTACCTAGTGAGGTATGTTCTTTGCATTAAATTATTTTTAGGTTGTATAACCTGAGACTACCATTCTGCCATGAATGTTTTCCATGTAGTATAATGAAAATTATAATAAATCAGTAAAGCAATGACCAAAAACAAGAAGGTATTTAATCTCTTTTCTCAAACATGACATAAACTTTGACCTACTGTAGACTGTTTTTTGTTATTGTTGTCCCATTCTGTTTTTGCTTTCAAAGCCTTTACTGTATTCACTCCTATTTTCCAAAAATTATTGTCTGGTTCAGACTCTAAACAATGCCACAAAACCATTTTGGTTCCCAACTTGTCAAGCCTTGGAACAAATAATTTGTCAAGAAAAGGCTTAATTATGCCTGGCTAAGGGCTGCCATGTTAAACAGGAACAATTGCAGGGACTGAGAAGCCTCTCCTGGCACTCAGGCAACTTGTAGAGCGTGGTGGGCATGCTGGGTGTGTTTCTATCAGCACCATGTGGTTTGCATAAAGAAACCTCCACTTGTTTCCCTCCTATTGCAGCCTCCTAAGCTGGCAGCTCCTGCATCCTTTCTACGTCCTGTTGGCATCACCCAGGCACCCGGCTGCAGCCCTGCCCCATGAATACAGAGCTGGCCCCCACACTTGTTTCCAGCCAAGACAGGCTGACACCACCAAGAGGCGCATCTTGATGCTTGTGGGGGGTGGCAGGTATTTCTGCTTCCAAGAGCCTCTTTTTTTGACCTGTGAATGGTCAATGAAAGCATCATAACCAGAAATCAGGTAGTTCAGCATCCTCTGCCAGTGTTGTAAAATCTGCAAAATACTGATTTTTAATTGGAAATAACTATTACAAAGACTCCAAAACAGTCTATAAATGCAATAGAAAACAGTCAAAAAAAAATAAATAGCAAATTTGTAAGTGGAAAGGTGCACTGAAAGAGAATTTCCTATCACCTTTCTGTCGGTGAACAGGTGAGGAAAGGAAAGTAGATGATAAAAGGTAGGTATATGTTTTTTTTTAACTTTTTATTTTATATTGGAGTATAGTTGATAGGTATATGTTTTTTTTAAGGAACCTCCATACTGTTCTCCATAGTGGCTGTACTAGTTTACATTCCCACCAACAGTGCCAGAGGGTTCCTTTCTCCCCACACCCTCTCCAGCATTTATTGTTTGCAGACTTTTTGATGATGGTCATTCTGATTGGTGTGAGGTGATATCTCATTGTAGTTTTGATTTGCATTTCTCTAATAATTAACAATGTTGACCATCTTTTCATGTGCCTCTTGGTCATATGTATGTCTTCTTTGGAGAAATGTCTCTTTAGGTCTTCTGCCCATTTTCTGATTGTGACTGTTCATTGCAGCACTGTCTACAATAGCCAAGACATGGAAACAACCTAAATGTCCATTGACAGATGAATGGATGAAGATGTGGTACATATATACAATGGACTATCACTCAGCCATTAAAAAGAATGAAATAATGCCATTTGCAGCAACATGGATGGACCTAGAGATTATCATACAAATGAGGTAAGTCAGGCAGAGAAAGACAAATATCATATGATAGCGCTTATATGAGGAATCTAAAAAAAAAAACGCGATACAATTGAACGTATGTGCAAAAGAGAAACAGACTCACAGACTTAGAGAATGAACTTACGGTTATGGGGGGGAAGGGTGGGGGAACGAGGCTGATTGGGAGTTTGGGATTGACATGTACATGCTGCGATAATTAAAATAAAATGCCTTTCATTAAAAAAAAATAAGGGTAGTTATAAGAACAAAGTCATCCAACAGGAAAAAATGATGAATGGGTTGGTTTTTGGAAAAATATTGTGGCTCATCTGATAGTGAAGAAATTAATTTTAATGGTGCAATTTCAAAATAAAAAACAACTATCATTTATGGCATCATGAAAACAGAGTTCTTAGAGAAATGCTATTTATTTACCCAGAAGTAAGAACAATATTAAAATTACAAAAAATACAGTTTCTTGTTTACCCACCCAATTATTCAATAAATACCTATGTGCACCTTTGGCGTCACTGAGTTAAGTGTTAATTCTCTCCCCATCACCTTTCCGCTGGAGTTAAAGCTTTGGATTTTTTTTCAGCTTTTTATATTCTGACTGTTACAACTAGAAATGAGAGAAAAATCCTACTGAATATTTGTTAAAAATTGATTTTTAGTTTCTGGAAATGAATAATTCCCTAATTACCTAACTTAAAAATAAGTGTTCTGCTAAGGGTTCAATACAAATTAGGACACATAATGAAACATACAAATTATAAAACAAATCAATACTGAAATCAGTTATTTAAGCAAACATGTTGTCTATATTTAGGGAAAAATCTTTGACTGCTTTGTCTGACCCGCTGGCAGCTTTGGCACCACCAGACTCTGAATATGATGGGGAGGAGGGAAGATGCACGCCAGGAAGGACCTGGGCAGAGGGCTCCTTGGGTGGCTCCATCATTTCCTCCTAACCCACAGCATGGTCCCTCCGTCAAGCCCTGTGATTCCG
Source organism: Balaenoptera physalus (assembly GCF_965194825.1). Taxonomy (NCBI): domain Eukaryota; kingdom Metazoa; phylum Chordata; class Mammalia; order Artiodactyla; family Balaenopteridae; genus Balaenoptera; species Balaenoptera physalus. The sequence continues at coordinate 174,788,259 of NC_138890.1, forward strand.
GATGTACCAGTTTCCTGTGGCTACTGTAACAAATTACCATAAACTGGTGACTTGAAACAGCAGTTCTGGAGTCCAGAAGTCCAAAATCAAGATGTTGGCATGGCTGTGCGCCCTCCAGAAACTCTAGGGGACAGTCCTTTTGTGTCTCTTGCAGCTTCTCCTCTTCCTGGACTTCCGTCACATCCTTCCAATCCCTCCAATCTCTGCCTCCATGCTCACATGGCCTTATACTCTGTGTCTGTCTTCTGTGTGTTTCTTTAAGGGCACTTGTCTTTGGATTCAGGGCCCATTCAGATAATCCAGGACGATCTCTCTAACTTGGTCTTTAAATCAAGTCCATCTACAAAGACCCTTTTGCTTTAAGGTCAATTAACAGGCACCAGGGATTAGGATACGGACACATCTTTTGGGAGCCACAATTCAGTCCACGACACTGGGCAAGCCACCTTCCCACTTCACTCTCACATGTCTTTCTCTGTTATGCTCTCCTCACAGATAATATATCTTCAGGGGGAGAAATACCTACAGAGTTGTTAGTGAAATTGGGAATTTCCCAACATGATCAATGTCAGGTAGAAGTAGGGCTTGCATGCATCCAGCTCTAGTGGGGCTGAGCTGCCTCCGACGAATGGCTGCTGTGAACAAAGCCCACTTACACAAGGCAGCTCTTTGGCCACAAAAGAACTAAGCACTCTTCCATCTGAGCTTGATGAGCCCTTCTTTCCACGTGCCTTCATAAAACGACACAGCAGCTCCATCTGCATCACCCACGATCGCCACTCACCAAGTCGCCTTTACTGGCAGCTGGACCAGTTCACGTTTCTAAAAAGTCATATAGGATGCTTCTTTTTCAGCTCCCATGATTGCCCCGTCCATCCTTCATCCTCACCGATTCCTTCTCTAAAACCATCTCCATGAAGGGGTAAATCAGTTTATGTTCTGCAATCCTCTTGCCCATGTACACTCCCTCCCCCTGCCTGGGCAGTGGGTCCCCATGGACATGGCATAGCCCTCCGAGCCCTCTCTGTCTGTGGATACCGGGCATTGGCCCCATCCAGCACGTGGTGTCAGAAAAACCTGCAATGACTGTCTCACTATGTTTCAGCTACACTGCCCCCACCCCACATGCACCAGGGCCGTCCTGCCTTTTCATCTGAGACTGGTTTTGGAGAAAAGAGTGTTTTCCCACATGAATGAAATTTCCCACGGCCTCCCTTTCCTAAGTACAGATAAAAGTTAAATTAAGTTGGTAGTTGCTCTTTAATAATTCATTCCACTTAAAATTCAAAGTGCTTCTCTGAGATGTTTATGGGGCCATGAAACTCTTCCAGAGGAGTCATGAATATTGACGTTCTGTGAAGGATTTTTTGGTTCAGACAGGCAGTCACTGGTTTTGTCATCTTTGTCAATGGCTTTTAACCACCATGGAGTACTAGAATTCTCAATGTGCGGAATGCTACCTTTGACCATGAAAATGCCTTTTTAACAAATGCGGCCCTGGGGTGAGGGAGATTGTTAGGGAGTTTGGGACTGACATGTATACACTGTTATATTTGGAGTGGATAACCAACAGGGACCTACTGTATGGTACAGGGACCTCTGCTCAATATTATGTAACAACCTAAATGGGAAAAGAATTTGAAAAAGAATAGATACATGTATATGTATAACTGAATCACCTTGCTGTACACCTGAAACTAACACAACACTATTAATCAACTAACTCTACTCCAATATAAAATAAAAGGTTAAAAAGAGAAAAAGAATGTTACCCTGATTATGAGATCCTGGCCAAAATGAACGACAAATATCTCAAGTCATGATGTAGACTAATTACCAGTTGGGGGGAGGAAGTTGATGCATGTAGCATGACCCAGTTGTAGGAAGCCTGGGTTATAGCCTGCTACTTTATCAAAGAAACATTATAATAAAGTTTATTATATTAAAAATCCAGCACACAGTGGTCTTTTTGAAAGAACAATGACACTGTACTTGTATTTATATGAAGATTTTTTCATAGGTAATTCATACTCAATTCAAATTTCATACAGCTTTTAGTTTTTCATTATTAGCCCTGTACAGCTTGATTCCTTCCTAGCTATTACAGATTGCTTATGTTTCCAGTTCAGAAGTTTCTCTGAGATCCCAGAGATGCCTCTACAGAAGGAATAATAAAACTAAGTAAAATTTTATTACTGGGGAAAATGCCCATGGCTGTAAGAGTCTTTTTATAGTGGTAATGTTTGGTGTTAATATTTAATAAAGCATAAACCACCATAAAGAAACATAACATTATGTTCAATCCCTTGAAGGATGGTGAGATTTGAAATTATACATGTGAAATTTTATCTGATGTAACTAAAAAGGTTTTGGAGGGACTTCAGACTTAGATCCAGAATCCAGATGTCACCTAGCTCCAGGGAAGCCCAGCGCTTAATGATAAGTTCATCAAGCGTGTGTTCTAGAGAAACAAAGTCAAGAGTTTGCAGGTATGTAGCCATGACTCACTTTTCTAACATCTGAGGATGAAGTCAGAACATGATTTGTTGATAAAATAAACCTAAACCACAAGTAAATGGCTTAAGTGCCTCTAAATTTAATCAGAATAAGTGATTATATTTTAAACATTGAATAACTGCTCCTGAGGTTCTTTGAAGACTATGAAGCAAATGATGATGTTATTATTCATACAATAAATGACATTCCCATAATTATGCTGCAGAGCCTAATTCCACTCTCTAGATTTTCGAAAGTGGTGAAAAATTCAGTTTGAAACTACTCAGAGAAAAGAGGTCAAAGGTGACTTATGTCTATTTTGAAGACATTTCCTTCTCTTGACTTTTACAGCTGTCAAATGACAGATTTATAGCAATCAATTTCAGAACCCCCAGGGTTCAAGTGTCTAGTAATTTTTTTTCTTTCTTTTGGTCATAATGTGTTTGGTTCTCCATGTCCAGTGGAAAACACTAACTACACTTACAAATGCCGGGCAGAGGGGTGGGAAGTGGAAGCAACTTGAAATTTTTTGAAAAGGTATCAGTAGAAATGAAGTTAGTTTTTAGAAATTTGAAAAATACAAGAAAGGAAGCTCTGTAGCTAGAATACAAAACAAGAACATTTTGTTCACTAGTTAAAACTGGATCCCTCAGAAAAGAATGAATGATTTTTTATGCTTGTTTGGGATTATGTGGGCAATATATGAGTAAATATTTTATTAAGTTTGTTATCTAGTTATATGACTCTATCTCATAACAGAAAGCAATTGCATAACTATGAGAATCTTCCAGGTTTATTTTTCACTGTCATTCATCAGACTGACCCAAACATACATCAACTCACAGAAAGTTCTCCAGGGATAGTCACCAGGAGGTGTGGTCCCAGGCTGAGTTGGGGTTAAGGTTGTATAATACCTTTCCCATGATATAAAGCTATTGCCATTTTAGGGTCAGAAGTGCTTTGATTGATAGCAATGGCCAGTGTACATGTAAACTGATTATCAGGAGCTAATATATACAGATCTAATAAGACAATCGTTGACATTAATTATTCTGAAACAGGAACCTATAACAATGGCCTGCATAGTATTTGTCCCACCACTGATCACTATAAATTTAGATCCTTAAGAAATAGATGACATCCACTAACCATCCTCAGTCCAGGTGAGTAAACACCTGTCCCTTCCCAGGTCAGCCAAATAAGACCAGTTGAGACTCCCAGACAAAGGAAAGCCAAGTCCAGCACAGTCTGGCTGGTGAGGGCCATTGTCACGGGAGGAGGGATGTGTGTGTTGGTGTGCAAACTGGAATGCAAATTAGTTCAGCAAAACAAGGGTGCGGGGAAAACTCCTTACAAGCTGTATTACGTTGTCATCACAACCATCATTCTGATAACACAGCACATTCCATCCTTTGGAACCTGGTCTGATAACACAGCACATTCCATCCCTTGGAACCTGCTTAATATTTTAGAAGTTTTATGAAATTATTTTATTCCAGTGGTGTTTGACTGCTATTATTTCAACTCTTCAGATGTTAAGTTGACTCGAATATTTACACACTATTTGATGTTTAGTAGCATAAGCAACATTAAGCTAATTTTATTGTTTTAACTAGGAAATGAAATAATCCATAAAAAGGATTATTGTTCCACATAAAGGCATTGCTTTGCATTTCAAATCATATTTTCCTTGCAATGTCCTAGGTTTTATTTAAGGCAGTGACCATCAAACTTTAGTGTGGTAAGAAGGACCCAAGATGTCTGTTAAAACATCAGTGCCTTTTCCAGAGAATCTGATTCAGTAGATGAGGCCCCAAATTCTGGATTTTTAACACGATTCCCAAGTAATTTTGATGCAGGTACTTCATGGACCACACTTTGAGGAATGCTGTTGTAGACTGTACATTGTTATCATTTGTAAATGTCCATGAGGAAAGGGCAATAACATCTATATGTTATTGACACGAGCAAAGATCATTTCAGAATCTTTTGTGAATCACCGTTGGCATTACTTGACCTTGACACAGTAACAGGAAGAGGGCACAGTGGTTAGCAGGTTATCTGCAGAGCTGTTCACTGGTGATGGGATACTAGCTCATCTCTTAACAACTAAATACCTCCAACCAGTCTTGATACAGCAGTTTAAAGTGTGCCGACCAGCGCATAGTGGTTATAAAAGAGAATCCATGCCATCGGATAAAAAGCACTGAAGCTCTCTATTTATATGAGACATTTAGCCTGGCACAGAACCCATGATTAATAAACAGTTATTGTTATTATTTTTCACTTTAATTACTACATTTAACACATTTCAGTAGCTGGTAAATATGTCTTATTGGATGAGGCAAATTATCCAAGGAAATGGCACTGTAGACACAATCTAAGCTGATTCAACTTAATGAAATTAAGAAGTAAAGACCTTATATTTGGTCTTAAATTTGCTCATACCTCTTAGTGGAAAGAGCACTGTATTCTACCTTGAACATTGAATTTACGGTTATTTTTGTAAATCTTTTCTACAGTGCCATCATCAGTGAAATGTAAATGCATCGGTAAAGCAGGTAAAAGAATGCCCTTCTCCCAGAATTGTTGGGAGACTTCACTGATACGATGTTTCTGAATGCAGCTGGAAAAATAAAAGACAAGCTCATTGTGAAGGACAATATATTTCAACAGTAATCCCACCACACTGAAGCTCACCATGGCTGAGCTTCCTTAATATCCCATATGATTTAATTCTGCTGCCATTGTCATGGGAATTTGATTTTTTTTCATGGCCAAAAGAAAACCACAATTTGCTAGTTTTAAACATGAGTATAAATATACATGTTCTCTGAACTTTTATTTAAACTTCCACAGATCACCAAACAATGATCTGAATCTAAAAATGACAAGGGTGTGAGGATCCTTGAAAGAAACTGAGCAAGAACCAACATTGAAAGGTTGACCCTTTGGGAACCAGCTGGTCAAAGAAGTTGAGATTAAGGCTGAAACTGTGTTTAGCCCCTCCTATAACAGGTCAACAAATCCATTTAGTTATAAACATGTTTATTTGATTCTCAATCTCCCAAATGGACGAGAGCAAAATAATATGTGTATTATTATATCCAGATCAAGATAGGTACCTATGTAGCTAGACAGGTAGATGGATGGATGGATAGATGGATGGAGACAGAGAGATAGATGGATAGATATTGAGTCTAAAGTAATGGTATGCTGGGGCACCCCAGCCCCTCTCTACTGTGCTGGCTCAAAGGCAACATTTTTATATCAGTAGTGAATTAACACACCGACATATGACAAATTTTATAAATGTTCATTTGTGCTCAGATATGGTGCATACTCTACCATTGTTGACTGCAGTATATACACACACATCAAGTATGTAAAGTTTCTTAATAATTTTGCTCAAATCATATCTTCTCAAGATATTTTGCATACCTCAGTTGTTCATATATTTTGTATCTTCTAAAACTTTCTTATTTTTTGTCTGCTCGTAAGAAAAGTATATCAAACTCAACAGTGATAACCGAGTTCTCTACTTTTGTTTCATTTATTTCTGTCATTTTTTGGTCGACATATATTGAAGTTACATTATAAAGATGTATACAGATTTAGAATTGCCATACTTGCTTTGTGTTGAAGATTTTACCACTATAACACGCCCCTCTTTACTCTTGTCAATGCCTTCTGCTTTATAGTTTTCCTCAAGAGCATAAAAATAATAAACTGTTAAGGAAGTATCCATCCTACAGAACTATAAATAAAGTTTTAACATGACAAATAGAAAGACACTTTGTTGAGGAGAGAAAAGCCCCAAGACAATCCATCCACACAAGGAAGAAATGCCTGACATGAATGAAACTCTTGCTAGTCAAGGAAAAAAATTTCCCCAAAAAGGAGGACAGAACATAGTTTGTAAAATATGCTGTAAATATTTTGTAAAATTAGAATATAGACAAATAGGTATTTGTTAAAATTATTTGTATTTTCAAAAAAAACCCCACATGGATTCTATAAAAGGTATCAGGATAACACAATGTACTGAGATTAAAGAAGCTAGAAGAAATAAAGAAAAAATAAGAAATATAAAAATTAGAGAAATAAGATAATACTAAGATCATTACAGCTCTTAATCAACACCAAGGGAAAGGGAATCAGTGTTATAAATGACAAGTTGCAGAAAGTAGAATACATTTGCAAAATGATTAAAATTTTCTAAGAGAAATAAGACATGTGAAGAGCAGAAACAAAGATCAATATATTGATAAAATTTATTCCTAAAGAGACTAAAAAAACAGAATGAAAGAACCAACTTAAAATGATAATCTAGAAGAAAACTTTCCTTAACTAAAAAAAAAAAAGATGGGCATTTGCATTTCATTTACCAGAGTGAGAAAAACACCCAAAACACAGTCAGATGAAAATATTGACTTTTACAAATGCAAATTCAAACAACATTATTTTAGTATTTCAAAGACAATGTGAGAAAAATTACAATGATTATTATGTCCAATTTGCTTCCTTAGCTCACCTAGACAAAATTCTAATCACACCTGAAATGTACAACGGGAAGTAATTGCAAGTAACAGACTGAAGTTCCTGTATATCATAATTGGAAAATAATATGGAAGTTATTAAAAGTGAGCCAACTGATTATACAAATCTCAAAATACAGAGACTTCATATACCAGGATATAATAACAAGTTTTATATCTCTTTGATACCATAATTTGTACTTAAAGTATCTTTTGTGTCTGGTTTATTTCACTTAGCATAATGTCCTCCAGGTTAATTCTATGTTGTTTCAAATACTAGGATTTCTTTTTTTTCTTTTAAAGCTGAATAACATTCCATTTTGTGTATATACCACATTTTCTGTATCCATTCATCCATCATTGGACATTTGAGTTGTTTTTATGTCTTGGCTATTGTGAACAATACTACAATGAACATGGGGTGCAGATATCTCTTTGAGATACTGATTTCATTTCCTTTAGACATATACCCAGAAGTGGAATTGCTGGGTCATATGGCAGTTCCATTTTCAATTTTTTGAGGAAATTCCATACTATTTTCCATAGTGCCTGCACCAATTTACATTCTCACCAACAGTGCACAAGTGTTCGCTTTTCTCTACATCCCCATCAACACATATTATCTTTGTTTTGGTTTGGTTTTGTTTTGTTTTGTAATAGCCATCTTAACTGGTGATTTGCATTTCCCTGATGATTAGTGATGTCAAGCCTTTTCATATACCTGTTGGCCGTTTGTACATATCCTTTGGAGGAATATCAAATATTGTATGATTCCACTTTCATGAAAAATCTAAAACAGTCAAACTCATAGAAGCAGAGAGTGGTTACCAGGGGCTGAAGGTGGGGAAAATGGGGAAGTATTAGTCAAGGTACAAAGTTTCAGTTATGCTAGAGGAATAAGTCCTAGAGATCTAATATACAACTGAGTGTCTGCAGTTATAACACTGTATTGTATACATGCTTAAAATTTGCTAAGAGGACACGTCATGTGTTAAGTGCTCTTACCACAAAAATAAATAGATGGATAGATGCATACATAAATACATACATACATAAAAGTTTGGGAGGAAACTTTTGAAGGTGTGGGATAGGTTTATGGTACAGATCGTGGTGATGGTTCACAGGTATAGACTGTCTCAAAACTCATCAAGTTGTGTACATTAAATATGTACAGTTTTTTTTTTTCTGTCACTCATACCTCTCAATAAAGTGGTTTAAAATATTTTTAATAAAATGTTAAAAAAAGAAATTAGATATACTTTGGTTTGTAAACACAATATCTAACACTTGCATATAAACAAACTTCTGTTGAATTTTTTTTCATTTGTATCTTTCTTATACATTGCAAAAATAGTAAAATCCTCTGTGATTTAGTGGATTTCATATACTCTGATGGAAAACTATAATAAAACAAAATTAAGAATTAAGAAAAGTTCATCTATTTCTTAACATCATTTGATATCAAATTAAATGAGATGTCACTTTTAACCAAATTATTGATAATAATGCATAAATATTTAATTTAAAATAAACAATATATGTAAAATTGTTAAATGGGAAACATGAAAATGTGTCTTTAAATTTTAACCATTACTACAGACTACATGCAAATAAAAATTATAATAAAATTTTAATGATATTCTGAACTAAAATAATTTTTTTTAATTAAAATTAAATTTTTAAAATTAAATCACTGCTTTATTATGTAACAGATGAAATGCTTTTATAAAATTCCTAATGGGATTCATTAGATGTTATTGCAAAAGGAGTTTATAGATCCAAAATATTTGGGAAGCGCTGGGCTAGGAATGTTTTAGGTAAATATTCAAGTTTTTCTCCTATTCACTTAGTGGGCAAATCTCCATCACTCTTCTTGCAACTCAGTTTAGGCAACAGAAATATTGCTCTAAAGGTACCAGTGGGTCCCTAACATGGAGCAAACTCCAGGCAGGGGGTTTTGTCTGAAAGATTCCTGCGGAGGGCCAGGTGACCTCCCTCGACCCCTAGTGACTTGATCTTCTGCTGTGCCTTCTGTTCTGGCTTCAGGGGATGGGAGACTGCCGAACAGACCTGTCTCCCAAGTGAAGACATAACCTCTAAGTTGCGATAAAAGATGTCTTGAAAAATCCTCTCCTCCCAAAATGAACCCAGCCCTTGGCTTTTTGCTGTTGTCTGAAATTTGCCAGCTTTACTTCTGAGAATAGAATCTAAATACAATTCAATTCTTGTGACTGTAAGTAAATCAGCGGCCCATTATCAACACTGTCAGATGCTTCCCTGGCCTCCCCCACCCCAGGACACATCACCTGAGGAAGTGTGCGGGGCTGGGCATGGACTCTGAGTGTGACGGTTGCCGGGTAACCAGCTGGGAGGGGGTGGGAGGCCTGGAAGTGGAGATGAGGAGGCGGAAGAAAGATGGGCGAAGGTATCCACGTTGCCGAGGGTAACTCAGCCTGAAATGGGTCCTACAATTAGTGCTTCCAGGCCTGTAATGTTGTGTGTGTCACAGTCAAACAAAAATTATATATTAAAGTTTTTAATCAGAGGCTTTAGGGATGAAAGCTTTAGAGCTTCTCTTAAGATAACAAGTTTGTGATTTAAAGATTGATTATAACTTCATATTCCCTATCATTTTTTCAATGTCTTCATTGGTTATTTTAATTCGATTTTAGTTACTCAGTTGGGATATTGTGGGGAGTCTTTTCCCTCCAATTTGGTGCAAGTAAGGACTAATGTTTCATGAGGACATGATTGCCCTGAAATGCTTTCCTGAAATGCACTGAGGAAGCAATTTTTTTTAAGAGGATTTCACTCATCTATTGTCTTTCATTCCTAGAATTTCATCATGTCCTAGACAATGGGATTTATTTTGGTTAATATCCCCTTGTCCATCAGTGTGTTGGTCTTTATAATTACAGCCACATGAGCACAGCCTTACATTACTTCTTGGTGTGCTGGAGTAACCCACCTGTGGCTGTGTGCTAAAGCCAACCCCCAAATTTCTTTACATGTAAAACCCTATGACAGAAAAGGTCCAACATTCATTCATAACGGATCAAGTAAAATGTTTACAGACTTTTCTCAAAATGGCCCCATATTGCACATATACAAATTACTCTTACACAGGCATGATGACTATTAATCTACTTTACAACAAAGTTCATTCTGACCTTGGCACGTAGGTGCAGGACTTGGGCTTGTCTTAAAGCTGAGGTCCAAGTGCAAGTTCCCATTGTGCAGGGGAGAGGGGCTACCTGGCAAACCCTCTACTTCTTCTTCCAGACAGTGAAGCAGTGATAGAGGGTGGACAGGTACCAATTCATCCGTCTCCGGGCCAAGCCCACACTTCATTGCCTGCTCAGCACCGATGGACGAGGCCCTACTAACGTTCCTCATTTTCCCTCTGGCACAGTGCTAACTTTATTAGTAGAAGGTGCTGCAAGGACATTGCAGGAGGAAGGGGCTTATCTCCCCAGTTCCAAGGCGTTCTCGCTCTGCACGGCCCAGCGGCAGACACCAGACTCTTGCTGTGGGTGTGGCCAGCCTCTCAGGGGCATCCTGTGGACACCCAGTGGGCAGCCAGGAGTTCTGTGGCTCAGCACCTCCCAGCCGATGGCTCCCCTGACACCCAGAGGGTCCTGCTAAGCCCCCTAAACATCCCACTCAGCACACATCCTGTCCAATTCCTCGAGCTACAGCCAAGCACTCTCCCACCAGGTCTGGACCCCACCCTCTTCCAGACTCACCCAATCCCCCGTGTGCTCCATCTTCAGCCCTAGAGCTGGGGCCACCCCCATATGTCTCCATATCTTCCATTCTCTATTCTTAAAGTTCTCTATTTCCCTTTCTAGCCAATCCAGCATTGAGGCCAACACTCTAGTATAGCTAATAATTCTTGATACTGCATTTTCCTTTTCCAGTCTCTGTGTGGTTTCTGCCCCCTCACTGGACCCTGACTGCTGCAGGGCCTCCAGAGCCCATGTTGGTGTTTGCCCCCAATATCAATCCTCAATTTTTTCCACCATTGAGTTAAACCTCAATGGCCGAAACATGCATCATTTAGCTGCCAAACATAAGGGGAGCACCTTTGCCAGTGGGCGTCCTAAGCCTCCACACTTACATTTAATGGACTAATTTCTCAACGGGTGCCATCAGTAGGACTGTATTGCTGTTCTCTCTCCGCTTTGATAAAATAGGAGAAATCTTAACTATTGAATAAAAAGCCAGTGGAAAAAAATGGCCAGTCATTATTTTCTCAGAAGAGCTGTGAATTTTAAAGGACAACTGCCAGGAGCTTTATTTGCTGCTGTCTGATGGATCCCAGGAAATTTTAGTTAATATACTTTCCCTAAAACCCAGACTGAACGTAAACACCAATACACTTCTCTATGAAGGTGTAAGAAAAAAACAAATGCTGTAGAGAAAAAAAATAAAATAAAATGATGTTCAGCATGTAAGTTTTCCCTCTGGGACAAAACTTCATAACTTCATTCAAAAATCAGTACCACTGAAGTTCTAAAATGTCACATGACCCGGGAGGGGCCGTGCTACGCAAGTAGTAAAGAAAACATGTAGTCACTTTCAAGCTTTCCCTGAATACTGCATTGGAAAAGGAAAAATAACCACGAAAACCTTAAAGAATGTAAAAATCCAGACAGAACTGAGTGTTTTCAAAGAAAAGAGAAACCCTGATGCGATTAAAGGGAGATCTTTCCGTGTGAACAAAATCAACTAAAATGGGAAATCACAATCAGGGAGTCAGGAACTCCATCTTAATAGGACATTTCTTGGCCAAAGGATTCTGGCCAAGTCACATCCCCGTCTGCCCGGCGTGCAGTGAATTAACCACAGACTCAACCCCTTGCTGAGAGCGGCCCCTGCAAACACCACCCACCCCCACATTATTAACTAGTTGCTCAGTGCCCATGGGGCTCCATGTGTCCCAGTTCGTTTGGGACACTGTCTCCTTAACTGGAAATGCCAGCTCCCCTGGTCCTCTCACTTCTATTCGGGGTTTGGAGGCAGTTTGTCCTGGGACCCAGGCAGGGGGACATAGAAAATGAGAAGCAGACTTCATTGAACTTGAATGGAAACCAACTAACCTTCACCGTCGCCGAAGACTGGACTAGAATATGAACTTCAGAAAAGATGTTAGACAATTAACCCATTTCACGAGTCCTGCATGGGGCACTTCTTAAGCTTAGAACCGTTCCTTAGAATTTTACACTTACATGATGTGACCTACGTGCTTTTCTTCAACTCGAACATCAAAAGCCATGTTCATTTCACATTTGGGTCAAGGAGGTCATTGCTTTGTTCTAAGAGTTGGAGGAAGACAAAGAAAGCACCCCTTTGGACCCAGCGCCCCATTTTGCCATTTCCTCTCTTCTGTATATCAGGACAAGAGCCATACAGCAAAACACACTAGCTGATCATCCCCTGTTCTGTTTGGAATTCCCTGGACAGACGGTTCTGGTTTAGCTGGGCTGTGATGTGCTCATGTCCAGACTCTCCCAGTCGGGCTCCCACAGGGTGATCTATGTACATTCAGGGCTTCCCTGGGATTCACCGGGAGCTCCAACCACCGACCATTTATTATCCTGAAGCCGTCTTTTGGATGCATTATTCTGTGAGCTACCGAGGAAGAGCCCTCCGTTTCTATGAGCGAGCCGGGACCGGTTCCCATTGTCAGAAGCTGCAGGGGGTGAAAATACTTGGCGTTGCCTCAAGCTTTGCTTGGGAAAGTGCTCCCCATCCCAGTACAGGAAACAATGTGAGAACAGCGAGCCGTCCTCTCAGCCACAATATCTGCTCAGGTTCCTAAAGAGCCAAGGCTCTTACAACCCAGATGACAGAGTAGCCGAGGAAACAGATTCCCAGGGAGCATTTAAGTAGGGGAATTTCAATAGGAACCAAGGTGGCTTGTTCCAATACGTGTAATTTTCTGTGTCTGCTGTAACCCAAGCTCCCGTCTACTGAAATTGTTTCCATACACAGAGCAAGGTGCAAAGAACTGATGTGTAAGCAATTTTGTATAAGGATGAAGAAAAACTTTAAGTTTTCTTCAGTTTCTTAAAGACTTAAAAACTTAAGTCTTTAAATCATTTGAGAAAATGACTTACTCCATAGCAGTTAGACCTGTTAATCTATCTGGATGGTGGACAAGCGTGCAAGTGTGGGACCCGTGTGCACGGGGTCCCATGAAAGGTACAAGGTCAAGGGATGTATGTTATGCAAGAAAGACGGAAACAAAGACAAGCGTCAAGAAGCCAAATTCAGTTATACTGATTTTTATCAACTAATATAATTAATATAATTTTGCCACATGCAGTTATGGGTAACGGAAGTTTTTAACAACCCAAAATTCATAGAAGAGTCTGTGCCCTGAGCCAAAATTAAAGTAATAAACTTTCCACTCACATCACTGTGTACAGCTGATCTATCTTTCTGGTGCTGCCATGACATTTATTTTTTTCTCTCTGTTAAAATGTGTATCCAATAGATATATGATTTTTAAGATTTATAAGTCTCTCTTCCTTGAGGATATGAGTGTTCAGAAAAGAGGGTTCATGTATTATTTCTCTCTATATCATCAGAGGTATTAAGTGCTTAAGTATTTGTCAAATACATTCATACATTTTTAAAATGCAGTCTTTCTATTTTGTTTTTTCTGTTTCCATTATTGTTCCATATTTCTGCCTAAGTGAAAATTGAAAAAAGAAAGAAAGAAAACTAATTCTGAGTTTCCTACTATATTTCTTTTGGCACAGATGTTCCAGGATTTAAATTTTATTTTAATATGGAAAAAAATTGTAGAATCATCTTTAATGCTGAATTCACATTTGATATTGTCAAAGTAATCACTTTTAATGTTTCATGATGTTACACAATGTAACAGTTCCTATTAATCAATTTAAAAGGTGGTAATTTTACAATTACTTTGGTTTGAAAAGATAAGAAACAGAATCCAATGGAAACTTAAAAATGATGAGCTAACATGGAGAGAAGAAATGTCATTGCTTTCCTTCTGGTAGAATACAAAAAGTCAAAGTTTGTATTTAATAAATCCTTATGTAGAGTGAATTCAGAAAAGAATGCACTGCTTTGGGGACTTTTGAGATTTTAAACATTATTTAAAGTAATGAACATGAATTGGGGAATTGTCCAAAGTGGAGAAAAATGATGAGATAAAGGCACAAACACGGGAACAGGGACCTGCATGCCTCTGTTTATCTGCATTGTATCCATTTGGAAAAGCGCAGGGTGAAAGAGAGAACGCCTGAAACTTCTCACAGTTCTGAGATGCGTTTTGGGGACAATGGGGTCTCCTGAGCACATCTGTGTGGGGTCCAGACAGGAGGGATCCTGCCCAGCTCACACCTCCCCTCCCTCCTGATCCAGGTCCTGACTATTCCTGGAGCCACAACTTCCCAAACTCGCCAGAAACTCGGGGCACAGACATTCCAAGTACAACTACGAAGACTGTTTAATTTAAACTCGATTTTGAAAGCAAATAAAGCAGATATTGCCTAAATTCTAGTATAGTCCCTCCTGATTTCAAGCACATGTGAGAGATCAGATCATGGTTGTAATACAATTTATCCCTGGACCCCAGTCTGCAATCCATCCTCATTATTCACAGATTCTATATTTGGGAATTAACCTATTCACTGAAAGTGATTTTTAATGCCCAAATCAACCTTGCAGGGCTTTTTGGTCATTTGCAGAGCTGGGCCCGTGCAGAGCAGGTACACCTCTGAGCTGCCCTGAGGGCACGTTCCCAGGTTGGACCAGGAGACACTCTGACTTGTTTCAGCCCCAAACTCTAAACAAGGGTCTTCTCTGCTGTTTATTCAGTGCCACGTTTTAACATTTTTGTGTGAATGAACCAATAATACATGTTAAATAAGGCACATTCAAATAGAAACACGCATACAAAAAGGTCATGTATTAATTGATAAATGAAAATGTTGTGACCAGAGGCTCTCAGGAGCCTCCCCCTGGGTTCCCCAGAAGCAGGGGCTCAGCACATACTAATTCCGTGACTTGCGGTGCATAACTATGGCCAGGAACCAGAATTAAACTATAATATCTCTGTTTCCCTCATTTGTGTCACTTCCTGTCTGTGACATTCTCCTCTTCCCTTCTGTATCATCCTGGTGACCTGTCAGGGACTCCAGGGTTAAAACATCTGACACGTAGTAGGTGCTCAATTAATCATGGGCTTGTTAATACCCTTATCAACTAAAACCAAAAAGAAAAAATTATCCTACAGATTATTCCATTCTAAAAACACACAAAAGATGACAGGTAAGCTTTTTGTTTGTTAGTTTGTTTGTTTTTGTTTTTTAATTTAAATTTTTACTATAAATTTTACAGCAAAAGTAAAATGAACAATATCCAAAAGTCAAAATTCTACCTACAGGTAATGGCAAGAGTAGGGATACTACAGAATCCAAATTTTACCAAACAATGTACAACTTCCCAGATCAGCATCTTAACTGGAAAAAAAACATGAACTTTGTAAGCAAACAGATTTCAAATCAAATCCCTGCTCCCCTAACTAACAGCTGAGTGGTATCAAACAAGGTAGCTATGCTATCTTTTTTTTTAACATCTTTATTGGAGTATAATTGTTTTACAATGTTGTGTTAGTTTCTGCTGTATAACAAAGTGAATCAGCTATATGTATACATATATCCCCATATCCCCTCCCTCTTGCATCTCCCTCCCACCCTCCCTACCCCACCCCTCTAGCACCGAGCTGATCTCCCTGGGCTGTGCGGCTGTTTACCACTAGCTATCTATTTTACATTTGGTAGTGCATATATGTCCATGCTACTCTCTCACTTCTTCCCAGCTCACCCTTCCCCCTCCCTATGTCCTCAAGTCCATTCTCTACATCTGCATCTTTATTCCTGTCCTGCTCCTAGGTTCATCAGAACCTTTTTTTTTTTTTTAGATTCCTTATATATGTGTTAGCATACAGTATTTGTTTTTCTCTTTCTGACTTACTTCACTCTGTATGACATACTCTAGGTCCATCCACCTCACTACAAATAACTCAATTTCATTTCTTTTTATGGCTGAGTAATATTCCATTGTGTATATATATCCATTCATCTGTTCATGGACACTTAGGTTGTTTCCATGTCCTGTCTATTGCAAATAGTGCTGCAATGAACATTGTGGCACATGACTCTTTTTGAATTATGGTTTTCTCAGTGTATATGCCCAGTAGTGGGATTTCTGGGTCATATGCTAGTTCTATTTTTAGTTTTTTAAGGAACCTCCATACTGTTCTCCATAGTAATTTACTTCTCCCTCTTGTTTCCCCACAGACCTGGATTTGGTCTTCAGCCTGCTGGGCAGGTTTTATGCTGGTTCAGTCCTGGGGTTTGTTTGAGCAGGTGCAGGTACCATCTGATGACTAGGAATCTTTGAAAGATAAAATAGTGCACCCAGGTTACAGGTGTTGGAGGTGGGAAATCTACAGACACAAACTTCCATGGATTTCTGAATTATTGTCACCTTGACTCTTTCTCATCTTAGAATTTTAAATCTTTTTTTAATATACAAATAAGAAGCCATTCAGAAAAGGAAGAACCAGGAAGGAAAACAGAAGTTGCTTCATTCTAAACACGAAGCCAGTCCCTTCAACAATTTGAGTAGGAGGGAACATTCACACCAAGCAATCACTTGTGTCTCTGAAATAGTTTTAAAAGAATTACACTTTGTCCTTCTTGCTCACTTTTCACCCTCAGATGGCACAGGCTCAGCAGTTCCTGCAGCACTTCTGGGTTTTTCCCCAAAGCAATGAGAGAGGCATCACCTGAGACAGATGATGGACACCTAGACTGTGCAGTTCACCCCAGGAGGATAAGTTTGCTGAGAAGTGGTGAACAGTGATGTGCAGGAAGGAAGCCAGACACACATGAGGCTGACACCTGATCCATCACTGTTTGACACACACGAGCACAAGATAAGCCATTAACATACTTGCTAGTCTCCCTACAGCAGCAAATTACATCGTTAGGTGACACCAACAGTGCATTTTATCCAAGTGGTTGTTCTTCCTTTACAAGGCCTTCATAGACCAAAATGTAACTGTCTTTCTCTGTTGGGGCTGCTTCAACAGCAACAGCACAGTCTGTGTGGTTTGTAAGCAACAGGTATGTAATTCTCACAGTTCTGGAGGCTGAGAGAAGAGGTGAAGGTACTGGTAGGTTCCACATCTGATGAGGACCTCTCCCTGGTTCATAGACGGCATCTTCTCGCTGTGGCCTCTCGGGGCGAGGGAGCTCTCGGATCTTGGTTATAAGGGCACTAATCCCATTCATGGTGCCCCACCCTCATGATCTCACCACCTACCAAGGCCCCACCTCCAAATACCATCACATTGGGAGTTAGGACTTCAACATATGAATTTGGGAGAGACACAAACATTCAGTTTTTATAGCAGCAACTTTTGGGGAGCATACCTTGAAGGAGTTTGAAGGGAGAAATGTCTCACATTTCGGATGGGCAATTTCCCTTGGGACTGCCTTGGCTATAAAGATGTGGCCCCCTGCCCCCAACAAGGACAATTCTGAACGTCTGTCTCAGCTCCAGGGTCCTCGTAAGCGTCCTCTAAGACCTTTCCCTGGGCTGCACAGCAACCCAGCTTCTTTCCTGCCCAGTGTTGCTTCCTTCTCCTCTGCTGCACAGACAGGACCCCAAGAGCAACCCTAAGTACCTTCCCCACATTTAGCTCCTAACTAGTGACACTATGTTCATTTCCATGGCTCCGTCCCCAACTGTAACCGCAATCCAGACACCTGGACACACCACTGCTCTTTCTAAAATAGGAATCTGACTTTTTTCCCTATAAATTTATTTATTTATTTATTTATTTATTTATTTATTTATTTATTTATTTATTTATTTTTGGCCATGCTGGGTCTTCGTTGCTGCGCGCGGGCTTTCTCTAGTTGCGGGGAGCAGGGGTTACTCTTCGTTGCGGTGCGCAGGCTTCTTATTGTGGTGGTTTCTCTTTGTTACGGAGCACAGTCTCTAGGCATGTGAGCTTCAGTAGTTGTGGTATGTGGGCTCAGTAGTTGTGGCACGTGGGTTTATTTGCTCCATGGTATGTGAGATCTTCCCAGACCAGGGCTCGAACCCCTGTCCCCTGCATTGGCAGGAAGATTCTTAACCACTGCACCACCAGGGAAGTCCCAGGAATCTGACTTCTTGTTTCTCTTTTATTCATATAAAATCTTTTGCAGAAACACTGATCTTTCCTTAGATTTTAGGTTAGTTGGTTGCCATAAAACCTCAGTTCTATTGCAGGAGCATTAAAATTATGTTTTGGGAGATTATCTAGCTTGTTCTTGTTTGTGGATGGGAGCAACATCTTTCTAGCTTTCTGTCTCTTAAGCAGAAACCAGAAGTCACAGACACAATTTAAAATGTTAAAATGAAGGGGAAGGAGTGACTTGTTCTACCAGCTATCAAGACACATCAACAAGCTACATAGATAACAACAGTGACACTTCACAGGAGAACAGACACATGAAAGGGAAAGAAGAGCAAATGGGAGAGAACCCAGCACATCTCGAGCTGGGGTCTTGAGGAATCACCATTTTAAAGCAGCGAAGGAAAGGAAGGGCCAGATAATAAACAGCAGTAAAGGATGGAGGGGCAACTTGCCACCTATCATTTTAAAAGTTACATGACTGTCTTAAACCATAAATAAGTCTAAATGTGTGACTAACTCCTACATCAGGAGAGCAAATCTGAATAAAGTGTAAACACATAACAGTTATCTTCATAATCACATAGTCTTAAAGTCACAGAAGAAAAATACAAACATCCAATTAAAGAAGTATAATCATATTAAAATTAAAAATTCCTCTGTGACAAGGTACCTTAATCAAAGTTAAAGTCAAGTAAAAGACTGGGGGATTTAGACATGCTTCAGATATAACAGAAGAATAGTATCTACAATATACATCAATTAAAAAAATACCTCCCACAAGCAGGAAGGGACCACACACTGTAGGGTAATTGACAAAGTACTCTTTACAAGGAATTTGCAGAAAAATAAGATACAAATAACCACTATACACATGAAAAGAAACCCAGCCTCACCATTAAGCAAAGGAACCTACATTAAAGTGGCAATGCGTTTATTTTCCCTCCTCATATTAGGAAAAGAGGTTCAGTCAACAAGACGGAGCATTGCCAGAAGAAGTTGTGCCCATCACTGCTGCGGGGAGGACCCATGTGACACTGGGGTCACATGGGGTCTTTGTCCCCATCCCCGAGTAGAATCTCTCCTCTGTGCTGTTGCCAGGAAACAGAGCTGGGCTCTGCCCACCGATGTTGGATGGACCATGTGTCTCGTCTGGCCAGTGGAACACAGGCTGGAGTGACACACCAGCTGGACCTTACCCTTGACCCTCTGTCTCCATCACAACGGTTCAGGAGAAGAGCGTGCCCTAGCAGGCACAACTCCCACATCCTGGACCCAGAAGTGAAGACCCTGAAGCAAGCCTGAGCCCAACCTGGACAGTCCAACACTACCATCTGCACACTGTGAGCACAGATATGTATGCTGTGCACCCTGGCATTCTGCACGTGTCCGCCCCCTGAAAATACGGCAGCATAGTGGGCTAATCATGCCACGCTGGAAATATTCTGGCAGTTTCGATTAAAATTAAAATTGCACATTTCCTATAATCCAGCAATTCCTCTTTAGCTGTATTACAGAAATACTAGCATCTGTATTATCTGAAAAAAAAAACAGAAAATGTAAAATGAATGAATAGGCAGCTACAGAAGAAGGGTAAATAGAGGTAATACATTCTTAGATAAAATAATACATGAGAAGCATGAGTTATGGATGTGGGAAGATCCTTGAAAGCATATTATTGTATACAAAAAGCAAACTGTTAAGCCATGTATATAGTGTAATACTGTTTATATTTAAAAAAACAAATTAATACTCAATTTTTCATGAATGTGCATATAAAAGCATTAAAAGTGATGTGGAAAGATATGCACACAGTCACAGTAGTAGGTACATATGGGGAAAGGTAGAATGAGCCGTATTTGGGGGAGAAATCACAGAAAATATAAAGTATCTCTAATATTCTAATTTCTCCAAAAATAACAAAATTCTCAAATTACTTATATAACAAGATATATTGTGTATATGTGGAGAAGATGGGAAATAATTATGCCCAAATACTATCACAGTTTAATTTTTTGAGGTAAAAATTTAGATGATAGATGGATGGATGGATAGATAGATAGGCGATAGATAGAAGGATGGATGGATGGATGGATGAATGGATGGATGCATGGATGGATAGATGGATGGATAGAGAGAGAGAGAGAGAGATAGAAGGATGGGTGGATGCATGGATGGATGGATAGATGGATAGATGGATGGATAGATAGATAGATAGATAGATAGATAGATAGATAGATAGATAGATGAATGGATGCATGGATGGATAGATGGATGGACAGATAGATAGATAGATAGATGATTGATGGGTAGATGATCGGTGGATTGTAATCTCTGGCATCCAGCACCCCCTAAACATTTCACCCACAACATAGCATGTCCTGAAGTAAGAAAGTGAAGATAACTTGCACCAGCAATTCTTTTTAAAAGTAAACAAATATGGTCCCCATGTGGCTTGGGAACAGCACGTTTGCTTGCTGCTAGAACAATCCAGAAGAGTAAGAGAAGAGTGATGTAGGGACACCTGCTGGAAAAATGTTCTTGACCAAGGGGAGGACCTGGGATCCAGGGTACAAATAGGATTGGCTCATTCACAAAGGAGGAAGAAAATGCTACTGGGAGCAAAGGACAAAGGAGACATTTTTGTTTGCTAGTATTTCATACTAATAAATAATATTTTTATTATTGTTGTTATTATTATTAGCTGAAACTAATGTTATTGTGTAATAGTATTACACATTAAATGTATACATGTTTTAATTGATTTATTATAAATTCATAACATTAATAACTATTAAATAATACAATTTAAACTATTTCTTATTTTCTAGTGTTTAATCTAGAAAAACACATTGATGAGCTTTTCACCTCTAAAAGGTAGACCCTTCTTCCTCCCCAATATTTGTATTACAGGTTAAAAACAAATAACTTTCACTTCAGTCCCAAATTATGGACATTTAGCTTTGTTTTTGTACTTGAACCTTTTTCATACTTATGTTTTTTCCTCTAATTAGAATAGAAGTTTCTTGGGGAATAGAATGCAATCTCATATCTTTTACCCTATTGTCAAAGTCAAAAATGGAAACATTTTGAATATTTAATAAATATTTGTTCATGCTAATTATACATATATGTTCAATAGTAAGGGGGAAAATCAGTGAAATTAGCTAAATACTTTGTTACGTGTTGTAATCCTAAATTACTTAGTAATTCCTCATACATAATTTTTTAAGTCCTTCTGAGAACTTGGAAACAGATGGATTAGTAAATCTTACATGCTATAATACTTATGCTGTAGGGCTAGCAAATATCATATACTATTTGCACCATTTAATTCAAATTTGGACAAGTTCAGCTCAGATTCAAGTCCCTTTATATATGCAAGGCTCAATGCTAAGTGTTTCACAGGAAAGAGGCACTTTATAAAGATCCAATCATGATATTGAGACCCCCAAATTCGCAGTCCATTGAAGACAACCCAGAAGAGTGTGCCCAGGAAGACTTCAGAGGGTCTGTTCTCATGATGTCAAAGTTTTGAAGAAAAGGACTTGAGTCATGAGGATGGGATTCAGCTCATTTTAGATGTTGGTCCTTTCAAGACATCTGGACTCTGGGGGACCAGGGAGAGTCACGACAGTGATCACAGGGTAGTGTTTTCCTGAACAAAACCATGTTGGAAGGATCAGAAGAATTTTTAACTTTAATTTGGATGGCAGTCATAGTCTAAATTTCCATGCACCTAAATATATGGGAAGCTTATTTTGAATGAAGTGAATGATTCCAAGATGACTGTTTTCTTCCAGAGTTATTTAACTCTATCCAATCTAGGGATGGGACAAAAATTCTAAATATGTTTTGTCCCACTGGAAAAATAAAACATATGCTCTAATGACAGCTTGAATCCTAAAATATTTCCATTTTAATTTTTTAAAGTGTCAAGGAAAAAAAAAAAGACGTGTGTTTTAATGAAATAAAAGGCAGTGAAGATCTTTTTCCCATGGTCTTACAGTAAAACTCAATGATGAAACCATATGTGAAGCCTCTTTTCCATCCTGACTCTAGGGCTAGCAAAAGATCTGCCCTTGATCGTGAGGTTTTAGACATGAAAGACTCTGAATCTCTCCATACCCAAGAGGAGCACAGAATACTAATTTGGATCCACGTGACACACTGGGGAAGTAAATCCTTTATTTTAAACTGTCAGTAACTCATTTTTCTAGGGCTCCACATTACTAATAAGTCCACCTGAGAAAGTAGTATTACTGACCTCAGCAGTCCATGTGGCTATTATTAAAAAAGCCCCAGGTGTGTGTATAATACCCTACTTGCTGAGGGAACCTCTTCTCTTTTGATAATAATACATTTAATCAAATGCTGACTTCAAAGCATTTGCTATGGTGTCATTAGAGAGATATGTGACCTTTTTTGCTTGAATATAATGAGGCTGATTGCATTTTGTCCTCCTCAACTTTCTTATATCTCAGTCTTATAGCTCAGGTAAAGGACATGGAGAGAAAACAAGGAAATCATTTTGGGTTGGATTCCACAGCACCGGGCAATGCACATTCCATGGGACTACTCTGAACCTTTCTGGGTTCTTCATCCGTGGTGGAGTGTTGGTTTGGTCAGTCAAGTTAGGTCTCTAGGGTGTGGGCCGTTCTGCAAGGAACAGTCTAGAGGGTGTGGATTTGGTGTGCAGTTGAGAGAACATAAGTAGTAAATTCTGTCTCATGAGAGCAGAGCTTGACAGAGTCCCGAACCAAACTCACTATCTTCTTGGCCAAAGGTCTCCTTGACCTCCATGTTGGATAAATGCATGTCAACCAGCAGTCACTCGGGATAAGAGTCCTGACCTACTCCAACTTTCCCTGCTCCCTGCCCAGTCCCGCTGGGAGCAGAGACTCCTTCACAGGATCCTTCCTCCCAGCCTCCCATCTGAGTATCACTGCTAGAACCCAGCTTTCCTGCCTCCCTGTTATCCCTACTCAGCCCCACCCACCCCATCCCAGAAGAATCTTCTTCATGGCACCCCATGGCAAGTTTAGCCTTGCTCCCAAGCCCCTCTCGGCTCCTCTTGGGGCCCTAAATTAAAGCCTCTTAAAATCTGGCTTTTCTGGGTTTTCTCCCATTATATTCAGCATGTATTCTGTGCTCCAGCCAAACTGGACTTAAAATAATGTCAGTCATCTCAATGCCTACTAAGGGCAGGCACTTCCCCTTATGCACCATCTCATCTTATCCTCAAAACAACCCTGGGAGGTGAGGGCACAGAGAATGAAACACTCACATAAGATTATTATTATACAAACACTCACATGTTGTATAATCTCATCCGCCTCTCTTTTCCTGGTGAAACCTTCATCTCCCAAACTTACAGAAGTGGACAAGGAAGGCTCTCTAGACCAGTGGCCATGAGATGCCTGTAGGTGGATGAGGACCGAGGGCCCATGACAGGGTCCTCCTAATGCCTCCCATCCTGCCCCCAATGCTGCTTCCAGCAAACAGGCTCCACGTCTTTCTGTGCTTGCATCTTCATCTTTTTCTTTGCCTTTGCCAATAATTGCAATCAGCAAGAGTGGAAAGGGAACATAAGCATTTTTATTTCTGTTTAACTTCCTCTTTACATAGACATACATAGATACATGCACCTTGTATACCATATATAAGATGGCGATACAGGCAAACACATGCATGTGCACGAACACACACACGCACACGGGAGTTCCAAGATATTTTTCCTGATGGTGGAGTGAGATCAAAAGTATTTAGGGAGCTCTAGTCTAAGCCACTTCTTTGTTGTTTTCCCTGATGACTTTCTCATTTTCTACTAAGATTCATCGTAATGTCCCCATGCCTTCCCTATCCCACCCAAATAAAGGTGATCACTCTTCTGTATGATGTTGCTTACTCCCTTCGTGTGGAACGAAGCTTCACGGCCTTCCCCACCTCCTGAGGCAGACGCTCTGCTTGCAGGACGCACAGTTCCAGTACTTCCCCAGCCTCATATCAGTGAGGTGGCCTTGAGTAGGCCCTCCTGGAATGTGGGTGGGTGGGGTGTGCCCTGCCCCAGGCTTGGCAGCAGACTCTCACACTCTCTCTGGCTGAACACAGAGGAGAGAAACCCACCCCCTAGGGCCCTGAGGGTGACAGAGCCACAAGATGCAAAGTAGATACTGCCTGCCCTCCCTCCCGCTGGCCTTCACTGGACTATGTCTTGAGGAAGAAACTTTCCTGTGTGTGTGACTGTGGTATTTATTGGCTCAGTTTGCTTGTCCTCACCTGCATTCTTGTTGGGCTAGAACCTTCCCCTTGGCCCTTCAGATCCACTCTGCCCACTCTCTATCCGCTCTGGAGGGACCAGCTTCTGGTCAGGTCAGGGTCGCAGAGGAGTCAGGGAGTGGCGGGGGATCAGGGGTCTGTTCCCAGCTCCTCATCCTGTGGGCAGCCGTGGTGCTCTCCCATATCCATCCACTCAGTAGAGGGTGGGCTCCCAGCCCAGGGGACCCCTCTCTGACCCTCACCCCCTGACACCAGCACCACACGCCTCTGGGCCCCTGCTCACCACCCACAACTTTGTGCAGTTATTTTGTTAAACTGGCCTCCATTTACCCAACATGTGGGCACTATGTGCCTCCTACTGACATCCTGCCAATACGCCCACCAAAGGGAAAACCCATTCAGGATATATGCATTGCACCGGAAAAAACTAATTTGAAAATATACATGCACCCTTATGTTGATAGCAGCACTATTCACAATAGCCAAGACATGGAAGCAGCCTAAGTGTCCATCGACAGATGAATGGATAAAGAAGAGGTGGCACATATATACAATGAAATAAAACTCAGCCATAAAAAGGAATGAAATAATGCCATTTGTGACAACATGGATAGACCTAGAGATTATCATACTAAGTGAAGTAAGTCAGACAAAGACAAATATCATATAATATTGCTTATATGTGGAATCTAAAATATGACACAATGAACATATCTACGAAACAGAAAGAGACTCACAGACATAAAGAACAGACTTGTGGTTGCCAAGGGGAAGGGGACGTGGGGGAGGAATGGATTGGGAGTTTGGAACTAGCAGATGCAAATTATTATGTATAGGATAGGTAAACAACAAGGTCCTACTGTGTAGCACAGGGAACTATATTCATAACCTGCGATAAACCATCATGGAAAAGAATATGAAAAGGATATACATAAGTATAACTGAATCACTTTGCTGTACAGCAGAAATTAACATAATGTTGTAAGTTAACTACACTTCAGTAAAATACATTTTAAAAAAGTTGTGTTCATCACATCATACTCCTCTTCCTGCCTCCTCACCAAATACTTGCAAAATTGGAATATGTCTACATATCCTCTACAGGCAGCAATAAATTGTAACTGTGACTCTTTCTCCACCTGAGGTTAATGGTGTAGCCATTATAACCCTTTTGATGTGATAACCTGTTTTTGTTTCCCCAAATCATTGACCAACACATTGCACAAACTCACATGATGTTATACATCAATTATATCTCAATAAAGCTGGGGAAAAAAGTATAGTTTATTGTCATGAAGCTTCTCTAAAGCATAATAATTGGTCTTAATAAAAGGTATATTAGTATTATTTTAAACTTAAGAAGCCTTGGTCTTAAGTCATTTATACCATTTGATTATCACATGAAAGATATTTAAATCTACCTTTGTTTTACAATATTCTTAGAAAGAAAAAATTGACTTAATAAGAATGCCTTTGGAGCAAACATGAAGTTCCATAAAAGTGTCACATGTAATTTCATTAGCAAGGGGTAAGTGGAAATCAAACTAATTTTGTTCAGTGCTTAGAACATTAATATTTTTTCGATTATAAGTGCTCATTCTTGGAAAGTTAGAAATACCAAAACAATTATAAGACAAATACTAATTTTACCTATAGTCTCTCTACTCAGGAAGTATTAACATTTTGAGGGATAGTCTTCTCTCTCCTTTTACATAAAATGTATTTTCAAAAATGGATTTTGAACAATACTACATGTAGGTTTTTTCATTTAATATTATATCATAATCCTATTACCATGATATTAAAACTATTTAAGCTCTCTTTTAATGACTGTATAACATACCATATTAACAATATAAGACTGCTTTATGTAACCATTACTATAGTTGTTATGTAACCATTACTATATTGTTATTATTTATTTATCTATTTATTTATTTATTTATTTATATTCTGTACCATGAATACTCATCCAAAAAATAACTGAAACCCTCCACATAAAACATAGGCACAATAAGTTAAAACAAAGATTAAACATAAATCAGAATTCTCATAATTGTACCAGGAACTATGGATGTGACAGATGATTGTTGTTGAACCCAAGTTCACTTATTTCATGGATTTCAGATGGTAAACACAAATAACATAAATGAATCATATTTTCAAATTAGTCTTTCCAAAGATGTAGAATACTCTGATTAAAAACAAAGAAAGATTAACTCTTTAAATAGATGGTTGTTATGTCCATTAAAATTTCAGGGTCTGTCAAGATTGGTACATACCATCCAGTGGTAAACCATCTTGATGGGGCTAAATTTGTTTCCTAGATCTGATGAATATCAACACCAGTGAATCACTTAGATTCACCCAACAAAAAGCCACCTCCTCCCAGGGGTAAATTGTACCTGTTCATTCATTAAATATACAATTTCCTTTTTCCTTTTTTTTTCTCTTTTTTTATTTAACATTTTTATATAAAGTCAACAGCTGGCAAACATGAGTGGGTATGCCTTCTTTGCTCTCTGAGAACACTGTGAATTCAGAAATATCAGTGAATTGAGTAGTGCTTGAATGTTGATTATACTTAATTGTATTTAATTTTTTTTGAAAATTTGTAAGCTATGTAAGGTGCTGACAAAAATGTGTGTTCAATCACACACAGAATTGGGTCTATTACTCTAGAGTGAACTTCCATGCATCTGTAAAAATACGTCACGTAAGAGTTCAGCTTTTACTTATGCATCCACCCACTACCAAAGTGACTGTAGGCTACTGTGCAGTGAGGTCGGAAATGATTGCCAGCAGTCAGGCCACCTGCAGGACCAGGGATACAGAAGCAAGGTTGTTGCCTCTCTCCCCAGGCATGATCCGGCTTATTAAATGGCCTCAGGAAAGGCACTTAACCTCCTATGTCTCACCCCCATCAGCCCGCGGAGCTGGTGGTGATAAGGGCCAGGCTCTTGTTGCACCAAGATGTGATTTGGATTTCGGAGTTAGCATGTGGGAACCTTTGATAAAAAGCAGCGTGCGAACACAATGTTGAACGCTGTCTGAGAAACAGCATTGCTGTAATCCTGAGAGCTTGTAATTGCAGGATTCTGGGGTAGCTAAATGATACCATTTAGCGCTTATTGTTTTTTAATTCCAAGTGTTTATTACCATTTTTTAAATTTATTTTTATTGGAGTATAGTTGATTTACAACATTGTGTTAGTTTCTGCTGTACAGCAGAGTGAATCAGTTATGCATATACATACATCCACTCTTTTTAGATCTATTCCCATATAGGTCATTACAGAGTATTTCCTGTGCTATACAGTAAGACCTTATTAGTTATCTGTTTTATATATAATAGTGTGTATATGTTAATTCCAATCTTCCAACTTATCCCTCCCCTCCCTTCTCCTTTGGTAACCATAAGTTTGTTTTCTATGTCTGTGAGTCTGTTTCTGTTTTGTAAATAAGTTCATTTGTATCTATTTTTTTAGATTCCACATATAAGCAATATCATATGATATTTGTTTTTCTCTGTCTGACTTACTTCACTCAGTATGACAATCTCTAGGTCCATCCATGTTGCTGCAAATGACACTATTTTATTCTTTTTTATGAATAAAAATGAATATGGCTGAGTAATATTCCATTGTATATATGTACCACTACTTTATCCATTCCTCCATCGCTGAACGTTTAGGATGATTCCATGTCTGGGCTGTTGTAAACAGTGCTGCTATGAACATTGGGGTGCATGCATCCTTTCGAATTATGGTTTTCTCTGGCTATATGCCCAGAAGTGGGACTGCTGGATCATATGGTAGCTCTATTTTTAGTTTTTAAAGGAACCTCCATACTGTACTCCATAGTGGCTGCACCAATTTACTTGGTTAAAAGATCTAGTACTGATGACATGATCTACTGTTCCTTTTTTTTTAATTGAATTATAGTTGATCTACAATGTTGTGTTAGTTTCAGGTATGCAGCTAAGTGATTCAGTTATATATATATCCTTTTTCAGATTCTTTTCCTTTATAGGTTATTACAAAATATTGAATATAGTTCCCTGTGCTATATAGTAGATCCTTGTTATTTATCTATTTTATATATAGTGGTGTGTATCTGTTAATCCCATACTCCTAATTTATCCCTCCCTCCCCACTTTCCCCTTTGGTAATCATAAGATTGTTTTCTACTCCTGTGGGTCTGTTTCTGTTTTGTAAATAAGTTCATTTTTTTTTTTTTTAATTCCACATATAAGCGATATCATATGATCTTTGTCTTTGTCTGGCTTACTTCACATAGTATCATAATCTCTAGGTCCATCCATGCTGATTTGCTGTTACTTTTATTTTTAAACAAACTCTTCTGATTTTCTTTAAACATTTAAAAATAATAGAATTTCCCTACAATGTATCAATAGTTGGAACACTAGGCATGAGAGGTCTATGCAAAGTAATTTTTAATGAATTCAGTCAGTGTGCTGTTATATTCTTGTTATACATTATATTCCACATTTCACTCGCACTTTACCAAAACTCGTAGATGGCAGAATTAAAGCTGATGATAAGGAGCTGTCCCACTCTGTCAGCTGCAAAAGTCAAGTTGATATCTTATTTCCCTAAATACAGAGATTATAAAATATGTTAATAAAAAATAATCACCTGGCGGTAGAAAAAATACAAAATCACTGCAAGCATCAATACACCTGCTAGAAAAGCTGGTTTGGTATTCTTGTTAACCTCAAGAAAGGTTGGGCAAAGGAATATCATTTTCTTAAATCTGCTGTTCAACTGACTTAAGAAATCTGTGAAAATATTGTTTGTGTAGAAACTTATGGAGGTTTCCTCAGGATATTGATGTATGCATTGTATCCACAGCTGGAGAGTGAAGATGGCATCATTAATTATGACTCAGGCAGGGAAGAAGATGAGGAGGGACAAATGGCTTTTGAACATTAGAGACAAATTTCTCTCTTTTTTTGACACTCTACACATACACACACAATCTTTTATTTCTATACATCTACAATGACATTTTATGATTACAAGTTGGATTTTCAGTCATGTCATCAAAATGAAGAGATAAATTCTGCAATAAAGTTAGAAACTGAATCTGTTATAGATGTAGCGTGTTTTTTATTGAGTGTGTTTATATGTGCTGTTATTCTTTTAAAAATCATTGGCACCCCTCTATGTGAGTAAGAGAATAGTTGATTAACAAGAATACTCTGGCACAACCATGGCTGGTAAATAAGACTACAGTAATGAAAAGCATACTTGGAATTCAAGTTGTGTAATCTAGAGCCTAATTTAATGGGTTTGGTGTAAACCATACTGAATTACGTATGAAGAAAATCCAGAATTCCTTCTTGTCATCACATTAAATTTGGGGAATAAGTTTGCACATCATCATTTATACCTTATTTTTATTCATCTCAAATTTGGAAATAATCTTGGTCTATTCCCCAAAATCATTACGAAGAATCAACAAGGTAGCTTTGATGTACTGAGAGAGTATAAAAATGCTTGGCTTTATATGTAAGATAGAAGATAGATTATCAAGATAGTCACTCAGTTTTCGAAATTTTGCAAGCCTACCTGACCATATAAAAGTTTAAATTAAATATTTTACTGAATTGTACGTGATCAAGTATTTCCCTCTACATCAACTGTGTCTAGATGATCTTAATTTTAACTTTTTAAATTTGAAATTAAAAATTTCCTCAGAAAACATTCATTTTTCAATCCCGACATCAGTGGAAACCATTTTCTCCTAAGGGAGTCCCGTCAAATTGGGTCATACTCCCTAGTCTCTGTCTAATGGGAAATTCACTTTCCGCCCCAAGATTTGTACAGATCTTCTCTGGTTTCTGACCTTGATGAAGCCTCAATTTCACTCTTGCCTGGACTCACCTCTCTGCCCCATGCTGCCGCGCTAGCCTCTTACCTAGGCTATTCTTGAATGCCCTCCTGCAGTGCCTCCTTGAGCTTGTGACGTCACTCGGGTCTGGAGATGGAGGGGTATCAATGCAATTGTGACGCCACATTGGGGTTGACATTTCTTTGAGAGCCTCCACCTCCTTCTGTGATGCTGAGCCTTTCCGTACCAGTCACTTTTCCTTTCTTCTTTTCTCTTTCCTACTCCAAATCTCCATTTATTTCCTATGGGTGAAGTTTTGTTATCTCTTTGTTTTTCTTCTTCTCACCAAGTATCCCATCAGGATACAGTGCTAAAAAATGGCCATGGACTTGGAAGGGAAATTCTATGGCTCCCTTGAGGAAAACGGAGGGCTGTGATCAGTTGTAATTTTAGACAACATTTAAAAGTTATCAATTTTCGGGCTTCCCTGGTGGCGCAGTGGTTGGGAGTCTGCCTGCCAGTGCAGGGGACACGGGTTTGAGCCCTGGTCTGGGAGGATCCCACATGCTGCGGAGCAACTGAGCCCGTGAGCCACAATTGCTGAGCCTGCGTGTCTGGGGCCTGTGCTCCGCAACAAGAGAGGCCGCGATAGTGAGAGGCCCGCGCACCTCGATGAAGAGTGGCCCCCGCTTGCCGCAACTGGAGAGAGCCCTCGCACAGAAACGAAGACCCAACACAGCCATAAATGAATTAATTAATTAATTAAAAAATTAAAGAAAAAAAAGTTATCAATTTTCTATTAGTTTCATATCAGAAAATACAAACTTTTCTAATTTTCTTAATTGACTGATTTTTCCTTAACCTTGGGAAGAGCTTTAGCTAATTATTAAAGTTGGAACATAATTAAACAACTACAAAAAATCATTTATTTTCTTTACATGTGGAAAATAGAATTGTAGTCACAAATTTATTTAGCCCAATTTAAAAGTGGAATCTTTCCAGAAATGAGGATTTTGAAGTATAGTTTATTCAATTTTGGTGGAGACATATTTATTTTAAGAGTATTTTCCTTATAAAATAAAATTTAGCTCTTAATAGTTTCATTCTGTTGGCCCTTATTATTTCTGTTGGAATAACAAAAAATGAAAAAGCCAAATGCTCACCATTCATTTTAATTCAGTAAGCTTCACGTTGTATTCTAAGCAAAAAACCCAAAAAACAAAAAAACTGATATTTTAAGATAAATAATTCAATGATTTGTACTTTAAACAGTGTGTATAAAAATGTTACAAATGAATTTTAAATATCAGAATCTAGATTTTCTCATACGTTGTCCCTAAGGTAATAATTTCAGTGGAAATATTCTGACTCTTTCTCTCTTTCTGCGTTGCAATACCCTCTTTCTTCACTCAGACCCTGTGCTTTTCCTTGCAACTTATCCCAAAGGCTGACCTGTATAAGACATCCTCCGCTTTCCTCTTGAGTCAACAGGGTTCAACAGAAGGTGTGATGACTTCGGCATTTTGTTTCCTAACTGGACCCTTCTCTGTAGGATTGAGGGACTGTATCTGCCATGAGGTGTCAGGAAGTCCCTATAATGAGCTATGTGTGGGCTGTCGAGTGGACTGTGCAGAGGTGGACGTCACTCTGTCCACTGCAGACCCTGTCTCCAGCTTGACCTGTCCTTCCCGGGAGACAGAGGGGGCTTCTTTCCACCTCACCCCAGGCACCAGAATGTCCTTCCGTTATCACAAGATTAGGGTTGAAAATTCACTAAAGCAAAATCTGTCAAGAAGAAAGCTACAGAAGCAACCAAGATTATGGTGTCTCAAAAGTAGGTGATGGGGGCTTCCCTGGTGGCGCAGGGGTTGAGAATCTGCCTGCCAATGCAGGGGACACGGGTTCGAGCCCTGGTCTGGGAAGATCCCACATGCCACGGAGCAACTAGGCCCGTGAGCCGCAACTACTGAGCCTGCGCGTCTGGAGCCTGTGCTCCGCAGCAAGAGAGGCCGCGATAGTGAGAGGCCCACGCACTGCGATGAAGAGTGGCCCCCGCTCGCCGCAACTAGAGAAAGCCCTCGCACAGAAACGAAGATCCAACACAGCCAAAAATAATAAAATTAATTAATTAATTAATTAAAAAAAAAAAAGTAGGTGATGTTGGCAAGAATCACACAAGTCAGTGTCCCCAAGGGCAAAACTGCAATTATTATTAGAAATGGTACGGATTCTCCCTGTTGAATCCAGGGCCCTTCAGTTCTGTAAACTTAAGTTAATTACTTGTTCAGGATGACTTAATGATTTGACTGGTGTGATATCTTTTTTCCTCTTTTGTAGATATTTAAGACACCAGCCACTATTCGTTTATGTACAGTCATCTTTCTCTTTTATGTCATTTATTTTGTATTTACTTTAAGGTACTCCCTGAGTAAATTACTATTGAGATTTAGTAGGACAGAAATGTTTCACATGACAAGGTTATATGGCTGTATTTCAATAACCATTGTGACCAGATAAGATAATTTTTCTGACAGTTCTGCTACAGGTTAGCTGGTCTATAACACAGGTCACAGCCTCATAAAATCTCAAAGGGATGTAAATATTCCTTTAAATTTCTTTTCGGAGTATGCTAGTTGTTTCGGCCAAGGGCAGAAAGAAAGCATTTAACTGATTGTCCAAGAAAGACATACAATGAACTTCTCAGTGTGGAGTTAGGTTCTGGCTTCTTGTTAACTGTTCACTGAAAGGAAAGCTTTGTGAAACTTAACACTTTTAGGATTGCTATGCACATTTATTCAATTATTGCTTCAAAGCACTAAAAATATACTAATAAGTTGAAATACTGTGGCTTTCCAGACAATCTTTTTTAAAAAAAGGTTAAAATTACCTTTAATATTTCACAAATTAATAATACCATCTATGTCTACACACTTAAAGAAAAATAATTCTGGCACTAAAGATTGCTAAACCATGAAATTCAGAACAAGAAAACCACTTGTTGATAAAATTTGATTTAGTAGGAAAATTAAATGAAACAACACTGATTTCCAGCCATGTTTCCATTCTAACAGCGAGAAGACCACGAGCTGGTGTGACCCCCGGTGATAAAGTCCTGCGTTTCCATTTTATTTCTTTATCTGAGTACAAGACTCATTTCTAATCCAAAGGATTCTTTTAGCATAAATGATAAGCCTAACACAGCAATGTTTAGTATGAAACATATTCCTAGGTTTTTAGCAATGATTTGCTGTATACAAAGCTTTTCTTGATTATAAGGTGGTTACAGGCTAAAGGTTTAGATCCACTCATCCCAAAATGCTAAAATTAATAAAAAGGAATCAAAAAACACATTTGTAGTAGCAGAACAGCAGCAACAAAAGATTAGAAGGGCCACTGCTTGGAAAATAGAAATGTAGCTGGGAATTCCCACACAAACTTCTTCCCCTGAAAAGTCCACCCTTTCCAGGCAAACTTACAGTGTTCAATCTGGAAATGGCAGAACAAATAAACATTTCTAAGATAAATGAAATTTTTTACCAGTCTAAGATGATTTCCAAGGAAATGAGTTAGAGGAAGTTTTTTTCCTTCATTTTCTTGTTTGTTTCAAAATCATAGTTGCAGTCGCAGACTTTCTAAAATATTAGAGAAAGCACAAAAAAAGTAAAAGGACCAGATCAACAGAGACGCCAAATATTGGTCCAGTTTCAAAAAAGGAAAAATAATATACAGGTTACACAGTGGTGAGTTTAATATACATGTGGCAAAGTTACAGATGGTGAGATATAGTTGCTCTCCTTTTCTTAAGTTATATGTTTGTTAATATATATGTACAACTAATCAAGGGGTTTATCAATACCAAATAAGTTAAAACAAACCTAATTTAAAGTTTTATTTCTAATGTGACAAATCATAGAAAAGCCATGCAAATATTGATTTCAAAAATTTACTGCAAATTAAGATGATATTCACTATAAGAAAATGGCACAAACATTTAGAATGGATAAACAACGAGGTCCTAATGTATAGCACAGGGAACTATATTCAGAATCCTGTTATAAACCATAATAGAAAAGAATATTTAAAAAAGAATGTATCTACAATATGTGTAACTGAGTCACTTTGCTGTACAGCAGAGACTGGCACAACATTGTAAATCAACTGTACTTCAATTTAAAAAAAAAGAAAAAAGAAAGTGGTCCTGTAAGTGGTAGTTCCTAGGTTTCTGACTGTCTCAATGGGGACCATTTGGGATTCATCTCTTGGGTTTCTTATTTGCCAATAACAGGGACTAAACGTCCAAAATAAGCTAAGGGGCTTTACAGTAAAGATATTGGGGAGTTAGCTCAGAGATTTCACCACTGTTCAATGGGACTAGAAGGCAGGAACTACAGCCACAGCCTCGTAGCAATAAATGCCTAGACCACCTGCATCCATGTGATGAGCAGCCCTCAGCTCTTCCTCAGCCCTGGTTCCTCTGGTGCAGAATCACAGGAGGGGATCTCATTGGCTGATCTCAGATCAGGGGGCTATCACCCGGCTAGGGAAAATGCGCATTCGTCACTCCCGCACCAAGACTCCTTGTAGTGGAAGGCAGATAACTGCCTCCCACCACATACCATTTTGATTCTGAAAAGTTGGCAGAATATATGCAGCAAAACTAACAAGTGTTTACTAAGAGTGGCTTATCAAAGAACTGTTCAAAGAAAACTTGGTAGGTGAAAGATTAATGTGGAAGTTAACTGGAGCATTTTCTTGACAAAAGCACAGTACTTTCATATTGTAAACATAAAATACCACTAGTTGAGCAAAATGACTACAGTGGTCCCTCGATATGCCATGAGAGATGTGTTTCAGGACCCCTATAGATACCAAAATCTGCAGACTCTCAAGTCTTTTATATAAAATGGCTTAGTATTTGCATAAAACAGAGGCATATCCTCCCATATCTTTTACATCATCTCTAGATTATTTAAAATGTCTAATACAATGTAAATGCTACCTAAATAGTTTTAAATACAATGCAAATGTTATATAAATAGCTGCCTGCAGAGGGCAAATTCAAATTTTGCTTTTTGGAACTTTATGGAATTTTTTTCCCTGAATATTTTTGATTCGCAGTTGGTTGAAACGCAGATGCAAAACCTATGCATGTGGAAGGCCGACTGTGCTGTATCTGACCCAACTATTCTGTTCTAAGGAAATGGGCTATGAAGCCGCTGACACAGAAAGTGGATATCGTTTTCAGGAAGAAACGGCACAGATATCATCTATGGTGAAGACCTAAAGGGAGAAAGCTTGGAATGAGTCAATGGAAGAAAAGTAGGAGTTAAGCGGGGAAGCAGGAAGCCAGGAATGTGAAAATCTAGCCTGGTCTCTATCTTACAAAGAGACATCTTCACTAATTTAAATTATGTCTGACATTAAATGTGGAGCAATTTTGGAAATTTTCTCTGAAAGTTTACTAATGAGAGTTGTCTGAGAAGCATGTACCCGCAGATAAAGGAAAAAGCCCGATGAGTGTGGGCAAGGGATCTGCTGGGAGGCCCACACAGCTAAGATTGTACCAAAAAAGAATATATTTTAAGATGATAGGAAATGATCACTCTATACTACACTACATTGACACCAACCTATCCCAGATGCCACATGAGCAGAGATAATTCAAAAGAAATATTCTCAGAAAGAGACAACTGATGGAAAAAATGACAAAAAAGAAACCAATACACAGCTTGTTAAATCTCTGTCTCTGTCTCCATCTCTCTCTCTCTCTCTCTCTCACACACACACGCACACGCACACACACACACACACACACACACACACACACACACACACACACAGTCTGGTTCTATGTATGGTAGACTGTGTGTCCGTGTTGTACATCACCCATGGCTGTTTTCTTTTTGTTTCTTTTATCTCTAAGTGTTTCCATTTAGATATGTAACTGAGTCATATGGCAGAACTGGAAATGTTCTGCCATTTCCAGATATGTAATGTCGACCCTTTTGTGAGTTCATAAATTCTATTTTCTTGTGTATCCAGTCTATCGCTAAACTTCACCACTGAGTCCTTTTTAATTTTAGATTCTATATTTGACCATTCTATCTGCCTCACCTTATATATTTTAATTCCTTCTTGATACTCCTCACCTTTTCATCCATTTTCCCATATTTTTCTCTATCATCTTTAATGTTACTTATAGCTATTTTGAAGTCCTTGTCAGTCTGTCTACTCCAATATCTGGATCATCTTGGGTCTGCTTCTATTAGTTATTTTGTCTGCTCATGATCAAATACTTTTCCTGCTCCTTTGTCTAATGATTTCTGATCATGTGCAAGAATCTATGGATGAAACATTGTAGATGCTCATATTTTTGTTTGTTTGCTTTGGTTTTTCCTAAGGGGAACAGTAGACTTTCTTTTGTCTTCAGTTAGATTACCAACAGATCACCTTGATCCCCCAAGCTTAGTTTCAGGCTTTATTACAGTGAGTCTGTTTTAGTTTTGCCTTTACCCTGAAGACAAGGTACTCAGGATTGCTTATGGCATGGTGCTCAACTCCTGAGCCATAGTCTGTTCTGAAGTTGTTTTCAGTGGTTTCTCCACTCCTGGAAGGCGCATTCTAATATCTCTCCAGGACTGGGTCTCTGCTTAGCTCTCAGCCTCCCAGCAGCCGTTTGCTGCCAGGTCTTCTGGAATCTTACCTGCACTTGTGCAGCTTTTGAGTTGGCCACAAAAAAACTCTTAAGCAGATTTTTAAGGGTTCCTCTCCGTGTTGCTTTCATTTTTAGCAACCGACCCCACAAATCAGTCATTATTTCCCATCTGCGTTCTCTGTTCACACCACCCTGTGAGACTACTACCTTACCCCGGGGTTCTGTCACTTTCAGCAAGAGTTTGGAAGATGCCCTCAGAGAGAAAGCTTCTCTCAGATACTGCAGTCCTGAATGGGGTGACACTCAATGACTGACCGCAGTTGTCTCATAAAGTTTCTCTGCCTTTATCGCTGTTTATTTACACAGAGTAAGTCTAATAACAACTTCTCTGTCATGGCTATAGCTGAAGGTTCACGCACTTAGATGTTAGCGATATTGACACATCAGAAGGAAAGGGTTAATAAGTGTAACACTAAAAGTGTTCTTACTTTTAGTCAACATCCACAATGCAAAAGCAAAATGGTAAATAACAGAAGCAGACAACTAATAGACGACATCCAAATAGCCAATGATGTCATGAAAGAAAAAGTACTAACATTTTAAATAATATTTCATTTTCATTTTTTCTCCCATCAAACCATCGGAGATTTTAGAGGTTATAATTTTCTTTGGTGATGAGGTTGAGAGAAAATTAGGGAACCCTCATTCATTATAGTTAGATGTACATATTAGGGAAACCTTTCTGGAGTACAATCTGGCTATGCATAGCATATTTCTTTAAAAACATGGATACTCTTATCCAAACAATTTTATTTTCAGGAATTTTCAGAAGGAGCTAGTTAAACATGTGTTCAAAGCTATAGCTACAAAGATGTTCATCTCATTGTTTACATTAAAAAGAAGAAAGTGGAAACAAGCTAATTATTTATTAAAATGTAGAGTATAAATGTCAAGGTCTTTAAAAAAGACTTTAAGCATAGAACAATATCCATTTTAAGTGAAAAAGTATAAAATATATTACTCTTTTTTTTTTTTTTTTTTTTTTATAAATTTATTTATTTATTTATTTATGGCTGTGTTGGGTCTTTGTTTCTGCGCAAGGGCTCTTTCTAGTTGTGGCAAGCGGGGGCCACTCTTCATTGCGGTGCGCGGGCCTCTCACTGTCGCAGCCTCTCCCATTGCGGAGCGCAGGCTCAGTAGTCGTGGCTCACGGGCCTAGCCGCTCTGCGGCATGTGGGATCTTCCCAGACCAGGGCTCGAACCCGTGTCCCCTGCATTGGCAGGCAGATTCTCAACCACTGCGCCACCAGGGAAGCCCCTAAAATATATTACTCTTTGATCCCATTTTTTGAGGGAATAGGTGTACAGCAGGATTAGGGTGATTTTATATTATTTCTATAAGTACTTTCCTCATGTCTATAATAAATATCTATTGCATCTGAAGTAGAAAAAGAGATTATTTTATTTCAAAACAAAAAGAAAATACTTTCAAATACTGAAATAAAATGTAAATATAAAGTTCTGTGAGGTTTTGACACAGAACATAGAAATATCTTTTTTGGCTAATAGGAAATATCTTTAAAGTTGTTTTTCATGTATTATCCTACTAGTTAATTCTTTTTTTTTTCTTTTTCTTTTTTTTTATAAAGGAAGTAGGTAAGGATCAAAAGAATAATGCAACTACTCCAATATTCATTTATTAGTATACATTCTTGGTAAACTCTTTTGATATTAGTGTTTTAGGTTCAGAATGTCACCCATTATTCCAATAAACTTTTACTAAATTTCCCAACTATATAATTTTAAAAGGTTTGAAGGAAGTCAGAATGTTCTAAATGTTTTGCTCTAATGAAAACAATTCTTTTAAACCTTCCCTGCTTCCACTTCTGACTGTATTTTTCTAATCGCCCCCTTTACTGCTTAGGTAGAAATTTAAACAGTAGCTTATATTCAAGCCACCAAGTGTTCAGATAAAGGCATCTTCAACTTCATGAGATATATGAAAACAGCATGTGAGAACAGTCTTACAGAAAATAGTGTCTCTATAAAAAGTGACAGAAATTATTTGAGTTTGGGAGGCATGCATAGAGATTTTTCTTCTAAGGCCATTTTGATTAATCTAATCCACCACGACAAATTCACAATTCAGTGTGAGAGGTAAGGATGCCTAAAGATGCCCTTTACTATCATCCAAGGGAAAAAAAAAATGTCTAAGTAAGAGATGAAAACATGGCAAGCCTAAGTAGGCGATAAGGATCCGAACTGCGGCTGACGTGATAATGTTCAAGTGACAGCTCCCAGGAGAAGAGAAGGGTTCCCGTGTTCTCACTGCACACGAGACTGGAACAGACGGAAACCGGCTTTCTGCAATAAACACATTCCTCCAGAATCAGCCAGAGAGTGGAAGCTCCTGAATGCTTATATTACATGCCCAAATCAGCACCTGCAGAAATTTATTTGTTAAAGGAACATTGTGTTTTCTAAGTCATTATGCCCTTGGGTTTTCTTACGCTTTTCCTGAAAAAAGAATATTGTTGAGCTTCCAAGAAGCAATTGTTATTTGCCCAAATAAAAAAGATAATTGTTAAAAACACAGAGTAAATCTAGATGAATTGAGCCAAGGTGTATTATCTTTCTCTTGTTTTCCAGTTGGTTAAGTTTGATTTCCTTTGGATGATCTAAAATGTTTTTTTTTTTTCTTTTCTCTAAATGGTCTACAATCCCCTCAGGATTTCTCTGTCCATCCATCCACCCATCCATCCATCTATTAGTCTGTCCGTTCGTCCATCCATCCATCCATCCATCTATCCGCCCATCCATCCATCCATCCATCTATCCATCCATCCATCCATCCATACACCCGTCCATCCATCCATCCATCCGTCCATCCATCCATCTATCCGCCCATCCATCCATTCATCCATCCATCCACCCATCCATCCATCTATCCATCCATCCATCCATCCGTCCATCCATCCATCTATCCGCCCATCCATCCATTCATCCATCCATCCACCCATCCATCCATCTATCCATCCATCCATCCATCCGTTAAGTGCCCTCTGTTAGCAGGCATTGGGCTGGGTATACATACAGTAGTAAATTCAGGCACTTTCAGGCTCATGGATGCACAGACATCTTACACGTTAAGTCCCCATATTGTTAGAGCTTCACGAAGGTGATCAGTATTATGAAGGAAACAGTGGAACATTATGAAAACATCCTGTAAAGGACACATAATATTTACAAAGCATCAGGGACAAGGGTCGAGCTAGCTCTTGGGTGAGTGGGAGAAATAATGTTTAAATTCAGACCTGGAGGCTTGGGGGGCAGAGTACCCCAGGCAGAAGAAATGGTGAGGGGGATGCTTTTATTAGAGAGTTATTTAACATTTTTAAGAAACTGAGTGAAGACAGCTCTGGTGAAATTCAAGGACAGTGGAAACTGAGAAGGTGGAAAAGGTAAAGCACAGAGGGGAGAGGGGTGTGGCCAGAGCCCTCAGGTCAGCCGTGGAAAGTTCTCCACTCTTTTAAAAGTGAAGTGGGGATTAACTGAAGGGTGCGATGTACTGGAGTGATAGCTCTAAATTTAATATTTAAAAGATCTAAAAGCTCGTTTCTCCTCCCACAAAGAAAATATCATGGCCAAGGTCAAAGCTGGAAGACAAGATGGCTGTCGGGTAGGATGAGGAAGCGGCGGGTGGTGAAACTGAGCTGAGTTCCTGCAGACAGATGCGGCTGACAAATCACACTCAGAGATGGACTGAACGCCAGGCCCAGACAAAGGGACATTTAAAGGAAGGACCCTTGGTCCCGACCTATACAACTGCGTGCAGAGACATGCCTTTTGGAACACTGCGGAGAGCTGGGGGTGGGGAAGGAACTGGGTCAGAGTAGATCTAAAGTTCAGTTCTGAGCACATGATGTTTGAAATGCCTGTGAAAAATCCAAGGCAATATGCAAAATAGACAACAATTAAATGTATAACTCCAGAGCCAAGATAAAGGTCTTGGCTGGAGGGCACAAGTAAGGTGAGTTACATCATTTATTAGATATGCTTGAGTCTCTTAATTCGTAATAACTAATGAGGCCATTAGTTTACCTCATTAGCCAAGAGGTAAGGGAAAAAATCAGATAAGGAATGTTAGTGTTTCCTGGAAAAGTCACTTAGAGTAAATTCCACTTAACCTTAAACCAGGATCATTCATCAAAATACGAGAAGACCTTGGGAAGCCGTGTGGCCCCTCCCTGGATTCTGAACACGCACACCTTTGTCTTAGGCTGCTCAGGCTGCCCTAAAAATGACCACAGGCAAGGTGGCTTAAACAACAGAAACATTTATCTCTCACTGTCCTGGAAGCTGAAGGTCTGGAATCAGGATGCCAGGATGGGCAGTGTCTGGTGCGAACCCTCTTCCGAGTTTAGATGGCCACCTTCTCACTGTGTCCTCACATAGCAGAGAGGGGACACAGGCTCTCTCGTGTCTCTTCTTAGGAGAGCTCCACCGCATGACCTAATCACGGCCCAAAGGCCCACCTGTAAATACCATCACACTGGAGATTAGGGTTTCAACACTTGAATTCATGGGAGACACAAACATTCAGTCCACAACGGTCTTCATGACCAATATCTGGTTCTGTTTTCATATGATTATATGTAGCCTTAGGCATGTGGCTTAATTGCCCTTTATGGAGTTAAATTTACACAATTTATACATAGGGAAAATGGATGTTTCCACTTTTATGGGAAATTGCCCATTTGAACAGTGATGCTGAGTGTGAATTCATCCATATGTTCTGCCTCGCACAAAGCTCAGAGGTCTGAGCTACACTATGAAAACATTATGGATTTTTCTGTAAGAAATACGTTTTTTCTATGTAACTGAAACAGCTTTTTTTTCTAGATGGACAGCTTTCTTGAAATAAAAATAGGAACATGGACAAACATTGTTAATCACCTACTACATGCTGGGTACTGTGTGGGTTCTTTACGGAATCAGGCATTCCTGCTCTGGGAGGTGTCTTAGGGCCAGGACAGGGCAGTGAATAAAGAGACAAAGTTTCCTCTATTATAGTGAAACAACTGGAGAGCATCAGGTACACATTTGAGATGAGATGCAGTTTGCTTTGTCACACGTTCAATGGACAAAAGCAAAGCAGGAAGGGAGTAGCATTCAAGGGGGTGATGGAGAGATTTTGTGGTCAGGGGAACCCTCTCTGGGGAAAGGTCACGTGTCCCTGTCTGATGGGGACAGGAGGGCAGCCCCCTGGAACTTGCTTTCCAGTGGAGGGAAGGATGGAGCAGGATTGTAGATTTGGGGAGCATGGCTCCCTGAAGGGTCTTCTAGAAAGACAGAAGTGACTAAGGTTGGATAATGCCTTTATCAGGAATGCCAACTCAAGGGGGGAGAATTAGATTATTGAAGGAAGAAAATAAAGGAAAAGAAGGCAGAGGGTCATCCTTATGGATATTGAAGTCAACAAGACCTAGGTCATTGTTGAGTGGAGTGTGATGGAAGGAGAGAGTGCAGGGTCTTGACATCATTAAACAGAATTCTCATGTAAAAAGGAGCTATTACGAGAATATGAAAGGAAGCAATAGCAGATCCTGACATAACAATTTATTTTAATTTCTGCATACCTGTTTCATCCATCTACATCAATACCTTACACCATGATGCCAAAGGTAGCTGGACTAAGCCCCCCCGGGGGTCTCCAGAGCCAGAAGATACCACCTCACTCTCCAGCAGCAGGACTCCCAGAGACTGTACTATTTTTTCCTTACATTCTCAATAATTTCAAAAGTATGTGTTTTTTCATACACTGTCTGTCCCAATCATAACCTTTTTTCTTAAAATAGTCAACCCAATGGTCAACTCAAATTTCTTCATTAAAAGGTAATCAGAATCCCTCCCCCACCTTGGATGCCATATTAAGAAAAACAATAAGAAGTTAGTAATGCAATCAGAAAAATCTGCTTATGAAAAATTATTCTTTCTCACATGTGGCAAAAGTTTATATAGCTGTATAGTCTAAAATGCTTCATATAATTTACCACATATATTTTTCTACTGGGAAATTTTCTCATAATGATACTCAGTCTCCAAGATCTACCTGTAGATACTCTTTTTCAGCCAGACTACATATTTTAAGTATTCACTTTGAAAAAAAACAGCAAAGAAATTCTTCTTCGGTAAATTTAGGGTAATCAGATATTTTCATATCTACACAAGTTAAAATACATGATTACAAATAGCCTCTTTCCCTTTCATAGAAATAATCCCCTTTAATCTTTTCTACCACTTGTAGTCACCAAGTACATTTGGGGCTATTTAGAAACCAAATGAAGTAATAACTGATTTACTTGTTTCTCAAACAATGTGTAATTTAAAATACTGATCACATCAATTTTCTACTTTAAACAGAAGGAGAAACTTCACTCTTCATTCAAATATAATTGTGTATGTGCAATAAATTCCTGAACCATGACATGAAAAAAGGATGGGATATTTTAGTGCTACTGAAAATTTCTCCACATTTTTTAGTTTGAAGATGTTCTGAATGCTTATTGAAAAGTTCTGCGAAATCTCAAGAAATATAACGGGAAACGGGTCACACGTAGAACTGAAAGTCTCTTCTGGTTCACAATAGTGGGTGAGCGACACAGTAATTACCAAACACCACGACCAGTTTGGAATTGTAATTTTCAAAGATGTAAATCAATGTATATAAGATTTCACTACATGAAAAATTTTCATTTGAAGGAATCCATGCAGACAATAACATGGACCATTTTTTGCTGAAGCTGGACGTATTATTAAAGATCATAATTAACAGAAAGAATGTTAAACAATGCATGCACATTTTTCCATCTATTTTATTTATTATCAGTCCATGTTTCTCATCTAAAAATGTTAATATATTTGTTAAAATATAATGTGTAAGGTCTTCACTGAGGCATCAAAAGATCAGTAGACAGATCACTCTGGTTAGGAGACCAGATTAGCTTCTCAGTTTTGATAATAACATTTTAGCCTCTCACTGAAAAAAAAAAAAGTTAAACTCATTTTTATCTCTGACAAGGTGATATTATTCTTCTTTTGACAAGTTTTAACCTGAAATAATGAAATATAAAATATGTCTTTAATCTCATGTTTAATGTATCCCTAATTTTAAAATCTCT
Source organism: Balaenoptera physalus (assembly GCF_965194825.1). Taxonomy (NCBI): domain Eukaryota; kingdom Metazoa; phylum Chordata; class Mammalia; order Artiodactyla; family Balaenopteridae; genus Balaenoptera; species Balaenoptera physalus. The sequence goes on from NC_138890.1 coordinate 174,832,496, forward strand.
CATTTGGATGGTAGACATTTGCTTATACACGTTTATCAGCCCCCTGTCTGCCTCATGATTCTTTTTAAGGTACATGATTTTTATGTTCTCCTCAAATAACACCGTTGCCTTCATTTCGAACTTCAAGTTCACAACTTTCTCGTCCTGTCTGGCTGTGGAGATCAGCAGAGGTGTCCACTTTCCACGTGCAGAAAATTAAGTGATAAGCAGGCCCTGCTGTGTTGAGTCAGGAGCTATCCCCGCCTCTCTCCATTTTCCCTCTGGAATCTAAAACCCCTTAAGAAACTCCACAATATTCAATGACTCTAATTTTCTCCCTAAAAAGAGCAAAGAGTCCAATTACCTTTTCTGTAAAAAATCATGATTTTAAGGCATCATCATGGTAACAGTTAATATACATTGGGAGGTTACTGAGTGCCATGCAATATACTGTGTATTTTACAGGCAGTCTCTCCATCACTCCTCACATTAACCCTCTAAGATTCCATTCTTATCTCTGTTCTACCAGGGAGGAAACCAGAAGCTCAGAGGGGGTGAGTAACTTGCCTAAGGTCACACAGCTGGTAAATTCAGAGCTAGACTTTGAACCTGACTCTGACTCCTCTGTACCGTGCACCTCCCCTCTCTGACGTACTAAATGTACTAAATCTCCACTAAATTTATGTGGGTAGGATATGGCAAAATAAGTCTGCACTTGTGAAAACATTAACCTTTTTCATTGCTTGGGGCTTTACTTGTCCTTGAGAGACCTGAACTGACAAACACATTCAGATCATCAGCTCTCTGAGAGGAGATTTCCCCTTGGAATCTGATCAGAGAGAGTAAGACGGGTTCCCAAGAGTCCCTGGAAGCAAAATCTTCATTTTCTATGGGGAAAATTGGATCCCAGGACGTGAAAATGGCCTTTCACTCTCCTTCAATGGACTCGGGCTTTGAGCGGTCTGGGGTCCCTGAGGGTGCAGGGGTCCCCAGACTCCCTAGGGTTCTGGGCCCAGCAGAGGCCTCAGCACTTTGCCCAGGAAAGAGCCTTCAGTTCTGGTGAGAGTGGACGGACCCCTACTGTGGCCAGCATCCGAGGAGGGCTGGGTACCGGCCCCAAGGAGGGAACTGCCCCTTGGCTGCCACAGAACTTCTCTGTGACCATAACATATGGCCCCAGAGGTGACTCCCGACTCTAAACTACTATGATCTGTACAGTTTTACCCAAAGTTCAAAATGCTTTCCCAGAAGCCTGTCTAAAGAGCACTCAGAGCGCGAGACCCTCCTACCTGTGAGGCCGGCATAAATCTTGTCTTTGGAAACTCCTCAACTTTTGTGAAATGCACTGAGTCTTTAAGGGTTGTTCCTGGCAGATCCCCAAACAGAGATGTGTCTTTGCTTCTTGTAAGAGAAAACAGTTCGTACCATGAGAAAGGTTTGTCAGCTTTGTGTTTGTTTCAGTGTACAGTGATGGGACGGATCATTTCCACAGGCTCTGCTCTCGCCCACCATGTGGAAACCATGGAAAAGCACAAAATTCCAAGCTTGCAAGCAACTCCTGACCAGTTACTGCTGTTCGTGCCCACAGAGGCTCGGTGCTCTCTGGGCATATCCGGAAACTCACCTTTGGGAATGGTGACAGCCTCCCGTCAGAGACTCCATGGACCTGAGCTGCCCACCTGGTCCCTCATCTTGCCCTCTGTGGGCTTTGATAGAACACACTCAGGACCCTTCCCTGCTCGGGGTTGGTCGGCCAACACACACGTCCCTCTCAGCTCCAACCCCTTGGTCTCTCGGTACCTCTTCAATCCAGTCACTGCCTGAGATGCTGGGACAGGCAATTCGACGGCTAAACTCTCACCCAAGTCACGGTCCTACGAGCACTGGATCTCACCTCCCCAAGCCTGCAGGAAGCCCCCGAGTCAGGGAGACCAGGTCTCCTGGGACCTCACCCTGAGCATCCGGGGCCAGTCAGAGGTCATGGTCCACACTGGAGGCTGCTGAGACTGCCCAGCCTTCCTGTGTTTGCTTCTATACTCTGTCCATCTGAACCCCACACTGTCCTTCAGAGATCTCTCACCCTCCCTGAAAATGCCTTTTCCTGTGCAAGCTCCTGCCTGGGCTGGAACCCCCTTCCTTGTCCTCCATACCCCATATGACCCTGTGGATCTCTGGCAGGTGCTGACAGACAGGCCTCGGTTCTTCAAACCAAACAACCCTCTCTTTCTCAGCTCAGATAAGGATTATCCAGCCCAAATTGGTCTGCGTCAGGAGCACTTAGCAGAGAACATAGCCCAAAGTAAAGGATCATTTTATAACAATTTATCCTTATTCTCACTACTGGTATTGTTGCAAACTGCTTTTTCTTATTATTTCACATTGCCTTCCTTTGCTTTTTTAATTTAGTTTTTATTTTCTATTGCAGTCTAGTTGATTTACAAAGTTTTGTTAGTTTCAGGTGTACAGAGAAGTGATTCAGTTATAAATATGCTTATATCATTCTTTTTCAGATTCTTTTTCTTACATGTAGTTTTTTACTGAAATAAATCATTCCCCTCTATGACCATTAATTTAATAACAAGCAAAAGCAAGTTCACTATATAGTTAAGAAAGAAAGGACACTGTCCAAGTAAATTTAATAAAATCTATTTGTGGGGCTTCCCTGGTGGCGCAGTGGTTGAGAATCTGCCTGCCAATGCAGGGGACACAGGTTCGAGCCCTGGTCTGGGAAGATCCCACATGCCGCAAAGCAACTGGGCCCGTGAGCCACAATTACTGAGCCTGTGTACCTGGAGCCTGTGCTCCGCAGCAAGAGAGGCCGCGATAGTGAGAGGCCCGCGCACCGCAATGAAGAGTGGCCCCCGCTCACCGCAACTAAAGAAAGCCCTCGCACAGAAACGAAGACCCAACACAGCTATAAATAAATAAATAGATAGATAGATAAATAAATAAATAAATAATCTATTTGTGGTCTAATCATCTTAGAGATGTGTTAATTTCAATTTCATATATTTCACGCTACTTAGGGAGAAAGACTACAATTGAGCATTATTAACTCTAGCTGAGAATAGAGAGAGTTGAATAGATAAAATTTCATTGCTTATGATTCAATTTTATTTTTATGCTAAAGTCAGCTAGATGGGGAAGAGTCTATGTCCTTAGCCTCAGGAATAATGTCCCTACAATCAAATCAGCTTCAGTAGAGCTAACGGTGATGGGGATTTTTAAAGGAACGTTAAAAACCTCAGTAACCAAAGTTGTATCACTGGAAAAGCTTGTAAAAGAAAAGGAGGCCATTAATTGTCAATATTCTCATTCGCTCCAGTATTTGGCAAATCTGTACACAAACTCATAAAGGAATGTTATGTCCTAGATGAAAATTGTATGTTTCTTACAACTGTGTACTCAAGAAAATACAGATCAGAAAGGAGCAGGTGACCCCCAGCCTTGCTCTCCTTCAACTGACCTCTGAGTCAGTAACCCAAGGGGACCCAGAGCCCATGCAGGGGATTATCTCTAGTTGCTGATAAATTAGATCACCAGGAATCACTGTCAGTGGCGGGGAGTTCTCATCAAATTCTGCCTCTGGATGCGGTCACTGACACGAAGTCATCTTGGTGGTTTTGGACTCTCAATAAACACTATTAGAAGTGGTGATTCCATTTTAAAAGAAGTAACCAAAGCAGAATTTCACAGCAGGTGAAAGGCAGGAAAGCAGCCGGGGGAGGGATGCTGGAGATGACCGGGGCTGGCTGAGTTGACTGCGATTTATAATCAATATTAACCACATCATACACAGGGAGGCGCCGTTTGCAGAAAAAAGAGTTAGAGCTGCACTTCTTTTATCCCATGAAGGTCATAATAAGATGAGTGAGATGACGGGAAAAATTGATGGAAGGTAGTTGGCTCAACAATGGAGAAAAATATCTCCGTTCTGATGAAGAATTCTCTCCAGCAATCTTGCAAGAGGACTGACCTCTGCTGTAAATTTGCTTGAGAACGAGAATGGAAAGTTTAAATGAGGTTTTTAGTGATTTCTGGCCTCACTGAGAGTTAGAAAATGACAATGACTCAATTTAAGAGATTTTCAGCCTGAAACAGGTGGGGGGGCGCCCCGGGTTGATGCTGATGGACTATGCAGCCTTCTGCAGCCCCCTCGTCCCAGAAAACACCAGGTCCAGACCCTGCCAATCATGTGTACACACGTGTTCCCTGTGTCCAGCAGTGAAGGGTTCACAGAATTGATCCTGAGTTCCGGGGAGGGGAGGAGAGGAAGAATTGGAGTGAACCCTCCTGGGGGAGTGTCCAGGTAGACAGATATAAGTAATTTCACCACCTAAAATTCCCACGGAAACTCTAAAAATGTCTCAGTGTTTTCCTGAGTTCTGCTTTTCCTTTTTGGTGCTGTCCTGCAGATTTTGAATGCATCTTGAAGCTCTGTAGTGAATCCGGGGTCCAGAATTCCAACCTTCCATATACAACAGAGACTTTTTAACAACGCAACGGAAAGGCAGAGCATGGGGCAGTCAGAGCGGCGGTCTCCCATCGATGGATGGCACCCAGGTGGAGGCAGAACTGGTCACGACCCACAGGTGAGATGCTAGCACACCCTGCAATTCCACCCAAAATACATATGTGGATACAACGCGGTCTTCAATACCACAGACAGCTGGGAAGAGCAAGATTATTATTTTCTTGTCTCAGAAATCCCATACCTTTAAAGGATCCTACTTTTCTTGAAATGAATATTGAGAAGGAAGAAAAAAACTCTTAAAAAGCCAGTTGTTAAAGATAAATCAGTATCTTTTTACTTGGCCATAACTTTTATGAACATGAAGTTTGTAAAGATACTGCATATGTAGATGTAGATGTAGATTAGATGTAGGTGTGGATATAGGTGTAGGTGTAGATGTGGGTGTAGGTTTAGATGTAGGTATAAGTATAGATGTAGATGTAAGTGCAGGTATATGTGTCAGTGTAGATGTAGGTGTAGCTTAGGTGCAAGGGTAGATGTAGGTGTAGATGTGGGTGTAGGTATGGATATAGATGTAGGTGTGGGTGTGGATGTAGGAATAGGTGTAGCTGTAGATGTAGGTGCAGGTATAGATGTAAGTGTGGGTGTAGGTATAGATATAGGTGCAGGTGTAGGTGTAGGTATGGGTATAGATGTAGGTGTGAGTGTAGTTCTAGATGCAGATATGGGTGTAGATGTAGGTGCAGGTGTAGGTGTAGGTATGGGTGTAGATGTAGATTAGATGTAGGTGTAGACGTAGGTGTAGGTATAGATGTAAGGTGTGGGTGTGGATGTATGTGTAGGTGTAGATGTGGGTGTAGGTTTAGATGTAGGTATAGGTATAGATGTAGATGTAAGTGAAGGTATATGTGTCAGTGTAGATGTAGGTGCAGATGTAGATGTAGGTGCAGGTATGTGTGTGGGTGTAGGTGTAGGTGTAGAGGCAGATATGGGTGTAGATGTAGATGCAAGGGTAGACGTAGGTGTAGCTATAGGTGTGGGTGTGGATGTAGGAGTAGGTGTAGATGTAGACGTAGGTGCAGGTATAGATGTGGGTGTGGGTGCAGGTGTGGGTGTAGACGTAGGTGCAGGTATAGATGAAGTTGCAGATATAGATATAGGTGTGGCTGTAGGTATAGATGTAGATATGGTTGTAGATATAAGTGCAAGGGTAGATGTAGGTGTGAGTGGAAGTGTAGGTGTGGGTGTAGGAGTAGGTGTAGATGTAGATGAAGGTGCAGGTATAGATGTGGGTGTAGCTGTGTATGTAGATGTACATGTAGGCGTAGATGTAGATGCAGGAATAGATGTAGATGTATGTGTAGGTGTAGATGTAGATGTAGATATGGTTGTAGATATAAGTGCAAGGGTAGATGTAGGTGTGGGTATGGGTGTAGGTGTGGGTGTAGGTGCAGCTGTATGTGTAGGTAAAGGTGTAGATGATAGATAGATAGATACAGATACACTGATATAAATACAGATACAGATACTGATATGATATAGATATTGACATGGATACATTGATGTAGATAGAAACAAATAGATATAGATACTGATATAGATTTGAAATAGATATTATACAGACATTAATATGGGTAGATAGAGATAGAGGTAGATATTGATTTGACATAGATACTGATATTGATATTAATATACATATAGGTAGATTCAGATATAATTAGATATAGATACAGATATTGGAATAGCTATAGATATCAATATAGGGACAGAAGTAGATATGGTTAGTAATTCAATTCAACCAAACTTTCAGTAAACTCTTACTATATTCAGTTCCCAATACGAAGATCATGAGCAGATGAAGAAACACCAAGTTTAGATTTTATTCACACGTTGCTTACAATCTAGTAAAGGGAACTTACGAGAAAAATAACCAATTTAGTCAAAAAATAATCATACAATTACTAGAATATTTTGCATCTTGATGACAAAATCCATGTCCTAGAAAGATCAATTTCAAAATAATTCTAGAGAAGGCTTCCTACCTGTCTGGCCAGGGGGACTCTGGTCAGACCGATTCATGAGTTCCCGCTAGGACATCCGCACTCCCCTTCCGCAGCAGACACTGCTCTAGCAACCCCACCAGGTTGGCAGGGGAGGACATCCAAACCTACCTGTTGGCACATAAACAGAGGGGGTGAATCAGGACTGACTGACACTGTTAGCCAGAAGCCACTTGACCTCTTTCCTGGGCTTGGCCACCACTCCCCTCGGGTCAGATGCCTGGTTCCAGCTCTCATACCCCACCTCCCCTCTGGGGCGTTTCAATATCAGGACAGGCATCAGTCCAATTTTCCCAATAAGAAAATTTTATTTGCAATTTCTGAACCTAATACTGCTCCATTTAAGGAGAGTGGATGGATGCAGTGGGTAAGACCATGGATACTGTTGACCCCAGCTAACTGTGGCCATCAGAGTTCAGGGTTATAATCGCAGGAAGGCTGAAAAAAACATTCTCACTGAGAGTCACATCAGAAAAACACCCACTCACATTAGTGCTGACATATTCCTTTTCCTTGGTCTTTATAATGGGGTATTAAAAGCATGACATGCCCAAGATTGAAGCTGATTAGAAATATCTGAGTGATGGTAATACTATTTCTTTAATCCAATAATGAGACCCTTGTCTACCTGTCTTTCTATCTGTGAAGAAGAGTCTAGGAGAGGGGAAATGAGAGGTAGGGTAAGGAAAGAGCTTCTGGAATGGGAGATATTTACCTTACTGGTAACATTTGGTAATTTTATGTGCAATTGGGTATGTGTTTGCATGCACGCTCACACACACACACATACACACACACACACACACACAGAACAACAGCACATAAGCACTCTCCCCAGATGCTCTATGCTCTGCTTCTGGTATGTTTTCTTATTTAACCCACCCAATAACCCTGTGAAGTAAGGGTTATTATCCAGCAGTAAAGAGAGGACCTCAAAGCTCAGAAACACCCAGTAACATGCCAGGATCACAGCCCTTGTGAGTGTGGGCGTCAGGATTTTACAGCCAAGTTTGACAGACTCTGAACCCCGGGCTTGTAGCCACTGCAGCCTTGGCTGTTTAGTTCAATGAGGACAAGTCTCCAGAAGAGGATTTATTCCCGGCTCTGTCCAGCTCTGAGGTCCACCCATTACCCAAGTCAGCTAATGGGGGCTTCAAGAAAGGCCCCACCACTAAGCAAAGTGAGTCAGAAAGAGAAAGACAAATAACATTTGATAGCACTTATATGTGGACTCTAAAAAAATGATATAAATTAACTTATTTACAAAACAGAAATAGACCCAGAGACATAGAAAACAAACTTATGGTTACCAAAGGGGACAGGTGAAAGGGATAAATTAGCAGGTTTGTTAGGATTAACATATACACACGACTAGACATAAAAGAGAAACCAACAAGGACCTACTGTATAGCACAGGGAACTATAGTCAATGTCTTGTAATAACCTATAAGGGAAAAGAATCTGAAAAAGAATATATACATATACATATATATGTGTATATGTATAACTGAATCACCTTGCTGTACACCTGAAACTAATCCAACATTGTAAATCAACTACACTTCAATTAAAAAAAAAGATTTAAAAATGAAGAAAAGAAAGTTCCCACCAGCTGAATGTTGCAGCTCAGACAAAGCTACTTCTCCCTCCTGCAACTTTCCAAGTACAGCTTCTCTCTCCTGGGCTCAAGGAAAAAGGTGATAGTCTCAGAAATGATGGTTGGACCAAGGGTGCACAAACATACTGTTTAGAAAGAAGCTTTTCCACTAAGGGCATGGTCCAGTCCTCAAAAGATGACAAATAAAAGACAAGCCTAAGTATTTTCGTGCTTTATGTGATACCCTCCATAACCCTTAAGCATCTTAAAAACCCAGGAAGTTACCACTGGAAGTTCTCTTGCAGCTATGTTTGTAGCTCTTCATCAAAAGAGATGAGAATGGAATTTAAGGATAACTTTAAGTCCCATCTGTTCCATGATCCTGGGCAGTTGGCAGGCAGCATGGTGAACAACCTTCCACAATGCCCTTTGTGCACCATCAATGCACTTACGGACCAATAATGGAGTGCCACTGAGTATCTGTTTGTGTGCCCTGGCAGAAGGATGACTGCATTTCTTAAAAAGGGCTCTCTGGTATCTGGTTAAAATGAACTGTATAATTTTAGTATTTCTGATATTTTTATTTTGCCAAAAGAAACATCCATTTCATGTAATGATTCCCTGTTTTTCTTTAGCCCAGAGACTTAGCTGAAATGGTAACTGGAAGTCACAAGTGTGTCTTCCGGCCTCATGTGTATGTTAGGGACTAGCCATAGGAAGCATCCAAAGCATCCTTGCTTTCACTGAACACCAACAGGAAAGGATCTCAGTGTTTCAAGGAGAAGAGTCACATCACATCAGTGTTTTCTTCCCAGTTCCTCTTGTTTTACTATGTTTTGTTTTTAAATCACAGAAGTGTAAAATCATGCAAATTCTTTACTGTGCCTATTCTCAGCCTGTCTAAAAGATGGGTTTCCAGAGCAGAAGAGTCCTGACTCTAGAGGAAAGCCCTGGCTAAGCTCAGACGTGGTCCATGAGCTGGGAGCCGTCCCTGTCAGCAGTAGGTAAGATGCTGCCTGCCCTGATAGGTGTGTCCGCCCTCTGTCATGGTGGCCTGGGTTCCACCTGCACCTGAAAAGCATGACATGTGTTGAGGGGAGGTCAACGTCATCCCCACTGTCATGGTGGGTTTGACCTACCAGTGCATCATGAGCCTTATTCTAGAGGCTGCTGTTTCACAGAAGTGCAGATGAGGGTGGTCAGTCTCTTCCTTGAGCTGAGCAAAATTCTGCAGAGCACAATAGGAAGTGGTCCAGGATTCCTTCTGCAACTGTTCTGTAGGAAAAACTGCAGCCTGACTTTCCGAAGGGACTTCCCAAACTGAACAGATGTCCAGCAAGCTCTGAACTGGTGGTGCAACAAACAGGGTCATGAACAACCTCCCAAAGACCCCATGAACTTCAGTGCATTCTCCTTCCCTCCATGCCTTGGGCATTTTAGCAGCAGGGGAAACATCCATGTGTACTTGTTTCTACCTGGGAGCCCAGCAAGCAGTGCCTCAGCAGCTCCCAGTTTTCCATATTTCCAGCTCCAGATCACACGGCAGCAATTTCCAATGCTTACACCACCATGCCTGGGCTCACCCCGACCATTTGCATGGAGGCCGTGGACTTCGGTCATGTGTCATGTGGCATATTAGGGGAGCAGAATGTGCAAAAGCAAACGGGCACACGTTTCAGGGTTCCCCAAAGTTTGGGGATGCTGACATTCAACACCCACTGAACCTTCCTAGGCACTTACATTGGTGACAGTGTCTCCAAAAAGAGTAAAAATGTATCTTTGCTTTAAATATATTTTTAGTCAGAGGCTACCTATTTGTGATAAATATGTCTTTACTGGCATTTGAACCAAGGAAAATTGCAGTGATGTTCCACAGGGTTGGAGGGGGTTCCGAGGATATAAGTCAGTCCTATTGGCTGGGTGCTTTATATATAAATGCATGTGAAGTTTCTATAGAATTTCTATAAGACTGTTACAAACTAGATGATATCACCCCACGTTTCACAGATGATACAGCAAAATTCAGCCACCAGCTGACCAACAGCAGAGTAAAGATTCAAACTCAGGCCTGCCCAATTCCAATCTTATATTTTTATTTAATACATTAAAAAAACCTTCTTTTAGTTAAGAATTGATTGCTTTGTACTAGACCCAGCCTACACAGGCACCAAGACATCCTATTCTTCGGGTGTTCATAGTGATTTTAAAATTTTTTTCTAAATATTGTCTAAGTCTGTATTAGCTAACACCCACAGCACATATTCAAGTTTCTAATTCATTGTTTTCTGAAAATACTTATTTTATAAACTGTTCATCTCAAGTGTAAGGATTTCTCCTCCAGACACTTGCCTTAGGAGATGCCATGATCTGTGCTACTTTTAAATCTATGCTCCTGGGCGAGGCTTTGGGAAGTGAGGCAGGCTCTGAGTAGCTGGCTCCCAGGAAGTCTTGTCTGCTATGACAAGACTGATGGGAAGCCCAGAGCCCCTGCTATGGGGCCACATTTCCGCAGAGCTCATCCTGGAGAGGGGTTATACGAGTGGGGAGATCCCACACCTCTCACCAGCGACAGGCGGTTTCCATGCCCCGACAAGGCATGTAGTGAAGGGATCAGTTTAAACCAGGTGTGTTGACTTACCTCTCTATGAATCACCCACAGCACAGTGGGGTAAACACAAATGCTCTTGGTAGCCCATTTTGGGTGAGCTAATGTTTGCAATCTGTTCTTTGAAAGCCCAGAGTGCCAGCTTTGAAAAATGGGGCCCCGAGAGCCACAAGCTAATGCATTTCCCAGGGATGACTTCCAGAGCTCAGGTTTCCCCATCCTGTTTCCAATGGCAGTGGTCCTCACACCAGGCCAGCAGGCTCTCCTTGGGACTGATGGTAGCCAGAACCCCGAGCTGAAGGATGAAATGGAAATAGCCATTCTGGGCCGTGCATGCTGCATCCCTGCCAGACACCGCAGCTATTTTAAACCCACTTGCCAAGCCAATGATGAAAACTTGCACATGGGGATAAAGGAGCGCCAATGAAGATGTAAGGCAAAGACCAATTTTTCTTCATTTGATGGTTCTGTGTCTTCATGAGGTCTCTGCAACCAGGCTGCTAGCAGTTGGAAAAAAGTAGGATAATTTGACTTTTCCCTGTTGAAATCTACTCCTTGACAGTGAAACAGTTCCCCAAAGCCATGCCTGGTATGTGTGTCAATTCCCTCCAAATGGAGGGAAATTTCTCATTAGGAAAATTTACCACTAGACCTTCAGAGGTAACAGAATAGCAGGCATTTCCAGGATTCTCCAGAATGGCCCCTGTGGTCTGCAGGGCGGGCTCCAGCCTCATGATGGGTTTAGTCCTGAGCCTGGAGCCTGGAGAAACCAAGACGTTGGTGGACGCAAGTCACTAGGTGGAAGATGTGACTCTGTGAAGACCTGCTAACAGCAGCCGCTGGGCGTCCTGTTGATTCCAATTCCAACCACCTTCTCTCATGTAAAGAGCATAAGAAATTTTTTGTCATAGGCCACAGCAACGTGGGAGAGGATGAACTTTGCCTTTCACTCACACTTTTTTGTCTCAGTTGAGAGCAAGTGGATAGAAACTGAAGATGTGTGATTTTCCCCAGAAAGACAGCTGTGCTCTCAGCCACCCCTCCACCCCCCTGGCAAATTTTTCTTTGAAAAGTTCCCTTATCAAGATTGCATGCTGTAGACGGAGCTGTTTTGAAAGTCAATGTCTCTCTCTTTTTGAAAGCGTCGCTTGCTGTATGTTTTTAGATGCAAGCTTCAAACTGTCAGAGTTTTGTTGCCGTTGATAGAGCCGGCCTGGGATTGATGCCCAGAGGGTGGTCTGACTGGAAATGATGAGACAAAACTTGAATTAAATTAATTCTCTCGGTAGCTCAGGGGAAGAAGGCAAAGAAGGCAGTCTCCTGGCTGCACGAGTGGGTAATCCCTAACGGTTATTGGTCAGTGGAGGTCTTGCTTTCCTAGCTTTGATGGCATTTCTTACACACTTAGTATTTGCCAAGACAATATTTCTGGTGACATTTGAATCCAGTGGCCTCCAAGAGACATTGCCAGCAGCATCTTTAACGCCACTAAATGCTAGCTGGCCGTTTGCGTAATTGTAGACATCAGAAAGGAAACAATGGCTTTCTTTAAGGATGTTAAGTGTTTACACCATAAGTCTCTGTGAGCTTTCCATCTATTTTCAAGATCATTTATAGTGTAAATTTTCCTTTCTAAATTTTTTTAATTGGAGTATAGTTGATTTACAATGTTGTGTTAGTTTCAGGTATACAGCAAAGTGGTTGAGATATATATATATATACTTTTTCAGATTCTTTTCCATTATAGGTTATTATAAGATATTGAGTATATTTCCCTGTGCTATACAGTAGGTCCTTGTTGTTTATCTATTTTATATATAGTAGTGTGTATCTGTTAATCCCAAACTCCTAATTCATCCCTCCCCTTTTCCCCTTTGGTAACCATACTATTGTGCTCTATGTCTGTGGGTGTGTTTCTGTTTTGTAAATAAGTTCATTTGTATCATTTTTTTAGATTCCATATATAAGTGATATTATATGATATTGGTCTTTGCCTGACTTACTTCTCTTAGTATGATCATCTCTAGGTCCATCCATGTTGCTGCAAATGGCATTATTTCGTTCTTTATTATGTCCGAGTCAGAGTACAAATTTTCTTATTTGCATTTAGTTATTTCAGGTCTTACATAAAATTCTCAGAACTTCTTAGGAAATACTGTGGCCACATAACCGACCTCAGGCACCCTAAACACTTTAGCTGTAAGATGAAATGGGTGGTTTCTTTGGGGCTGGTGGACGTGCTCTGGAATTAGTTATGAGAGTTGCACAACTTCATGAATATACTAAAATCCACTGGATTGTACACTTTAAAGTGGTGAGCTCTGTGGTATGTGAAGTGTATCTCAATAAAAATAAAATTAACCCTGGAGACTAGATTTCATCAAATCTACCAACTATTTCAGGGGTCCTTCCAGCCAGACTTCCGTCTGAAAAGTTTCCTTTCTGAAAAGCTCCTCTCCTTTAACTTTAACTTTTCTAACCGTTTGTGCAAAGATCCTGGGTTTTTCAAGTTGTGAGTTGTCACTTGTTAAAAGGTTATGAAACACATTTCTTAGATTGGCAGATTTTTATTAGAACAAATCAGAATAGAAAGCATACTGAGTTTCCGTTCTGTATGTACCGGGCCTCAGTGTAAACTGGGTTACTGGCTGTGGCTCACATTTCAAGATTCAGAAAACCTCTGCATGGGTCTCCCTTTGAGTGATTTATGTCCACGGATCGTGCATTGCTGTTGTTAATTCCAGCCATTTCAAGAGAAAGGTCACACTTTTAAGCTGATAATGTCTTAAATACACAGACAGTACTACATGTAAGCAATTAAAAAAAAATAAAACAAATCAAACCTTTTCAACCGCTGGCTAGCCCAACAAACACACTTATTCTTTCTGTTTCCAGAACAGCAGGTCCAAGCAGGGGTGCTGTGAAAATGCTCACAGTCTGTACAGATGTGGATCTCCACTAGACAACATGTGTTCTCATAGAAATTGTTATCTTTGTCAAAAACCTTGATTTCGGTAGGGCTGGAAGATGTGTGTCATTTTAAATGAATGAGAATTTTCCACAAAGACCAAAAACGTGAAGTGGAGGGTGGACGGCATTTTAATGAGCTGCCAGCCAGGCCCTGGCTATGTGGGGAGGGGTGAGCGTCAAGGGCCAAGGCCATCCAGCTCCAAGGTCATCTCATTAGCCACCCAAAGACCCCCTCGAAGGATTCCAAAGTGAAAACGACACCTTTTTAAGATCGTTATGTAACACAGCAGCAGGGACACAAGGCTTCCATCCCATCCCTGTGCTTCATCTCAGGATCACAGATCAGTTCCAATGTATTCTGAAGTCAATTGTCTCAGAGTTACAGAAAGGTTCCCACATGTTTGAAGGTCCATCGGTGCAGACATTCTGTGTAGATGGTAAACGAGTCCCCAGGATATATACAAAGTCCATTAACATCTATAGGAAATTAATCTTGTTAAGCATGTGAGTCTCTTTCCAAGCACTTACCTCTATTTCTGGCTGCCCCCCAGATTCACCTCCACCTCCTGTTCCTACGCACTTCCCTCTCCTCCCAGGAGGTAAAGCCATCACAACCTCTGAGCCATGAGGATGGATCGACTTAGCTGATCACCCAGCTTCTACCCCGACTCTGGTCTCTGGGACTCGTGGGCACTTTGGTCCACCTGGATCTACAGGCTCCTCCCCACTGGGGTAACCCACCAGCCTGCATGCTGGCCGAACTTTATCATCACTGGTCTTCTAAGCACTTGGTCCCCGATTCTGCTCTGTGTCTTTCTAAGACATAAAGCTGAGAGCTCCTGACTGCCCCCACTACTCAGCACTTACGACCATAGACCCACCAGGACTCTCATTGGATGGGGCCTGGAGGGGTCACCTGGAAGAAAGGGTAGCCCTCCGGGTGGGAGAGAATGGCCTTCAGAGCCAGCCGGTCAGCCTACGGGTTCAGAGCACACCGACCCTCCCCCCTGGTGGTGTCACTTTCGAGTGAGCCTTGTGACCTGGAGCGATCGGGGCCAGGCAGCTGGAGGAAACAGACACAGTGGGGAGGGTGGCGTGGCCCCTGTCCTGGTGCTCAGTCTGTTCAGGCTGCTAAACAAATACTACAGACTGAGGGCTTAAACAGCAGAAGTTTACTTCTCGCATTTCAGGAGACTGGAAGTCCAAGGTCAAGGTGTCTACTGACTTGGCTCCTGGGGAGAGCCCTGTTTCTGGGAGAAATGAACACCTTCTCTGTGTGTCCTCACATGGCAGAGATACAGGGCTCTGGTCTCTCTGTCTCTTCCTTTAAGGGCACGAATCCATCCTGGTGGCCCCACCCTCATAACCTCATTTAACCCTAATCACCTTCCAAAGGTCTCCCTTCCAAACATACCATCACACTGGGGGGCAGGGCTTCACCCTGTGAATTTGGGGGGACACACAAACATTCAGCCCATAGCATCTGGTAACAACGTTTGACATGGAGAAGAAAAGGGGTCCTTCCACAGGCCTCTGTGGGGACCACGAGGTGACTGGGTACCTGAAGCTGTGAGGCACCTGGAGACCCTGCCACGGCTCAGGCATCCACGCATCAGGCTGGGGCTTCAGGGGCAGTGCAGGGAGGGCTCCTCAATCAGAGGGTCCCACTCCAGAAGAGCTTGAATTGTAGCAAGTGTGAAACCACAGAGCTCACAAAACCCAATGACATGAATTCACTCAATCAAAACATAAGAGGGATGAACATGCCCAGCTAGGCTTGGGATTTTTAAAACTCTTCTAGTTTCAAGTGATATTAAGGAAACATTTGAATCAGTTCCCTCTGATTCCTTATGTGAAACCATCAGAACTTTGCTTTATGAGTGCAGAAGGTCACAGGGTACGTGGAGTAGGGAAATTTTGATAATTGATAAAAAAAAAAAGCAGCTCCTCAAGATCTTGGGCTAAACTGATCATATTTCACCAGTTTGGAGCCACTTGAAAGAAGAGCAAAGTGCAGTGTCTCAGTGTGAATAAAAGAGGGTTTTGTGATGATCAGGGAGACTGAATTCTAGGTTTAGCTTTCAACATAGGCGTGGCACTCACCCCTAGGGGTCCCAGCTCCCCATCTGACTGGGACCATCTCCTCGCAAGCATACAGGGAGCAGGATACTGGGAGATGCCCTGAAGAGAGGGGTCTGGGAAGTGCTAAGCAGGAGAAGGTTAGGGGCTCTGGAAATCCCACCACAAAATAATGACTTTCTTTCTTCAACCTGCTCGCCTGGCCACAAGTGGCCTGTGAAACCCCCAAGGATCTGGCACTCCCCAGAGCATTCCTCTGGGGAAGACTGGGCTGGAGAGTCTTGTGCTTTTTCTGGTTCTTAGAGGATGTCCTCCCTGTTCTCTGATGCAACACATAAATGATGTTTCATTTATGAAACAGGTACCAGCTGAAAATCAACTCATCATGCCAAGAAAAGTCTTTCTGGGGAATAGTCTGCATGAAAGAAAAAAGAAATCAAATCCAAGAATCTGTTTCTACAATAGGAGAGGTGACCATCAAGGAGAACAGGTCTTAATTTTGCTAATTTTTCTCTCTTTGCTATATATTAGATTTGTGATGATAAGGATGGGGTCTGAGCAAAATTGGGCAAGAAAAGTCTTTCTGGGGAATAGTCTGCATGAAAGAAAAAAGAAATCAAATCCAAGAATCTGTTTCTACAATAGGAGATGTGACCATCAAGGAGAACAGCTCTTAATTTTGCTAATTTTTCTCTCTTTGCTATATATTAAATTTGTGCTGATAAGGATGGGGGCTGAGCAAAATTGGGCAAGGATTATTTTAGTTCTGCTCATTTTTTTTCTCTCTATCAGCTTGATCTGGGAGCAAAATAGGATTTTGAGATATCAGGAGACTTAGAGAGTGTCGTGTTGCAGGGGAACATTTCTCTAGAGCAAGTAAACATCTTTGTTCATGTTAAGAAGCTAGTAAAATTGAGAGTTAGTGAGCATGCATCAAAAACACGAAAGCACCAGAGTGTAAACACTCGTGCTACCCTGAAACATGACATGATTTTTCTGAAGGATAGCTGGAGGCAGTGCTTGTATAGACTAAAAGGTCAGAATGCAGCTTTTCAAGGATTATTGTATTTTAATCTTGTTTTTCTACCACACACCTGAATGTCCTAGTCTCTCCATATTGCGCATTCATTCATTAATCATGTAAAAATAGTTAAAATTCTCAACTGTGACAATACTGTTTCATATCATTACAGAGGACGTTTTGAAGACATTCAGCATATTTTGTATCGAAATCCCCACCCTTCTGAGCAAGTGCTCTCACTGTCAGTCCTATGGTCACTTCTTCAGAAAGATCTCTCCGGACCAACAAGGTCACAGAGTGAAGCTATTGTCTCATCGTACGTTTCCTCTTCATCACACGTCACTTTACATGTGTTTGTCAGATTTTGACGATGGTCTGCTCTCTGGGCAGTTGCCACCTGGACTTTGGTCCCCCATTTTCTCCACTTTATGACAGTGAGGCATCAGCCCAGACCCAGCCCTAGCCGGATGGTTGTAGGTAGACCATCTCTCTGTGTGACTTATCTACATCTGGGGAAGCCAGATCTATTTCATAGTTTTGGGAGATAAAGCACTCCTTGTGGCCACCAACACCACAGATTTTCATTCAGTTTTTCTACTACTAGTAGCAACTGTTTATATAACACAGGCTTGCAATCAATTAACCATTCTGTTTCCAGCTAAAGTGGTTTTGATCCAACCCACAGCCTGGAAAGAAACAAGCAGCACAAAGAACTAAAGTATCAATATTGTGATGAAAAGGAAACACGTGGATATTTTTGTTAGCAAAAGAACCAGTTGCAAAGCGAAACAATTTCAGAAAAGGATTTTTAAACACTGGGGAAACCTTGAATACCTTTGGATTGAGGGGCTCTGCCTCGCATCCCCTGTGGTCTTGCAGCTGCATGAAAACTGGTCACCAAAGTCCCTTGGGCACATGTTCCTTTAACCCCATGGCTTTTTAAATGGCTTAATGCTGGGCGGGGGGGCTCTGTCATGAATTCACCTGTCCCATCATCCCAGGGCTGTCACCCATCGAGTGGGCATAACCCTATTGTGTAACAGGGTGACTCCCACATACGGACTGCTAGTTGAAGGGAGATTGCCAGGGTTGGTTTTTAAGTGAAACTGCTTGTGATGGGCAGTCTTTTAAAAGACCTGCCACCAGTCTTCACGCAGGCTGATTTCATTTTTGTTTACCCCCAGGCACCACCACGAGCAGTGGCCGTATGCTTGATCCTGGCCTCCTAACACCTCAGGGGCTGCGGGTGCCTGAAGACTTGACTTCCATTCAGCAAGTACTGGCTGTAGTTCTGTAAGGACATTTGCCAAACGCCTGAGCACCGAGCTCCTGAAGGGGCCGGACCGAGGCCTTTGGGGATGTGTGGCCTGCAGACAGAGTGAGGATTCCGCGAGTGTCCGGGCTTGCATCCCAGGACGTTTGTCCACACGCCCATCTCCCCGTTTCTGTGCCAGTAAGATTGAGATGCTCACGTTTCCCATTGCAGTCCTCATGCTTAGTGTGGGAAGATTGCTATTCTACAGGCGTGATTTGGAGAGAGCATTAAATGACCAGTTTAAAAAAAAAAAAATGGCTTGTAGTTCTAATTATTTCTCAAAAGTTAAAACATGTTTTCTTGTGTTTTATAGTATGAGAGTCATGAATTTTCTTTAGTTTCTATAGGCTTCAAAAATGTCCGTTTACAGCAGCCCAGGGACCACCTGTAAGGGCACACAAAAGCAGAAGTGGCCAGAAATGAGCCAAGCCCTGGGATCCTGTCACCGCCCCCGCCGGGGCACTGTTTCCAGGGAGTGATGGGCAGGCAACATGCCTTCATCCAGTCTCTCCTCCTCTCTCCATCCCTCTCTGCCTCAGTGATCCCTAACCCTGCACAAAATTGTATCTTGTACCGTTTCAGCACAACTCTTTTGTCTTTCGTCCTAGAACCTAGGCTGCAGGTTCCAACTTATACAGACAGTGCTCTGCTCTGCTTTCGCCACATAAATGGTCAAGGCTCCAAGCACAGCAGCCGAATAAGGCACCCCAACACTTCCATCTATATATACGCACATGGAAAAATACATGTTTTGTTTGCCAAGTGTCTGTCCCTTTCAGAGGCATTTGAGAGAGTTGTGATTTTTTTTTTAGAATTCAGGTGTCTGTGAATTCTAAGAGAGAAGTTATGTGCATGTCCCAAGAACATGGTGGTCCTAATTTTGCCTGTTTCTACAGATGCAAAGATATAGGACTTGGGCACACTCTTGGATGACAATGCAATCGAATTCTATTTATTTTGCAGATGATCATCTCCGCCATGGTTACAAGCTACCGGAAATGAATTCTCCCACCTGTGTTTCTTCTCGCAGGCTGTATTTTAGGGGATTGGCTGCTTACTGCCGTGTGTCCAGGGAACGTGGGGAGCCTATGTATCAGTATCGCTCTGCCCTCCTCACAAGGGGAACAAAACACAGGGCAGAAATTATGCCCTCATTCCCCTGTTGCTGAATCTGGCCCTCGGCAGGAGCAACAGAAACAGTGAACAGTAGCCAGGAAAGATGATGGTCTTGACTTTGGTCAAGGAAAACAGAAACCACTCATGGAGTCTCAGGAGCCCAGGGACCCAAAATTTGTCTGGTGACCCATTCTCCCCCAACCCCAACACACAAAGGCAGAAAGACTACAAAGAACCTGCATCGGTGGGTGTTGGGACACAACCCAGGATGCTGGGACCCAGGGAGTGCAGGTCCTGGCCTGATGAGCTCCAGGATCACGGGTCCTGGAGCAGAGAGCACGTGTGGTTGGGTACCCACGGCCACCTGCCCTGACCATGGGCCAGCCACCTGCTCCCTCCCCCTGCAGCGAGTTCACACACCACGCAGACATCACCGCCTGGTGCTAAGGATTCCCTGAACGTGCTTGTGCAAGTGTGTGTCATGGGGCAAGTAATTATTAAGTGTTTGCTGCACCAGCAACTATGGAGGGCTGGGGAGAATTATTGAAACATCAGAAATAAAAGGAATGATTATGATGTAATGATATATAATAAACCCCTGGTTTGTTCATTTTCAGAAAGGAAAACAATTGAAAGGGGAGAGAAAAGGTCAAGAGTGATCCGGACAAGTAACCAGTGTTTTCCAGGCCAGTCTGGGTGGGGACCCTTTCATTCTAGGGTCTGTATGGGAACGAGAGATGCTTTGGAGAACATTCTATGAGTCCCACCCCGATAGCTCATGTAATTCATTCAAATATCACAAGTCACTTTAAAAATCAGTACTGCTACAAAAACTTTACACAAAGACTCCATAAAGACACATAGAAACATAAACAAAAAAGAATTACATTGAAGGATTATGAAATTATTATGAACAACGCTAAGTGTGTTAATGGCTAGATTTTTATAATTCATAAAACCTTGAAAGGAAGATATTAAATGGAAGATGGATATAGCAAGGTATATGGATTTCAAAATACAGAAAGGGGCTGATTGTTCAATGCATACACTGCGAACTTGCAAAATGTGATGTTTGTGGGTAAATAACGAGAATTAGAGAAAACCAGTGTTATGTGGCTGGAGAAGAACACACAGAGCAGCCAGTTCAACATCTTGCTTTACAGAGAGAAGCCCAACTCAAAACCTAGGACACACCTCTAAGATTCCTCACATTATATCCCGTTTTCAGGAAATAAAAATGAAAATGAAAAATATGTAGAAAACATGACCAGTGAAGCTTTTCAGAAGAGGAATATGTGCTGCCTGAATATTTTGGGCAAGAAAGAAGACCTGCAGTGGAGGGGCTACTTAAATTTTCTTCTTCTTCATCAGAAAAGCATCCTTTAGAACAAGCTCCATTTTGTAGGTACCCTTCTCATGTCAGTGCACTGTTCACCTCTGTGCCATATGATCTGTGTGCATTTTTTCACCAGTTTAAAATATTAAATGCTATCTAAAGGTTACACACAAATATCAACAATTTTTTTAAGAGTGAAGTATTTTAATAACAAACCTTTGCAGTTGTTTGTGTGTTTTTAGACCCAAAGGAATCAGAATGCTTTCTCCCACCTTGAGTATTTAGACCCCTTTCACTCATGACACAGACCAGGCCTGAAACCCTGCTAGCGCGACCTCAGATCCAGGGACCGTAGGTGACGAGGACCGTGGTGTCCCTTTCTTTTGGCACTGTGTGCAGAACGGCGATCCCAGGCCACATTCCACTGCAGTTATTAGTCAAAGTAATAGTTTATTTTTTTCACCAGAAAAATAAACGGCGATGCACTCAGTACAGCAGTGCCCTGAGCTGCATGCGGGCTTTGTTTGACTTACGGAGGGCTCTGACGGAGAAAAATCATCCCATAATGGATGAGGAGTCTGAGAAAACTTTGCCCGCGCAACATTCATTTGGGGAAATTATATGGCACTGCCACCGAGAGGGACCACCAAGGGTTCTGTGGGGACAGAAGGGCAGGAGGAACTGCCCGTGGGGGGAGCCGGGGTCCAGGCAGCCCAGCGACCACCAAGAACCAAAACCACCACCCTGGGAAGTTGGGGGGTGGTCACCTGCTTCAAATAAGCAAAAGAGGTGACTGATTTTTTTTTTTTTTTAGGTCACACTTAAACAGGAATATATGTGCTAGCAAAGAGGCGGGTTTAAGTCATGGGCCATGACAAAAGCCCCGTTAACCCTTAGGATTTACAAATGTATGCTGTACCCTTCACTCTTAAACAAAATGTTCCTAAATCTAGGCTTAATTCAGGGCTCACATACACACTGTTTTGAATGTAGGAAATATTTTAAGGTGGTGGGGATTAAACTACTTTACTCTCTATAATATTACTTGTCTTTCAAGGTAATCTTGGAAGATCCAATATGGCATTTCTTGCAAGAATTACATTTCAAATCAATTTCTCACAAGTAAGGTCACGTCACATACCTGTCTCTCTCTCCCAGTCCCCACTCCTCCTCTGCTACCATCTCCCTGGTTCCCCTGAGATGTTTCACACCCGCTTCCTCCTCAGAGCTGAGGTCTCGGGGGACCAGAGCACAATGGGTACCTGCCCGAAACCCAGACCATCATCACCTCCCCCAGCAAGGTGGTTCCCGCCCAAGCACCTTCCCTAGACCCATGTCCACTCTCCCCAAGCAGGTCGGCAGCCATGGAACCAGGGGACTTATGGGAGCGCCTTGGCCTCTGAACTCCATCTCATCAGAACCAAAGAGGCTTTGCTCTAGGACTTTGAAGCTCTTTTCTTCCCTGAGTATTGAGTTCTGGGCCTTCTTCCTCATCCTTCTCCAAGGTCTTTTGCTGCCTGGAAGCCTGGACGGCTTGACAGAGCTGCCCACATGTAGTAAGGACCCTCACCAACCCTCCCAACACCAGAAGTGCAGATATAACACAATGAACAAAGCGATTATTTCCTGATGTTCCCTAGGACAGGCCCACGCTGTGGGAAGAAACACGAGGGAGAGAAAAACAGTCCCAGGAAACACACAGTCTCAGGTCTCAGTGCAATTTCCCCAGGACCAAGGGGCTGGTGTCTGTCAGCATCTGCAGAACCTTCAGGCTGCTCGTGGGCCAGACTCCAGAACAGGGTCACTGGGACAGACACATCCTGGCCAGGGGCCCGAATGGAACAAGTCACAGACAGGCCACAGCCAAGTCATGTCTGGATTTCCCAGGTAGCTCCCCACCATGGGCCATTTCTATGATTCAAACAAACAAAAACATTATGTGCTTACTTTACATAATTTTTGTTGACATCTCTAAATGATGGATACCATAGCGCTTCAGGGAAAAGAACCATTTATAGTTTAAAAACAAAAAAAACTTCCTCAACGTTATGCATCTTCAAAATTAAAATATGCATATATCAATACGTGAATTAAACGATGGATTTTGTGAAATGAAATTGTGAAGGAGAGTGTTGGGATGGGTGAGAGATTTCAAGCTTTTGAGTAAGTTAGGGCAAGTTACAATATGTGTTCATTCAGTGATACAGAACCAAAAGAACTCACAACTCCCTTGGTTTTAAGGACTAATGACTTTTCCCTCATTTTTGCCCTTTCACTGCTTCCCTGACTGCACACCCCATGTTACTGACAGGTCTTGATTCTACCTCCAAATCCAGGGACAGAGGGCTTGGCCGTTGCCCTTGGTCCTGTCCCAACTGATTTAGGGTCTTGTAGGAGGAAAGGGCCATTCCCCTCCTCAGAGCTACTGTGAGGGGTCCCCAGGCCCAGGAGCCCCTACTTGGTAGCAAGGAGAACCCCAAGAAGCCCTTAGCTTTTCCAACTCCCGTTGGCCTCATCTGGGACCTGGGAGACACGAGTCTCTGCATCCTCTCGGGGTGTGATGCTTAGCGAGGTGGCCTGTGGGTGCTGCAGCCCAGGGCTGGCATTTGTCCCGCTGTGACCCTATAATCACCCCGTCGGGTCAGGGACGGCAGGCAGAGCTCAGCAGAGGCCAGCACTGCGACTTCCTGAGATTTGGGTCAGGCACCAGGCGCTCAGCCTCCGTCAGAGAAGTGAAGGCTTAAGTGCTTTTGTGTTTAGTCCTTTATAAATAGACTCTGCTATAGCATTTCTAAACACAATGGGGAGTGTTTAGCTTTTCCCAGGGTGACAGAGGACCCAGGACTGCCAGCCTGGAGGCCTGCCTTCCCATGGAGGGCACACCAGACATCATTCATTATCAAGAATGTGGAGTTTCCACCAGGAGCTCTTCTGCCCCAGACTCTGATTTCAGGGCTGGGCTGTGGGTTCCATGTCTCAGGCTGTGATGATCCTTCAGAGGCCGTGGTGGCAGAGGTGGTTTGCTGCCAACCTGTTCCCAAGGCCGACCCAGCCGCGGGCCATCCCGTCCTCCCCAGTGGCTGCCGCTCCGCTGGTCCTGTGCTGCCTCCAAAGCCCTGACAGAGGAACCCCGGCCACATTCAGTAGAAGTGACAGAATCACAGGAAAGATAAAGGTATGATGTTGCACTCTGTGAAGCTTATTTGAAAGTAAAAGAAACAAGCTTTCCTCTCGATTTATGAAAAGCGCTTTAAAATATATCAGGTAGATTGGGATTGACGTATATACACTACTATATATAAAATAGATAACTAATAAAGATATACTGTATACACAGGGAACTCTAGCCAATACTCTGTAATGGCCTATATGGGGAAAGAATCTAAAAAAGAGTGGATATATGTATAGGTATAACTGATTTGCTTTGCTGTACACCTGAAACTAACACAACATTGTAAATCAACTATATTCCGATAAAATTTTTTTAAAATAATAATTTACCTTACCAGGCTAAAAATAGAATTAAAAATATAACGAATAAGTTGTCTTATTTAGGTAAATGGTAGGGGGGATTGCAGTGTGTAGAAAAATGTGTGAGAGAACCTTGTTGAAATCATGTGGCAGCACTCCTTCCTCAGACTAAAACTAAGCATCTTTTTTATGTTGTGATAATTGCTGCATTTACTTTGCTTAAATAAAGAAAAATATCACCCCATGATAGAATTTAAACTATGCTAGACTTTCATCTTTGAACAATTACACGATGCTTGAACATATTAAGATGCAATTAGGAGGGCTGGGGTAATTCCAGAGGGTTGGCTGCTAATATTTCCTGAATAATTTCTTTAAATTTTTTCTCTAATTATGCTTTCTTATTGCTTGTATAATTATTTTAATTATCATTTCCAGTGGTTGTTTTGTAGCCAAGGAGTGGGGTTTTACAAATGCAGGGCCACTCACTAAGGTCGGCACAGCCACGGTCCTGTCTATCTTACCTGTACCCGAAGGGAATGGGTGATTTAACAAGTCCCCTCAAAAGAGACATTTTGTGATGTAAGGTGTCAACTCCACACCCCCTATTTTTGGTCATAAACAAAAAGTGCCTAGTAATGTACAAATTATAGCTCAATTGAAAGAAAAAAGACTTTACTTTCAAAACAAAAATTCACATTGCATATTTATCTAATGATGAGAGGAAAAAAGTCCCCAAGTACCAATGTTATGGGTCTATGAAGGAGATATTTCAGTCTTTAAAACCTTTGTCTGGAGGGAAACTCTCCTTTTCTTGCCATTGTCGGGGCGTCTATTGTGAAAAGTGAGTTTCTACATGTGAAACAGCAGCAGCTGAGATAAAAATCACACATACGACCAATTTCCTGAAGAAAGATAGCACTATGCGGGCATTTTGTACTATTTCTCTATCACTTTAATAATATGTTCATTCATTTTAAATCTTCAATGAGGAGGACTAACTTTTTTACTCTGGAAAAACAAAACGAGACCCTCAAGTGGCTGGATGGCTGGGTTTGGTGCATCTTCCTCTCCTCGCATATTCTCTTTCTAATGGGGAATATTAGCTGTGTGAGAGAACAGGATACACACTCTCTAGAAAGCCAGCCACTAGGCACGCTGTCCTGACCTTTGCCAAGAAGGATTTCACATGGGTCAAACAAAGCCTAAAATTAGTGGAAGGAAAGAAATCATAAAGGTCAGAACAGAAAAAGAATGAAATAGAGACATAGAAAAGATCAATGAAACTAAAAACTGGTTCTTTAAAAAGATAAACAAAATTGACAAACCTTTAGCCAGACTCATCAGTAAAAAAGGGAGAGGGTCCAAACTGATTAAATCAGAAATGAAAAAGGAGGAGTTACAACCAAAACCACAGAAATACAAAGGATAATAAGAGACTACTATAGGCAACTACACGCCAATAAAATGGACAACCTAGAAGAAATGGACAAATTCTTAGAAAGGTACAATCTCCCAAGACTGAACCTGGAAAAAATAGAAAATATGAACAGACCCATCACCAATAGTGAAATTGAATAAGTCATTTTAAAGTTCCCAACAAACAAAAGTCCAGGACCAGATAACTTCACAGGTGAATTCTACTAAACATTTAGAGAAAAGTTAACAGCTACCCTTCTGAAACTATTTGCAAAAAAATTGCAGAGGAAGGAACACTTCCGAACTCATTCTATGAGGTCACAAGCACCCTGATACCAAAGCCAGACAAAGATATCACAGAAAAAGAAAATTACAGGCCAATATCACTGATGAACATAGACGCAAAAATCCTCAACAAAATACTAGCAAACAGGATCCAACAGCACATTAAAAGGATCACACACCACGATCAAGTGTGTCTGAAGACAGCCTCCGAGGCTTACCCTTTGGGACAATTAGCACCAAGCAGCACTCAAGTCTGGGGTCCCGAGGGCACCACATTTGGGACAGAATCACCTGCGGATTCTTCCAGGGGCTGCAGACAAGACACCTCACTCAGGTGCAGAGCTGGCTGCTGGGCCCCCAAACCTGAGCAGGGGAGCTGTTTCCAGTCTTCACTGCCAATGCCGCCTCCATCCTCTTCTTGTCTCCTCCTGAGGGCCCCCCACTCCTTCCTCCTCACCCTCATGCTTCCTCCCCCACATTGGACACACCTGTCATCCTTTTCTCTTCCAATTGTTCTTCTTGATCTTCGCCTATACCTGCCTGTTCAACATTTGGGAAAAGACTGCGATTAGAGAGAGATGAATAGCTAACCTAAAACCCAGATGGCATCCAGGTGTTTACGATACCCTCCTTTATGAAGAGGTCGATCAACAGTAGGGTAATAACTCGACCCTCTTCCACATGGGGAGCACCTGGCCTGTGCCAGGATTTGCCCATAAGTCAGTTCGATGTGTCACAGGCAGGACCTGGAACCCAGGACTTAGAGAAGCACAGCCATTTACGTAACACAAAGGGAGCAATGGAATTCCTCCAGCTTCAAAGCAAGTTGTGCAGTTTTTACCACAATTCACTACATTGCAGTGGCATTTCTACCGGATTTTAAATTTTTTAAGAACAAGGCTCTGTCTCACATTTTCTGTTTATATTCTTGTTTGTGTATGTAGGCAGATCATGTTTTATTGGGAAGTTTTTACCTTTACAAATAAAAGGAAATCTTTACTGTTTCATACTATTGCTTTATCCTTAGAACTAAAAGGGTGAAAAAAAAGGGACCAAGTTATTATGCTTGAAGATGTTTTCTCTTCCCAAAGGTACAGAAGCAGTGACTCAGGTCACTGTCAGTGGTGGCGCAAAGTGATGGGTCCTAAAAAGGCATGTCCTGCAGGACCGCCTTCCCAACTCTGAGGAAGGAAGCTTGCTTGGGCAGTAATTTCCATGGGAATCATCTGATCTAAATTGTAATGCACTGGGGTCCAGAGAACATGCAAAAGAACGTCCCAGCGATGATGTGAATCGCAGCACACAGCCTGCGTCCCAGCCAGGGATGCAGGAGGGAGGACAGGCCGATGAGCACCAGGAGGGGTTTTTTTTTAATTTACTGTAAATCAAAATTCCAGCACAGAGTATCCCCGGGCATCCCTACAGGGGACACGCTCCATGATGGGGGCCACCCAGGGCTTGGGGCCGGCCTTCTTGCTATGGGACAGCTGTTTGGGATGTCCTGTCTGCAAATGAGACTTCCCGGGTGAAGTTCACTGCCAGTGTGTTGCTTACACAATAGCTCTGGTAGCAAAAAGTTGATTAAAAATGTAATGTTCATACATAGGGATTTTTTTTTTTCCAATCAGGACATGAGACTATGAAAAATTGCTTTTTTCAACTAAGAACTATTTATTTATTTTTTTTAATTTACTGTAAATCAAAATTCCATATGCTGGTTTTTGTTTAAAGAGCATTGAAGATTTTTTTCCCCTTCCCTTTTCCTAAAGAACTAAGTACGATAAAGTTAGGATGAGTATGATCCTGTTAGAGACAACCACTGCATAGATTTGAAAATGGATATTAACATTTCTTACGATTTTGGAAATAGATGCTGTAAAGAAACAAACCCCCAGTATTAGTCTCGTTTTAGGGGAATGTGATTTAGGCAGGCTTTGAGCATCTAAGTTATAAGAAGACAATGTACACAGACACCTCCAAAGGCATTTCTAATCCGGTTAATTTGGGGAAGTCTTCGGGGATGGATCATGAAGGACAGGGATGACCATGGGACACAGAACTAACATTGACCTCATTGACCCCTGAGGGGAAGGGGTAGCGTCCTGCTCCAGCCCGTGCCACGGGCTGTGCCTCAGACCTGCCAGGTGTTGTCCAAGCTCAAGCAAGATGCTCCACTTTTAAGCCTCCACTACCTCTTCTGTACGAAGACCAGTTTCCTAGACCAAAGATGGAACCAGAATTTCAATGG
This sequence comes from Balaenoptera physalus, assembly GCF_965194825.1. Taxonomy (NCBI): domain Eukaryota; kingdom Metazoa; phylum Chordata; class Mammalia; order Artiodactyla; family Balaenopteridae; genus Balaenoptera; species Balaenoptera physalus. The sequence continues at coordinate 174,860,471 of NC_138890.1, forward strand.
GGGTGCATGTCATAAACGCAGTGTCTACTGGATACGCCTCAAGCACACACACCGGCCCTGATGCCTCCCACCTTCTCCTGAAGGCCAGAGGGATGGAGGGCCCTCAGCAAAGAGGAGACAGAGGTAGAGCTTCGCCCACACATTAAGCTGGGGTAGATGTGGGGGAGAAGGGAGCTGGCATTGTCTGATTGGTGTGGGTCTCCGCGTATCCGTGTCATTTTTTGTCCATCCAGGGATATGTGTGCTCTTCGTATGCAGCTCTGAGCACGTGCCGGACTCCTGGGGATGTGCTGTGACCTTGAGCCATTGTGCATGGTGGGCCTGGAACCCACCTTGTAACAGGGCCCTGGTAACTGAGAATCAAGATTCCACATGGTCTGCATGGCCTCCTAATGGTACTGAGAGAACCGGATGTGAGAGGCTGGGTTGTTCCACCCCAGTGGAAGTGGTCTGATTCTCACGGGCTTTTCTTTCTCATGAAAAAAGAAATAACTCACCAATCCCTTTAAAACATCCAGACAATCTCACAATTCCTTTTCAAACACACTAGTAGTATCTAAATACAGTTAATTGCAACAAGCAAATGTATTTCTAAGACTTTAATCACCGTAGAAAAGAGGTTGATGACTTGGAAATGTACGTCCTTTAGCTGAGAAGGCAGGGTCCAGGGTGGGACTTTTCAGGATGTCACTTGGGAGGGCCGTGGATGCGGGCATCTGGTCCCTGGTGTCTTCCCCTTGTAAGTTTGTGTCTACCTACATGTTTGTTGTTGTTCTCATTACTGTGATATGTTGAGACATTCAAATCTACCAAATTCATACTTTGTAACACAAATAACTGAATACGTGAGTGAATGTTTCCTTAACTTGGATGCAATATCAAGGCCTGCTGGAAGACAGCCCTTCCTGGGGGATGTGGACATTTTTCCATCGACCGATTCATCAATTCTACACACCCATGAGACTCGGGTGTTATCACCTTATCTGCTTATTATTCTTTCCCACGAGAAATCAAACTCCTATCACATCCAGTTCCCATACACATATGGAAATAGCCCTCACTGCTCTGACTTGGAATTCTGAAAATAAGTTCGTGAGACCCAGAGGCTGAGAACACTAGGAAACACAGAAGTTATTTTTGGAATCCCACCCCCCTGACGGGTGAGAGGGGCCCACACAGTGCTGGGATCAAGGTGGTGTAGGACCCTCCCCATGCTGAGCCCTGATCCTTATACCCTCACATGAGTAAATTGAGTAAATAGTCAATAAATTAGTATCTTTGATAAAATAGAATAGTCACAGAATTCTGAATAAAGTTACTAAATCTTCAAAGAATTACTATCTTAATACCCAAACAAGATGAGAGTCCTTTTTCCCTGTACTTTACACCAAGTGCCCGTTTCCCTTAGATACAAGGAAAACCTGAACATCTTCCATCTGGACAATGGGGTACAATGCATGGCTCTGGTTTGCGAAGTAGACATTTGAATTGGACCATTGGGTTTTTCTATACAACCCTCCAGGTCCCTGGTGTCTTCCCCTCGCAGGTTTGTGTGCAAAAGTCGGCCGTCTGCTTTAAGGGTCATTGAGATGTTCCAATATCCTTTCTCTTGAAAGACCCATGATAGCCTATTGGGGAGTTTGTCAAGTGTGTGCTATGTCCAGGCAGCGGCTAAACGTTTCATATATACCATCTATTTTGTCTTTACAGCAACTAAGCGATGAACAGCACTCTGGCCCCATTTTACAGATGAGAACATTTAGGCTTTGGCAATTTAATTAACCCGCCCAAGTGACAAAACCAAATGCCAACACTAGATTTTGTGACTCCCTGACCCCAGATCTGCCCTCTGATCTAAACCACATCACCTGGCTAATAATAAAGTGCACCTTGATGTGTGAAGTTGTAGACAGAGGTTGAGTTTGAAGCAAAAAAAAGAAAAATAAAGTAATTTGGTTAAACTGGTTATTTCATATCTGACTGGTGTAGTGTAAGTGCTGTTTCACAGTCAGATTCTTCTTCTCAAGGTTCAATGGAAGGCAGAAAGGAAAATTGGGAGATAAATAAACATGGATAAATAAATACGAAAATCAAAGAGATAGTAAAGGAAAAAGTAATGAAAAGAACCAAACACCTCTGTGTACTTTTCTAGTAATTTTCAAACCATGATGAAACATTTCCCTACTGGCCCACCCATACCCCAGTTCCAGCTTGGCCATGTTCATAACTGAAAACACATGATAAATTTTGCTAATATACCACCCCACATTACCAACCTAACTTTACTTTTACTAAAGATAAATCAATTTATCCTAAAACAAAAGAAGTCTGAAAAACTATATATATTTATATATATAAATATATAAATATATTTATGTAAATATTCTATGTTTCTATTCAAGAAATTAACCAGATGGCAACCACTTAGTAAGAGTTATGTGGTGAGAACAGAAAGATAAAATCATAATTCACCTACTGCGATTGGCAATATCTAAAATTTACTTACACATATGACTAATTTTTCAACCTCCTCTCACCTGTTCACATATTTGAAAGTATTCATATATTTGGCTAATCGACAAATTCTATGATGTCTTGATAAAACTGAAATAAGTCAATAAATAATTTGACAGATTGAGGCACCTCATAGAATTGACAGATTAAGAAAAATTACCTTTATTTTGATCTATTCTTTATTCACTCTTATTCATCTTTCGTATTCCTACCAGATTGATCCTCCCAAAATTCCCCCATCATGGTGCTCCCTCTTCAAAGCCTTCAACCCCTGTCTTTCCCCAAACCCCACTGTTATAATGGAAGCGCTATAAAGAAGCTCACATGCTCTTTCTTTCCTTGACTTGGAATCACGCGACAGGGTCTGCTTTTGGATTCTGCCAGGTCATAGCGTGTGATGTTGACTTTGCCTGCTAAACCTCTGAACCTCCATTTTTTTAATAAATCCAGTGTGATGATATTTACCTTGGCTGTCTCTCAGTATGCTGGGAGAATGCACTACCACAGTGTGGACCCAGATCAACATTTATCCAGTGCCCACCGTGTGCTGTTCTAAGCAGGGGGCGAGAATGAAGAGCAAGTGTGACCAAGGCCAGCTTTGGTGGAGCTCACCTTTTAGTGCATGAGGCTGCTTGCAAAGTGCATGGGCCTCAGGTGGGGACGGTGCGACTGGGGGAAGCAGAAGGCCACTTCAAGCAGGTGGGCAAGGATATTTGATCTCCAAGTAGGTGATGTCTGAGCACAGACCGAGATGAGGTATGGGGGAAAGCCCTGCCCATAGTTGAGGGAAGAACATTTCTGGCAGACAGAACAGCCAGTGCAATTGTCCCAAAATGGGAATCTTTATCATTAAATGCAAAGACAATTTTCAATTGTTTCACTGTTCTCAATGTGATTGTGGTACAAACCAGAGGTTTATATGTAACTTTGATGATTTATTTAGGAAAACTCACTAGAAGTAGCACTTAGGAAGTCAAGTGCAAGAATACTTTCTTTTCACTAATACCACCAACATCTTCCAATTAATTTTTTTTCAATTTCCGTAATCAAGTATCCGTGAGTAAGAATTCACTTTCTTTCTATCTTGAATATTTAAAAATGTAAATTTTTCCCCATGTGATAGGCAATCCATGGTACATTACTGTTAATTTTGTAAGCAATTTTGGGTTTTTTTGGTCTACTGGTACAACTAAATAGTTTCTTGGTTCTTTGTACACTTCTTTTGTAAACTGAATATTCACAGCCTTTTCTAATTTTTCAATTAGCTTTCTTATGGATTTTATGAGTTTTTATACATTAAAATTTTTAAACTTCATTTGTAATATTTTCTAACTTGACATGTGCCTTTTAATTTTTACCGTATTTTTGACAAATAAAAAATTTACATTTTTATGATGTTAAACCTCAGCCTTTCCCTTTGCGGTTGATTTTTCCACATTACTATTTACAATGGCTCTACCCACCCCCGCGGTTTCGGGTTCCAGGTTTGAAACTGAATACTAATACATCCGTAAGTTCTGTTGCTGTATTCAGGAAAGTGGATGCACAATTTTTACTGTTTTTGCTATTTTACGGTTCATCAGTCTCCCCACGCGATTTATCAGCTAGTTTCTCCCTGCTTTCAAACGGAGATGGATCTGAAGGCATCAGCCCCGGGAATTTTAAACTGAAACTGCCATTGTTAGAATCTTCTCATTTTACAAATTGGAGACAGTAATATTCAGAGAACATTAGCAAATTCCTAGCCCTGGGACGTTTTGTTCTCACAAAGCCATGGCTCTGAAGATGGTCCTGGGAAAAACTCAGGGCTGGTGCTCAGGGCTCCTGGGCTGAACCGAAGCTTGGTCCTCAGGGGGTTCCAGCCTGCAGACATCCCTGGGGTGAAGAGCCTTCCCAGGTTGCCCTTAGTGACTGCAACTCGCCTTATGGTATCTTTTTCAAAGAGTCGGGAGGATCTTTAGAGAACTCCTGCCTCTGAAAGTGATACCTAGAATGGCCGGTAGGAAGCTCTCTCCCCATCCTTTGCTTCTGAAGGTTTGAGGTGTTCGCAGTGTCTTTGAAATTAAATGCTTCCAAGCAAGGAGGACTTGCTGATCTGAGAGCATCTGTTCTAGCATTTAATGATTTGACAAGGAGAGGGGAAGACACAGTTTATGTAAAACTGGCTAAAAAATAATATTATGGGGCATGCCCTTGGTTCGTGATTTTATTTCAACATTTTTATATTCTAACAAAGGTGTTTTCTGAATATGTATTTAAATATATCACCGGAAATGACATATGTTTCCTTGATAATATTGTTTAACAACTTGCATAAGGGCTTATAGTGGATTCTTTCTAATGATATGCTTCAAACACTGGTGTTCCTTCTTTTATTTTTCCTTAAAAATGAGCTCCTTTTGAGATTTGTTGGAATATTCGCTTAATTTATGTCAAGTCAATATAACTAAGCAAGTAATTATGAACCACGCATGTCATGTTTCAAAGTTTCTTGTAATAAAGCTGCATTAGCAAGGCAAACATATTTAAAATAAATTAGTATTAATTTATATATGTTACATATACTATTATGTAACTTGTTTATCAGTGATACTAAAAATCAAATGCAAAGTTAATACAATTCTCATGAAAAGATACATAATTTTTAAATTAAACAGTTTTATATATATTTAGTAGATGGATATTAATAAAGAAAAACATTATGTTCTCTTAAAGTATAGATCTTGGCAATTACTATGAAATCATTGAAAATATATAATGAAGTTTGATGTTTTATTTGTCAAAAATATTTTCCAAATGATTATAATTTTTCAGTAATTAGAGTAACTTGAAACTCTTATTTCAGAAATATTATTTCTGATCCAGTTACTCAATGGAATATCTAGATCATGACGTCTATTTTTTTAAACAATTATCTTCTTCCTTGAAAAAGTTACTTGGAAATAACTTAGTCATGGCCGCCATTACAATGCGGACTGTCCCACGAGCTCTGAGTGTCCTCAGCCCTGGCCTATGGGCCTTGCTTTCTGACCTTTAGAGCCGTTCCCACGAGGTTGCCCCTCCTCTCCTTGGCCTGTGCACCCCCTCCTGGTGCTCGTACTGGGTGGTGGTATCGCTCATTACCTAGGCTCGCATCTCCCCTGGATGTTGACTCCGGACGCACGAGGCTGCTCTGGAGGCGCCTCCTGGGTACCCAGCCTACAAGTGGCCCAACTCCACCCATTCAACCCAACTCACTGGCTCATTCCGTGACCCCTTCACACAGTTATTTTTTTTCCCTGTGTCCGCTCTGAGGACACGCGATGTCTTAAACCTGAAGTCGACCTCTTGCAGGGTTTTCACCCCTCCTTGGGTTGCAGGGTTCAGACTCCAGCGAGTCTGTGGGGAGGGGGTATGGGAGAAGAAGGGTTCATCCAGCTTTCAGTCGTCAGCCTTCAGGTCACCCCTGAACCCCGCACCCTGAAGCTCCTCGGGGCCCAGCCGCTCTCTTGGGAACCACTCCTGGGACGTGGGGATTGTGTGGAGGTTTCAGGACCTTGCCTCCGGCTCTGTGTCCCACTGTCCCCACAGGTCCTCTGGTGCAGAGCAGGGCAGGTCCCTCCTCCCTCCATGACCGTGAGGGAGTGGGTGGTGCAAGGTGCCTGATGAGCCAGGCCTGCGCTCCCTCCAGCTGCTCCAGGCAACTGGGTCCCTCTTCCCTCGGTGTTCCTTCTGGGGCTACTGCATAATCGCCAGTATGAGTTTGGGCTTTTGGAAACCAACTGCCCATCCACAGATTTCCCTGGAGACAGAGAAGCACAAGCCTGCTCTTCCCTTGTATGGGTAAAAGATAAATGGAACACACGGTAATAAAATATGGTAATGTGGCAAAATGATATCCACCCATGAACGCACGCGCCTTCTCTAATTAGGGAAATACAAACGCAAATGGAGCCCGATTTATTTGCAGAACACCTGCTTCCATGCAGGGGGCGGGGGGCTTCTGGAGAAAACTGTTCAGGAAATAGACATGCCTGCAGTGTCAAATTAGAGGCCGCCCACAGATCAGCAGAAATTCTGGATGGGTATTTTCCATTTTCTGAGTTCTCCCATCAATTCAAACAGTGACTAAAAGGGTTTTTCCAGCAGACAATGGAAACCACACAGAAAGAAAGTCATCCATCTCAAGTGCAAGTTATTAGGCCGTCCACCTTGGACACCTCCTGCTGTGAGAATGAAAGCTCCCCCTACAGGAAGTGAAGTGTGTAACCAACCACTGGGCAGAGCCTATAATGTTTAGAAGCACGATGTGTGGGAATTCCCTGGTGGTCCACTGGTTAGGACTCTGCACTTCCACTGCACAGATAGAAAAGCCCAGCCCATAAGATGACACTTTTATCCCTTAGGTCAGTTGTGAGGGTCTGTGTTGGGGGAATAATATCATCCCCAATTTCTGAGTCTTTACGGGCACTATTGTTTCAGAAGGCTGCAAGCATGTATGCTTCCTGTGTCTTAAAGGCTAGACAACCACAACACGGTATGTTTACTATAAATCACCAGACGAAAGTTGTATGTATCCTGAATTATGGTGCAGAAATGTCCCCTCTGGTCTGGGGCCTGGTCTTATTTCTTACCACTGATAAATAAGGCTCAGATGTCCGGTAGGGTTTGCATTGCAAATGCTCTGGAATTGTTTCTTCTTAGTCTTCAAACCCCCCTGCTCCAGAGGGGTTTTCCCTTCTGTATTTGCTTATCCTGATGTTTCTCTTTGCATAAAAAGCAATCCCATAATCCTGCGGATCAAAGAGCGCTGGGTTTATTGACTGACTTCCTGGTGTCAGAGGTTAGGATGCACTGCCAGACACATGGGATATTAGGAAGTAGAAAGGGTTACAAATATGAAAGCGGGGGATAAAATGCCAGCACCAAAAGAGATCTTTAATGCTCTCATAATCAGCCTCACATAGATTTCATATGCAACTTGGGCAGCCAGTCCAGTAGTCTGAATAAGAAAACAAATTATCCCCAACTCTGTGGATCAGACCCTGGAGATGCCCCCTCTGGCCCAGGGGACAGCAAAGGGCAGATTGGGGCAAGGACCCTGCATGGGCCACGTCACAAAGATGGGACAACAGAGGGGTTGAGTGACCTGCCCTAGCTCAGCCAGAGCGCAGCATATAGATGGAGTTGGGGAGCCTTCTGTGTGCCTCTGCAAACATGGCTCATCTACTGCTCTCCCCACATGGAGAGCAGGGCAGAGGGAGGCTCACAGTTCTGGCAGCATGGACCTGAACATCCCCCTGAGCCCATTATGCTGATACTTTAATTAATCTGATTAGACACAATTAGTTTGCTTTTCGGAAACTGCCATCTCTCTTTACTAAGAGACTGTACATGCACAGCCCATGTGGCAGCAGGTGGTTCCATATGGTGGCCCATCTCCAAACCCTTGGACACTCCTGATGCAGGCAAAAGATTAGCTTGCGGTTTTCCATGTCTGCCTATTGAAGCATCTTCCCAAGATCTCAATGCCTGAGCATGGAGGATTAAGTACCATTGATTACGTGCAGAGTGTGTGTGCGTGAGTGCATGTGCATGTGAATGCATGCATCGTGTGTGAGTGTGCATGTGTGTATAGATGCATGTACATATGTGTGTATGTCTGTGCATGATTGCATGTGCGTACGTATGTATGTGTGTGCACGTGAATGTGTGCATCATGTGTGTGCATGTGTGTATAGATGTGTGCGTGTATGCATATGTATGAGCGTGTGTGCGTACACACATATGCACATACATGTGTATATGTGCATGCATGTGTGTGGTGGGGCTGTGAGGCACCCAGCAGTGCTCAGCACTGGCCCATCTGTATGTTCAGTACAAGCACCTACTCATGTCAATCAAGAGAAAGGTGCTTCTCTCGACATAAGAAGCTTTTCTGGGTCTTGAGTGTTACAGACCCCCTCACACAAATGTCACACACTCTCTGGGGATCTAGACTACCTTGTGACGACCTGAGGGGGATGACCACAAAGAGAGCTGGTCACTGAGCAGGGCTTCCCCGAGATCAGCAGTGAGCAAACCCATACCTGATGGTTGCGTTTCCGCAGGAGGAGGCGGTGCTCACACGACTGTGACTTAAGTGGCCAGTAGGATTTCTCTGCTAAGCCACCTACCTCCTAGATGCAGGGTCCACCTGTCCCGCTCACCTCAGGGAGCTCGTGGCCTGCTCAGCACACACTCAACAAAGGTCAGTCAGTACATTACCTGGAACTTGCCCCTTTCGTTCCTGGAGCATCGGGGGGCCAGGACTTGTCTCCTCGAGGCCTGGGGTTGGACCTGGCACGTCATGGATGCTCGATGCTGTCCTGGGAGGGCCCACTTCCCCCACCTCTTCCTCCTTCTTCAGCAACTTTGATGAATTTTCTAAGTGACAACTGACCCCAGAGCTCCTTCCAAGTTTTCTTTGACCTACAGTGTAGCTCCTTTCAAACACATTTCAATTAGTTGCCAAGATTGTTTAGGTGAGATATTGCATATATGACAACCTAAATGCCTACCTTCTTCCAACAAACCATTCCATCTGGCCCTGATGGGTCTGCTGTCTGCAGGCAAGAGGTCACCAGGTGGGTGGCACCAGCCTCTTTAGAGGTGGCCATGTGGTCACAGCCCCTCTCTCCCCCATTGGCCATCAGATGGTTCCTGGCCACTGCAGCCACCTGAGTTGGCAACCTTAAGCTGATGAATGCCTGTTGTCAACAGGACCTTATAGCCACCAGATCTTGTCCAGGGCCTGACACAGAGCGGAGGGCTTATCAATACTGTTTCGATGTGTGAACGAACTATTGCTAGAACTCTGTGCCCTAGACATTGCCATAGAACATCAAAGGAGAAACAAGCTGAGATTAGAAATATTGCCCTATTACTACACTACAGTCATATTCTGCTGAAAACAGTAATTTTGGTTAACATTTGCATAACATATGGTGGAGCCTGCTGAATTATTTACAAGGAATTCAATAGAAAGGTAATTAAGAAGTGTTTGTAGCAAAACAGATTCAAAATTAGCAACTTGTTCCTCTGCTTCTCTTTCCTTTAATACCCCTGGAGGCTGGTGTTAAGACTGGCTGTCCAGTGGATGCAACTTGATCCCAGGTAAAAAAATGAATGTGAGTTCCCGTGCGTTCACGGTGCGACTGCTGAGACTTGTGTGGATGGTAGTCTCCAAGTAGGAACCCCTTCCACAAAGCTGACAACTGGTTATGTGATTAACAGCCTGTAAATCCTCTTACTAACCTGCTTGCCCATGTCTGTGGCTACCAAAATTGTCCCAGAATCAGCCCTTTCCTTCATTCTGAATATTTCCCGCACCCCAGACCCGTGGCTTTTGGAGCATGATTATCGGGACACTCTTCGCAGAGACTGTAAGAGTGAAACCAGCATAAACGTTTCAGTTACTGGAAAACTGAGCTGCTGAAGTCGGCCGACATTTAGTGCACACCTGCTTTCAGGTGTGAACACGGCTCCGGGCTTGGGGTCTGAGGGGGCGGAGACTCGGTCCCTGCTCTCAGGGAGGGAGGGGGTGGGTCTGCTCATCTTTGTAGCCCCAGGTCCTAACCTGTGACAGACCCCTACTTCATGCTTAATGAACACTGATTGGATAAATGTATAAATGACGGGTTCTTTGGCAAGCAAAAGCAACTTTTGAACTCTGGTTATTATAAAGAACAAATAAATCTGGACCCTGAGCCAAAGAGCAGAGATTTCTTGCCAAGTTTGACTGATTCTGCTTCCTAGGTTGATCCCATGGTCCTGCCCCTTCCCCAGGTAACCCACTGTCACGAAAAAGACACACTGTCTTTCCACTGCTTCAAGACACTGAGCAGAGCTCTAAGTCAAGGTGAACCATGGCTGCTAGGAGTCAGGGTGCGGAGTCTCGGGCACGGACAGCCAGCCTCTTGCAGCTCCCACTTCGAGTGAGGTGGGCCCACCGTTCTCAGCAGGGACCCTGGGGCTGCAGGTTAAGCCCCATATGAGAAGGGACGCCAGCCTACAATGAAGGGCCCTTTCTAACTCAGCAGCCCTAGCGACACAGGCACCAGGAGCTCCGACTCAGGATAAGGAACTTCGGGGAAAGGATGTGATGTCACCCCAGGAGGAGACGCAGAGCTTGGCCCTGGGTGAGCGGACACCTTGCAAAAGCCTTGAGAGAATGGAGGGTGGACCCACCACAGCTTGCATCCGCAGGGGGATGGGACCAGGGCATGATGCCCTGAGGAGGTAGAGGACCGGATGAGGTCAATGTGGGAAGGATGTCCACCCTGGTTCAGGGTTGGAGCCTGACAATCTCTCTGGCCTGCGAGGTCCTCAGGGAAGGAGAGAACCCAGGCATGAGTGAGCAACCCACCTCCAGCTCCTGTGGGTTTCCTGAGCCGGGAAGCCCCTCCTTGCTGAGAAGTCCTCCCACCCCCGGTCCTCGCACCCACACACAGACGGGCGCTAAACAAGGGCCCTTCCAGGATGTTTAGGTCAAGAAGAGACACTGACAAAGGCATTAAAGTTCAGTCCAAAGCCCAGCCTCTTTGGTTCCAGACCGCTGGTTCTCCAGCCAAAGGTGCATTTCCTGTAAGGAGAGCTTGGGTGGATGTGGGTCTCATCCTCATTCACTAAACACGATGGCCTGTGTGACATGCCACAGGGGACAGTGTCGCCGACAAGGAAGGGGCTACCATTAGGGGGAGGTCTCGGCAGATCTTCACTTTCATCACTTGTTCTATCATACAACACAGAGAAAAATCACTTTTGAACAAATACTTTTATTTCATACCATTTTAACATCAGTGGACTACTTCAGCTCTCAGATATGTAATCCAAGTAAATACTGCTACAGTTACCCTTGAAACGTTGTGTTCAGTTCATGGAAGAGGAAATTAGGTCCCTGCAAGCCTTCCTTCTGGAAAGTTCTGTAGTGCTGATAGGTGCAGACTCCCCAACAGCAATGAAATCTCCTGCTTTCATGCTCAATGTTATGACATGAGGGACAAGAAAGGAATTTGTTGGTGCTATGGACTGAATATTTGTCCCCCCAAAATTTATATGTTGAAACCTAACCCCCAATATGATGGTACCAGGAGGTGGGGCCTTTGGGGGGTGACGAGGTCATGAGCGTGGAGCCACTGTAATGGGATTAGCGTCCTTATAAATGAGACCAGGGAGCTCCCTCGCCCCTTCCACCACATGAGGACACAGCAAGAAGACTGAAGTCTATGAACCAGGAAAAGGGCCTCCGTAGACACTGAATCTGCCAGCACCTTGGTCTCAGACTTCCAGCTTCCAGAACTGTGGGAAATAAACATTTGTTGTTTAAGCCACCCCATCTCTGGTATTCTTGTTATAGCCATCTGCGCAGGTTAGGACAGTGGGCACGTGAGTTAAGGGATGAAGCAAAAATAAAGGCTGATATTGAGAGGGTGCTGTTCTGAGTGCTTTCCATATATTTATTTATCTTCCAGGAAGACCGAGGAGGGTAGTCCTGTTATTAGGGATGGAGTTTTGTAGTCTTGTTTAGGTCACAAAAACAATAGGGACTTGTAGTAGAAAATCAAACCATGGACTCTTGGTATAACAATTTGTATTCCCAGGAAAATAATATATATATAATATATATATGTATATAATTTTAGACTAGAAGTCATAAAGGACTTTAATACATAATTTCTTCAATAATGTGAATGAAAAAGAACTTTAGTTGATAGTTGTTTTGCTCTTAATTGGAAAGAAATAGGGTGATTAAACAACTTATTTTCAAAGGCCTGGGCAACAATGTTCTCCGCTGTTACCTGGGACACCTGGCCTCCCTGTTATTTTCTTTTGATTTCTATGGAAACTCTCGTTGTCTTGGGGGACCAACCCAAGAGGAGAGCAGCCCTCCTGGCTCTGGTCCACACCTGTGACGGTTCATGCATCTGGTGGTTGCTGTGTCACTATCCTGTGACCTTCAGTTCGCACCCACTGTGACTTCGATGGCAGAGGCTGGGTCGCCAGATGGAAAGCCAGCACAGAACTGCCAAGGAGGATCAAACGGTTTTAAAATAAAAGTACTGCGTTAGGTGTGACTATTTGCACTGAACAGAAAAAATGGGCAAATGGACTTCAGATTTTTCCTTTACCTTTTGATTTAAGGGCTGTAACTCTTTTTGCTAATAATAGTTTTGAATTGTCTATGTTCGTTTTCTTATCTTGCAGGGATTTTTTTAATGGGTCTTCACTGTCCCAAATAAGAACTTATTCAAGGTTGCAATTTTTCCCAGGAAGTCAGGGGACATCCTGCTAAATGTCGTCTAAGAACAGTGGATGCATCACAAAGATGGGAGCCCATTTTGGGATAAACCAATATTTTTCCTAATGGCACTGCCAAGTAGAGTTGGACCATAGTGCAGAGTGAAGAAGCAAAGGATACAGGAAATTCTGTTGAAGCACTAGAGAAAGAAATACTATAACAAAGACTATTTTTTGGCTGCACACAAACACACATAATTTCAAACTATATATATCATGTATATATATAAATATATATGACATATACATGATTTATATTTATATATATATATGATTTGACCAATTGATGTTTGGCTTTCTGGTTGGAAGATGTAATTTTATTTGCTTATATTGTGTTTTTGTTCTTTACAGTGGTTCTACAAAAAAAAAAAAAAAGCCACTACCTCAAACTTAATGGTTAAAGCAACCATTGTTCTTTGTTCATGAGTTTGTATGTTGTGAATTCAGGAGGAGCTCAGCTGGGAGATTTGTCTCTGATCCACGTGGCTTTACTGGCCTGTCTGGATGGGAATACCCACCTCCAAGGTGGCATCATCCTTGGGTCCACCTCCTGGTGCCCCTTGGCTTCTCTCTCCAGGTGGAGTTTCAGCCTCCAGCCTTCTTTCTCAGCTAAAGTTCCTCATCTGAACTACAAAGTGCAGAATATAGTTTGAATGGCCTTTTTCTTAATCCCCCGAGAATGATACAAAGCTAGTCCTTCCTCTTTAAGATGCATAGGCAAAAAGAGGTTTTGTTACATTTCATGGGCATCTTAGAGTGCTAGGGCTTCACTGCTTTATGGAACCCCAGTTGGGAAAGGCCGTTCCCTCCACACCGAAGCTTGGGTTTCCTACCATGTGGCAGCTTCTAGGAGGGTAGACCTCTTATATGGCTACTTGAGGCTTCAACAGACTGAGGCAGAAGCTTCTGACCCTCTTCAAGTCTGGGCCTAGAACTGGCACTGTGTCTCCTGTGCCACACGGTACTGGTCTAGGGGGCAATAAACCAGCTCAGATTTATGGGATGATATACAGACACTACCCCTTGATGGAAAAAGTGTCAAAGAATCTGTGATTCTGTTTAGTCTGCTGCACATTCATGCTTCAGATAACAAAAAGAGCAAACATTTGTGATGATCTACTCATTTATATGCTACATACGACTGAAGTTGTTCACATCAGAAAGTGTTATAACTTTTATGATTATCTTTATCACCATCATGTTGGTGAGGCCCAGTGGGCTCCAGGGCTAAGGAATATTTCCTTGTCCTTCTCCAACCCTTACTTTTGAACAACACAAATGACTAGAGGAAAAACAAGGAGAAATTTAGAAGCTGGTTTCATTAAGAATTAACAAAAAATTCTACTCAGTGTATAGAACCAATGTTCAATCAATTCAAATGAAAAATTCCATGTCTGTAAAAGATCTACTAAATATATAACTGAAAAATAGAAGAATAAATGGAGATTCATTCTTGGAAATACGTTTTATAAAACCTTTGATTAAGGTACCACAATTCTGGGGGCTTCCCTGGTGGCGCAGTGGTTGAGAATCTGCCTGCCAATGAGGGGACACGTGTTCAAGCCCTGGTCTGGGAAGATCCCACATGCCGCGGAGCGACTAAGCCCATGAGCCACAACTACTGAGCCTGCGCGTCTGGAGCCTGTGCTCCGCAACAAGAGAGGCCGCCATAGTGAGAGGCCTGTGCACCGTGATGAAGAGTGGCCCCCGCTTGCCGCAACTAGAGAAAGCCCTCGCACAGAAACGAAGACCCAACACAGCCAAAAATAAATAAATAATAATTTAAAAAAGTACCACAATTCCCATTAAATTTACTGCTGTGGAGAACATGTTCAAAGCACTTGATAATCAGCCCAATTTAACCACTTTCCTTCATACACCTGGCTTCTAGTGTACAAATTCTCTTTCGTACAAATGGAATAGAATTCCAGACAGCATCTGTGTAAAGTTATCTTTAAAACAATTAAATTTTACCTTAGCTGCTTGGCTATAAATCACAGCCTGACTTTCAGATGCTCAGGACATACGATGCCACAGGGCGAGAAAGCCAAACATGCATGCAGTACAGCTCTATGCAGTATCCATCATTCACTCCCAGAGGACACACAGAGGTCAGGCGGCGTGAACACAGAACAGAGTCAGGACACAAACATTTAACCTGTAAGTAGCTGAGGAAGCCCCTTGGCTGTGGGGGAAGCTGAATTGCTTTAGAAAAAATGAAGAGGGCTCCCCGGTAGTAATGAGCACACCCAGTGCTCAGACCTTGATTTCTAAAACCTTCTCCAATAAAAGAAAACAGGGATCCTTGGAGAAATGGCTGATTCTTGGACTGAGACTGGAAATATTCATGATGAACCTGGAAGAACTTGTAGCATCAGAACGTAACACACACACACACACACACACACACACACACACACACACACACAAGAAAGGACCGGGGACATATGAACAGAATACAGGAGACAACCTGAAAGAGCTTGCAAAGCTGAACAGGGCTGGGCTGTCTGAGCAACAAGATAAATAACATAATATTGGATTAGAATTAAGAATAAAAGAAACATTCATGCTCCATACGGATGAAAGTAAAGTATTGAATAAATAAATAAATAAATGAAGGTGAAGAGGCACATCTTTCCTATGGAAATATTGGAATAGTTTATGTAGATACTCTGCCCACGATGATATGTCACCCGCCTTCTCTCTCCTGGGGTGTGGGTGCAATTGTTGACTTGTTTCCAAAGAGCACAATAGGAAAATGGGGAAAAAAGATACTTTATAGAAACCTGACAAACACAGCTACTGCCAGCTAATCAAGTTAACATCATCGATGATAAATCATAACAGCATGTACCCTGGAGAGGGTATGATGAGAATGTCATTTTACCCAATTTATGGTTTTTCTTCTCCAAGTTCATACCCCTGTCTAACCACAGGTAAACATTATAAGAGCCCAAGTTGGGAGACATTCTATAAAATACCTCATCAATACTCTCCAAACTTCTCAATGTCATCAAAAAACAAGGAAAGTCTAGGAAACTGTCACACACTAGAGGAAGGTAAGAAAATTTGACAAGTAAATGGAATGTGGCCTCTGATTTGGATCCCAAGACAGAAAAAGGACAACAGAGAAGAACTAGTGATATCCTAGTAAAGCGTGGAGTTTGGTGCATGGTAACCCAGCAACGTTGGTTTATCAGTTGTGTCAAATGTACGGCAATGGAAGGGAAACGGGGTGGAGGGATGCAAGGACTTTACTATGTTTGCAGCTTTCCTGTGAATCTTAACATATTCTAAGAAGTTCATTTAAAGTTTACAAAACACAGACTCTTCATTGCGATTCTCAAACTAGCTCTCCTTCTGAGTTATCCTGCCCCCTGAGATGGACCCCCTCCAGGCTGCATGGCTGGCATTCAAAGCAAGGCTGTGTCTGGAGGATTAGGACCAGGATTGCAGGATCACACTCCTCAGACACAAAATAACATCGCGACATGGTTATCTCTGAGCGTTGGTACAGGAAAGACACAAGGCATCAGTCCACTCCCGCCTGCCCATGAAACGCACTTTCAAGGATATTTATCTAACAGGGCGTGCAACTGAGTGCTGGGTTTGTGCAATCCCAAGACAGGTCACAAAGAGCTAGTTGATGTTATTGTCGTCAAAGGTAGAGGCAAATGAGAGTAAGAGTTTTACAGAATTGTGGATCTGGGAGAACAACTTCTACCGGCAGGTGGCAGAAAACTTACCACAAGGTACAAAATATTTGCTTTCAGTTGGAGCCATTATTGTTCACTAAAGTCTAGGGGTTGGATTGCAGACTGAAGCTAACTTTTACACTGTTTGTTCTGTTTGTATAAAGCTCTCCTCAGACAAATAACCCAGACCTGGGCATTTGCCAGAGTGAAGCCAAGGGAGCTTTTTATGAATAGAGTCGAGTTTTATACCAAAGAACATTCTTTCTAGGTGAGCTATAGGAGAAATCCTTTCTCTAAGTACTGAAGGATTAACGAATAATTAAATGCTCCCAAGCTCCAGTCTTGTCTGGTCTCTCTGTCGCAATTGGAATTTAACTGCTCCCCCAACACACACACACACTCACACACACACACACACACACACACACACTCACACACACATCCCAGTGCTGCACCGTGGTCCCGGCCAGGTTACTGCTACCTTCTCAGGACGCGACTATGGAGCTCGGGGTGTGTGGGCAGATGCAGGAAGAGGAGCAGGGGGTGACCTCACCTCTTCTTCTGGAAAGCCAGGCAGTGATGAGGAAGCCCCGGACCTACCGGGGCCCAATCGGAAGACGGACCCACACCAGTTACTCCCAGGGAGGATGTTCCATGAAGAATGTTCACGGGGCAAGTGGGCGGTACCAAGAGACCGTTCTGCTGGCCTGTGCCCCCCGTGGGAGGCAGCCGCACTCCCAGGGGCTGGGGACAGACAGGAGGAGCTGAATGATTAGCGTCCACAAACCTGGGGGAAGCCCCACAGCGTGGCAACTCACACCTCGCAGGAGGCGGTGCTGCCCGGCCAGTGCTGCTGGGATCGGGGTCGCCTTGAGGCTGATTCGAGAAACTGGGACCTGCTGAGGCCACTGGGACAATCTATACCCCCCAGGGGACCAAGCGAGGCTGGGGTCACACGGAAGGGAACGGGAGACCACCAGGAAGAGATGCAGGGGTCAGCGGCCCTGCCTCATCCAGGTGCCCTCCCTCTGGGCCCCCTTTGGATGGCAGATCGAGCTTCCCGGGGTAGCTGGTCCAGGAGAGACAGGAGTAGAGCCTGGGGTCACCCCCAGCCAGACCCAGCCTCCCCCACCATGCACTTGGATGGCTGATGGTGGGTCAATGGGCATCAGGCCCACTCAGCAAACCAGAAAGCCAAGGCCACCGGACCCTTCAACAAAGCAGTTCCCAGAAAGAGAAACAAGTAAGTGACCTCAAATGAATTTTCCTCATTTTTTGGTGTTTCTGGGTGAGCTGCATTGTATATTCACTGAAAGGCCTTCGTTACAGTCTTGAAAGACATCGTAGCTGCCGTGCTGATTCCATTTCCTTACAAGGATATGGAAGTACAGATTCTACAGCACACGGTGATGGTACCGTGGTGTCAGTGTCCGGGAGGTGGTTCCTGTGATAGTTACAAACCACCATGAAATACTTGCATTTATTAAGTCAGAATTGTTTTGTGCGCGGGTGGGATTCACTATTGTAACTTGTTGTTTAAGATGCACTTCTGAAGCCAGGCAAGTCCACCTGTCTCCTCGTTGAAGCCCACGGTGCTTCCAGCAGCTTCCCCAGGGAAGGCCTGCGGGGTGAGCTCCCTCAACCCCATAAACACAGTCCTATTCACGTGCTCTGCCTACGCCAATCCAGGCAGCAAGGCAGGATAGGTCTTAGAACACGAGCTCATGTGCAATTTCCCATCACAGTGGCGTTTGTCACGTGGTCCGCAGAAAGATGTCTGGATACTGAGGGGCAAAGGAGGGCGTCCCCTTATTGTGGTTCTGAAACCCTAAGCCTCGGCCCACCGGAAACCAGAGTCCAGGCTGACCGATGCAGAGACCTGATTCCCTTCTAAATCAAAGCTTCGGGTCTAAAAACATGCGATGGAGGTGTTTTTTCTGCTCTGAGGGTGGCTGGGTATCGAGGTCACTGCATTTACAGCCATTGGAAGAAGAAAGGAAAGAGGAAATGGCCAAGCACACCTTCTGGGCCAAAGCACCACGTCCCCCCACCGCCAGCCCCGCCCAACGCCGTCTGTCAACCTCATTAAGTGTCGGGGAAGCACCTGAAATGGACCACTGACGAGGGGCACTTTGAGTGTGGAAAGCCTCTCTATGACATGAAGTCTACCCGTCACTCCAAGACAGCTGGGAGGACAATCCTGCTCTGTGACAGTGACTCCGGCAGCGGCCAACCCCGTGGAAGACGCTGTCACGGCGGGTCAGCGGGACTCTGTGTGGCTCTTGTTTGTCCTTCCCTTTGGGAACCACTTCCTAACTCAGGAGGCATTTTCCTCCACATTCATTTCTTTTTTTTTCATTCAAGTCCTTTTGAAATGGGCAAAGCACACACTGTTCTTTTTTACAGGTGGGAAAACTGAGGAAGGATAACTTGCCCAAGGTCCCACAGCTGCCGGGAGCACAGAATCTCTGAGCTCACCTCAAGACGAAGGCTCACAGCTCTGCTGTTTCCACCCGCTAGTCTGAGATTTACATGAAGGGAATACAGTTGTGTTTTATTTTTAAAGAGTTTCTTCAAATATGAATCTCTTGATAAATGCATGTGCACATATATACACACATATCTCATGTACATACATACGTGTGTGTGTCTGGGGTCCAGCATCATCTGCTGGAGGGTAGCACAGGCCAGAGCGGGCTTGTGGGGGAGCTGAGAGCAGGTGCAGAACGGTGAGGCCTGCGGGGGTGGCAGCCCCATCAGGTCAAAGTCACCCCCAAGTGCCTGGCGTGTACTCCACTGCAAGCCTTAACCAGCCAGGGCAGGCCCATAAGCAGGTGTCATCTTCTTCCCAAGCTCAAAAGTTAAAAAGAGGAACCATGATATTTTCACTTAAAATTTAGAAGATGCTGTAGCAGAATTTTTGTTTTTTTTAAGGAAGAAGTGTCCAGCTCCAGCTGCCGTCTTTCCTGTATCTTAGGTGTTATATTCAGGGTGAAATCCCAAACACGAGGTCAGGATACTGAGTCCCCATCACACAGGGGAAGATGCAGGGGTCAGGCTGCCAGGACCCTATCCCGCCATCATTTTGGCAGCCTCAGCTCAGCACCTGAGCTGCCCCCCTAGACTGGGGGGCCTTCAGCTTCTTATTTACACGGTGACAGACTCTTCAGTCGCCAAACGGCCTGTTCGGGAATTTTCTTTTTGGGGATCCTTAATTGGCCCCGGGTTGAATTGTCTTGACTCTAACGGAGGGCCCCTCCCGTCAACAGTGTATTTTCGGGGCTCCATTACACACAGCTGAGGTGGCTCTGTTTTTAGTAACATGTAATTAGTGTAACCATAAAACCCTGAGAAAACGGCATTCAGAGCTTCAAAGAAGATGCAGAGTTTTTGGCAGAAGAAACTCAGTATTTTAACAGATGATGCCGAGAGTCTATTCTTAGGGCAGATCTTTCTACAGCTCCAAGTCCTCTCCTGACACGTGTCACCGTGTCGACAGATCTTCTGACACCATGTCCTCCGCCCATCAACACATGCCACCGAAACACAAGGGCAGGGACACTCACACTTCTGAGCCTGGGGCAGGCGATGTCACATCCCTCCTCCTCTGAGGGCACCCCCTCCTTCCGGCACTGGCCCTGAGTGGTTAAATACCCACATCTGTCCATGCTGGTCATAGAAAGAGGTTGACACAGTAGCACCCACTTCACCAGGAGCGCCTTGGAGCCTCTGAATGAGTGTGGCCCAAACTCAACCCAGGGGATGTGGCATTTCCCGTGGACCCCAGTGGAGGTCCAGGTGGTCCTGCAGTGAGGAGCTGAGATCTGGGGCTGCATCCCGGCCTCCTGCTGGGGCTGGTGCTCTCACAGCCTCAGAGAGGACTTAGTAAGTGACGGGGTGGTCAGATCCCACCAGAGCTTTTCTTCTGTTTGGAAGCATTTCCATCACAAGGTCCATGGTTTCCAAAGGCATATCTTTTGAAGGGGAGGCTCAGGGAGACTGCACCTGAGCAGCGGGGATGCACAGACAGGGAGCCTTTCTCAGGGTCCTCGGTGGAGGGTGGGAAGACACTCACTCAGGGAAGGGCCCTTGGGTCACACGTGTGCACCAGGAAGGGCACCTTGAGCTGTGATGTCTCGCCTGCAGACTGTGCTTATGTTGGCTCAGTGGGAATTTCATTCCCTTTTAGCTGTCTCTTGGTATTCTCTATTTACTTTTCAGATGGGTTTAAGACAAAGGAAAGATCTGTCCTGGATACACCATGTGGTTTTGAATAAAGAGATCATTTTTAAAAGTCAGTAAACTAGGAGTTAGAGTGAGCTCTGAAAGGGACTTCTGTGAGCGCTCAGCACAGACTAAGTTATAATTTATTCTTTTCTTCTGCACACATACTTCTCAAACACATTTTCATTTCTTGCTTGTTTTGTTTTTCAAATGGCATCGGAAGCACACTGGTGTTTCTTTTTTTGCTCCCCCTCCAATCGAGGCACAATCATTCCTAAGAGCTTGGCCATCCCCAGCTCCCCAACAAGGAAGTGGCCAGGAGGACCTCAGGGAGAGTCCCAGAGCAAGTAACTGGCGTGTAGTTCCTGAAAAGGTGCTGTGGATGCCTGGGTGGAGGCCCAGGTCGGCCTGAGCCTTGAGGGCCCATCTCCCTCCACGTGACCCTGCACTTCACGCTGCCACCACAGCCTTGATGTCCGCCTGGCCCCCAGCTCTCTCTGGTGACCCTCTCCTGTCTCTGATTGCTTTTAAAGGCTCTCTGAAATTTTTGGGCCTGCCTTTCTGTGATCTAAATTTCACAACCCATCTCTTTCTTGAGCATGAACCACCGTAACATGCACTTGGCTTGTATGCATGCAGCATAAACACTGAGCCTCATTCACCCAGAGATCCAAGTGCTCATGTTTTGTTTGTTAATTACACACTAACTTTTCTGAGGTCTGAGAAGTATCAGGAGCCAGAGGGCCTGGATATCCCAGGGGCTTCCATCCTGGGATGCAGAATATCCCCACATTTGCAAATATATTTGTGGTAATGTAATCCTCTTGCTTTCCTTATTTGTAGACAGGATCTTTGAAAATCCCTGGTTATGAAGTATGCTGATTTAGGGATGTTCTGGATACTCAGTAAATTCTTATTTGATTACAAAGTAGTCCACTTGAATTTTTTTAAGTATGTATGATATAATCATATTTTGATTCTGAAAAATCTTAGATTGCTTTTTTTAAGAGTTCAGTAACTTGGGAGAAAGGCAAGCCATACCAGCATCAGGAAACATCTATTGTCTTGGTCAAGGTTCCCCAGAGAAACAGAACCAGTCGGAAGCTGAGAAGTTCCAAGATCTGCAGTTGGCAAGCTGGTCACCCAGGAGAGCCAATGATGTAAGTCCCACTCTGAGTCCCAGTGTGAAGGCAGGAGAGGACCAATGTCCCAGCTCAAAGACAGTCAGGCAGAGAGAGACAGAAAGAGCAAATCTCCACTTACTCAGCCTTTTTGTTCTATTCAGGCCTTCAACTGATTGGATGGGGCCCACTCACATTGGGAAGGACAATCTGCTTTCCTCAGCCTAAGAATCCAAAGGCTAATCTCATCCAGAATCACCTTCACCCAGAGTCACGTTCGACTAAATATCAGGGCGCAGGTTGACACATAAAATAACCATCACATTTCTCAAGTCCTTAGCTTGCTCTGAACTAAACCCTAGAACTACAGCAGGTTAGGCTTAATCTTTGACCTCGAAGGAGAAAAACACCAAAACCGGACTGCAGTGCAGAGAAGCAACCACGTATGTGTAGAGGGCAGGGATGGGGAGATACCCTCTGCAAGCACTTCCCAGATCGTGGACTTGGTCTGGACTCTAAAGGGGACAAAGAGTGGGTACAGGAAGCTGTGGAAACAGCAGGGATAAAGCATGGTTTTCACAGGTGACCTGTAGGATTATCCTTTGTGACTAGCATAGAGCAAGGCACCTGTCGGGGTGCGTGAGAGCTGACTTACTGCCTGGAGGTCCTCAGTAGGAAAGTGAAATGGAGCAGCACAAAGAAGGAAAAGGAATCCCACAGGGACTGGTCAGACCGTATCTGGACTGCTTTGTGCTTAGAGATGACATTCCCAAAGGATGATGGTGAGTGGGAACATCAGAGAGGAGATGACCAGAAGGGTGAGAAGCCTTGGAACAGTCACGATCATCGTATGTCACTCTAATACATCTCATATTGGGCACCACTATGTTTCCCAAACAGTCCTCTATTCTGAAATACTAGAAAACATGATCTCCCTTTTGAAGGGGAGAGAAAACAGATACAAGAAAGTTAAGTGTCCCGTCTCCCACTGCAGCCCTAATACATCATGAATTTGTTCACAGGATCAGAGATGTTTGACTTCTGAACTGAGAGTGAACTATTTTAGGAAAGAAGAGCAGAACAGATCAAATCCATATTGTTCCCCAAAAGAGAAGTATTACCAGTAAGTAGAAGTAACAGGGGAGCAAACGTTGGCATAATGTAAGAAAAGATTTGAATCAGTTAGAATCCTTTAGAATCACATGGGCTGTTTCAAAATGGCTCCTAGAAATACTCCAGCTGTGTTGGGTGTATGAGAGCGAGGTTCTCCCATCAGGAAGGAAGGAGGATGGCGAGATGCTAAGGGAATGGCAAAGGTATCTTTGAACTCAAAATAAGCAGGAATCCTGAGTCAATTAGGAATGAGAGGATTGCAAAGGCATCACATTTCAGGTTGAAGTTAGGCTGGAGGAGGAGATGGTGGGGCGAGTGGATATTTCTGCAGCCGCTGCAGACGGTCCTGCTGTCTTCCATGTGCGCATGGGCTGCGAGGGCTGCGTCCTCTTGTCCAGTTCTTGTTCTCTGGGTCCAACTCTGAGGACCTGGCTTACTGGTGAGCACATCCTGTAGGTGTCTCCACTGGAATTGCTTTAAGATGATTGTTTACTAATAATAAAAAGAGAAAATTGGACCTCATATGCATCTGTTTATTCTAATCCTGAAGGAAAGTAGTAGTAAATGAAGCACTAGACCCCGTGCACAATCTCCCCAGCATGACAGGTAAAAGATGTTTCAAAAAGAGGAGCATAAAAGAAAAAGGAAAATGGAAATGAGACAATGTTGAAAAATATAGGAACTAAAAATAAACAGATTAGCAGCACTGATGTGGCCCCGCTCAGCTGAAATCTAGGTAAGTGATGGGTGAGCCAGGCTGTGAGGAACCGGGAGGGGAGATGGCCAGAGACCCCCAGAGGTGCCACAGTGGAGGCGACCTCGTCGTTTTTCTGGAAGAGGGATGGGGGGTGGCTGAAGACAAGAGGGAAGATGGAAAGTGTGACTGGGAAGCAGCCGGACTCCCAGAATCCACTCTCCACGAAGCAGCTAAGTTAAACTCTCCTGATGCTGGCAGAGCCTGGGGGCGTGTTGTCTGGGAGGGTCCACTGCAGGTCTGTGTGACAGGACACATCTCGGGGGTGTCATACTGAGAGCAGTGGCATTGAGTAGAAGCCCAGGTCATGAGTGATCCCTGGCCCTTCCTCCCTCAGCTACCAGTAGCCAGTCTCCCATGCTCTGGGGGAAGACACTGCAAGATGCTTCTGTATCTTGACTCAATTCCTTGGCAATGTCTTCCCATCTCCTGGGCTTAAATATTGTCCATACCCAACAAACCTCATGTTTGCATCCCGGCCTGACCTACCATCATCCTCCTTCAGACTCGACATCCCAGCTCCGATGTTTAACAGGTGTCTCAAGCTTAGCACATCCAAAATTGAATTCCTGAACATCACACTCAAACCCACGAGAAGACCCACAGTCTTCCCAATTCAGCCAGCATCCACCCCGCCTCTCAGGTGCTCAGGCCAAAGCCTTTGGAATTGATCTTGACTTTTCTCTTCCTCTCACGTTATAGCTCATTGATTGGGAAGCCTCCTTGGCTCAAGGTTCAACGTCATCTGGACTATCGTAACTTCTCTCCATTCCCTCTGCTGCCCTTGGTCTGCGTGACCACTGTCTCCATCTGGACCACTTCTGCAGCCCACCACAGTCTGACCCGTGGGAGAACTTACATCAGATCTGTCTCTCTCTACTCAAACCCCCAAAATGGCCCCCTTCCACCCAGGGTGAATGTTAAGTCTTCACAGGGGTCCCAAGCCCCAGGTGGTCTCTGGCATCATCTCCTGTCTCCACTACCCACATCGCTCTGCTCCAGTGACACAGGTCACCTTGCTGTCCTAGACACGCCAGGCACCCCCCCTCCTCATGGTCCTTGCATCACTCTTTTCTTGACCTGGGGTTCTTTGCCCACACATATCTCTGGACTTATCTCCTCACTTCATTCAAATCTTTGTGCAAATTTTACCTTCTAAGGGACTCCTAACTGGCCATTTCTTCATTGTGGTACCCACTCTCCATCACACACCCTCCACCCATCCTGCCTCGCTATCTATGTTTCCACAGCACCTTCAAACAGATGCTATAATTTACTATGCATCATGTTTATTGGTCAGGGATTTCTGTTTTTTGTTCCTTGACATATTCCCAGTGTCTAGAACATGGCCTGCCACACAAGGATTCAAAAATACCTGTGGGATGAATGATGACTTATCCTGGAACCACCCTGTCCACAGGTATCTTAAAATCTGGCACCTCATTTCTTGGATATGTCTGTGGGTCACATTTTTAAAAATATACAAATATTCTAAAATTTAACTTGAACTCAAATGTTTCCTCCCCCTCTACAGTTGAACGTGGTCTGGAGAAAATTTCAGATGCAGGTGGCCCCAGGGGCTACAAGCTGGTATGCAGCCTGGGTACATCACTACTGCCGGCAATTCTACAACCAGAAATACGGGGAGTCTAAGTATTTAACATAACTGTTAACTTGCCTTTTTAAAATGCTCTTCTACTGAAAGGATTACTCCTATCCACGTTGAGAGAGAATACTGTTCAATAAAAGAAAATGTGCTTTATTAATGCTCAGAAAGGCAGCAAGAAATAAAGACACGGACCTCAAGATTCTTTTCTCCTTCTACTCTTCACATCTTAAATTAATTGACTCCAGCCTGGT
The DNA here is from genome assembly GCF_965194825.1 of Balaenoptera physalus. Classification (NCBI taxonomy): domain Eukaryota; kingdom Metazoa; phylum Chordata; class Mammalia; order Artiodactyla; family Balaenopteridae; genus Balaenoptera; species Balaenoptera physalus. Next base: position 174,886,069 of record NC_138890.1, read on the forward strand.
ATCTGCTTGGCGTTGCCATACCTTAAAGTGACCACAGACCACCAAGACATCCTGTGACACAGGCAATAGGGTCAGACACCAGACATGCTGTGGTAACAGACGTGGCCTGGAGCATAGCTCAGATTCCACGAATTACTTATTGTCACCAACAGAAGTTGTGGGGAGTCACCCAGTGCCAGAGACCCAGGGAAACCAGTTGTTGATGGGAGATATAAAATACATACCCCCTCCCCGGGGTTTAGCACACAAGATGGGAATTTGTTTTTTTTTAATTTGTGGTGTGGAGATTAATTGGTTAGGAGGACAAAATGGCGGGCTTAAACAAGATTTTTTTTCCAATAACCTTTGACTTTAAGATGTAGGAAAAATCTCATTTTAGGGGTTTAGTGCCAGCAGAAACAAGAAAGGGGCTGATAGACAGCAGAGGCATCAAGGATTGACTGAGACATCCTTCTGCCAGATCTTCTTCTACATCACCCTAGGGATCACTTTTTCTAGGGGGAAACGAGATTTTGCTTTCTACGGCAGACAGTAGCTCTGCAGCTTTATGAAGAAAAAAGGGATTTCAATATCCACTGTTGCTCCTGTGGATTTCTTACAACATCCAAGAAAATAACTTCCAAAAGAGGGGAAAAGAATAAAGAAATTGATACAGGCTACATTTCACGTGAAGGGAAATTAAGAATTATCCCACTTTGTGACTTTTTACTGATACAGTTTGCTCTGGAAGTTTCCTTCAGACCAGCCAATAGCTCAGATTGGCATTCCCTCTGGATTAGATCTGCAGCAAGTTCCACGGTGCATTTTCAATGAGAAATATTTCAGAACTACAATTGTCAAGGGGCCACAGCACGTGCACACAGAGACACACAGACACACACACATGCATACACAGTCAAACGGGCATTTCTGATCTCGTGGTTCAAGCCCAAATCTTTTCAGGTTTGGAAACTGAGTCCCAGAGACTGATGATAGGTAAACAGCCGCATTGCTCTTTAGAGGCAGGACAAGCAGTGAAACCCAGGTCTCCTCATTTATTGTCACATTTCATGTATATTTACAGAAGCCAGAACAGTTCATGCATTTTTATTCTTTTCAGTACTTCCGTGAGCCAAAAGTTCTGCTGGTCACCTCAGGACATCATCGTATCGACCCCACAGCCCTCTCTCAATCAGGGGGCGTCATGCCCCACTTCAGATGACGCTCAGAAGGGAAAGTCTCTTGCCCAAGAGTCCTTAGCTTCTAACTGATTCCTAACAGGGACTCAGCTCTGCCTCACTGCACTGCATCCCTGATTCTTATCTCTAAATCTGCCCGCTGATGTCTTTGCTAGTATGTACGCACCTACTGTATCTGGAAAATAACATGCCATTTTTCCTTATTGAAATGGAAATTCATTTCCTAAATGCCTATTTGATTTTAAGCTTTATTAGTTAGAGGCAATTTAAATATTTAGGATGGTCTACAGCCATACCACCCTAAACGTGCCCTATCTCCTCTGATCGCAGAAGATAAGCAGGGTCAGGCCTGGTTAGTACTTGGATGGGAGATTGTCTGGGAATACAGGGTGCTGTAGGCTTAAAATAAAGGTAAAATATTTAGAATAAATTGACAAGCTGAAATTCCAAGAAGTATTAATTTTATTAAAATGCAACAACCACCAGATACAAACGTAACATATTCCAAGGTAGGATAATATTTCCCACCAAAAGATCTAAACAGCTTTACTAAACGCGTGTTTTTTGAGCCATGAACTTTTAAATGATGCCAAGGCTATGGGAACATGTATGCTTACATCTGAAGTGATACAAGGTACAACTTTTATGCATCCAAATTCTGAAACATTTCTATGACGAAACAAAAATCAGTCTATCTGGCATCCTGATTGTGCTACTCAGAGGAACCAGAGCTCCTTGGAGGAGTGGCTGCATCCAGGTCTGGGGTAAGACATGGACAAGATGAACCTGAGGAGTCTTTCGTGGCGAGAAGAGGATGCCATACTAAGATCAGGTCCAGAGGACGCAAGAGCCAAGTTGGGGAAGCTCCCACTGGCTGAAGATGGACAATTTTGGCATCCAGGGATGCTGGCGCTTGGTCTTGCTAACGCCATCCTTCCTATCCCAGCTCCTTCTGCATGAAATTACAAGCGTCCATAAGTTCCTCTGTGTCCTCAGTGTGCCTGAGCCTCCCTGAACTGTGCTGATTGCTATGTTCTTTCTTCCCACCGTGAAACTCCAGTCGGATAAGAATAGGAGCTGATTCTTATTTGCCCTGGATCCTCCAGTTCCCAGGATAGTATGTTGCTTATATTACACGCTTGATGAATTTTAAGGATCAATCTGCTCTTTGAACGTGGGTCTCCACGACTTGGAGGCCGAGATGACAGTGGGTCATAATTACAGTATAGACTTGGGACAATCAGCTCCTTCTTACGAAGAATTTTTTCATGCATTCATAGACTGCCTCATAGTCACCAGTTGCAAACATACTGTTAACTTTTGTCTGCCACTTACTGTTAAGTACAAAAAAAAAAAAGGATGTTCTAGCTAACGTGAAAATTGTATGTTTCGGGGGTCCGTCACAGGATTTTGAGAAGGCTGTTGAGGGTTTCTGGGCGGTGAGCTGGCTACTCAGGGACACAGACACACAGGCACTAGGACCAGCATACTATATCCATCGTCATATTTGGGGTGATATTGTTGACATTTATAAAGGCATGCCATGATAAAGTGGACTGCAGAACATTTGCCAATCACAGATGTCAATAAGCTACAGCCAAGAATTTAAGTAAAAGTGACCCTGGATGTTTTTAGCTGAAAGAGGAAAAATTAAAACAAAGCAAGTTTGAGTAGCCTCAGCTGTACAAACTCTCTCCCTGGCGAGGACTAGGAGTTGGAAGAGTGGCAGGGAAGGTACCAGACTCAGGATTGGTGGAGACTGTGGTTGGTTTTAAGCTTCTACCAAACATTTAGTGGTTGAAAACATCACTAAAGAGGCAATTTCATTTTTGTTTCCCCCAAACCTCAACCATCTGAAGTCTGTTATGCAGACCCAGCCACAATTATTAAGTCCATCCTCAGATATATATATTTTTTCAAAGCAAATACATTTAAGCTTCTCTCAAGGGGATTTATGTTCAAATCTTGTATCACTTTGGGCTCTCTTCTGGAACTCCCTAAACACTCTGTGTTCTGCTCATTTTTCCTCATTCTATTATAACTGTCAAACTCAACTCCCTCATAAGTAGTTGTGACAGTCAAAAAAGGAAAGAAAAACCCTTCAAGATTCAGAGCATCAAAGCTGACGCCTCTCAGGTTATATCTTCAAGAGTCTGGCAGCAGGGCAATCTTTGTGTTAAACAACCAAAAATGTGACATTTAAGTAGGGACAGATGCCTAACTTTATGGTATAATAAATGCTGGGCAACACTGTTCCAAATCTGCAGCGCACACAAGTAGCATTCGAGATCAATTTTCCCAATGATCCCTAATTCTTTCATGACAATATATCACTTTACTGATGACCCTAACAAAAGCGGTTAGCTGCCCTCGTATCACACAAACCCCGGAGGCGAACAAAATGATTTCATGCATAATACAAACAGCCATTTAGAAAAATAAAATCAAATCACGGAAAATCATGGTGGAGAAACAGCCACAATTGAGGTTAATAACTTCCATCCACGGAAATATTTTTCTGATCCAGGATAACTCACAAAGAGTAAAAAGCCAGATTGATGTGGGAGCTGTAACAACCAACAGAGATAATAATTCACGTTCAGAGCTCATGACTCTCTGTCCCAGCCCCCATGTTTGTAAAGTGATGGTTGTGAGAAAATGACACCAGGCACAACCAAAATTATGAGGCACAAGTCAAGCCCAAAGGTGATAATCGCCGCGTCCACACATTCACAGCGACATCCTCCAGTCCTACAGCTGTTGGCCAACGTGGCCAGTCTATTGCGTGAAATTAGCAAATTAAAGTGACGTCCTTCACTTTGCCCCTTGAACTACTTAATGAACCAGTGACTATTGGATGGAAGCGTGTGACAAATCCAAAAAAGCAAATAAGGAGAGGGCAAGAAGGTCTGAACTGAAAATCAAAATGTTGGGCTGACCACAAGAGAGGCATAGCCAAGCTTTTATTTGACATCATGCTTTGATCTTAAGTGCGTAGAATCTGAATATTCTAAAGAGACAATTTTTGCCAGAACAATGAGCGTGGGAAGGATGGAGACAGGAAGCACAACAACTCTGTAAGAAATTCCCCTGGGTAACAACTTCTTGAGAAAAGTAAGATCATTTCACATCATCTTATTCACTGAGTTTTTGCTACCTGTGTGACTTATACCATGCGGGTAATACCCACCCTTTCTTCCTCTCTCTGATAGAGATAAATGCTCCATTGTTTATAGTTCTGTCAGATTAAAATGTATCATTATTTTTAATATTCAGCAAGAAAATTAGTGCCCATTTCTAGAACCAAATACCAGCTGGGGAGTGGGGAGGGAGCAGGGAGAGTGTGCAAAGACACTGTTTCCTGGACCAAGGACTTTGGTTACCTCTGCGGGGGTGTGTCTGGCCCCCCTCATCCTAAGTGGTCCCTTCTTCTCCAGGATGCAGAAATTCTTGATGTTTTCTTTCAGCAGTGATGTTTCTGATGACAAGATGCTTTGTCAGATAATTTCTAGAACACCTTCATGTTCCTCCTTAGAAGCAACTTGTGATACACCTGATGTAACCTCCAATAGAGTCACAGTGAACAGCCCATCTGCTTTCAAAAAAAGGTTAACAAATCAAAAATGTAGGATTCCCTCACATTTCCAGTGTACAAGAGTGTTAGCTGTTTGGAAACTGACTCGCTTCACACAACCTAACACAAGAGACCCAAGGATGACCATAACAAGGATGCCCTCTGAGGCTTATATGGTTTCAGAAATCCACACTAAACTGTGAGATAAAAGGATTTGCTTTGCTTTGTTTTTACACTGTTCTATTTCCCAGTAGCAAGTGTATAAACCTTGGGTCTTTTTTTACTGGGTCCTGCTGATCCAAAATGATGGCAGGAAAGAAACATGAGGTCTCGATGTTCTTAAAGAAATTCTCCTTGTGTGGAAAGCATTTATGTGGGACAGAATTGCAAGGGGTGGGAGCGTTCCTCATGAGAGGTGAATTTGCAGGAACTGACACAAGCACCTTTGGCAAGAAAGCAGCGCGACTCAGCACAAGGGCGAGGATGGAAGGGGATTGTGCCTGGAGCACAGAAGACCAGCTCAGGTGTGTGCTGATCACCGTACACCAGGGTGGTGTATGGTGATCAGTATCACTATCAAGTATCTTCCAAAGAACGATGTAGCATGTGCTATTCTCTTCCGATCACAGCCCCGGTCGCTCTGGACAGAGATGCCCGGATGTCCACCCACCCCACTGGACAGCAGGGCACAGACAGAAGGGACAGTGTGACCCCGCACTGTCCCCCACTAGCACCAGCAAGGAAGTGGATGGCTGGATGAATGACCTTCAACGTTTTCACTGGCACCTTGATTTAAATATTATAAGATGTCATGCTCATATAAACAGCACATCCACATGGTTTTGGAAATTAATATCTTTCTCCAGGGAGAATGCAACTCCCACAAGTGGCCCTCTGCATTGGTTTCCTAGGATGGCTTAAACTACAGAAGTTTATTTTCCCACCCTTCTAGAGGCTAGGAGTTCAAGAGCAAGGTGTCAGCAGGGTGGGTCCCTCTGTGGCCCTTCTCCTTGGCGTGTAGATGGCGGTCTTCTCCCTGTGTCCTCACACGGCCGTCCCCCATCAGTGTGTCTCTTCTTATAAGGATACCTGTCAGATTGAATTAGGGCCCACCCTTATGACCTCACTTTTACCTTAATTACCTCTTTAAAGATCCTATTTCCAAGTACTGTCATATTCCGAGGTGGTGGGGATGAGAACTTCAACATATGGATTTGGGGTGGGGAACACATTCAGCCCATAAGACTGTATTCTGGTTTCTGGGTGCTCAGCAATTTCCATCAGCAATAAATTATTCCCAAATAGAAGGCTGGGGAAGGGAGCATCAAAATCCCTCCTGTGGCCACCTTCAACAGAGCTGCAAACAAAGATCTACTCAGAAAAACGAAAACAAGTCTTTCCTCCAAGGAACCGTTCACTGCTTCCTTGAGAAACGACTCTAATTCAAATACAAATTTATTTCTTTTACAGTAATTCTGATTACAAATATATGATTATTCTGAAACAGAACTTTAAAAAATAATAACATATTAAGTAGAAGACTTTACAGGTTTTAAAACATAAATTTCAAGTGTTTCCATGACATGCAGTAATAACTCTGAGAAGTGAGACTAGAACCTGTATGTCTCAACTCTCCTCAGCGCGATTCATGGCGACGTGTTAGCGCAACGTTTAAAACATATTTCAGAAGCAATGCTAATATTTCATCACATCCGAAGCAGATAGCCTTTCAATCCATATATTAAAATCTTAATAGTTGTTATTACACTGGAGGTGAAAGGCAATGATAAAGCCCATGGAAATAAGACCATTCATCCCCATCCAGAGCGTTCATATTTTCAGAAATGATGTTGAACTATTGGCTCCCTGACAGCTTTTGGTCCCATTACTTCTTGTGTTTCTTGCCCATCTTTATGGAAAAAGTTAAAAATATTGTAAGAGTAAAATCTTAACAGACTATAACCTGGAAAATCTCTAAGAAAAGAAGAACCGTCAGGAGAACATTGCTCCAAGGAGCAGGACTGCTACAGGGGTGGTTAGAAAGACCCAGTGCGGCTTCAGGGGGCGACCTGCCCTTTGACAACAGTAAATTACACACTGGGGACGGAAGGCCTTTGTGTCATGTTAAGCTCCTCACATCGGAACCTTATGGGGATGTGTGATCAATAAAGCTTACCCAGGGGTGAGCGGAGGGAGGTGTAAGCAGTTATAAAAACAATCCCCACATCGCTTTTTTACATTTGAAAAATAAGTTATGTATGTTTTGCATTTATTGGAATTGCATAATACTGTGCCTTGCACTTTTTCATCTCAAAAGGCATTCCAGAGAAACACTTGTCTTTTTCTAAAAGAAATCTTAGCTTTCTACAAAGTATGTCTCCACTCAATCTTAAACATTTAGTATATTTAATTTTTATACTCATTATAAATGCATGAGTAAATAGGTAAGTGTTCTCCTATCTCTACATAACCTCACAATCAAAAAATTGGCTAATATTCACTTTTATGGTACAAAAAGGAATAATGTTAATGTAAGTTAAAGCAAAAGCTGGTATCATTCTTTCCATCTTTTGAATTTTGAGTAGCTTGCATCAACTATTTAGTTTCATCGTTGCATCTTTTATTTTTTTTTAATGGGGTTCATTTTTAATTCATTTAACTAATTTAATGTGGCTAATGTGGCCCTTTTAGAAACTGCACTTTGGTACATACACGTGTGTAACAGATGAAAAATACAGCTGTGGATCAGAATGTCTGTGGGCAAGTGGGGAGGGTCTGGAGTAATTATTTACCCTGAGATCACACGGAGCCTCCTCTTTCCATTAACATTGGTGTTGTCCAAAATCTTTTTAGAATTTGTAATTTAGAATCGTCCTTAGAGTCTGCAGCATATTCAAAGAAAGTAAACATTTACGGAGTGTCTGCCCCATGCCAGTGTAAAAAGCACAATGGAATCTCAATTTATTTATCCAATACTAGAGAACTGTCATTTGTTTCCTACTTTTTTGTTTGTTTCCGTTTGGTGGTTAAGTTCTTGTTGTTGTTATATTTTTACACATGAAAAGGCTAGGATTTGATGAGATTAAGTGATATAAGTAACCTCAGGGGTTTGCAGAGCCCATTACAGGAAGAAGCGTTTTGCTTTGAGGAGCCACTCAGAGCTAAGCCTGTTAACTGACGTGGTAACCAAACTGGGGGATTCAGTAAACTCGATTTTTTTTAAGTTGTTCTTAAATACGACGCTGCCTGTTCACAAGGCAGTTTTGATGCCTGTTCCAGAGGCAGCTCCCCACATTGGATATGGCGCCCCTGTGGGGATGTGCCTTGCTTTGTGCCTTTTAGCAACTCAAGGCACCTCTCACGAAGCCCAGGACACACGGGGTTCAGGCAGCACACAGGGCGGGTTCCTGTTCGTCTCCTCACCCAAGCCCAAGTCTATCACCATCTCTGTCCTTGGACGTGATTGCGGTTTCTCCTCTTTTGCCTCTATGTGTTTAAATTTTTTGTAAGTAACTACCTTCATTTTCCCCCAGCTTTAACGAGGCCCTTGAAACCCATACCAACTGTTCTCCAAAGTGTTACACTGAAAGACAGTACCCCGTGCAATGTGCCGGTTCTGATGGTTTAAAAAATGACTCAAAAATATGTATGAACACTACGTATCACCTAAACACATTATATTGTGCTGAATTTGAAATTCTAAAGTTCAAATTAAGGTTCTTACGAGAGAAGTGGTGAACAGACAACTCATTTGGAGCTAAGAAGAGAAGGGTGCTTCAGAGATGTCTTTGGAATTGTGTTTCCCTCTCCTATTTCTGTTTCCCTGAGGACAGGGCTCTCCCCTTCCGGCCTCTGCTGGGAGGTCAGGACCCTGGGTCACAGGACACCGTCTGAGCCACTGGTACAAAACGTGGTCCAAGCATCTTCTCAAGCTCATCAGAGGAGCCGATTCTGGCGGAAGCGGCCCAACATTGGAATGAGTTGGTCTGGTGTTGAGTCAGCCCCTTTGGACCTCTGCCTCCCATCCCAGGTTTTGGGGGGAAATCCTCCCTCCCCCAGCTTCTTGTGAGAAGCTCTTTCCGATCTTTTCTACCCTGAATCCCTTTTCTGGAAAGATGCTTTCAATTAGTTCCCCAAGACAAAAAAGATGACGCATAATTCTGCCTCAGCCCCACTCTTACTGCCCACATCTCTTGTGAGATGGGAGGGCTTAGAGGTGAACTTCTTCTCTGGAATATTCTAAGGTTCCGACCGAAACTTTCTACTTCACAGTGGTTACAAACACAGTCTCCATGTGAAGACAGTATCTCCACTTAATCCCAAACCCGCCAAACACTCTGGAGGAGAAAGGAGGGCCTCTGAAGCGGGAAGGTTTCCCCTCAGCCTTTCTCAACCATAAACACACAGCCAGCGCGTGAGGGTCTCAACAGCCCGTGGAATGTTTAAGAGGAAACACTCAAATCGCAAGCCCCAAGAGGGTCTAGTGCCCTCGTGTCGAGAATGTGGCGGGGGAGGGGGAGTCATCACCAGCCAGCTCAGCATCACTGTCAAGACAGCACAAAGGGGCAGCCCACCCGCCACTGCATCACTCACAGACCAGACAGAGCAGACTGAGTCCCTAAGGAAACTCCGTCAGGTACAAACGCAGGGGACCAATCTCTTAACCAGGCTTGGTTCTTTTGTTTTGTGTTGTGTTGTTTTCCACAACAAATTGGACAGCCTCACCAGTGTTCTAGATTCCCTCCACTCTTTGGATAAGAACCAAGTCCAGCCTGACAAGCCTGTGTCCACCTTCAACACGCTGGGCTCAGGGGAGCCCTGACGGTTCAGGCCCTCTGCCCCTGGCCCACACCACAAGCAATACTCCAGGGAGTTCAGAAGGAATCCGAGTTCATCCCGGACCATCAAAATCGATTGGCTTGGTAACTCTAAAGCTCACCCTGTCCTCGAGTCCCTAGAATCTACTACCTGTTCTCAGCAGGTGACAGAGGCCAAGATGGACCTCCGTGACCCACATGGGGCATCCGCACATCACACACGCCTCCCTTGCAGGCCTGCTATTCCGTGAGAAACAATCTTAGGGACTCACAATTGATTTAAAAACATGGTGCTTGCACATGTGTGAGGAGGAGGAGAAAACACAAGGAACAAGGAAGGAAGAAGCAGGCTTCCCTCACCCCTCAGCTCGGTAGGTGTGTGTCTGGGGAGAGAAGTCTCCCTCCTGTGGCAGCTTGGCTGGAAAGGAGTGTCTGCCCTGGGTGGGAATTCGTATCTCACCGTCACTCTCTGGAGATCCTAGAGTCACTCCAAACCTGGATGGTGGAGTGCTGTGTCTGTTGACCGTGACTCTGAAGGGAGTAGAAACAGATCTCTGAGGATGAAAGCCCTCCTCCTGATTATGTTCTGCTTCTTCTATCAAATGCTTTCATAACAGCCTCTATATCCCAGGTCTTCCTCAAAGAGCTTCCCCAATATTGAGACCCTGGGTCCTCACAGAAAGCTTGTGAGCAAGACATGTCCATTTTACAGACGAGGAAACTGAGTCCCCGTGAGCTCACAGAGCTAGTGAGTGAAGGAGCAGGAAATCCAACCTAGACAGTCTGTCTCAGCACCTCTGCTCTTAGCACAGAACCCCTGGAGCCCTTGAACAAAGGCCCAGGAGGCCAGGAATGCACTTTGAGGGGAGAGTGGACGGGTGGCCATCAGAAGCTCATCCCTGCTCACTGGTGTGATCACAGCATGTGGCCCTTGAGTTTGGTCCTCCTGCTGGGCATGGAGTCTTGTCTTTAGTATTTTTAAAAATGAACAGAAACATAAATTTGAGTGTGAAATTTATAGTTTTAGGTTTGGAAGGCTATTTCATTTTCTCACCACTTATGGTCTAGAGTGTATTCAAATAATACTTTTATTAGGTGATACCAATAGATTCACCCTAAAGGATAGTTTGATGAACAGGCAGAATAACCATAATTCATGGCACAAGTAACTTAAAATAAAGTTTTAAATGTAGAGTCAAGCGATTTAGAAATGTATTTGTAAATCATCAAATACCTAATTTACTGAATAAGGAACATAGTAATTTTCAGTTCTTAAAACATAAAACCCACAGCTAATGCTCATGATATGGACATCCTTTTACAAACGAAGGCGTGTCTCCCTCCAACGTTTGAATCATCAGATTATGATTCTCTCTAGTGACACATGTTGTCCATTTATCTTCCTGAAATAGACTTTCTGATCAATGAATCTAGTGGACAGCATTTCTGATTCTATGGAAAGTGCTGAATGAAACAGTGAAAGGGAGAAAGTTGTCACAGTGTCACCAGGGGACATCGGCCAAGTCAGGGCAGGGCACTGTTGCTGACCTGTGGTCACACCTCCACCTACCTGACCGCCCCCAGGAGATGATTTTGTGATCTGGGCCCCACTCCTAGGAGGCAGGGTTTCTACCCCAAAGGGCTTCCTGGGGCTCTTGTCCTTGCTTCCTGCAGAGAAGGGAAGGGATAAATGGACACAGGCTTTTGGCTACAGAACCTCCAGGGCCACGCTCTCTGCGGGACAGCATTTAAATGTGTCAGGAGACGCCCCACACTGAGACATTCTGACGATGGACAAAGGCCTTCCATTTTAATGGCACCTTTCATTAAAATTTTCTTTAAGGCAAAAGAGATATTTCAATGCTTGAAAGATTACAGACCACCTCTCTGCCCCCTTTGGACATGCATGAAGCTTGCTAATTACCTTGCAAGGTCACAGTTGTATCAGCAATAAAGTTCGCTCAGTATTGGCCGCTTGATTTTAGAAATCTCTTTAAAGTGATGAGAAAGGGCAGGAGGGGACTGCAAGGAAAGAATCCAGGGCGTCCCACCTTTTTCTGATTATGTGAGGTTAGTTGTGCCTGACCCACCGCTTTGGCACTGATTCTCCCCGTTTCTGTGTATTTTACATCCTCCCACCAACTCTGAAAGCAAAGCAGAGGTTTACTGCATGCCATAAATATGGAATTATGAAAGCCATGCTGGCTGGCTGAGAATATTCCAGGCTTAATGACAGTTCTCAAGACATGAGCCTTGCAGATCCGAGATATCACAGGTGCCTCCACAGTCCTGCTTCTGCAGAATTTATTTGAATATTTCAGCATTTTAAGCTATTTGCATGTGTCCAAGCCTAACCCAAGCCTGAAATCTCCAAGTAAGTGTTCCTCACAAACCCTGTTTTGGAATCACAAAGGAAAAAAGCCAAACGCATGCAGAGACCGACTGAAAAGACTCTTGCAGACAATCCACCCACTCAAAGTGCAAAAAGACCTCGTCAAAAACTAAACTTGTCCTACTTTTCCAAGTCAGGCACAAGACAAAAAAGTGTGCTGAGTTAAACACAGTGCCATAAAAAAAAGGGGTGCAAAACACGGCTTGAGGAATAGAGCCGAATGGCAGAGTTTGTGTACGCTGCCTGCCTGCAGAGGAATTTTAAACTGAACTGCAGACCTGACCACTGTGATGGACTGATTACTGTTGCCTTGGCTAAGGAGGCTCTGTTAGCACAGAGGAAGACGGATTTTTTGCCTATAAAATTCCACTGTGTACGAAAATGTTTTATGAAATTATGTTTATGAGCACTATTGCATCTGTCCCCATTGTATTTGTGATTCATTATTTAATATATAGAAGTATGGTTACCCTCTGATTCGTAAATACCCCTTTCTTCATCACACATGTTGCCAGGTTAATATAATTTAATGTATTTGCTTGCTCAGCGGTACTACTAGAAAAAAAAGAAGAAGAAATACCTTCTGTATTTTATATCTTAAATGTATTTATAGAGCTCAGTTTTAACTTCTCAAGAATGTAACTGATTCTAGATTCCTTTTCTTCAAAGTTAATCGTAGTTTCATTTCTGAGATCTCATCCCCACAGCTACCCAAATTGCGTAGCAGGCAGTAAAAAAAAAAAAAAAAGCACTCATCTACCTAACACTATAGATTCTTACCTTGCATCAGTTCTGTTTATCTCTAACATGCAAAATTGATTTGTAAGGTGAGTTTGAGTCTGAACTAGTTTCTGAAGGGGTTGGAAATTCAAGATGAAAGCAGAAAGCAGGATGGAGGTTGCAATCCTTTCCAGGCCAGTGCACCGTGAGGACAGGGCACTGACCTGTGTGTGGAGGGGAGCCCTGGTCGGGGGAGAGGTTCAAAGCACCTGCTCACTTTAGGGGCTCTCCCTGTTTTATGTCTCTGTGAGAAAAACGGGGTTCAGCTCATCATTACTGACAGGTTTTCAAATGTGCTATAACAGTTTTCAATGAAGGGTACTTATTCATGTTCCAAATTTTTAAATTAAAAGGACCCAATCAAACAAATTCAAAGCCTGATTGGTCTGAAAGGCTCTCTGAGGTCTCACCATCACCTGGCAATGAGACCTCTCCCCACCATTAGGATGGAGACTTTAACACATCTTAATTAATGACACAAGTTTCACCCTTAATTTTCCAAAATTGATTTTTTTTTCCCTCTTGAGCTCTTTAGAGATACTTCTAAACATATCATGAAAATTGCCAAGCCTCCACCAACGGGTGTGAGAGTGTCTGGGACAGACGTAGTTCTATTCCAATTGTAGCCTTCTGAAGATGGACAAAACAATATATTGTGAGTATTCAATCAATGGATAGACCAGAAACAATCATAATTTGAAAAATGTTTATAAACACAACTTCAATCAAATGTTTTCCTGTCACAAGAGAGATTAGATTTACAGTAAATAATGAATTCAAGAGGCATCACTCTGTTCTCGGGATTTTATCTGTGTCATCACCCAGGCGGAAGGCTGGGATAGACGCACCATTTACCTAAATGTGGGTAGATTCTGATTCCATTTCTTATCGCACCTCAATGGAATTGGGCTCTCTGCATTTACTAGCATCACTGTGTTTGTTGATTTTCTTCGCTCTTTAAACTTTCCATTTATTTTGCAAAATTTTAAAGAGGAAGAAAGTCAAATGTAAATATATGTTAATGAAAATAGTGCAACAAGCCTGCACGTTTTGTGAGGTCAGGGTGGACTCTTATCCTAAATCACAATGGATTCACTAAAGAACATACACACGATTAAAACCTGCTCCTGAAGAGAATGAGAAAATGAGTGAGTTATTCTCTAATAATAGAGACATGAAATTACAAACAGAAGACCAGGGGAAAGGAAGAAAACAGAAAGCAAAATATAAGAAAGAAAGAAGGAAAAGAGTGATAAAGCTAGATATAAACTAAAGCATTCGCCTCCAGACTAGAAAATATCAAAATATTAATATGATGAAAATGGTAATGGTTGAAAGAAAGAACACAATAGTTGAGAGTGTGCAGAATACATACAAGTAAAGCAGACAATCAGCTTGAGAAACTCTACTGGAGCTTCAGGAGGCGTCAGAAGAGGAAAAATAGGTGGACACATCATGGAAAAAAATATGAGGTAAGTAGGATAGAATTAAACACGTTTGCATCACCATAATGGATGTCCAAAACAGAGGGGAAGATCATTAAAAAAATTGTTCAAAATGGAGCTGAAAGATCTTATGTTGCAAATAGAGGGGACCAAAGAGGTTAGGTAAGACAAAACCCACACCTAGATACATTGTAGGAAAATTTGAGAATATCAAAACAGAGGAAAAACTCTACTAGCTTCAAGAGAAAAATGGCAGATTACCTACAAAAGACCAAGAAGAACACTGTCAATCAGATTTCTCAATAGCAACACAGATGCAAGAAAATATGAATTAATATTTTCAAACTAATGAACAGGGGGGAAACCCTTGGACCTATTATTATGCATTCAATCAAATTCTTATTTAAATGTGAAAGCCAATTTAAAATATCCTCAGGCATACAAAACCTTAGAAGATTAGATACAGAAAGATCCACCTTGAAAACATTCTTGGATAAAGACCAGATTAAAAAAAAAAAAAAAAAGTAAAAAAAGTAAGTCCAGAATTCTGCAAGGGATGGAAAGTAAGAGCGATCAAATAATTTAGTAAAAGTTTTTATATAAAAAGGTAAGAACAAAAGAAAAGGGAGGAATAAATCCATATTCACCCAGAACTAGAGTTACAAAATTCTTCTTAAAGTGAACATGGAATAGGCAAAAAGAAAAGCCATCAGAAAGATGTAAGAATAGACTAAAAGCCTTTGTATGTTTGACAGAGACGTAGACATTTCAAATTTGTCAAGATGTCAGTGTTCTTCAAACTGATCTATAGATTCAGGCAAACACTCTCCAAACCCTAGAAGACTTTAAAAAAAATAGATAAGCTGATTCTAAAATCTATATGGAAATGAAAGAATGTGGAATGATCTTAAAAAAGAATAGCAATTTGGAGGTCTAACACTATCTGATTTTAAGACCTGCTAAAAAGCTACAAGACAACTCGATATTGGCATCAAGATAGATAAATTGATCAATGTAACAGAATAGGGAGGATGGAAGCAGACTGTCACATATACTGTTAATAGATTTTTGTACCACATCTATCCAATGGAGAGAAGAAAGTATTTTTAATAAATATTGTTGGAACAATAGATAGGCATATAGGAAAAAAAATGAATCTGGATCTCATCTCATTCCATACACAAAAATTAATCCAAAGTCGATCATAGAGCTAAATGTAAAATCAAATCCCATGTTTCTAGGAAAAAATATAACGGAATATTTTCACAGTTTTGAGGTAGACATAGATTTCTAGGACAGGACATGAAAAGTAGAACCTACCAAAATAAAACTAATAACTTCCACTTCATCAAAATTAAAGATTTCTGCTAATCAAAAGATCCTGAGACAGTAAATCAAAAATCACAGACTTGAAAAATTATTGGTAGCACATACATCTGATATGTTTATATAAAATTTTTGAAAGTTCAGCAACAAAGAGTCAACCAAATTTTTTAATTGAGCAAAAGATTTACATAGGCAAGTAACCTTTGAAGGTATATGAATCAGCCCATGAAAAAATGCTCAGTATCATTAGTCATCAAGGAAATGAAAATTAAAATTGCAGTGAGATATCATCTCACAGGTACTGAACTGATTTAAAGGACTGATAACAGGTATTGGCACAGAAGTGGATCAACTGGAAATCTTGTGCTTTGCCAGAAAAAGTGTAAAATGATACAACACTTCAGAGGACTGTTAGTCAATTTCCTAAGAAGTTAACTATGTGTATACCCTATGACCTACAATCCCACTGGTGGGTATTTACTCAAGAGAAATAAAAACATAGGACCACAAAACAGACCATACAGGAATGTTTATTGCAGCTTTATTCATGATAGCTCAAACTGAAAATAACCCAAATGTCCATCAAAAAAGAATGGACTTTTAAAAATCATGGTATATTCATATATTCATAGGATGGAATGTTTTTTAGCAATAAAAAGGAATACAATACAGATAATTGCAAATACAAATGATCTCTAAACAATTGTTAAACAATACAAGCCAGACACTAAAGACCTGTGTAATTCTTTTTATCAGGAGTTAAAGGAGAAGACAAAGCAAAGACATCTATAGAAGTCAGAATATTGTCATCTCTGGGGGATAGGAGAGGCTAACTTGAAAGGACCTCGAAGGTTTCTGGGGAAATGCAAATGTTTAGCATCTTATTTGAGGTGATGGTTACCAAGGTGTATACAATTGCCAAAACTCATCAAACTAAAGACTTAAGACATGCGTTTTATTGTAAGTAAAATTTGCCTCAATTCAGAAAAAATGAGGTTAAAAAAAGGTAATAAACATAATTATGTGATTCTAATTTTAGGAAACCACTATGAGAATAAAAATAAAATTTATAATTCTAACATAATTTAAATCTCATCTGTCCAATAAAGAACATGAAAGAAGAATAAAAAAATAAACAAGAATAGTAAATCGGAAACATGAGTTGACGGTAGAAATAAATCCTAATATAAGGGTAATGACAATCAATGAAAATGTGTGGAACTCAGCAACAGAAAGATCAAGAATTCCAGATTGGATTTTTAAAAAATAATCCATCATTCCAAAAGAATCAAGAAAGGTTAAACAGAAGGATGGAAAAATACTACCAGGGGAATATTACCCATGAAATGATGTAATGACAATTTTAACATTTGACTAAATAAATATCAAGACAAAATTATGTTAAAAGAGGGAAGTTATAATAATAAAAGCACCTTATGACCACCATGAACCTATATACACTTAATAATAGCTCCTCAAAATATGCAGAACAACTGGCAAACTGAGAAGATAGATATATAAACAATACTAATTGGAGATTTTAAACACCCCCTTCACCTGAAAGATACAAATATTGACAGAGATAGAGGCTATATGAATAATGCAATTAATAAACTCAAGTGAGTTTATTTGAAACTCTGAGCCTAACAAACAGAGGACACACAGTCTTTCTGGTTCCTTAGTGCCTTCCCACCACTGTTCTTCCCTGTCTGCAATTAGATAAATATGAAAACTGAGCGTGTTTACAAACTTATACCAATCTGTTACTGCTGAGACATCCAATTGCATGATAATTTTCTAGTATTTTATTATATTTAACTTTGCAAAATAATGGCTTGTGACAGATTGGAAATTAACAAAAACAAAAACAAACAAAAAAGAAACCCTCGTCCTTCACCACAGAACGTTTGAGATGTACTTTTTCTGAATGTACAAGGAACAGTTACAGACATTGACCGTATATTAGACCACAGATGAATGCTCAATAAATTTTGAAGAACCAGTCTCATAAAACAATGTTCTCTTACTACAGTGAATAAAATGATACATCATTTTCTTTAAATACAAGCACACTCATTTATTGTGCTTCATTTTATCACATTTTGCAAATTTTGTGCTTTTTACAATTGAAAGGTTGAGGCAACTCTGCACTGAGCAAGTCTATCGGTGCCATTTTTCCAACATTTGTGCACTTCATGTTTCTGTGTCTTGTGTTTAAAATTCTTGCAGTATTTCAAACTTTTTCATTATTATTACATCTGTCAGGGTGATCTGTGATCAGTGATCTTTGATGTTACTGTTGCAAAAAGATTGACTCGCTTATAGCCTCGAAGATGGTTAGCATTTTTTAACAGTAAAGTATTTTTTTAATTAAGGTATGTACATGTTTTAGACATAATGCTATGGCACACTTAATAGACTACAGTATTGTGTAAACATAACTTTTATATGTGCTGGAAAACCAAAAATTTCTGTAACTCAGTTTATTTCGATAATCATTTTATTGCAGCAGTGATTTGGAAACAAACCCACAGTATCTCCAAGGTCTGCCTGTATAACTCAAAAGCTCCCCCGTTTCTAAAATCTCAACAATATGTATTTTGCTAAAAAAGGAAGCAATGGAGGAAATTGTGAAATACTTATATCCGAGCAACATAAAAATATTTTAAAATGTGCAGACACATCGAGAATAGTACATAAAGTAAAATTTATCTGTTAAAATCCATTTTCATGAGGCAAGAAAGATTGAAAACAAATGATCTAATCAAAGGAAAAGTATGTTGAATTTATTACCTTAAATAGGGATTGATTTTAATGAAAAACACATGGGCAAAGTTAGCAACAGATAACAGATTGAGAGAATATATTTGCAATATCTAAAACCAACAAGGGACCCTATTATCTAGAATATGCAAGAAATGCCTATAAATCAGAAAGAAAACACACAATAGGCAGGGAGGCAAAGAACATGAAGAGACAATTCACAGGAAGGGGAAACCCAAAACGCTAACAAGATGTGAAAAAAAATGCTCACGTTCATTAATAATTAGAGAATTGAAAGTTAAAAGAACAAGATCTCACTTTGCATCCAGCAAACTGGCAAGTATTTGAAAGCTGGATGCACAAGCACTGACAGATAAGTAGGAAAAGGAAAACGGCTTGTCCTGGAGGGTCCCGGGATGCTCACAGCCCTTTGGAGAGGAAACTGGTTCTGCTGAGTTAAATTTAGTGCATGCGTGTCATCTAACTCAGCAATTCCGCTCCCGGGGACAGAGAGCAGAGAACGTAAGGGACATATACGGTGTGTCCTCCCACAGCGCGCCGTGTGGTGACAGAGCTGGAGGGAGTCTAAACATTGACGCTTTGGGAAAAGGTAAGTAAAATA
Organism: Balaenoptera physalus; assembly: GCF_965194825.1. NCBI lineage: Eukaryota > Metazoa > Chordata > Mammalia > Artiodactyla > Balaenopteridae > Balaenoptera > Balaenoptera physalus. The sequence goes on from NC_138890.1 coordinate 174,904,966, forward strand.
TCATTGCACACCATGAAATGGTGAGCAAGCAGCAGTCAGAGGTCACGCACTACATGAACATTCTGTAATAGGGAGAGATCTTTAAAGTAGAATGAGATCATCTATAGCACTTTACCATTAAATATCTTGTTTTTCAAAAAGGTAGTAAAATATATAAAATACAATTTATACCATTTTAGCCAATTTAATCATGTATGGCTCTGTGACATTAAGCGCCTTCACAAATTTGTGCCACCGTCACCACCATCCATCTCCAGAGCATTTTCATCACCCCAAACTGGATCTCTGTATCCATGAAACACTAACTCCACATTCCGCTCTCCCCCCATCCCCTGGCAACCACCCTTCTACTTTCTGTCTCTACGAACTTGACTGTTCTAAGAACCACATTAGGTGGAATCATGCAGTGTTTATTCTTTTGTGACTGGCCTATTTCACTGCACACAGTGTCTTCAAGGCTCATCCATGTTGTAGCCTGTGCCTGAATAATACTCCACTGTACGGATAGAGCACACTGTGTTTATCCATCATCTGCTGACAGACATTCGGGTTGTTTCCACCTCTTGGCTAAGGTGAATAATGCTGCTGTGAACATGGGTTTATAAATATCTGTTAGAGTGCTTCTTTCAATCCTTTTGTGTACCTACCCAGAAACGGAATTGCAGAATCACCTGGTCATTCTAGGTTCAATTGTTGAGGAACCTCTGTAGTGTCTTCCTCAGGAGCTGTACCATCTGGCATTCCCACCAGAGATGCCATTAGCATCAATTTAAAATACTGGCACACGAGACAGCAGTACTAATTTTTAAAAGATCACAGGGCAATAGCAAGGTACACATCTCACCCACTGCAAAGGTGCGGGGTGAGGGGATGCAAGTAGGGAAAGCAGACAGAGGGGAAACACAATCAGCATATGGGGAGGGTCTACCCCAGGCAACTAGAGGCCATGAGTGAGGAACTGAGGAGTTCGCACAGCACCACCCTCTGCCCCTCCCCGCCAGAGCTCCAAATCCAGAACTCTCCCCCACCTCCTCTCTCTCTCTCTCATGGAAAAAGCAGTGCTTAATTAACAAATTATGCTGCTTGGATAACTTTCAATTTCTTCATTAACATTTCTTGATTTTATGCAATTGGATGGAATCAGGCTAACCAGATATGGGCTGTTCTTAGCAGTAAGATGCTGCCCCCCCTGCAGGGTCACCAGGGCCCGCTCTCCTCCTGGAAGGATGCTCCCATGCCCAGCCATCAGTATCCTGTGCATCCCCATGGGTGCAAGAAGCTCCCTGGAGAGCCCCACTCTGGACAGTTGCCTTGTGGAGTGCTTCATTACTCCCGCAAGAATAAAAAAGACCTCTAGAGAATGATCTAAAATTATTTTTATCTACCTTTGCTTGGAAATTTCCATACGGTCTCCATACCTGACCAGATGACAAAAGCATGGTGGCAGCCAGGGGAAAAAAATGGTAAAAACCAAGGAAGCACCATTAAAATTTTGAATGAAATAATGTATTTGCCAGCATTACTTTCCTCTCAAATCCTGTACTGCATCCCTGCTTCCTACAGATGTGGCTTTGGGGGGAGACTGGGAAAGCGTTTACGAGGAGGGCTGGTGAAACTAATAATTTGTTTATGTGGAAACTGTTTTCCAGAACAGCGCACTGGGGAAACCTCTCCAGAATGCAATTGCGCAAAGGCAAAAGCAGCCCGTTTGTTTCTTTCCTGCCATAGAGGCATGTCAATCACAAATCGCTGCCATTTAAAAGAAAGTTCTGGAGCGCACAGCAAAGATTGAACCCCTCCCCCAACCCCGCCCGCGCTGCGGTCTCCAGAGTGCGAGGCTGGCGTGAACACCTCGTGGGCCACCCCTGGCCAGTGGGCAAGAGGGAGCGCCATTTGCCACCTTGAAGCGGGGGGAGAGTTTTTCTCCGAGCATCTTGGTGGACCGGGATGGGAAGGCCGGCTGGGGCAGACCACGCTGACCTGCTTTCCGAGGCTGCCCGCCTGCCTCTAAGTGAGAGGCTGACGCGACTTCCAGGCGGGAAAGCCAGTTCCCTCCCATATACGGTAAGCAGAGGAGCTGGTGCCCGGACACGGGAGGGACGAGTGGAAGCCCACAGATGATGCCACATCATCCCTTTCTCATCCCTTTGCTTTCAGGATCTCTGAGACAGCAGAGAGCTTCCCGGTGCGTGCAGATCAGGCCTCACAGGGCGCATTGCAGGAGTTTGCAGCTAGTGGTGCAAGTGGCCAGACTGGGCCCGGGAGCAGCGCGGCTGCGATCTCCAGCGTGTTCCAGGCCCGACGGTAGGAAAGAGCGGAGTCCAGCATGAGAGCCCCCCGTGGAATCACTTAGTCAGAGGTCGAAGAGCTTCCTGGGGGCCTCGAGCTGGCAAGGGCAAACGAAGGCGGTGAGAAGGAGCCACAAACCAGGCATAATGAACCACAACAAAAATACACAATTTTGCCGGGAACTGCAAAATGACTAGATAAGGAATGTTAAGACGTATGAATGGAATCACAGTTTTCTGGTCCTTTTTCTAACTCCCTTCTTTCCAGGAAACAACAAAACAACAGTACCTCATGAGACACTGTTAATTATAGAATTGCTGCTTTACATGAGGTAAAATTTCAATTAATACAAGTGTTAAGAAGAGCTGGATCTTCTGACTAATGGATTAACTGATCAACTGAGGATTAAACAGGATTATTTTATATCAATCTAATTGTGGGAAAACTTTCCAAAACATATTAGTTCTATTTCCTTGCCACACTAATCAGTAAAGTATCCAATAGAAATGTTTGAGATGTTTCCACGGATTCACTTATTCATTAAAAGATGATCTGAGGGTCCACTATGTGGGAGTTACTCTCATAAAGCACTGGAGACATGAAAATAAACAGTTTCATTAATAGCACAAAGCGAGAGTTTGATTTTTAAGCTTACCAGACAGTCTCTGTTTTGTAACCAAAGAATTTGATTCCTTTACAAGCAATGTTAGGATCCATATACTTGAATATGTCCCGTCAATTTTACTTTATTGTTATTATTTATTTTACTTGGTGGCCCCCTTTTTCCCTCTCCCTGGATTTCTTTCTTTTTTTTTTTTTTTTTTTTTTTGGTTGGTTTAATGCATTCCCCTTTCCCTTCATAAATTTAGAAATCCTACTTATTCTTTATTCCTCTCAGGCTTACCTGTTCTTTCCTCACACTCACAATAAAACATTTATTTCCTTTAAATATGAAAATGAGATAATGATTTATCAAGTTATTCTATTCTCCTCCACCCCATCCCCCCTCACACAATGTCCGCTCAAATAAAACATTGTTTTGACACATTTAGAATATTTTTACTTCAGCACTGTCCGCCATCGACCCTAAGATGTATTCTTTGGAACATAATTACTCCTCAATTTTGCTACAAGAGTTTAGTAAATTTTATTTTAGATTGCTGTAAGAATTTCCCTGGAAGTATGTCTCGTCTGTTGCAAGAAACATAACTTAGCATACAATTACACATTCCCAAATAGTATATATTTATCCAGAGAGAAAGAGGGGGAGAGATGCCAACTTGGGCTCAGAGTGGAACAGTCCTGGCTGTTTCTGCTCTCTCCAAATCTGACTCAAATGAATTTGTATCCATTCAGCATCCTCTCGAGTACTTTCCTCATATAGACCCCACTCTGTGTATTCTCTGACTTGTGTGTACCTGTAAATATCTTCCACCTTGTCAGGTCAATGATAGCTTGGCTGGGTATAGAAATCCTGGTGTGCAGTCCTCTCCCTGAGTCACCTGTAATTTACAGTATATGATCCTGTTGTACATAGTTGCACTGTGTTTTACTTGCTCTGTTTATACTTGAGAAAACTGATAGCAACATGATGCCTCTGTTTCGTTAATAACTGGATGTTTGAGCCTAGAAACTTATTCAAGTTTTTTCCTTTATTTTAGACATGTCTAGGTGTATATACTGGTTACCTATTTCAGTCAACAAATGTGGGCCTCTCCTCAGCTCAGAAATTCTCACCTATTATTAGCTTAAATACTTTTCCCTTTTCTGCCTCTGGAACACCAGCCATTTTATAGTAGATCTCTCAGATCTTCCCTGAAATTCTCTGACCTTTTTTCTCCATAAGTCCTATCTCTTGATGTTCTGTTTCTTCATTTTATAAGTCTTTAATTTCTGACATAACAGTGTCTATCTTCTTCCATTTATATCCTGATTTGGTTGATGTTTGTCTTGTTTTTTGGTTCAGGTCCATGTCCTTGGGGCTCCCAAGTCTTGTCGACCCCAGAAGAGAGAAAGTCAGAAAACTCTGACTGTTGGCCCACCACCCCAAATCCCTTTGGCTCAGGGGTGGTGGACAGGTCATCCTGGGAACTTCCAGTTGAGGAAAAGGCAGATTCAGAGGGCTTTGCTCAGAATTTCCCAAAAAATCAAGATAAAAATTTTAAAAGTACAGAAGGTTAAAAAAATCTGAAAGGATCTGGAAAAGTCCTTTACAGCCCTATACACAGACACACAACCACACACTCACACACACATACACCGTGTTATATTTATCAGGGTTCAATCAGAGAAAAAGACCACTAGACATGAAGTAGAAAAAGAGATTTTTAGACAGATTTAATTTGATGTCACTGTGGGAGCTGCTGAAACAGCCTTTGGTGTCTGGTGCTGAGACCAACGTCCCCGGGCAGGCGGTTGAGATTTCAAGAGGGACCTGAAGCGAGGGCTGCAGAAAGGGCTGAACCTCCTGGAACTCAAGAGAAAGGAGCTTGAACCTGCACTGCACTCCCCCTGGAACCTTCAGGGTCCTCTCCCCATCCCCAGGCCTCCAGCCTGGGTGAGCTGCGTTTATACAGACTCTTCTTTCTTACAGAGTCTGTGCCCCCAGTGCCCCCATCAAGGCCACCACCAACCCCACATCTGTTCCTTCACAGCCCAAGCAGGACTTATGCTGGATAACATGCCCCACCACCATGGCCGAACATCAATGCAATCCACTGCACACAAGGCACATGACATGCTGTGTCCTCGCAAGGCATGAGGGCCAGAGCCAAGGGCTGGCAGGTGTGGCTCAGATCCACTACCACCTGGAGCATGGGGACAGCGTGTGTGGTGGCTTCCCATTCCGGGTGGCAGCCTCTAACCCCAGCTCTGCCAGCAATATTGCTCCTCTCCACATTCCACCAAAAATTGTCTCTTTCTTGGGGAGAAATGCCTCATTTCAAGAGTGAAAATCACATCAAACCAAACCAAACCAAACCAAACAAAAGGTGTGTCTGAACCACTGGGAGTACCTGAGCCCCAGGATTACAATTCAAGTGTTAGGTTGAGATTCAGAGATCAATTTAGCAACTGGCTTCAGCAAATAGTGTTCTTAAATTATACTTACTGCTGGAAGTAGAAAAAAACAGAGGGCCTAAGATTAGTGTTTATATTAAAACCAGGGGAGAACACTGCGTAAGCCTTTCTCTCCTCACTGAGGTTCAGGCTAACCCAGATCCAGGCCACACTCACTTGATGGGTTTAAAGGGCTTTACATGAAGTGCAGTTTATATTGAATTTCTTTGTTTCTTGGTTTGACGGTCCCTAAAGACATGGCAACTACAAAGCAGCCCAGAAGAACAGGAATGTTGAAACAGATGTTATTTAGGCATTTCCACATAATAAAGACTTCTAATAATCCCCAATGCCCAATTATCCCAACATTTATGCCACAGTTTCCACTCCATGAATGATAAATGCAAGCAATATTGACTTGAATAAAACCATAATTATTTAGGACATAGGTAATGCCAATCAAATGTCATCTAAACAATTGATGACCACATTTTTTCGAACCCAGATTAGCCAATAGCCCAACTTTGTACTTTACATAGAACCAATTAGTCAAGTAATAATTGCATGATAAAGGCTATGTTCTTTGAGGGAAAAGAAATCTGATATTTTCTGCATCTAGATCAAAACTGTATCATGATATTTAACAGGGAACATTATTTGATAGTAGATCATGTTTCCATCCTTTGCCCTAATCAGAAGATAGTGATGTGCAGTTTGGGAAAAAAAATACCATCTTTCCACAAGTACTTTTGTATTTTAAATTTGAGGTCAAAGGTAATTGCAGAAGTGGTCAGAAATGGAAGATGTACCACCTGCTTTTTTTTTTAAATAGTGAAAGTGTAAACACAATCCACAAATGTAGCTTCTGATAAATTCCGTCTTGAAAACTAATTTTACATGAAAAAAAGAAAGCAGGTTTCTTCACTTTCTGTAATGAACTTCCTAGTGTTACATTTAACTCTGTGCCTTGATGATAGTGTGAGGTCCCGATTAATCAGAACTTGGAAGACCAGGCCAAGCCTAGTTTAAGGATTCAGTATTTTCATACCAAAATCAAGTAAACAAATATCTTCTACTGCGTATGAGTTATACATATTTTAAAAGGAGACAAATAACCTTTGGTGTCAAAAAAGCAGGTCTGATGGTTGACAGCTATCTACATAGGAGCTGTGATCCCTTCTGAAAGACATGTAATAGAATTTAAGTGAGAAGTCAGAAATTAATTACCCTTTGTCTCCACTGCCCAGATAAAAGGACAGAGAAGTGAGGGAAAGCATGGTCAATGGATCATTCAGCGCCTCTCAGAATTCACCAACCAGGAGTGTTCATCATCGGATGAATGGATAAAGAAGATGTGGCACATATATACAATGGAATATTACTCAGCCATAAAAAGAAATGAAAATGAGTTATTTGTAGTGAGGTGGATGGAGTTAGAGTCTGTCATACAGAGTGAAGTAAGTCAGAAAGAGAAAAACAAATACCGTATGCTAACACATATATATGGAATCTAAGGGAAACAAAAAACAAAAAAAACCAGGTCTTGAAGAACCTAGTGGTAAGATGGGAATAAAGACACAGACCTACTAGAGAATGGACTTGAGGATATAGGGAGGGGGAAAGGTAAGCTGTGACAAAGTGAGGGAGTGGCATGGACGTGTATACACTGCCAGGCGTGGGATGGATGGCTAGTGGGAGGCAGCCGCATGGCACAGGGGGATCAGCTCGGTGCTTTGTGACCACCTGGAGGCGTGGGATGGGGAGGGTGGGAGGGAGGGACATGCAGGAGGGAGGAGATGTGGGAACATGTGTATATGTAGGGCTGATTCACTTTGTTATAGAGCAGAAACTAACACACCATTGAAAAGCAATTATACTCCAACGAAGATGTTAAAAAAAAAAAAAGGGGATGGGGACATAGCTTTGGAGGAAAATGCTGTAAAGAGCTGCTTTGTCTTCAAGGAGTCACCAGGAGGAGTTTCCATCCCGGCCCCAGGATGTTTCCCCCCCTGCCCCCCGGGTTACATCAGCAAGAAGCCTGAGCCCCACCCTCAGAGCATTCCTCCCCACCCGCCCTCTGGAGGCCTCTGATGGCTCCCTGTTGGCTGGAACACCAGCTGCTCCTTACAGTCCCCACACCTCATGCCCACTTGGGATCATTCAGGGTGATTATTGATCATGGGAGTAAACTTATCCCAAACTCAGGTGCCTTTTGCCCTCCTACTGCCAGGGATGGCTACCTCCATCAAGTTTGGGGATCCACCTCAAGCAGACTTCTCTTTTCAACTTAATTATAACATATTTCAAACATACAGAAAATTGTTAACAAGCTTGTATCCACCGTCTAAATGTAATACATGTTAATATTTGGATATATTAGATTTAAAGACCTTTTTTTTTTTTATTATTTTACAGTAGGTCCTTGTTGGTCATCTATTTTAAATATAGCAGTGTGTACATGTCAATCCCAAACTCCCAATCTATCCCTCCCCACCACCCTTCCCAGCTGGTAACCATAAGTTCATCCTCTAAGTCTGTGAGTCTGTTTCTGTTTTATAAATAAGTTCATTTGTATCATTTTTTTTAGATTCCACATGTAAGCAATATCATATGATATTTGTCTTTCTCTGTCTGACTTACTTCATTTAGTATGATAATCTCTAAGTCCATCCATGTTGCTGCAAATGGCATTATTTCATTCTTTTTAATGGCTGAGTAATATTCCATTGTATATATGTACCACATCTTCCTTATCCATTCATCTGTTGATGGACATTTAAGTTGCTTCCATGTCTTGACTATTGTAAACAGTGCTTCAATGAACATTGGGGTACATGTGTCCTTTTGAACCATGTTTTTCTCTGGATATATGTCCAGGAGTGGGATCGCTGGATCATATTGTAGCTCTATTTTCAGTTTTTTAAGGACCCTCCATACTGTTCTCCATAGTGGCTGTACAAATTTACATTCCCACCAACAGTGTAGAAGCATTCCCTTTTCTCCACACCATCTCCAGGATTTATTGTTTGTAGACTTTTTTCACACCTAACTGGTGTGAGGTGCTACCCCATTGTAGTTTTTATTTGCATTTCTCTAATAATTAGCAATGTTGAGTATCTTTTCATGTGCCTCTTGGCTATCTGTATGTCTTCTCTGGGGAGATGTCTATTTAGGTCTTCTGCCCATTTTTTGATTGGGTTGTTTGTTTTTTGGATATTGAGCCGCTTGAGCTAAACACCTTTCATTTTAAGAGACACAAAACCTTGTGAAACTTATTTCATGGAGCCAGGGAAGTTTCTACAAACCTCTAAGCAGCCGTGTTTATTTCTGCACCTACTCCCTCTCTCAGTTGGCAGAGTTCCCGAGGACCAACCCTCTTCTCTCCTTCACTTTATATAGCCTTTTATACTGTCTCACATTCAATGGCAGCGACCTCTAGATTTCATCTACCAGCGAAGCTGTCAGTGTCAGACACAAACAAGAATCATTCTTAGGCTAAATATGTCCGACTAAATACTGCATTTCTGGAACCCAAAAGACTACTCTGTAGGAAGAACTGGAGTTTTAGAAAAGCCTTATTTTATATTCAACATAAAATGTCACTGGTAAAAATAACCACAAAATAAAATTTGCTTTCTATAACAATCCCAGCTTTGAAATCACAAAATCAAAATAGGTCTTAGAGACAATCCCACCTACAGGGAAGGAATGCATGGTTCAGAGCAGGAGGTAACTTGCCCGAGAATGCACGGCCTGTTACCTGCAGAGCCAGGGCTCAGACAGAAATGCAACAAGCGTGCTGCAGAGACACTTGAAAATAGAAAATTTACTGTTTTCTCCACCTGGCTAAAAAAAGTATCTTATTTTATTAGTTACTGGGGAATGAGAAAAGAGAAGTGAAAACGAATAACACTTTATCTTCAGCTCTGCAGATGCTGTCTGGCTAAGCCTATTATTTGAAGGGAGAGGGCTTCTAATCAGAAGACACAATTCCTTAATCTTCCCATTAATTGTAATTTCACTCTCAATTCTGGATGAACAGATGGCTGTGTTGTTGCAGTATCTGTAAGTTTGTAGGTGCTCAATAAACATTTATTAAATTAATGCAGTTTGAAATTTCACTTTGCTGTTTCCCTTTATTTCCTCTGATTATAAAGTTACAAATACATAGCAATGTAGAAATTTTTGAAAGCACAGAAACGTACGTGAATCATGAAGAAACCCTGTTCACTTCTGACACGTTTTTTCTCAGGGTTTCTCTAAATACTTCTTTATTGACATATTTAAATTCACTTGAAATCACAATATATTTGTATCATCTTACACCTTTAAACATTCTTTAAAAACATACTTTCAATGGGTGCATTATTATTATTTTTCAAATGGATGTGCCCTAATTTAATTAACCATTTTCTTTTGGTTTAGGTTATTCTCAATCTTTCCCTACTATAAATAACACTGCAGTGAACATCTTTGTACAAAATATTGGAAACATTTGTCAATATTTTCTGGGATAGATGCCTAAAATAGGCTTACTTTTAATTTCCCTATCTTTTCATTTATTCAATTAATATTTAGGTCAAATAACCTAAGAGCACTCCTGACACAGAATTTCTAAAAGAATAGATAACATAAAATAAATTATATATATATATATATATATATATACACATACACACACATATGTGTATATATTTCTTTTAATGTACACCAACAGAAGATAATTCACAGAAGCCAAAATCAATAAGAAAGGGTGAATTCAGAGATATTACCAAGTCTGAGTGCACCTGCTCAGCCCTAGAGGTTTAGAGTTCTCAATTTAATAGAACATGTGCATGGGGCAAGAGATAGAACCTTCATCACTGTGAGGTGTGAAAGAATATCTGTATTCACATGATAGAACTATGAAAGTGTACACCTGTTGTTAAAAGTTGAAAGAAGAGGGAAAAAAAAAAAAAAACTCAAGGAAAAAAGCAATCATAAAACACAATTCTTTAAGATTTGACTTTGGGCAAAGAAGTACAAGTCTTTCCTGAGAATCTGTAACCACAAACTCACCTTTACCTGGGTTTGGGGCTCCAAATTATGCTACCACGTGTCCTGATAACCCCAAACTGAGAATTAATTGACAGCAGCCATGATATGATGCCCAATAAGGGTACAACATCATTGCCCAAAATGTATAAGTTCAAAGTAATCATGAAAAAATACCACACAAACCTGAATTGAAAGACATTCCACAAAATAACCAATATTCTTCAGAAGTGTCAGGTGTTTGAAGACAAAGACTGATGGCCTGACACAGATTTGTGAGCCTAAGGAAGCAAAAAAATAAATGTAACATAGCATCCTGGATTGGGTACTGGAGCAGAAATAGGGTATTGGTGGAAAATTGGTGAAATTTGAATAAGATCTACAGTTTAACTAAAGGTACTGTAACTATGTTAATTCCCTGACTTTGATGATTTTACTATGGTTGTGTGAATTTTAAAGTTAAGGGATCTGAATGAAGGGGATATGAAAATTCTGTACTATTTTCACAACTTCTACAAAAGTCTAAAACTATTTCAAAATGAAAATTTTAAGTAATAATAAAGTGGCTTTGAGTTGATAGTGTACTCAGGAACCTGGTTGGAGTCATGAGTCTCTCTGGGGAAATACAGCTTAAAAGCCTCAAAAATTTTCACAAAGTTCTAATGATGATGAGTTCACTATTCAGGAAAAAAAAAAAAATCAGAAAACATATGGGGAAATAAGTTACCAGTCTCAGAAAAGAAAAAGAAAGAAAGAAAAGAAAAAGAAACAAACAACATACTATTCACAAAGTCTTACAATGATGTTTAATAAGGAAAAAAAGAGAGAATACTAAAAGTATGAAAGAACAAGAGACTTTCAGAATAACTAGGTAGGTTTGTAGAAGAAGCATATCTAGTATAATATCTAGAAATGAAAATGTGATTATTAAAAGGAGAAAACCAATGGAAAGTTAATTATTATACAGTAGACAGATATTAGAGACAACTGAAAAGGGAACTGAGCTGGATGGTATATCTAAAGAAAGTATCCAGGATACCATAGAGATAAACAAAGAGAAAATGAAAAGAAAGGTTAGAGGCATGAAATGCAGAGTAATAAGATCTAATATTCATCTATCTGTATGTTAGAAGAATAAAATATCAGTGAGAAAGATGTGACATTTAAGAAGATCATGACTGGTCATTTTCCAGAGAAGGTAAATGACAAAAATCTTTATATTAAGGAAACCTGATAAATCCCAAGCAGGACAAATAAAAATCCACACCTAGACACAATGTAGTGACTTGGTAGAACACGAAAGACAAACAGGAGAGCTTCAATACAGCCAGAAAGAAAAAGGGTCTGTCAACCCAAACTGGGATGCCCTAAAATGCTGTCTTTCAAGAATCAGGGCAAGTAAAGACATCTTCCTGCAGACAGAAACTGAGAGGCTTACTACCAAATGAAAACTGAAGATGAACGGTTTATGATGGAAAATTGTCCATCTTTAAAGCCAATTTCCCAAAACCAGCAGTGGAAACAAGGATAAAATGGATTAACATCAAAGTGCTGAGAGTTTCTGCCAACCTAGAGTCAGATGTCTGAGCCCCTGCCTTAAAGATGGGGGCAATAGAAAGACATTTCTCTGATAAGCCAAAGATGACAGCTTATTGCAGTTGGAAGAAAACAACCCAAAAGGAAGATCTTGATTGCAAGTAGAAATGGGAAACCAAAAAGATGATAAACACAAAACAAACACTGCCTTCATGAAATAATAATAAGTCTTACTTATGTGAAGAAATAAAACACAGAAATAAAATATTAGAAATTATAAAATGCTAGAAACATATAACTAAAGAGGGAGGTAAACCTAAAGAATTCTAAATCTCTTACATTTTTAGAAAGACAATAAATGTTTAATTTGCAGTGAGTCAAGTTAAAATCTCCTGTCTCAAATCCATGGAAACCACCAAAACAATTTAAATAAAGTATACATTTTCCAAACTCATCAAGGCCAAAAATGGAATAAGTAAAAACAATTTAAAGAAAAAAAAAAAAAAACAGAAAACAAAGGGAGAAAAAAGAAGAACACAGGATAGAAAGTACATGGTGGAAATAAATCAAAATGTATCAGAAATCATAAAAAAAAAACCTCTTAAAGACAAATTGTCCAGATTAGATATAACAAAATTCATCAATATGCTTTTTAAGACAGACAACCTAAAAAAAAATACAGAAAGTTTGAAAGTAAAAAAATTAAAGTAACAGGCCAACTACTAATGCAAATAAAGCAGATACAATGATACTAACATAGGGCAAAATAGATGTTAAGGAGAAAGGCTACACTAGTGTATAATTCACCCATAATGGTTGAAACATTTAATTTACCAGGAACGTATATCAATTCTAACCTTGTATAAACTTAATTTTATAGCTCCAAAATAAGGCAAAAAAAATTAAATAAGTCAAATTGAAGTTTCTGCCATCATGATGAGAGATTATAATATACAGAAATTGAAACATCAAATTAAATCTGACCCCAAACGTTCAGTATGGGTACGATTTAACAGCAAATTAAATTTGAACAGAACGATCCGTAAGATTTGACCAAGTAATGGGCTATACAGCAAATATTAAAATTTTCTAAAGAGTAGTACTGTACAAAGGCTAGTCCTGAAAAAGAAGATCATAGTGTCCAGAGAGCAGGATTTAGCCACAGCAATAGTTTGTGGAATTGGCAATGGATTTCAGTAGAACTTTGGGACAGAAGAGAGAGTCCAGAAAAATTCCTACATACATATGGAGAAGAAATATGACAGATGCGCCTTTACTCATCAGTAGCTTAATCAACTATTTAATAAGATGTTGCCAAAACAGTTATCTATGTGGAGTGACTAATCATATACAAAAATCAATTACAGATGATGTAAAGTTGAAACTGAAAAAATTCGGGGACCAAATAGGCAGAATATATTTATGACCTTAGTGTAGGAAAAGACTTTTTAATAAAGAGAAAAAAAAAAAAAACTGACATTTTAGAAGAAAAAAAATAGATCAATTAGGTTACATTAAAATTAAGAACTTCCACAAAGCTCTATGCAAAAAGTGAGGGAACCGTGCCAAAATCTGACTGAAGATATTTACAACACATACAACAACAAAAAGTCAGTACCTGGATATTATTACTCTAGATATTGAATGTAAGCCTCTTAAACTAAATAAAGAAATAACTTGAAAGAAAAAAAAAAGCAAAAGATGTGAATAGGCAGCTCACAGAAGAAGAAATGCAAAAAAAAAAAACAAAAACAAATGAATATATGAAAAGATAGTCAACACTAGGGAAATACAAATTAAACCCTCAAAGAGAACAATTTATATAATCATCAGATTGGAACAACTAACATATCAGCTAATGCCAAGTATTGGCCATGATCTCATAGCAGTGGAAACACTCATACACAAATGATGTGGATACAACCACCTTCAGTAAAACCAGTGGGTATCCAACGATTCAGTACGTCTACTCCTAGTCATATATTCTCTAGAGAAACTCTCACATCTGCTTCAGGGGACGTGCACAAGAAAGTTTCTAGAATAATATTTGTTGTGAGAAAAATTAAAACAAGTGGAATGTCGAAGGACAAGAGATGAAAAATTGCAGCATTTTCATACGGAGAAATGGCATGCAGAGTGAAATGATTGACCTACAGCACATGCCAACATAGATTAGCATCTAAAACATAACACTGAATGAAAAAGGCAAGTCACAAAGACTAAATAAAATGGAATTTCATTTGCATAGAGTAAAAACATGCAGAAGTAAACAGTATGTGGTTAAGGTTACAGACACATATGATAGGACTGTAAGAAACCCCAGGGAATTAGAACCACACAATTCAAGAAGGAAGCCGGGATGTGGGCATGGTTGGAGAAGGAATACAGGAGCCATCAAAGGTATTGGTATTCCTATCTCTTAAACTGCAATGTGGGCTCAAAGGTGTTTATTTTATTCCCATTCCTTTGTATTTATATATTCTTTTGACTGTATGTGACATTTCAGTAGCAAAATGAACACAAAATGTGTCACCTATTATGGGTATGGAGCTCAACGCTGTGAGAGTAACAGAAAAAAAAGAAGTAAAATAATTACAACCTATGGTTCCTCTCCTTAAGATGTTGTAATTCAGTCAGAAAAGCAAAACAAATTCAGCTGAAAGAATTTAAAAATGAATTTTTCAGTAGTAGCCCAGGTTAAAGGGAGGTCCACGCGGGTTGGAGAAAGCCAGGCGTGGTGTAAAGAGCTGAGCGTAGAGGGGTGCAGACAGGGGGTCGTGGTCTTGGACACATGCCACTCCTGGGCCAGGGCTGTTAATAGAAAAAGAGGTTCCTGGGCTCCCGGTGCCTGAAGTCCCCAGGGCAGGGATGGAGGGGTTTCTCCCAGCTCACACGGGGAGGCAGATCTTTCCACGGTGCTCTGCTCTTAACCCAGACTGAGCCTGGTGAGCTATGTGCATGGGAGGCAATCCCAGCTGGAAGGAAGGAGAAAGGCACTTGGTGAGGAAGAGCTGGATTTGAGAAGAGGAGGAGACCTTTTGCCAGGACATCTTAAGGCTTGTCAACCTCATGACATTTTGTTAGCAAAGATTTCCCCGAGCACCCTGAGGGGGGTTTATGGTTGGGTTTTCAAAAGTCTCAAGGTTGCACAGGACCGACTATTTATAGGGTGGCTATAACCGGTTTCAGCAAAGCCAAATGAGAGTATTGGTCTAATCTTTCTGCCCTGTATTTCTTCCCCTGACCTGAGGTCTACTGGTGAAAATCTATTAAAAGACTTCCTGATAAAAAAAAAAAAAAAAAAAAAAAAAAAAGTTGACATTCTATTTGGTCAAAATTGAAACCCAGAGGGATAACCTCACTTTCTGATGAGCTAGGACTGACACGGTAGTGCATTTGCAGCTGAGCTGCCCAGACTTCAGCCTTAAGGCACGGTAGGCCTGATGAGCATGTCCAAGCATCTCAAGGGGGCAACTATGGCGCAGCAGGCAGCACCCAAGCAAACGTGCGTCCAAGGGGGTGCGGGATTAGCCAGAGAGGGCACCCACATGAGCACGTTCCTCACATCTGGATATTGGATCTTCTTACTCTTTCCACATCCACCTCAGGAGCAGACCTCACATGTGGGTTGGAGTCACGTGGATGCAGAACAGCGCTATCTTCTCAGCACTCAAGTACTGTCAGACTCTGCTCTTGTTCTTGGGAAAATTTTACTGTGTGAATCTCTTCGTGCATTTCAGGTAACAGTTACACTAAAGGCATGATGAGGTTATTGCAGTAAAACTCTGCACTTATGAAGTCTGAATGTTGACGTCTATGAACAGCAGATCTTGGTAAAAGCAATGACCTGCACTGAAGCTGCATTTCTTACATGTTAAATTGCACTCACACTGAGCCTTCATTCTCCTCCAGCTGAGTGAAGGGTCTCCGGTTCCCAGCTGAGGAAGATCTGTGGGCTTCCTCTCTCCTTTCCTCCCTTTCTCCCAGAAGATTAGGATGCTGACTCAGTCATGCCAGCTGGGGGAGCAGCCACAGGAGTTGATGGGTTGATGTCACGTTCGCGAGAGCCTCGCAGGGCACAGTGATGCCTCAGTGATAAACCTCAGGCTTGCTCTGGGAGGTGGAAAAGCTGGACATAGGAAACTGGTCCTCAGCCCTGTGTGTGAGGGGTGTGTGTGAGTTCATATAGGTAGATTTTGAATTTATATTGGGTTTAAAAAATAAAAGAATCTGTCAAATGCAATCATAAGTATTTTAAAATTTTTTTTTATAAGAGAGTCTTCAAATTGAATGGGGGCCACCAGC